>NC_044368.1:7480880-8154630 GCF_007364275.1 Archocentrus centrarchus | reverse complement strand
TGGGTTGCAGCCCTCAGTATCGTCTACCTACTTCTCCAAACAGTCTCTTGTGCTGTAGTTGTTCGGATTCCAGTTCCACCAACTTGGACTGCATCTGGTGACGGTGGTACTTGTTCTGTTCTGGAGAACTGCTGAAGCTGGAAGGCGACTCCAGCCAGAACCAGCAGCAGGTGGAAAACCTGTTCATTCATGATCTGCCAAGGCTGCAGAGCAGACTGTCATCAGTTGCAGTCTAAGACGGTGTTGGACTTGATCATAAAGATGACAGACTCACTTGAGAGGCAAACAAAATCTGAGATTGCTGTGAGAAAAAAACAAGTTTGGCTCCTACATCTGTTTGGCAATTATTATTAATCACTACAAATGTACTTTATGCAGTCAAGAGTTTTAAATTGATTAAAGTAATGCTTCACACGGGGAGGGCTATTTATCTTTGAAGATGTTCCAGGAGTTGGATGTTAATGTATATTGTCTAACAAAAATAAATGGTGCTTTACAAGAACATTATCTTTAATAGAAATAAACACACAGAATCATGCTATTTTCTAAAATTACCCCATAGGCAGCATTTGTTGTAGAAGTAGGGGATGTATTTGCAGATTTAAGTATAATATCAGATATAAACCCTATGTTGTTGTAAGATTATTGTACTGATTTGTGTGTGTGTGTGTGTGTGTGTGTGCCCCAAATCCTTTTGTGTGTAGTGTCACCAACCAAAAATGAAAATAAATGAAAAAGTCAAAACACGGTGGCGCAATTTTGTGTGTGCTCTGTTCTTGTTCCTCAGAATCGAACATAATAGCACTCTGCCACCTGTACTTGTTGCAAATCATCCCTTTCCACCATCTCTAAATAACAAGTGACTGATGTCTGCTGCAGAAAGTAGCCACATAAGATGCTTTGCTCCATGCATGAGTTTATTGATCGCGCGTCCTTGAGAAAACATTTTAATTTTGCCCCAGGTGGTGCAGGCATGTAATGTGCTCTTTAATAATCTTTAGGCTGATGCTGATTACATAGGGAGAATGAGTTTATAGTCTGACAAACCTCCGCAGACCAGCACTGACATCACGTCTGTCTCCATGGCAATGTGGAAGGAACGTAGGCTGTTGGTATCTGGAAGCAATGCGAGTGAGGAGAGGAAGGGAGGCAGAGATAGAAGGAGACAGACAGAGAAAGAGAGTGTCGGAAATCCTCTAGGAGAGGCGTGAAGGAACATAGTGTCAGGAAGCTACCGGCTCTGAATACTAATATCAGAGGCTATAGATGGACAGGCGAGCACGTGCACGCACACACGCTAACGCACACCAGTCAGTGGCACGGTCTCTGTCAGTTTTGTCAACAGTCAGATGGTATCAAGTGAAAAATAGCCTTTGAGCACAAATGTCACCACAGCCAATGGTGATATTAAAGCCTATTGGACTAAAGCTTCAGGCTACTCCCTCCACAGAGAGCCGACAGCAACTAAAGAAAGACAAAAGAAAAGGGAAAAAGAGATAAATATGAAAACCTGTTCTTACATCTGATAAAGTGTTTTTTTATGTCAGTTTCACACCTTGAAAGAAAAAGTACCCTGAAAGGCTGTGACTACTTTCTTTGGGCCTCAAAACTCTTCAATGCCTTTTAAACTTTAGAAATTTCACCACCCACCAGCTCAAAATCAATCATTAAGAAAATGTTTTACACTGAAAACAAAAAGGCCTGAAAAGTAAGTGTGAGTGTACAGTAGCCTTAGCCTTTGCAGAGCCATGTTTTGTCTTTATTAAAAGCAGCAAGAAAAGCTTGTCAATTCATCTCTGCCGAAAAAATTCAAGCCTCTCTCAATTTGGACCTCTCTCTGAGTCCAGCCTAATAGTTTTGGAAACAATGGCCGTCCCCCTCAGATGACCTTATGATTCATGTTCTGTATTGCATGCAGGTTGGAGATGAGTACATAAAGGACAGGAAATACTGAAGATGGGCCAGATTCAAATAAAATGTCCTTATGGAAAGCAGCAGCTGCTCCTATCTGTTTTCAAAATGCAGATATCTCAAAGAATGGAAAACAGGGTGATATGATTCTGTTGCAATATTTTTAGTAACTGACAATATATTAATATCTCTAAGAGAAAACATACAGTGTTATTAACTCAGCACAACCTTTATGTATGCTAAAAATATCAACATCCAAATGCATAACAATATAAAACTGACATTCATATTGTTTTCTTTCTCTTTTATTAATGTCAGGGACACCAGCTGTCTAAGCTTATTAAATAACATTCACAATATTGATCCAGCCCTGAAATACAGACGCTCTGGCTCGGGCTCAAAGAGTCACTCTGACAACTGAAAGTCCACAACATATAACTGAAGGATGCACTGATCCAGCACATGGTCCAAACTGACTTAGATAGCTGGATCAGGTAGCTGAGCTGATCCATGGGGCCAGTCTATTCAAATTTATGTTATCCAATTGCTCCTAACAAAGTCCTTTGGCGGTATTATATATTTGCAACACCAAGAACTTCTGTTTGTTTTTTGGAGTACTTTGCAGCTATTATTTAATGAAGATTCAATACAGATAAATAAGCTTTTTTTTTTTAAATGCTTTTATTTTGCTCCTGCTGTAACAATTAGCCAATAAATAATATAAATAATATTACTTTTTCTTCACCTGTCTCTCCTGTGCTCCGATCATGTTGACTATATACAAAAAAATGGATTTAACAACTATGATATCACCTATTGGTTGGTGAAGTTTCATCTTAAAGCCTCAGGCTGAGTATTTTGGCCACTGCCATCTTGCTATTTTGTAACAGGAAGTGACAAGTGAGGGGTAGTTCTGGCTAAAAAGCTGTGGGACACTGCATGTGCATATTGCAACAACTGGGCTGGGATGCACTTAATGGTGAACTGTGCTGTGCTGAAGAACACCTGTTGCTATAGTCACACTATGGTAAGTGGTTGGAGACTGCGGCAAAAACAAAAATATTGCAACTGTTTTCAATGTGCTTGTGATCTTGTTGCCTTTGAAATGGTTACTTTGAAGACGGGGACCAGGTCTGTGACCACTTGCAGTCATCTGCCATCTTCAGCAACCTTGCTTTTACATAGTAATATAACCAGAATACAAACAATTGGTGACCAGTTGAGACCCCTATTGCAAAGAGATGCACTGGAGATGAGTTGCACTCATCAACACAGACTGACTAAGACTGGATGCAATGTGTTGCCAAGCTGTCTGCGTTTAGAAATTAGACAACAGTATTAGCAAACTTTCACCAATCTGTCTAAGAGTGATTAGAGGCAGTCTGTGTCGGACCATGATTGATTGGAGACAGGTTGTCTCCCACCAGGCAACCTGTAAAATCACCTTCCAATCAAAGGTGGCCATCCAGAGGTTGAGGGTGTTGCATGCTCAGCCTCTGGGCGACCAGCAGGTCACCACAACTACTTGCAATTGGCCGATGAAAGCAAAACAATTCAATGCAAAAACCAGGGGACAACCATTTTTTTCAAGTTGCTAGGATGTTGCTATACTATTTTTACTCTAGTGTGGCTGAGCCATTAAGTACCGAACCATAAGACTGTTTTCCTTCTGTGTCATGCAAACACAGGATTTGCCCCTGATGGCCATTAGAAAAACTTCCACATTGGCGTCACTTTTAAAACTTGGAAGCTACATCCATCTTACATACAGTCTATTCCCACTTTTCTGTGTGTGAGGAGGTGCACAGCAGTTGGGATGGCTGTAGATCAGGAGGTAAAGCAGGCCACCTACTAATCGTAAGGTTGTTGGTTTGAGTCCTGGCTACTCCAGTCTATGTGCCAAAGTATCCTTGAGCAAGATACTGAACTGTTGCTCTCCGATGCGACCGTCAGAGTGTTAATGTTAGAAAGCACTTAGATGTAGAAGGAAGTGCTTGTGTGAATGTGGCACGTTGTATAAAGTGCTTTGAGTGCTCCAAGTAGAGTAGAAAAGCACTATATAAGAACCAGTCCATGGACCATTTAAACAGAGGAAGAGAAGAGAGAAACTAGAGTGTCCATAAAGATCAATAGAACATTTTTTTATTTCTCACTTTATTTTTGTCTTCTTGTTGTTTTCTTCATAGTTTCATTGTTCAACCCTGAAAAAGCATAAGTGGAAGAAAATGGATGGATGGATTTCAATGTTAAATACCAATTCAGTGGTGTGCCAGGTCTAATTCAAGGTCCTTAAAGAGATTCTGAAACATCCCAACTTCTGAAATGTTGCTTGTTTAGATTTGGTTTCACTAATTAGGAGACAATAGTTAAGTCTAATGTGAATTTGCCTTATGAAAGACTGATTCCCAATCTCTCACAAAATGGGTAAGTTTGGACACACTTACCCATTTTGTTTTTCATAATGGGTAAGTGTGTCCAAACTTTTCACTGGTACTGTATACACACACACACACACACACACACACACTACTCTATATAGACTTACAAACCTGTATAAAAGCCTGTGAATATAACTGAGTGTCAGTAGCAGTCACCTTACTGGATTCACATAAAATAAGTGACAATTTGAAAAACTGCTTTGCTGGATTGGTATTGTCCTCTTAGTTTCAGTGATGCAAGGCTGTAGTCAGAGAGATGCTGCAATTTTTTTTTTTTCCAAAACCAAAAACACAGGCTGAAAACTCGGAAGAATGAATTAAATAATACACTATGTTTATATTTCAAAGCCAAGGAATATGAAATATTCCTTGGCTTTGAAAGGTTACAGTTACAGTTTACAGTAACCACTGCATAACATTATATGCTATTTTCCCCTGTGTGGAAGGTTGAGTTTAGCAGCTCTGTAAATCTTGCCTCTATCATGCTTGTCCAAGTATGTAAGCGCAGCATCCAAACAGATTTACAGGTTTTGACTGACAGCCTGACACTTTGATAGCTGTAGCAACAATCGCACACTGGTCAAGGCTTGGTAAAAGATCAATTGTGCATAAGCTCATAAAATAACACAAAAGGTCACTTAAAAGTGGGCTGAAGTAAAAAAAATTACATTCCATTAGCCTTTTATTTCCAAGATATCATTTTACTCCTGTTAACCTGACCCTGCCCCCCTCAAATGCAGCTCTAGCAGCTTTTTTCTTCTTTTTGCATATAAAACACACAAAAAAACAAAAAGCAAACAAAAAACACATCAATGCATCTTTGTGCAGGTATCTGGCTGATCTATAAACTACAGAAAAACATTAATTACAGAGGAGATGTACAAAATTACTGCAATTTTTTTTTTTTTTTGCAGGACTTTGCTTTCGGCTTATGCTGTGCCTTTCCAGGATACTCATCTTCTTTTGTCAGCCATTCCTGGCTGGATTTGGCAGCTGTTAATAAAATGGGAACTTATGACAGAGATTGTTAGCCCAAGTAGAATTATGTTTGGACCTTGGATCATGCACACAACCACACAACAGCTGTGACACAGCCTGTGCAGCAAATAAATAAATAAATAACAAAGACAGCTATTCAGGGCTGGCTTAAGCCTCTGGAGGAGTCGTGAGGAATTCCAAATAATGTCATCTTCTTGTGTGTTTCTCAACAGCTTTGACCTATTTGCTTGGTAAAGTCACCCCTCTAAATATAGATGTTGGTGGGATTGAGAAAGACAGGGAGGAGAGAAGAGGAGGAGGAATTATCAAAGCACTTTATGGTTGAGCTCATTGTGAATTAAATCCATTTCTTCCCCACAAAAAGAGAGGTGGGGAATAAGGAGACAAGGAGAATGCGCGACAAAGGAATAAAGACACATAGTTTAATTACCAAAGACACAGATCAAGTTGAGGAAACAAACAGAAAACTGTGGCCTGTGTGGTGTCACATGCTGCTTGACTGCAGCAAATTCCCTTTGCTTCACTGCTTTTTAAAAAAAAAAAAAAAAATAGTGGTCTTTCTTCTTTTTTTTGCCTCGAATACCAGCAGGCTGCTAACAAAATCAGAGGCACAGAACATTCCATTTCTGATAGAAAATGTTGAATCCAGCAGATGGAGGCTGTATTTTACCTGTTTACCACACCAAACACTTCAATCCTCGGTTCATCAAAGTGTCCTCTGCAGGCTTGTTCACTTCGAGAAGCACTGAGCTATTGATTCTGCTGCTTTGTTAGCCTTTCTGTATAAAACAACACCTTCTTCACTAAAGAGTTGTTGCACTTTAGGCAGCTTTATGCATTTTTTTTCCCTGTGTGTGGGTGCATACATGGTATATGCATTTATCTAGATAGTTGTACAAGCAAGCTTGTACAGATGTCTGCTTTTAGACTTCTTGTAAGAAGTGCCTCTTCTATCACTGTTGTTTCCTTCCAGACACAATGCTTGTCCACCTAATCCAGTCCCAGTGCTCTAATTGGCTAACTGCAGCCATTTTCTCTGCTCTGGGGAGCGTGGAGATTAGGGGGAGTGTGTACTCGCTGCTGCCCGGCGCCTAAATGAGTCATGCTGTGGGTACAATGTCTCTCAGAGGGATAGATTGAGCACACCCACACGTACACACAAAATCAAACCAGAGTAAGAACTCACCACAAGATCACTGAGCTAGAACTCACAAAACTCAAAACATTTTGATGTTTGACATGTTTAATACTGAACCAGTAATAATTTGTGTGTCTTAGTAGCCAGAGTTACACCTGAGCTTACCTACTGACTCCTGCCAAGATTTGCCCTGCTCTCATGTAAATATCAATAATGAATGTTGCCTGGGGCTAAACACTCAGTTATGTTGTTCACAATACTCATAGTTCATGAATGTTAAATCACACACTACCACTGCACAGTTGTCAGCTCATGATGCAGTATTAAAGATCAAGTAATGTAGCCCTGCTCCAGCTTCATCTGCAAGGTTTAAAAATGGTTATTTTTAGCTTTAGTTTCATCTATCACAAGAAACTGATTAATTAAAAAGCTAGAGAATGTACTGTAATTTCATGTTACAATTAATAAAGCACAGATGTGATGTACCAGTGCCTATGCCAATGTTATTGAACAAACTGGGTACTGGCCAGATGTCTTTGATCCACATGAGAAACTGTTTCTTGGTGCAAAAACCTGAGACTAATATTCATACACGAACCTGTGCAGGTGCTGAAATAATAACAGGAGCTCAATTCAAGCACCAGAAAATTCATCTGAAACAATTTTAGTAATCAATTCATGTTAATCAAGTCATTCATCAAGAAAAGGCGTCAAACAGTGGCTGATTTCAGCCTCTCAAACGTGACGATTCAGTGCTTTCTTTGTTTTATTACTGTTACTCTGACAAAATAAGCTATGTGAATTGATGCTTCTTTGACAGGTACCATCAACCTAAACATTGCTGCAGGCTAAGCACACGCCTTCAGGGTAGCAGCACTCCCCAGGAGGACAACACAACTCATGAAGAGCTCATGAAGCACGATAAAGAATTTAAGATGTTGACTTGGTCTTCAAATTCCCTCCGACTACGATTTGATCAAACAAGCCTAACTCACAAAGGTCATGCCCCACAGCCATCAGCACCCAAAGGATCACAGTGCCACAGGTGCAGGTGGACACAGGATAGGTGCAAAGTTCATGTGCCTAAGAAGGGGGGGGATCAAGATGCCGTTCCACTTGAGAACCTGTTTCAAATTATCAAATCAATTAGAAATGAATGCCTGAGGTTATTTTTATCAATGCATGCATAGTTTTCTGACTACAGCACATTGCATGTGCATGTGACTTCAAAATGGCAGTAAAGCCTCTGCATACCTGAGCCACATGCCATCTTTGTCTCCTCCATTTCTACCCTTTGTTCAGAGAATGAAACCCCTTTTAGACTGCCCTGTAACCCCCCCCAAACACACAAACAACATTATTTAGAAATCAATAAAATAATTAATAAAGAATCAGACCTAAAAGCAGAATCAATATCAGCTTTGGTGTGTGTAAAATCTTATGAGCTTCCTTATTTACTGAAGAATAAATTATAAATTAGAATATATGATTCAACTCAGTTCAGTATAGCAAATACTAAAGAGGGAAAGAAACAGCAGCTCTACTGAACGACCTCTGTGTCCATCAATACTGTGAGCTTACTTTTAAGAGGAAAGGTAGAATCAATGCATACCTGGTTACCATGCCAAATTCTCACAATGAAAAAGCTGCAGGGTTGTTACAAGTTCAGATTTTCAACACTGATACACACTGAATACAGCTTTGATCATGCACACTAAGATACCATTTAAATTTAATCTACTTATTTTTTGTGTGTTGCTTTTTTGTTTCATAAATATTGAAGTAGGCACTGCATGCAGGTGAGCTTTTAGATGTTGGTTGATAAACACATGACTGTCAGAGCAGCTGCTGCAGCTTTACAGGAGAACAGGTGGCACAACACCAGTTTGCATCAAGGGTTGATGTTCTACAGCATATATGCTATAAATGAAGCAGAGACTTAATCACAGAGTCCTCCAAAACCCACAGAACTGCACACTGACAGGTAAGACACCATTAGAGGTCTCTCAGCGTGAGTGAGGCAATGCACTGTCGAGAGTTCATTTCTCTCAAGCAGACCCCAGGGAGAGGGAGTGGATAGAGGAAATGTAAGGACAGGGCCACTTTCTGTTGTCCTTGTTTCCCTGACAGAGAGCTTTGCTTCCAAACGTGAGCTGAGCATCTAATGCCCATCAGACCAAAAGACTTCCTTGAAGGTTTCTGAAGCACTGTGAGGTGTCGCTAAGACAAACAGCTCAATGAAGACAGCTATAAGGCCCTAGTGATCGCTTAAGCCTTTCAGTTCAGAGAGAAAGATGTTATGGATGCACAGCCACTGAACATGTTTATTTCATTCACAACTCATCTATTCTCAATTAGGAAAGCCTGTATTGTGGAGTAGTGGTGGAACTGTGAGAGAAATTGAATTTATCCACTCTACTTTGAGGAGGAAAGGTTCTATTTGCATGTGTAAGTAGTATCTACCAGGAGAGGTACTAGCTATAATCCCATTAATCAGCATAATTGGCTCATAATTGGCTCTCATCACATCCCTACAGATGCCATCAGTCAAGCCTCAACATTACTGCCAGACGTCTCAAGCACTGGCTCACTCTCCCTGCAGAGATGATACAGGTTTGGTCTAATCTTTGCTGTTACACTGGAGAAACAGTGTGCACACACAACAAATAATGATCTTCAAGCCTCACTAAAAGTCACTCTCTTATCCAGTAAACAGCCATGTGTGAATAATATACTGAGACGAACACTTGCTGCATACTCAAAAAAAAAAAAGGCATCTACCTGCATATCCAAAAAATGTGATTTAGACTGGCAGCAGTGACAGAATTCAATCACTTTGCAGTATGAGCAGAAAAGATCACCTGTGCACATGTTCAGATACATGTGAGCAGGTGGGTGTGCAACAAAAGACTAATGAAACCAGACGTGTACATCTCACTCCTGTGACAGATGTGTGATGCCCCAGGGAAAAGGGCTTTCAGTTTCTGAGCACTAACATGGCTGCTCAGGCAGAAAGACTGGCCACTTAAGACGCAAGAGTTTAGGTTCTACAACAAAATATCAGAATCCAGCTATTTTGTAATTATAAAAAACATTTGTACCATTACTGAAGTTATAAATAAATAAAGCAAACTAAAATTCAGATCGGATCTTAGCTGTTTTTTCTTTTCAGGAAGGCAGAACCTCAGTATTTTTTGTGTCTGATGTTTCCTACATTTTAAAGTCTTAAGCTTTGTCAAAAAAAGGAAACTGACTACTGTGGGAAAAATAGGTGAACAAACCTAACTGTGTGAAGGTGTGAGAAGTTCCACTTAGAAGTGAGAGGTACTTTTTAAAAGATGTGTACGCTTGATGTATTTAAGTTTAATTAGATTCAATCAAGCTGTTACTGCTCTAAAAACAATGAGCAGCATTAACTTAATTCTGCCAAAAACAAATGGGCACTGCTTGAAATTTGTAATAAACTCCTCAGTGGAGTAAACTTCAATAAAGTATAGTTATTCAATAAGGGTAAGTTACATCCTAATTTAATACATAAACTCTCTGTTTGCTAACTCACAATCAGCCGAGCAACCAAATTGGCACACAGGCACATCTTAGGCCCCTGAAGGTTCTTATCTAAATCAGATATTATCACAACATCATGTTGCTTAGCAATCACCTACGTACGGGATAAAATTACCATTCTGTAGCATTTACGCACCTGTTACACTTTATAAAAGCACTGTATCATTTTAATTTCAGCAAAAATAAGATCTAATGTATATGTACAACATTTCCATTAAGCATGATATATTATGACATCATCACATTGCCTAGGAACCATCTACCAATGGGTTAAAAAGACCCATTTGTAGCATTTATGTCCCTGTACCACCTTAGAAAAGCATCATATCATTTTTATTTCGTGACCATAAGAAAATCTTCATTATGCCTGATAGTTTATGATGTCATCATGTTGTCTAGCAACCACCTAACAACAGAATAAAATTGGATATGATTGAGGGAGATATGATTTTTAAAAATTTTGCCTCATTTGGAGTTTAGGGTATAATGTGCCTACTTTGATTTTACCTTTATATTTCACCTCACAAACTGTTTACCGTGCCTTGCTTGGTTCCATTTTTTCAGAACAACCTCACATTGAACCTACAATCACACACACACAAAAAAAATCTACAATTTTTATAACTTACAATACAAATATAAGTTGTAATTTTCAAAAACATTACAAATTTGCACTGTACAAATTAAGGAAACAGCAAAGTTATATACAACTATTTACATTAAAATGCAGGGAATGCCTCAGGCATTGAGGATAATACACAAGAAAAAGTATGGCATAAATTATTGATCATAACTCTGGTTTTATTTCAACTATCAACACAATTTTAAAACCGGGTACAAAGTTTGAAGTCTGTACTTTCGAAACAAGTTGAAACAGACTCGGCGAGGCTGCGTCTTGCTGCTACGTCACCTTAACTCGACAGCGTGTCCCCTGACTTCAGAGGGCTAATGATGAGGATTTTTTCCAATTTTTCTGGATTTCTTTTTCTCACCATGACCCAATTATGGCAAAAATGTAATCAAGTGAACTAGGGGTTACTACTCATCTTTTGTGCAAATTTGGTATGAATCTGACAAACAGATAAACAAAACAAAACAATACCCCATTCCCCCATCTGGGTGTGGGGTATCTAGCAACATGCAGCTAGCTTCCTTGACACAGGTTTTAGGATAGCTTATTGGAAGTCGCACATTTTTTGCACTATTTGGGAATTATCCTTTAGAAGATCACTGTTTTCCCAGTTGATTTCTCAAGGAGGTGATGGGTTACTGTGAGAAATTAGAGGGTGATATATTTATCCAATTGTCTTACACTGACACAATATTAACATCAAGTTTCAGGAGACATTTTGGGATATCTAGTTTTTTGTAGCAATTCCCATGCCCCATATACTCCATGGCTACAGAAATAAAGATTTAAGTATCATTTAACAACCCTGAACATGAAGACCGGCTAACCAGTACAGGTTCTCAGTCATGGCTAAAGCTAAACCTTCACTCTGTTCCTGGCCACACAAATACACAGTGCAGAAAACTTGGTTTAATTAAAACATCATGTTAGGATGCACTATGCAGATAAGTAGCTTAATACATGAAAGGTCAATTAAATATGTATCTGACATTGTAGAAGATAATGCAGTTTGCCGGGCAAAGAGGTAAAATTACCGGCCCTGTGTCTGATGCACATTTGTGAGAATGTCTGTAGGTAAATATATTGCATGTTTGTCTGGGGAGGCGCACAGCTCGTGTCAAACAAAAGAAAACGCACTTGCTCTTTGTTGATCAGTGTAGCAATCTAACCTTGAGCAACCAAAGCATCTTCCTGTGCACTGAAGCGCACTGCAAAACAAAGCAAACACAACTGAGGAGCAGAGAGAGATGGAGAAAGTAACAGAGGGAGGTAAAGGAGAACTGAGGCAAAAAAATAAAATAAAGACGTGCATTTTTTTTTTCCTTCAGTAAACTGATTGGCAGAAAAGTCTGCGGTGAGAGAATGCAGTTTATCTAAACAACTGGGTACAAAATCCTCTGGAGTGAGAAGGAATCAAGTAAGTGCTGACTTACATTTTGTGGAATTGGGTGGAAATATGAAAATTCAACAGCTTACTGTTTCTTCCCTTTAATATTGTACAATAAAAAGATTCTGGGGCATGGCAGGATTCCAGTGAAACAGTGTGAAGGAGAGAGAAAAAAAAAACAAAACAAAATAAACAAGAGACATAATTTGCCTTACCATGTAAGAAAAATTTATCCCTCTGCTTTTGATGCTCATTTAGTGTTCGGTGTTTAACTCACCGGTGGGACAGTATACTGTAAAATGTGAAATATGTTTGAGGTATTTGAGCTCTTGACCAGATTTGGATTGGATTTCTTGATGCACCTGGGATAGCAGGCACAGATGTTTTTTTCCAAGTATCAAATTTGTGCAATAAATTTGAGGAACTTGTATTACTATGAAAATATAACTTATGACAGGAAATAAATACTATTTAAACTGAAATTAACCCCATTATTCACCTAAGAGCACAAAGGAACCTTAAAGCATGAGAGAAATAGTGATTTGGCTTATATCAAGATATATATTGATATCAAATGATAGGAAAAAATATTATCATGACATTTTTTTTTTTCCATATCACCCAGACCTATATATCAATATTGGTAAATATGTTCCCCAACGTGACACAACTTTGCTTCATGTTGGGGAACATATATATTGTCCAACTAACCGGCACAAACCTCTGCTACATGTGCTACATGCAGCACATGTAGCAGATTATCCCTTACAACATGTGCAGGCCACGCTCCATAAACCTTGAATCCTACTCTTCCAATAATCCAGATCAGATTATTCCATTTGAGTCAACTTGAGCAATCCTAGACTGGTTAGGTTCCACTCACACGACCACCTTGCAATGTGAAAATTGAGCATCGCTGTGAAAAATGTATTTTTATCATATTTTTGATTATATGATGTGAACTGCCTTGCACTGGTAAAGATTCCTGCCAAAAATTCCTGGATCCAGATCTCTTCCCACTTCTAGTAAAATGTTCATGCAAATACATCCAGGCCTTTTTGGGTAATCCTGCTAACAGGCACAGCAACAAACAAACAGAGAGAAAAAAAAGAACCAATCACAGAACCACCCTGGCGGAGATAATTAGCAGACTTTGGAAAGCTCCTCCAGAGAATCAATTGCCTTGACAAGAATGTGGAATTAGTCAAAAATGGACACTCATACAGTACTGTATTTGTGCTGGCCTTCTTTGGAAGGGGAGAGCAGGCTGAAGAAAAAGTTATGATTATAAATACTCCCTATTGGAGGACAACCTTCATACATCTTGTCAATTTGTCTGTTCATCTTTGTTCTCCTTGAAACCAAGATGCTATAAATATTACTGTTTAACACCTGAGGTATGTTCCTAGATGACTGAAAATCAGCCTCTCACAACAAGGTAAGACTTAAACAAAGGTCTCCAAAACAGTGTCTCCAAAATGTCTCAGATAGTTTCAACCAGAACCCCCACAAATCATTTATTGCACCTTATTTGTTTCTATTAACAGCTCTGTGTTAAAGACCACTTAAAACATATGAATACTAATTCTGCCTGACAGTTTCCCTATGAAATGGATCAGCAGTGATAATATTAAGCCCATCTGTTCAGATAAGGACGTCCACAAAATCCCTGGAGTTGTGTGTGAGTCTAATAAATAAATGAAAACAGGAATCAAACAAACAAACACATTGTAAAATGGGCTGGACGCTAATCCTGCCCTTGGAGACCACACACTGCCAAAAGTAAGTAAAAAAGGATTCCCATTCACTAGTAGCTTTGTGGTTGGTCAATCTGCTGTACCTATATTAGCACTTAAACCTGTGGGAGAGCTAGTGCATGCTGTAATCTCGTTTGAAGATAAGATGAAACTTTAATCACCCCTGTAGGGGAAGTGGGCCATTGCAGCAGCAAAAAAATGGGACGTACTAGATAATAAGACAAATAAAAAGGCCTGAGATACCATGAGAAAAAATAAAGAGAATGAAAATGTTTATTACCTCTTTTATTATCTCTGTGTATGCTGGTAACCCAAACCTGTGGCCAGTGTGCAGTTTCTTTGCTGTGTTGTGTTAGGATGTGTTTGTACACACTGAGAGGGCTGCTTGACCGAGACATTTGCTGCATTGCACCATGCACTTTGGAATAAAATGAAACCTGCAATTGTTCACAGTCTGTGGGTTTCTTATAAAACGCCATGAAAAGTTCTACCTGCGACAGTTGTGACCTGAGCTTCGGCATCAATAGGCTGCAGCATGTTTCAATCTGTCCAATTCAGTGCCTGCTGTAATGCTGCCATTAGGGATGATTTGAGTGCATACACTGTTGGCCGTAATATCATTACCATCCAAATTGAATACTTGTAGTGTCAAGCTTATATGTGCAGATCGTACCAAATAATGATACAGACAATCTGACATTCTGATAGCTTTCCCTCATTCAGCAGGTCACAATATGAGATAGCGTAGCAGCCTCTGCACATTCAATTCCCCATCCCACTGAGGTGGCAAAGATGGAATATTTCATTAGAAGCTGGGATAAACAGAATCAGCGCTCTGATATATCTGTGTAAGCAGGCAGGCTAAGCAGACTAAGCAGTTGTCTTGCTATTACCTAAAGCCATGGAGAGTAGTGTAAATTATTACTTGACTATCACAGACATGATGGCCAAAATCCAGCTGATGCTGTCTGTAGCAAAATTCTTTGACAGCCCTCTGGAGATCATTCACGGTCAGCACGGGTGCCTGCACACCTTACTGTCAGCTGTGGTGATGCACTCATTTTACAAGACTTCATGGAAAAACATACGGGTGGTGGGTAAAGAAAACATTAACTTTAAAGAAAGAAGAGAAATAGCTGGTGGTTAGAAGGGTTTTTTTTTTTATTTGGGAAACCAGATATAAGAGAAAATGATCCATAATCTTAGCCCCAAACACTGAAACTTGCTTCATGAGCACAAAAATATGCACTGAATTTTCCTTCGAATAAAGAAAAACTATGATCTCTTTTCCCTCTGCCTTAGCTTTAGCATCCAAAAAGGAGCCAATTACTTACACAGCCCCTGTAATTAACATGAGGGAAAGCAAAGCCTAATGCTGCTAAAACTAGAGGATTGTGACAGAGAAACTGTCCATAATGAGACATGCCTTGGGGATTTTCTTCTCTCCTCTCTGGCCTTACTGACTCCTCAGGTCCCTACAATGGGTAGCACAAAAGCCACAGCTGTCACTTTGAAGCCCATGATACAAAAGCAGGAAAGCAGGTGGGAGGCAGTAATGCAAGTACATAATTTTAAGGAGGTAATTTACATGAAAGTGAATGTTTAGAAAGAGCAGTTTACAAAAAAAAAAAAGACAAAATGGTTCGCAACAAGCTGGTCCATGCAGGTCATACGCTCACCATTTTTAATCAGCCAAATACAATCAACAAAACACAGACAGACACACATACCTGAGCACTAAATCCTATGATTCATGATGAGATAGTGTGTGTTATTAAGTAGTAGTAGCAGTAGTAAATATTAGAATCATTTTATGAGGTATCTCTTGGGAGAAAAGTGGCAAGTTTAAATGCAAATCTGAAAAAAGGAAACAGAAATATGTATAAATGTACTGAATAACTTAGGCCCCAGTCACACAGGCCTAGAGACTGGTTAATGACCTCCTGGCAGCCACCGGTCACAAAGGAAAAATGTGTATTCTCCGAACAGTTGTGAGGTGAGTGGTTGCTGGAGGTTGCTGGCTGACACTGGGTGAAATCGGCTGTACCCAGCTGTACCGAAAACGTCCTTGTGATTGCTTTGGTTGCAAGTGCATTGCCACAGTTGCCCGTGTCTTGCATGAAAGCCACCAATTTGACTGCAAACACTCGCCATTTTACTTTCCGAGCTGCAGTGAAACTGCAATGTAAACCTGAAGGTTTACCTTAAAAGCAAAAGTTCTGTATCAGCTAATATCGACATTATTGAATTATTTCTTTGCCATATAAATTCAGAAAAATAAGTTTATTATTTGTACTAAAGACATCTTTTCTTGAGACAAATGTGAAAAAAATAATAAAAGCTGGAAAAGCTGACAGAAAAAAAAAATGTAGTATTGATATTAGCCAGAGGCGAAACTGTTATTTCAAACATCAAACTCCACACGAATGCTTCCTCCCTACAACACTGAAACTGAGCTGTATACTCACAGAAGTATATCTACTGTACATATTAATAGAAAACAAAGATTTTATAATTAAGCTTTACTTCCCCTCATAATGAGCAAGATAATCATATAACTCTGTAATCAGATTTCTACTTTTCTTTGGCCATATTAAAATTCCCCAAATAAATAAAAATATGGAATAAATGTTATCCAGGATGTGCTTATGTGTGTGCAGCTCTTTCCACAAGGGAGGGGTTTTGCTCATGGTTGGTCAAGGAAATACCTTTTTGGCTACAAAGGCTCTGGCCACGAATATTAAAACTGTGGGTCGGTGTGTCCCCGTGCTGCTCTGTAGACCGAATCAGTCTGCAGGCAGCGACCTGAAACACCAGTCAGAGAGGTGGAAGAAAGTTGACAGACATCTCAAACATCACACAAGGCCAGTTATTGCTCTTTGAGTTTTTAAAAGAATGAAGATTTTGTGTTCAAGTCTAGAAAGGTAAGTATTTTGCAGGCCTGTCTCAGGACCCATCATTGAACTAACAGCTAAAATTAAGCCCAGAACGAATGGCCGATCATAGCTTAGCAACTGTAACTTGCAGTGACCACAAGCAGTTAAATTAGAGCCTCAGACTGACAAAATCTAAAAACCTTCATGATGTATTTACATTGAATATATAAAAATTAAACCAAGAGTGCCCTGTTTAACCCAGCCCCAGAGTATGTTTCTTTGTCTGATCATTCTGTCTCTCCGTACAAAATCTCTTGCATTGACAGAGAATTTATGAGTTCCAGTCACAACCTTTGAACAAATTTGGCACTCCAAATTTGGTTAGACTAACACTTATTAGCTGGGCAGCACGGTGGCGTAGTGGTTAGCACTGCTGCCTCACAGTTAGAATACCATCTGGAAGGCCTGGGTTCGATTCCACCTTGGCCCAGGCCTCTCCCTCTCTGTGTGGAGTTTGCATGTTCTCCCCGTGCTTGCGTGGGTTTCCTCCGGGTACTCCGGTTTCCTCCCACTTTCCAAAGACATGCACTTACTGGGGTTAGGTTAATTGGCTAATCTAAATTGCCCATAGGTGTGAATGAGAGCATGAATGTGAGTGTGAAAGGTTGTCTGTCCCTCTGTGTTGGCCCTGCAACAGGCTGGCGACCTGTTCAGGGTGTACCCTGCCTCTCGCCCTATGACAGCTGGGATAGGCTCCAGCCCCCCCGCGACCCTTAACAGGATGTGCGGAAGTGAATGGATGGATGGATGGATGGATGGATGGATAACACTTATTAGCAGCTTTGTAATTTACTTGCACGTCACCTCAGGTATGCCAGTCAAACAAAGTGGCAGGCTCACAGCAATACCCAGGGTGATAAACAGATGTTGGATAAGTGAAGGGTGTGCTGCCTCTGCAGAAGCATCATCCAGACTATCTGAAGACAACTACCTAATTAACTAGTAATGGATAAAATGCTGTGGGTCAAACTGTGTTTATATGCTTGCGCTGCCACAATGCACATGGCAGCTCAAGTGGTAACTGCAGCCAAAGTTTAAACAGATAGTGACATGATATGTATCTCATATATGTAGTCCTTATCGTAAAGCCTCTTCTTTTAGGCCATTTCTTTATCTTCCATTAGATATATAACGTAAGAAAATGAAATACCTGTTTAAATCAAGCTGGAAATATTAACAAGTCAGCTGTAAAAACAGTTTTTAAATCACAGGGGTAGCTTTATATGTAAATTCATGTTAGCTTAATTAGTTAGCCACAACTGAAAAACATCTGATAATGACAGCTTTAATTTTAACCTGAAAAAAAATACCGGCTTGCTCATGTGTATGCTGGAAATTAAGGACCCATTGTTTTAGTCATAATAACAGGGTGCAGGGACTTGCTTCTCTCCTTGTTATCAACCTGCAGAATTTTCCAATTTATCTGGTGCAAATAGGTGTCGTACACACACTGAACTGTGTCTAATACAAGAATCATATCTCCTCTTTAGGGAGCATAAGTGAGAATAAAAAACCCTCTCTGCACTTGATATTTTTATGCATATCAAGACAGAAAAATTTTGAAATCATTTCTGCTGGTTTTCTATATTTATTCATCACAGAGGTACCGGAAATCACATGCTACTTCTGATAAATACCCTTTTCTCATGTCTGTTGCATCATTGTTTTTAATGAAGGAAGAGAAAACTCCATTGTCATGTTAGGGCTCGATTCAAAATGATAGCCTGTGGTTTGCAGTTTCATTTAGCTTTCCCGCGATAAGGCCGGAGTATGCTCAGCTCAGTGGTGAACAACAGCTTGAGGTGTGCACCTCTCTCTGCTGTCCTGCCAAAACAGATATAAAGCATTTAGAAGAAAAAGTGCCAGGAGAAGGGTTTGGAAAAATATAGATTGGGAGCTTTGGTGGTGAGACAAAAAACACAGCACTGAAAAAAATGAAAAGGGTTTCTCTACCTGCTGGTTCAACGAGTTCTTCCCACATGTGGGTAATAAGGATGGAGTTAATAACTGCAGTCAGTCGACAGGGGAGTGGGGAAAGTGCCCCAGATATGCGCTGATAAGAGTTCAGGCCCAAGGCACATTTGCTGCGATGAAGTATTGTATTGTTCTTTTTAAATATCAGATGATAGTGTGAAATTTTAAAGCTAAGTTGTGAAGATAAAATAAATTTTTGTTGTGAAACTACTTAATAATACCATCTTTAATCAATTACTTTCTGCTTATTATCTGATTCGTAGAAATAAAAAACTGCATCCTAACAGTATATGCCCCACGTTTGATTGACTGAGCTAAAAATGCCATGTTGCGCCAAGGGCTCTGTGGTGACAGCACTGTGTGAATAAGACATACTTAGACTACTCCTAGTGGACACAATTAAGTGAGCCAAGGTTTTACTCTCTTACCCAACAGTTTCTATTATCTCCAGTGTCCAACTTAAAGAAGCAGTCATTTTCAGTCATATTCCAGCAGGCTGTCATGGGAGCGATATGCTGCTGTGGAAATTAAGATTGTGCCGCCGTGCTTTTAATGCTTTAGCTCTCGTTCAAAACAATTCACGATCAGAAATAAGAAAAATGTGTAAATACTTTTTGTGAAACCTCCTGAGAAGGATCAAGGTCTTTGTCATTCCCCCCCAAAGACATCAGATCATTATACCAAAGACAACCCAGGAAGCTCTCATTACAGCTTCATGGTGAGGTGACCGCAGGCGGGACACCTGATGGATATGTCTATCTGACACCACTTCTTCACTGCCAAGGGTAGGAGACAGCAGGAGTTTGATGACGAGGCGTGGTGGTGGTGGGGAGGTTATGTGATGAAGCCCAATTAGAGAGCAAATTTCACACCTCTTCCCCTTTGCGTCTAAAGGCCGCATCTGCCAGCGAGCAGAGAGCGCCGCGTCACGCTTACCACCCGACACATCCGCATCTGTGTCCTGCCCTGTCAGTCAACCCCTCCCACACTCCCTCACCCTCAGCCCACACACGCAAATGCACACACCTCTCTAACATATGGATTATACACTCATTTTTACACCTTGAAATCCTATTTCCAGCAAGCGGTGTACTTGGCGCTGACCCCAAGTTGCCAGGCTTTTCTGACCTACAGTTTTCATTTGCAGAAAGTGGGACGGAGTAGACAGAGGGGAATGGGACAGGAAGGGCGCTGAAGGAAAGGAAAAGAAAGCGGGCTGAGGTTTTAAGAGGAGTTGAGCCTCTGACGCAGATGGGGAGTGGAAACGGTTGCCATGGAAACCCAACCCTGCCTCCAGTGAGTCAATGAGTAAGTGAGGAGAGGGTGAGCGGAGTAAATGGATGGATGAAAGAAAGTGAGATTTTGACTAGAGGTATTTGTCTTATCTGCTTAACCTTTTTCACAAAGGTAGACAAAATAATACGCAAGCAAGCGAAAAAAAAAAAACAAACAGCACATGCTCTTGTTTTTCATGAACAGCATAAAAAAAACACAAACTGCTTTTCATTCATCGCCACACTGGGCCTCATCTCAGAGCTCCGCAATAAGGAAGGCCTCTCTCAGTCTGAACTCCTCATCGAGGCTCACACTTCCATTGTTTATTGGGTTTCTCACAGAGATGCTAAATAATAAATGGCAGGGCACTGGGGAGCTGTTAGACTTTTTTATTATCCTGATTATTGCTGTCATCCATCAGACATCAGGCCAATAAACAGAAATGCAGACACGTGACAACCAAAAAAAAATAAAAAATTAAAGCAGCGTTAATCACAGATACATGACTGATAACTGAGAAGTTTTAAGAGCGATCTTACAAGTTACATACTAGACTTGCAAATCTTCTTTGCCAAAAAAAAAAAAATGCACACACACTGATGTACAGCAAAAAACAACAACAGGGCACAGGGAGAAAATAATGAGGTGACGAAGTAAAGATAAAGACAGAGCAGCAGAGCAGTAGGAAAGAAAAGAAAAGCTAGAGAGAAAGTCATTTTTCCTGCTATGCTGCAAGAATTCAGAATGATCAAACCAAGAACTGTGGATAGACAGATGGACGTGGAGTGTCTCTCTCTCTCTCTCTCTCTCATTAGTAAACACCATCCATATTGTATACGGCTGCCCCAGCCATTAACGCAAACTCAGTGTCCCTGCAGGCGTCAAACTCCCCATTAACTCACAGTATCAACTTCTACTTCCTGCTATTTAAGCGTATGTTGTTTGCACATGCATGTAAAGGCCAAAGAAAACAAACACATTCGCACATTAATGTAAGAGCTTATACATGAACTGGAGCGCAGCAAAAGGGCAACAGCAGACATGCATTTGCACACATTAAAAACAGATGCAGGAGTATCCATCCAATCACACCCTCCATAAACTTTACGTCTTTACGGATGTTCACTGAGATGTTCTTTCTTCAAGAGGCCCACTTCTGCTATCAAATCGCTTCTCGCATTCTTTACAAGGTAACCAAGATATTGTAGTTGCAATGAAGGCAGAATTCCCAAAGGGATCACAGTGTGTGGTTCACGGTAGCAACTATAATTGGGCAATATCTGCTGTAAGATGGAAAAAAAAATGTCAGGCAGCTGGAATATTACCATACATTTCATGCTCACAGGTATACACACGTCTCTTAGCTTGAATTAGACCCTTGTGGATAATGCTGTAAATGCTGCTTAATGGCAGCTTTTGTATTTACAGTATTACAGAGACAAAGTACTACAAGGCAAAACTGAGTTGTCAGTTGATGTCATTCTCATTTAGCAATTGCCCCATGAATAAAATTTTGTTGCTGCAGCTTAGTGGTAACATCCACTGACATTGGTGTCAAGTTCAAGTTCCAATACAACATAAAACAAAACAACACTGCAATTGTAACAACATTGTTACATTATTTTCAAAAGAGTTCATTTGTACAATACACATTACTTCTATATAATGTCATAATTACTTAATTACATAATTACCTTGTTCTATACCATTATGACAATGTTGCAGACAAGTCTCCATGTGATCGGGTTATTTTGCAATCACAGAGCAATGCTGTCATAATGTTGCCAGTTGGTAAGTTATGACCTAATGAAACAGCGGCATTAGGAAATGTGTTTGCAGAGTGTTGATTTAAACAGTTTCTTAATAGAGCTTTCAGTGCTAGAAGCCATCACAGTTTTTAATTGTGCCATAGTCAGTCTCCACCATATCATCACCTTCTTAAAATAACGGTCTGTCATTGTTTAACAAAAGTTTTATTTTGTCTAAATCATCATATTTTCAATATTTGATTCAGTTTTTTTTTAATCTTTTCTGAAAAAACTTGACATAGTCTATTATTCTAAGAGGGTGAATCCAGTATCTTTCTCAGTCAGATCAACCTTGTGGTGTCTAGTTTCAAAAGAAGCCATGGCAGATATGCTCAGCATCCATCCATCCATCCATCCATCCATCCATCCATCCATCCATCCATCCATCCATTGGGTGCAGATCACGGGGGGAAGCAGTCTAAGTAGAGATTCTCTCTCCCAGTCCCTGCCTCCAGCACTTCAGGGTGACATCAACATGTTCCCAAGCCAGTGTCCTGGGGTCTCTTCCCTGTAGCCCAAAACACCTCACCAAGGAGACACCACAGAGGCATCCTAGATGCCTGCACAGAACACCTCTCAGGTTCAGATTGGGTAAGCCATTCTTCCCAATTACACCCCTCCAGGTAGCTAAAATGAGTGTTAAAGTCCCCCGACTACATTTGGCCTTGGCGACTGGGGACTGACTGTATCTCAAACCATATGGCACTGAACCCCAAAGGCTCCTCCTGTGGGTGGTGCATCCATAGGAGGGATGACACTCAACTTGAGATTTCAAAATGGTACAAATGTTGGGTTGTTTATGTTCATCTTTTCATATACAGATCATGGTGTATAAGGACCAAATTTGCTCTTTCTATAATTAATTCACTTTGGCCTAATATTAAACACTAAATAGTCTTTTCCACTTGTTCATAACTGTGGGCTGGGATCCCGCAAAGTGTAGTAAGTTTTTTAAAAAAAGGAGAGGCTGCAAGATTATTAACATTAATGGAAAGGGAACAGACAAATTAAATTATACTACTCAGGCTCTCTTTTGATATTTGGCTTTTTTTTGTGAATTATTGGATAATTTCTGGCATATTAAGCGTTTTATAGATGACTTAAACCAACATTTTGTTACAAATATATACTTTAAATCTTGTCTTAAGAGGACATGTAACATATTTACAAGATGTTGAAAGGAAGTGACAAACTGAGCATCTCCTCCCTTTTCCACCTGCAGATGGCCTCCTGATTAGCAGCTCTATTATTCAGAGACCATCAATGACACCACATCACTAAGTGCTTCATTGTGTCCACTGAGATAAAAAGGCAAGGCAGAGAATCAGAGTGCTATAAAGTGTTTTTGTATGAAGAAAGTAAAGAAAAAGAGGAAAAACAGCCAGGCAAGAAAAAACAAGAGAAGAACAAATATAATGAGTACATGAAAGACTCAGTGGCTTCTGGGAAATCAGTCATATTATCCTGATGACCTTGATATTTTTAACACATTTTGTTTCCCTGCAACTGAGACGCTGCACATATTTATATTTGATTTGGTATTCAAGTGGGAAACAAGAGTAACATTTGTATTTTTTAATCTTTCAGTTGACCTTCAAGTTATTTACTCTAAATATCTAAACACATGTAAATTAGTTCAAATATTTATAGCATCTTTCAAATATTCTTCTGCTCAGCTCTGAAGTTATAAAATGAAAGCAAAGTCAGGAGTCAGTCAGTTGTATAAAAAATACATTCATTTAATTGCCATGTTTTTTCAATTCAATTTTAGCTAAATTATTCAGCCAGTGTAGCCCACTTAGGTATCATGACTAGTCTACACACACCTTGTTTCACTCCAATTTCTATCCCTCCCATCAAATCTATATGGATTACCAGAAGATAGGCCTGATTTCACATGGGCTCAGGCTATTAACGCTCTGACCTTGGATTTCAACCAGGCAATTTGTCTAAGAGCTGGCACAGCCTTAGCTGCCCTAGCTGAGTCCATCCAAGCTTCACGATTGGTGTGAATAGCAGTAACTCTCCCACAGTCTGCCCCTCAGCCTCCAGCCCCACGAAAAATGCCTTTTCTTTACCACTCAAGGGTTATGTGTAAATTGTGATGATGAACTACTTCACATCATTTCTTTTCTCTCTCACAGTCCTTAGCCTCCTTTAGATTCATCACACATCTTGGGAGCCTTCAGTGTAGTGCTTTCTTTATCAGTTTAATAGAGGTGTTTTTACTTCATGAATCTCCCAGTGGTTTGTCCACATTTAGCTCATTTAAGCCAAATGCTCAATTTAAACCTGGCACATTATCAGCATCCAAAAAGAAAAAAAAAAAGGGTTTGGACAGTGTGTGAAATACAATACAATGAAATAAAAATACAATGCGATGACTTGCTTATCACTTAATCCCACTGTTTACTAGAGATAGTACACGCACACAGAAGAAGAAACTTTCGGCTGCTCTGTTATTTCCCAAGGGGTCGCCAAAGCAGACGGATCCGCATGTTTGATTTGGAATCCTCCCATTTGTTTGGGCTTGGGATCAGTGAGTACACTAGCTTGTGACGTCCTGAGGCTGGGTTTGTGCTAAGCAATACACCACTGAGCCACTAAATGGTACAAGTACTAAAAGATAAAACTGAAAGAAATTGTCTTTATAAAACTAAGCACATGAATCACCTCTTCATTTATAACATTCTGCAAGTGTTTGGAATCTAGTTTTGAAAGTGAAACATTTTCCCGTTCTTACCTTACATAAGATTTCAGATGCTTAATAGCTCAGGGCCACTTTGTTATTGTTTTGTCTTTCATAATAAAGAATATGATTTGGCAATACCTTACCTTTAATTTTTAAAATATATATACAGTGTGTCCAAACTTTTGCCTGGTACTGTATATATTGCTCTAAAACCTGTATATATATCACTCAGCATTAATGGTGCCTTCACATATGTGCAAGTTACCCATGCCAGGTGCACAAATGCACCCTGATACAGATGCTGACTTTTAAACTCTATGGCCTTGGAGGCCTAGAAGACAAATGCTGAATCATAAGACCACATGACAGTTTTCTACTTGGCGTCTCTTTGGCCAGAGAAGGCGGTATAGTGTTTCTGGATCTAGTTTATATTATATAGTATGTATGTATAGTACGTAACTTGCATTTGAGACAAACTGTGTTTTCAGAAATGTACCTCAGCCTTTGCAGTAATTTCCATTACAGAATCGTGTCATTTTTCTAATGCATTGCCACCTGACGGGCTTTTGATACTGATTTTCCTTTGGCTGCTTAGAATCTTTCAATGATACGTACTACATGAGATGAAATCACCAACTTCTTTGCAGCTATGTAGAGGAAGGTGATTCTTAGCTTACCCATTTCACTTAGCATCCTAACTTTTTTGGAAACAGGTACACTGCCTGAATAATGACATCCAATAGCACATTTTAGGTTGTTGGGTGGATTTTTCTCATAAGAAAATGCTGTACAAATGGATTTGGTTGAAATACACTCATAATTTGATTGCTTAGCAATCACAGTGCATTCTTTCTTCTCACTAACATATATTTTCCATATCCAAATAAGAATTTCATCCATCCATGCATTCAGATATAAAAAGCCTAGCTTAGCCATGACTAAGCCCTCTTCCTCTCAGTAGCGCAGAAGCCCATTGTTAAACCTTCATTAATGCACCAGTTAACCTCTCTTTACCTCTTCTCTCTCTCCAATAGTTTATCTGCAGTCAATTTCCTTATGTGGTTATCTGTATGGAGCTCGTGTCCGTATCTTCAAGCTTCACCCCCTTTCCCCTATTCCTTTTCATGTTTTTCTCCCTCTATTTGTTCCTCCATTTGTTCTCAGTCTTTACTGCTCACCTCTTCCTCTATCTTCAGTGCTTCACTGGCAGTGGCTCTATGAGTGGTTATCAGAGAAAATGATGCTTGTATTTTAAAATAAATAAGTCTTTTTGTTTTTGTTTCTTCTGCTGTATTCTGTGCAGTCAGGGAGACAGAAAAGTGGTTCCAGTGAAATTCGCGTGCTACTGGCCTTGAAGAATGCACCTCCATTAGGGATTCAGCGGGGAGTTAGCCACTAGACAGCTGGGTCTAAATGCACAGCTAGGCTAACAAACAGTATACACAGATAAGACTTTACAGACAAACATGTTTTAAAATCACAGTTTACTGATAGATGGCAATGAACATCCAGCAAACAAAAAGCAAATAGGAATCATAATAATGTTGACTAAAATTTTTTTTTTCTTGGCCTGCACATATAAACACTTGGCGATAACCTGAAAAAGGAAACTATCTTCTAGCATGTAATGTTTAAGACATAGATAAGCATTCAGTTTAAAATGCTATCCTGATCTTGAACTAAGAACACCAAGTATCAATAGCTTAAAGCCCTCCAAATCTTATCTTTGATTGTCTACACAGCACTCGGCTACAGCTCTGTGTTCTTCTGAGGCAGTTAATGCAGCTAATTAGAGACAGAGAGCTGCAGTCAACATTTGATTTTAAAGACTTGAACTTCCAGACAAGGCTGATTCCAGCTAAACTAACACTACAGCAGCTAAATTGATCACCACACAGATAGATATTTGGGGACTTTGGGACTGAAACCAACGGGTCAAGGCAAACAGGGAAAGAAAATATCACATCACGTACTCACATCAGATGGAAAATTCAGTATATTCAGCACATACTGGGCTTGAAAAATACTCAGAGGGGAAACGGTTCACGAGAAGCAAGAAGCTGGATCGACCTGTCAGAATGCCCCTGTTGGCCCCTGTTCCTCCTACTTTCTCTGTCTGTGTATGAACCCTGCTGCTTTCAAGCACTAGACAATGCACACAGTAGACTATACACAACAACCTATTAGTTTGTTACATTTTCTGCAGCTCCAAAAACCAGCCACCTGCAAGAGTACTGCCTGCCCTTAGGCTTGATTTATGTCAGTGGGTATGTATAAAATTGCCTGAAAATATGGTAACATGTTGAGCTTGACCTCAGCTTTAGATCTATTTAGTTAGTTGCTCTTGTACATTTTGATTCCTTAGCACAAAGTGAGAGAAGATAAAACTCTTGCTGTTATTATATAATTGACTGCTATGTTTTCAGTTTTATACAAAAAAGATTAGGGTTAGGGATAATCTCAAGGCTTCTGCAGCACCTTGGAACTACAGGTCTGTTACCCATATACAACACTGCAATATAGTCACTAGAATTATAAAATTGTAAAAAAAAAATTTAAAAAAATCATAGTCTATAATGTAAAAAAAAAAAAGTTGCAGGAGGTGAAGACAGACAAATTCATGGTAGGAAATATTTTTAAAACAAAAAATATCACAATGGCACACATAAATGGCTTCAGTCAGACACTTGAACAGTAAACATTGCTGCTGTCTCTCATTAGCAACAAAAATGTTAGCAAGTCTAACAAAGTATTCATCCACACATATATGTATTACATGTATTTTAGTAAAAGGGATTTTTTTTTATGTGTTCTGGCCTTTCTTCTACATGTAAATGCAGTTTTAGGTCACTAAAAGCTTTTGAAAAAGGGTGAAGATTTACATGCAGACAAGGAAAGGAGGTTTTGTCTTGCAATGTCAAAGTTGTGCACCTTCATCTACTGTATTGATCTCATGACTGTGCGCCGTGATATTGTTTGTAAACTTCTGATTGATGAACACTTCTGTACGGTTAGGGTTATATCACCACATATTGCTTTGGCATGCTCTTGACAATGCTTTCTGCAGAGATATTTTTTCAAAATAAAAGAAGAAAATCCCCATTTTAAAAAAATACCCATGCAGGGTTCTAGCCAGCGGTTGATTGCCTGGTGCTGCGCCATGCTGAGGCTGTCTTGCATCGGGCTGAGAATTTCATTGTTTTGCTACTGGAACTCTTTGCTATCATTGCAATTAGCAAGTGAGCACACACCCCGCACACTCCATCCTGTTGCTGATACCAGACTGATTAACCTCATCCATTATACTGTGCTCAATTTTGACAGTTTTCGTACTACTTATAAAAGCAGTTGTGCTTTCATTCTGTTAGGCGCAGTTTACACAAGAAGATTTTCAGGAAACGGTGTTGTTTTACCGTTTTCCTTTTTTGAAAAGTAACACATTCAGACGGAAACCTTTCAAAAACGATCTCCATTTACACGAAAACTCAAGACATTGAAAACGCTGTAGTTTCCATTGCCAGGCCACAAGTTGGCAGTGTGGATACAGGAGTTGCAACCATAGTGTGCATGTGCCAGTACCCCCGTTTTCAAAAAGTAGTGTTTCCAGAGACCGGAGCATCTGGAACCGTTTTCACGCTGTTCTCGTGTAAACGGGAGGCCGACACGCATCATGCGTGGGCCTTAGACTATTCTACTTGTCATGTGATTTATTTCTCTCACCTTTAACTGACTGTAAATGAGTTCACAAGAACATCCTAAACCTCGATGATGCCACAGTGGTGTCAGGGTCATCTTTGGTCAGAAAGCTGAAAGTGTGGGGTTTAACAGATGTAAGTATTTAGGAGCCAGGGAGAGTACAACAAAGGATGCTACTGAATTGTGTGATAGAAAATGTAGGATACTGGAGACTGACACTGCAGACATTAGGCCTACTTATAGCTTCGTTAAACAGTTTCAACTGGAAAGGCGGATCTGTGGCTGAGCTGAGGAAGCCAAAGTCATCCTACGTCAGGCAAGGCCCACTGTAGCCAAAAGAGAACAGCAGATGTGGGCCAAACATTCATTTCTGTCTTGGTTTTTGGCAACTTACCACATTCAAACTGTCACACAGTGAACCTAGAGCTTTTACTGCCCCTTTGAAATTGCACACTTGGCTTTATTGATGATCTCCTCTTGGCAAAGCACTCAATGTAAGTGTCTCACTCAAGGAGGTGAGGGAAGGTAACAAGGATGGACAAAGGGAAGTCAGGTGAGGACAAGTTAACTCACAGGGGACGGTGCGGAGGTAGAGGTTGTCCCGGATGATCTGCTGCAGCTCGTGGTCCACTGAGCCTTTCTGGAAACGCAGGTTGAGGTAGTGGCGCAGGTCCTTGTCTATCACGCCCCCTGGAGGTTCACAAAAGTCAAGAATAAATAATAAAAAGCATCAAATACAAATAAATGCAATTACTCTAATACTCATACCAAATTTCGTTCCAGTAGAGTTATAAAAAGAAAGAGCCTAATCAGCCTTTGATCAGAAATGGGGACAGCTGGATGTTTGTGAAGCAAGAAAATTTGCTTGCCTCACACTGCTTTTTTTTCTTCTTTTGTGCATTTTGAAACTTCAACAGCAAGCAGAGGAAGATTCAAACACTGCAGCATCAAATGACCCAGAATCTCTCAAGACCACAGTAAACAATTTCAGTTCACTAAAATCATAAAAACAAATAGCCAACACTAATGAATACACTTTGCACTCACAGATCCAGCAGCTGTCAAGCGCAGCCACGGATTGGTGGAGGTGTTAATTGGAGCTGTGGCCAAACACGTGTGGAGAAATGTCTACACATAAATCAACCACCGACTCCCCCAGGGGCTGTTTTTACTTCCTTCACCTGAGTTGCCTCCACCTTCTTTTCTTTTCTTTTCTCTCTGTCCCTCCAGCAATCCCAGTTCTGTGAATGGAATTGCAGCTTGCTGGCTCAGCAGGACAGAGGGGGTTAAAAAGTGATGGTGGGACCAGAGAGAAATGGAGGTAAGGGATAAGCGAGATGGAAGGCAAGGGCAAATCCTGTGAGGGAGCAGAAAGTGGCAAAATAAAACAAGCTTCACCTCCACCCCCTCTTCCTCCAACAAATACTCTATCCATCTACTCTGCCACACACCCATATAATCACATTTGAAATGGAGGCTAGGCAGGACGGCTAAGTGGAGGAGGGGGAATGGTCGGCTGATGTTACTTAAGGGATTCCTCATGGTGTCGCTTTAACCAACACACTTGTCATATTTGTTACTCCTCTGCACAGAAGTAAAGAAGTAGAGAGGCAGACGGAGTGGATTTGTCTAACCTTCAACATCCTGTTTGAAGCAGCAACTTGGCACAGTTCCACATACCACTTAGCTGCCCCCTTCTTTTTCCCTGTGTGATCCTGAGGCAATGACATCCATGCATGATATGCTGGAGAGCACACATATCAACAGTACACGGGTGCATCCAAACAATCGGCTGTAAACGCGCTCAGAGGTAGGTGAAACTGCAGGAAATATAATGAGTGGCACATTAATTCAAGAATAACCTAGTTTGGAAGTTTTCTGTCATACTGGGGATCAATTATTCAGCACATTCTGGTTCTTCACTTCTGTGTTCACACAATACACACACACACAAACACACATCAGCGTGCATAAATCCTGAACTATTTCATGCAGTGTTGCATTATAATCATGCAAACCTGAAATACAGAGACCGGCTCCATCTGAGTCTCTGTCAAAGGTGTGGAGCAGTGCAACCAGCCAATTTACATTTGCATGAGAAAAGAAGGCAAGCCAGTGAATCTGCATACTGAAAAGGTGAGCACACACACACACAGAAAATGCACAAAATTTAAAACAATGAATGGCACCTCTTGCGCAGGCAGCGGTTGTGCATCCACTACAGAGAGTCACAGTCCTCTTTCCACAGGTTTTGTGATGCAAATAATCTCCACTGGAGGTAATCTTGCGCTAGATCTCTCCCGCTGGAATCCCCCCCCCCAAACAGTACTGTCCTGTCCCTCAGGTCCTCAACTCTGTCTCTGTTTGCCCAATCCAGCAACTGCCAGTCAGCCCGCGAGCTGAATCACCTCTCTCTGCACTCCATAGAAGAGAGATGAAACGGGAGAGCGCGGCAGAATGAGTGGTTGAGAAACACTGAGGCAAAGAGAGAGTGTGTGTGAGAGACGGTGGTAAAGAGAAGGGGAAGGGAAGTGTGTGTGTGTGTGTGTGTGTGTGAGTGTATATGTGTGTGTGTGTGTGTGTGTGTGTGTATGCAAGAGAGTGTGATGCTGCGAGTGAGGGAGAGCGACTGCTGAAGCACAGCTCTGGCTGTAGGGACCTATCACAATGAAATCCCTGGTTCCCTTCAGATTCACAGGTCCTACAACGCCCCCCATCTGCTGCACAGTGCACTACATGGGTTTTATATGCCTATTACTGATTAAAAGCAATCCTCTGCCATATCGCCTTCCTTGGCTTATAGCATCCAGATGGCTTGGAAATGACCAGTCATCCACTGTCAGTAACCGTGTGGTGAAACTAAATAATATGTGTCAGCCAAGCACAGCGCTGTCACACTCCCACAGAACAGTATTCCTACTAATTAATTTACTGTTTGTTTACTCTGTGTTTAGAAACCAATATCAATTTTTGATTTCTGGTCACGTCATACTTGCCATCTTGGCAATGACATTTATTCTCTAATGTTTCAAAATCAATCCTTCTAAAGCTTTACATAGCACTGAGATTTTTCAGTTTGAAAAGCAAACCATAATACAAATCCTAATTCCCCTCAGCCTGAACAGACTAATAACACATTTCTAAAACTTAAAATACTATTAGCTAAAGCAGCTAAAAAAAAAGGGCTTCTTAGTGGTTTATCACTAAGAAAGACAAGAAATGCATAATTTTTTTTTCATGCGTTTCTTGAAGCAGAGCTGGATGTCTGGTTATGAGCCAGAGACTAAACAGCAGTTTTCAATGAAATAAGACAGCACATGAGTTTTAGGAGCACAACTGGGCGCAAGCTTGTTTTTTTTTGCCCCCCCCCCACATTCACAAGGTTGCACACTGTGAATTCATCTTTCAGGGTTAGGCTGTCAGAGCAGAGTTCTACTGCAATATCCTGAAGCGTTGGAGGTAGAACATTCATCCACCTAAACGGCATGCACCACCTAAATGGTGGTGCATGCCATTGTGCCATTACTGTGCCGTGCACAGGGAACTGAAAAATGCAGGAAATGTTTGGAACTTGCCAGATTTGGCTCCCTGTGACTTCATCCTCTTCTCTAAACTGAAATTCAAGTTGAAGGGTCACTGTTATGACTCAGTGGGGATCAAGCACACATGCAAATGGTATGAATGGGACTTTCAGGGTAAAAAATGGCAGCAATGCTGGAAGTAGCACTACCTTGATGGGGAAACAACCCAGGTATGTGTTTTTTTAGCCTTTATTTGACAGTTAGTAGAGAGTAGACAGGAAAGCAGGGAGAAAATGGGATAAAATATACCAGCAACTAAACCAGGTGTGGCTTTTGAGTTACTTGGGAAGATGTGAATCAGTTTATGATCACACTTTGCAGTTTAGCTATTGTTCCTAAAGAAATCAGACTCATTCAATTACTCCTGAAGTTGAATGATCTTATTATATATTTGTACTATTAAAACAGTTCAGCTATTCTGTTGGTCACCTAATCAACTATTTCTGTACTCTTCAGGTGACTCTTCAGGGGCAACCACTCTTGTTTCTACTCGATACAGCCCAATATTTGGCCACATATCCAAAAATAGATTCCGTGAGTATGTGCACATGCAAGAGTGCACAATGGTCCAAATCAAGCAGCAAGCTCCATGGTCAATGAGGTGTAAGAGGCTGAAGGAGGTCATTTAAACAGATGTGATGCAAAATTGTTCTTTCCTCTTAAGGTCATTCCTCATCAGTTTCTCCCACTCTGACAGAGATGTCATCATAACATCATGAAGCCGCCGATGGGGAGAGGTGAATGACAGTGAGGGAGCAGAAACAAGAGGGTGGGAGGGAGAGGCAAAAAATGACTGCAAATTGACAGTACCTCAGGAAAATCCACTTGCTGACGCATGATCAGCTTAACATGCAGTAAGCCTTCATGTCTGTTATGTAGCGATTGCTTCTCCTTTAACCTTGAGCAAATTTAACAAATGGCTCCATGCACACAGGACATGAAAAAGCATGTTAAGCACAATACAAAATGAAAAGAATCCTCCGTGCAGTTTAGGGAGCACTTCTGACATGTTTAGAACCAAAATCTGATTTTTTTTTTCATGACTGTTTCTAAAACAGATGGATGAAGGAAAATTGTTGTTCTGCAGAAGAAGAGAATTCCCTATTTAAGCTCAGCAGGTGTCATGTAAATCTCCTGGGAGACTGGGACAGAAAGAGAGAGAGAGAGAACAGCCTGTGGAGAGTCAAAAAACAAGAGAGCAGCTGGTTCCTCCAGGGGATCAAGGTGTTCTAACAGCTAACTGCCTCATACCTAGGCACAAACCAGTCAAGCTCACAAAGGAGTTCTGGCTACCATTGCAAGATATGAAGGTGGAGGAAAAGCTCTCAAGTGCAGCAGTCTCCTCTAAGAAGATGTCAGGTTTTAAATGTATGGCATATGTCCTTTCAGTTCATTTGCTTTCAACAATTTAAATTGGCCTTGCAATGAATTATTCATGGTTGACTGAGCTTGGTTTTCAGTTAGAAATAGATTGTTGACAAACTCTTTATGATACTAATTTTTTAAGGGAACATTAGTCAATTTACACACATGCTGATGAAAAAGTCTTTTATTAATCACTAACTTTTAACTTGTTTGATGAGAAGCTGATGAAATAAAGTCCCTGTCTTGTCAGAACAAAGATGTTAAATTTAGTAAACCAGGCACGTGAACTGTGTTGCCAGTCAACCATCTCCCCCTCCTTCTTCCACTCATTTTTAAGCCCATTTTAAGCCAAAAAAAAAAAAAAAAAAATGCACGCATTTGTTTTTACACTGGGCTGAGTTGAAAAAGTTGGTGTGCTGATAAATGAGGTCTAGTGGAAATAGCTCAAACATCTGCTCAATTTTTGATTCCACTGTAAATAAGAAAAAAATGCACATCCACCCATCAGTCAGCGTGGCCCTTCCATTTAATTTAAGCCTTAATAAACATTCAAATGGTGAGTTTCACCCCTGCTGTTATGAAGTGGTAAATTAGCTATAGAGACCAAACTATTTTTCTGAACCAGGCTTCAAACATGTTTGTTAATAGTTTTTGGCATGTCCACTAGAAGAAAAAAAAATCCTTGAGCCAAAAGATAGTGAGTAAGTAGAACTTGTAAAAATAAAGACAAGAAAATAAACCAAAACTTGACTGTATCATTAGTTTATGCAGATACATATTGATCTGAATACAAGCCCACATTATCATCTTAATAGACTAACTACATATATACATACTAGGGTTGGGCAGTTGCACAATATACTGCCTACTGGCAGAGTCTACTGTCATTTTTTGACTTTTGTTGGTTTTTTTTTTTTTGGTAATTTAGTCATCTCTCTCCTTGAGAATTCATCTCTGTAAATAATTAAAATGTAAAGTGCAGTTGCTGAATAGTAAGCACCATTGTGACCATAAAATCTTTAAAATCTTCTGCAGATGCCCAAGGATTTTTTTTTTTTGGCTCTGTCAAGAAAGGCACAGCATGGAAGATGTGCAAGCAGCCAGTCAGCTCGAAGTGCTGTCATCACAGCTTCAATGACACTATTTATCACACGCGCTCCAAGGGCATCCATGAGCAGGCACATATGTAGCATTATCACTCAGTGTGCACGCATGTGTTTGTGTGTGACTTGAAGTCAGAGAGAGCACCAGCAGACAGCTGTTTGGATAATCAGACTAATTAAACGATCAGGATGGGCTTAAAATCTTGCCAGTTTCACCAGACACACACTGTGCTCTGTTGATTAGTCTTCAATAGGAAAGCACGATGCCAACTCTGTGGTGAAGCGCTAGAATCCATAAACACCAACTGGCTTTCAGATGGAACTACATGCAAATACACACACAAAAAAATTATTTAAATAGTTCTGGGTCAACATTTTTGCTCCTACCATACAATTGGGTTTATATGAAAATAAACTGACAACTCTCCTTTCCTTCCTTTTTAATGTTTCAATTTATACTTACGGTAACAGGAACAAAGCACTGTTTTTACAGTTTTGAGCTCCTTAACCATCAGTCATCTACAGCTGCTGTTGTATGATGTTGATTTAAGACAGAATAGGAACAATCAGTTGTCCCATGATGCTTGAGTTGCATTAATTTAAAAAAAAAAAAAAAAGAACAAATTCAAAGAATCAAGGAAATATCAGGAATTTGTTCCTTTGTTCGAGCAGAATGTGTCGGGTCCAATTCAAGCAGGTGTCTACCTGTCCTGGGTTAATGACGGCCATTCATTTAATATGAGGAGCTCTACAGAGGTGTTATTGTGCAGATGGCTGAAGGCCTACAGAGTCTGCTAACTGGATGGTATACATTATCTTAAAGAAGAACAAACAACCACTCTTTAAGCCCCCATTGATGAGACTAACTTGTTTGCTGTACTACAGCATATTTTTGTTACGTTATGTTGTTTTGAATTGATTAGAAGGATTTCAGTCTGCTGTTAAAAAAAAGCCCTTGGAAATTGAAACTCAGGTGGGAAGTTTCAGACTAATCCATATTTTCACTTTTTTTTTTAGATGCCAGGCTACATATGATTTTGCTCTTGCAAAGAAAAAAAAATCCTCCCAGCAGCCATCAGGAGATCAAAGGTGGAAGTTGTGCAATGTTATTACAAAGCCACTAATTTTCATAAAGAGAAATTGTGGTGGATGAATAGATTCTAACTAAGCCAGTGATTTGGAACCTTTTTGGAAGGAATATGATAGCAGCATCGGGTATGATAACACTTAAAGATAAGTGGCATTTTATAGGAGGACAAATAGTCTTCCAAAACAGAAAAAAAAAAAAAAAACTAGGTAAGATCAGGATTTTGGAATCTAGTCATACAAGTGGGAAACAAATGTATACACATCAAAAACAAAAAACAAACACAGTAACTGTCTTACAAAGCATTCTGCTCATTTCCTGAAATTACAAGATGCCACCCTGCAATACAGCCCCGTAGTTTCACCAAGTCCCACGGGTGATTACACAGTATATCTTCCTTCCATTGCTTTATGTTGACCTACTCCAGCTCATCCACTTCCATGGAAATTCATGCAGCCCACCAGCTGCCTCCTTGTATGTGAGCATTTGTGTATGTTCCTGATGCACAGCATCTGTCTCTTGGCAGGGAAAGCCTGCAGCCAGATGCATAAAATTCTTGACAGATTCACTACATACAGTAAACAGAAATGTGCATACACATTCTTTTTGTCCAAATGTGGATACACGCTTTTTTTAAAAACAAATATCCAAAACGGCTAAATTTTACTCAAAAGAATCCTTTCGTTTCAGTATCTGCACCCATGAATGCAGATGATTCCTTAACTTATCACTTGCAAATAAAAATCACTGTTCGCATCACAAGTTAAACTTTGCAATATAGCAAGGAAATTTCAGTGAAAGTCAAGTCGGTATTTGCTGCAATCAATAATGAAATCACAAACAGAACAAAAACTACTGAATGAAAAAAGGAGCCACAAACATAATCATTTTAAAACAAAGCGACCTTGGCAGAGGTAAAAATAAAAAATACAATAACTGTCGGACTACAAATGCATCTGCAAGGTGCTCCAACAGCAACACAGCAACCATCACACATGATTATTACACACTGCCTCTGCTATTTGTAGCAATAATCTGTTAATTAATAGGAAGCCTGATAAAATTCAGACATACCGATTACTTACAACTTACCACGAAATTGGTACTTTAATCCTTTTTTTTAACAGCTTCCTCTTCAGTGTTTTTACATGTGTAACAATGATTGATGAACAGTACACTAATCAGCTGGATGAGCAAACTTCACTTCTCATAATACAAAATCATTTGGGATTAATTTGGTTTTAAACCAGATTAAACCAACAAGCTAAGGTGCCTTAATGAAGTAATCAGTGCAGCCTCCACACTAAGAAACAGGTGGGGATAAGGTGTTCACATCAGTATCCATTTACACTGTGAAGCGCTGTCTGATCAGTATTGCAGCATCTGAGCTGAGAGTATAGCCCGGTACACTTCAGAGTTTATCCTGCTACTTCTATCAGCATTAATATGAACAGCAAACACTTGTGGGACGATTCCACTGGCAGCCATGCATGCTCATGCCATAACGCTGCCTCCACGTCATGCAAATAATGTGGTATGCTTCAGATCACCCGGAGTGTCCAAAGATTTTTTTCAGAACTGTGCAGGTTCTTTTAGATGTTTTCTGGTAAAGTCTAATCTGGGCTTCCTGTTCTTGAGTGTAACCGGTGGTTTGCATCTTGCCGTAAACCCTCTGTATTTTCATTCATGAGAGTGTCTCTTTGACATTGATACGGCTACTTCCTTGAGAGCGTTCTTTTATGAGTTAGATATAGTGAAGCTCCTTCTCCTAACCACGGCAATAATTTCTGTGATAATCCACTTTAGTTGTCTTCTGTGGTTTCTCAGGCCTTTGGTGTTGCTAAGCCGGTCAGTGCATTCATTCTTTTTAAGAGTGAACCAATTTCTTGTTTTGGCCACTCCTTAAGTTTTAGTTGTCTCTCACACGTACTCCCACATAGTCAAACACATCTGGCAGCTATTTATAGCTATGAACATGTGATATTTGTGGTATAGCAATGCTGAACTAAACAGTTGGCTGAACTTCATTTAAACCTGATTTTGCATAAAAAGCATGTGATTACACAAGGCAAATTTTCTGCATGCATAAATTTTATTTGGTAAGGCTGTGATTTTAATGCATCAATCTGCTGTAGCATGTGTGACTGAAATCACAGCTGAATTGACATGCAGTGCTTGTTTGTGTTGTTTATATCCATCCATCCATCCATCCATCCATCCATCCATCCATCCTCTTTGGCCCAAAACATCAGGGTTTATGATAAATAAATACTCTATAAATACTACAATATTACACTGATTGACACTGGGGAAAAACACAAAGATACAGAACCTTAAAGGTGTTTTAGTTGACCATACTTTAATGGTCCATAGAAAAGCCAATGAATTCTAGTAGATTAATACACATTTGGCAGATTAAACTGACCACATATCAATAATGCTTCTACTGGCTGCTAGACTGAGCTCAATTTGGCAGCCCGCATTAACTTGACAGCCAGATTTACCCAAAAGCCACTGCCTGCTGCAAAACACTTAAGCACCTTGTTTTTGCTTCTTAGGCTTGTTTCACACCTTAAAGAGAAGCTGTGCATGAAAACAAAGAGCACACACAGAATGATTTTTGGGATATGGAGCCAAACTTTACAAGATTTCGGCCTATCCTCATATACTACACTTCTGGCTTACCATTTCTGTCTGTGAATCTGCTGTTTTTCCCTTTCACACTGTTGTTGACCGAGGGCTTCCCTGCGACTAGTCCAACTTCCCCAAACACTGACTTTTAGTGGGTCAGGGAAGCTTGAATTATCTCTTAGGCTCGTTTAAATTCCTGGATCGGATCCTTATCACTTACAACTACATCAGGTCAAGCTTGTAGCTGCCCCAATGTCTCCAGCAGTCTAAAAATGACTCACGTGTGGCCAGCTTAAAATGCATTAAACAGAATGAAACTTCAAAACCAGTCACAACCTGAACACAGCTCTGTAATGACTTTCACTTGTCACTTCTCTTTCTCCCTTCCTTTTAGTCCTCCTCTGCTGTTCTTTTCACCTTCTCCTCTTCCAGGCAATTTCTCTGTCTACCCCTTTTCTCTCTTCTCCGCTTTCTCCCTGGTTTCTATATTTGTAGAAGAAACATAATAACCCTCAAATGCAGTTGTTTATTTATTCATGAGTAAGGTCACTAGTTTCAAGAAGCAGCTAAAAGTCGTCGTTTGCCTCATTAAAATGTTGAAAGTTTGTTTAATGGGACTGGGAGAAATGTCCTGCCGTCACACATGATGAATGCTTTACGCTAAAAGGTTGTTCATTTCAGCACATGGCACATTAGTCTGGAACGTGGCTAAGAGGAGATAAAGGCCAATCAGAGCAGCATTTAAAACTGCAAAATGTCACACTAAAATAAAATAATTTCACAGGGGCAAAATAAATCTGTGTCAATATTTGGCACTGAGTTTGGTGAACTTTGATAGAAGATTTCATGGTAGTGACCAGTTATACATCAACTTAATAGTAATAGCTGTAATTAAAACAAGAGAAGAAGCTGTATTTCCTCATCGGTTCACCTTGTTTTTTTTTTATTATTCATTTTACTCAGTGTTGATGTACAGGGCTTTGTGCCTACTTGTATGTGAAAAGTGCTTTATAAAAAAATTAATTACACAGACAGACATATACAGTTTTCAGACGATAACTATAAATCTCTCAAAATGCTTTCTTCTGCTTCTTCTGCTGAATTTAGCTGTGGTTTCAAGAAGTTTCATTTTAAAAAGTGACCAAGAGGTGTTTGTTAGTAAAGCCCAACAAATTTATTAGCCTGGTCAATATATCAGCCAATATTAGCTATTTGACAATACATTGGAAATGGCATTTAAAACGGCCAGAATTAAACAAGTCAAAAAGAGACTTGTAACAATAAAACAAGATTATTTTCATATTATCTTAGTAAATAATTCTACATAACAATATTATGCAGGCTTGAAGGAGAAAAAAAATTATGGGCCGATATATCAGGTTTTTAAATCACCAAATATTGCTATTGGTATTGGTCTTAAAAACCCTATTATTAGCATGTTCCACCTGGCTAGCATGTTAATATTTTCATTACTGTATTAATTCACCAAATGCATGACAATCAGACAATATGGAAAAGATCAATTTAGGAAGCTAAGAAAGAGGGCACTGAGAGAGTTTAAGAGATATAAAAGAAATAAAATCAATAAAGGTTAAAATAATTTAGAAGTGTTAACGACCTGCACTTGGGGAGAAAGCGCAAATAGGTTGAGAACACTGAAGCTGCCCTTAAATGACAGTCAGGAGTGAGTGAAATGACCTCAAGTTAGTCAACTGAATGAATAGTTAATCACTGCTAAATATGCTAAAGCCAGAGTGTGCACAGCTCAGTAAAGAAGATGGTTTCCCCACGTAGTATGATGAGGATAATATATCTTTGGTCAAGACTGGCACCATTTGGTTGCCCTCATAAATATATTTATCTGAAATAAGCTTTGTCATCTGTAACACACTAATTTCACAGATTAGAGTAATAGCGTCCAATATTTGTATTAATTAGGCGACTGTAGCTGTAAAATAAGAATCCTCTGACTGATCTTATGGAGCCTCGAGGTACTGATTAGCGCCAAGAAGACGAGATGAAGAAATAAAGTAGCTAGAGAATTTTCTCCTTAGTGAGAGTAGCAAAGGCCTGGAAGGGAAGGGACCAGGAAAGATCAATATTTTGTTTCTTATTTGGACTTTCATTATAAAGCAGGACCCACATCGACTAATCAGTGGTTTGGTCCTCCCATAATAGACCCGTTCAAGTCTACTGAGCTATTTAGCAAAAAAAAAAAAAAAAAATCAATGAAGAGAACTGAAGGAGGGCTTAAGACAATATATTCTTCATGTTTTTGTTTTTCCTGAGTCAAACTGTGATTGTAATTTACACTGCAGTATATTGCATTTAGTAAATGAAAATACATTGTAATAAAAGGGTTGCGTCAAGCAAAATCACAGAGTTCATCCTTTGTTTATCAATGCTGATACACAAGAAAAAATAAATGAAATGATCACAAAATTATATTGGAAACATACCCTCAGGTTGACCAAATTTATTTATTAAAAGAGGAAACAAGGGCTAACGGTGAAATCTCTATCTGAACTGTCTGTTTTTTTTTAAACATACATCACAGATTAGACACAGGTCTCCAGCTCTCTGAAAACAAGGCATGAGTTGCAATGAGTTGGAGGGCAAATCTCACATTCAGCAACCCCACAACAGACTGGAGCCTTGTGGCCCTTAGCTTATGTAGCAGTACATTACCATGTCACTGTCATTGAGGTGTCTGGTGGTCCTGAGCGACAGCTTACTCAGCATGACTCCAACTTAAACTGCGTAAAACCAGTTTTTTGGTATTGATGGGTCACTAGGTAATAGCTAAGCTATAATGGTTACTACTGGGTTTTACTCCTACGCGCTGTCACTTATACAGCACAGTTCTCATTATACCTTGGTGGGGCCAGTTTAATTGAACTAACACAATCAGAGCCCAGAAGCGCTTCGGTCTGCAGAGCTTGGCAGTGCAGGTAATAGAAGCTGATGGAAGAAAGATTAAAAATATTGCTGCTGAATCACGCTTTGCATATCCCACATTCCCTGCTATGTTTATTTGTGCTGGCAGAGATGAATTATGGGAAATAATAAGGGGGCCGTGTAAGCAGCTCATGTAACTTTCTGAGAGCAAACAGAGCTGAGACGATATTCTATGTAAATGTTCCTTTAGCAAGTGTAATGGGGTAAAGTGGTCTATGTGCAAAGTGAGCTGTTGAATATTCCATTCAATTATGTTTTAATGAACTGTGACAATGTGAGGCTCAGAGGGGAAATGTCGGTGAAATATTTGTTGGATATTAAATAGGAGAAACTGTAGGAGGGCTGTACAAAGACGCACAGAGAAATTTTGGCTATTTGGCTTCGTACACACAACTGCAAACACCCCACAAGAGTTAAAATCAAGCCTTCGTCTCTTTTCTCTCTCGCTTTCTCTCTCTCAAACACACATATAGGTTTAAAGTGATTTACTAGGTCTTTCTCACTGACACAAACACGCACATGCACGTTTGTATCTGAGATTTATCGAATGCTAGCCCAGCCTGACCTACACAGTTACTGTAGCTTCAACACTCGCCTCCTCGTCACAACCTGCACTGTCAGAATAGTCGCCACACACAGCCAATCATGGCACACTTCAAAGGCCTTTTCGCCCAATTGCATTTGGCAGTTCAGCTCCAGATCACAGCTTACTGAGCAAAGTGGAGAACTGTTAACATCCCCCAGCAGAATGCCTTTTATGGATAAACCGATACATTGTAAGGAAAGGGAGCTGCACTGGGGAGTTCACAGACATACAAGTACAAGCAGCACATACACAAGCAACCAACACAAGTCAACACCCTCTGGATAAGACCATTTGGTGTGCAGTGGAGACTACAAGCTCAAGTAAGAGTAGATCATCTGAGGTAATCAAACTCCAAGAGGGGCCCCTGTCAGGTCAGATCTCAATAGGTTTTCAACAAGAATCCTCTACAGCTCTTCACTGTTGTACAGGGACCACTCAGCAAGCAGTATTTTAGATTTTGGTGTGCAGACGAAGTTTTAGGAGGGAAATGTGTTCCGAAGTCTGAATCCCTACAGTGTCTTATTAAGCACCCAGTATCTGGGACATGGTCCTGAAGAAAAGGTCATCTGCATACTTTGAAGATGCAGCATGCATATTAACTGCTTTACATTTGCATATGAATGAAGCTATGTTGAATTTTGGTCATAAGTTGACTCAAGATTTGTTTGAGACAAACTTGGACACTGTTTTTAGTAACATCATTGAATACAAAATCTTACTGCACCACTAAATATACTTGCACTTATAAACTTATAAAATTAATCTCAGCGCAGAGAGATATCGAGATGAGATTCTGCAACCAGTGGCAATCCCATATCTTCACAGTCTGGGACCAAACTTTATCCTCCAACATGACATTGCTCACTCCCACAGAGCAGGAGATTCTGGAGAGACTACCTCCAGAATTTGGGAAGTCCTGACCTTACTGTAACTCCACTGAACATTTGTGGGATCAGCCTGGGTGTACAGCTTGTGCCCGAGTGACAAACACAATCCCACTGCCTGACCTGTGACAAATGCTGGTTGGAGAATGGGATGCCATTCCACAGCAGTATGTGACCAAGCTGGTGACCAGCATGAGGAGGAGGTGCCAGGCTGTTGTGGCAGTGTATGGTTTCTTCCACATGTTACTGAGGCCCCTGGTTGTTAAATGAATAAATTGTCAGTATGTCTTGTTTCTTCAGACTTCAATTATCCAATCCAATAAATGACACCTAACGAGTCAATGGCAGGAAGACCTGTATGGCACTGGCAGAAATTTGCCAAGTTTTTCATGGGCACAACCCACATACTCAACTCTGCTGCTCAACCAACGAATGCATTTTCCTTACAAATGTGGCACCATTTAAGAGGGAATAAACAGGCTTTTCAATGGTATAAGACCAAACACAAATTGACTGTGCCAGCAGGTCTTATGGAGTAATTAATCCAAATTTGAAATTTTTCATTCAAATGATCATCAATATATATGGAGGAGGTCAGGAGAGTGGTATAACAGTGAGTGTAAAACACAGTGGAGGCTATGTTATGGTTTCCCACTGCATTTCAGCCACTGGTGTTGGAGATCTTGTCAAAACTGATAAAATTACAAACACAGAAAAGTAATGTCACATTTTGATCCACCATGCAATACCATCTGGAAAGCGTTTAATTGGCAAAAGCCCGGACCTTTTTTGCCAGGACATTATTGACAGAGAACGGAACAAAAAGCAGCCAACATCCAAAGAAGAGCTCTGAATGTCCTTCAAGAAGCTGGAGAACTATTCCTGAGGACTACTTAAACAAATTACAAGAGAGCTTGTCCAAGAGAGTTCAGGCTGTGTTAAAGAATAAAAGGTGGTCCTACCAAATATTGACTTTCACGCTGGTTAGAATTACTAATTATTAATTTACTGTATTCCTATGTAAATTTGTATGTTTCAATGAAGCACTGCACCTATTTCCCATTTTCCTAGCAAAAAATGAGGGGTGGCTCCTTACACAATACCGCACATATCCCCTTAAATTAGCTTCATAAGTTGATAATATATGTGCTATGTTAACATTTAATGAGGCCACCAAGTGGCCAGAAAAATAAAACAAAATAATGTTGGGAGATCATGTTTGAAGGCTTCATAATTCCTTAATAAGTGGTACTTTGACAATGTAAAAGATGTTGTCAGTTATTCTTAAAGGAGACCTTAACCCTTTTTTGGGGATTTTTGCCTCCCTGCCAATTGCTTTACATTGTTGTTATTGTGATTTTTGACTGATTTTTTTAATCTGTGGAAATAAATTAGGACTCAAAGAAATTAAAGATCTCAGGAGTTTCCCAGAGCCAACAAGTATGCATTCAGAAAGTTTGTTTTGTCCAGCTTACAATCCTAAACCATGTGACCAAGATTAGTATTTCCCTAAGAGTTATTCAGCTTAGATTCAAACCTCTGTCTCTGCATCCTGTTAGCTTTCATATGCATGATGTACTGTGAGCAAATCTACTACTGCTACTGGTTCATCCAGGTCAGCCCTCTCAACTGAGCAACAACAGTGCAATCGGTCAACCATGTCAAATTCCCCCATGTGCCCCCCCCCCCCCCCCCCCTCCCGGAAACATCCCCATAACAGGCTGCCCACGGCTGTCTGCACTGCACTGGTTCTTGCACGCATAAAAGGCTGCTAAAAAGCTCCAGCCCACAACTCAAACACACGGTCCAGCTATTCTCTCAGTCCAAGTTCTGTTTGTAGCTGTCACAGGCTGCATAGCGCAAAGTTTTTTCTTCTAAGGTCTCGCAAACAAACAATCACATCCCCTTATGCGTTTTCATAGAGCTTCCCTAGGCTATTGCTCTTTAACCTGTCTCTCTAAATTGTGGCATTTCAATGCTTCCTCCACCTGACATTTATTATAATTTCATTAGAGCCATTTGGCATTTTTGTCAACTGCCCTTTACTTTTGGGAATGCCAGTGGAGCTTGACATTCTCTATGTGTGTTTTTTCATAGCCAAATCTGCTTTTTTTTTAATCTATAACTTCCGTCTCTCATTTGTTTACACTTTTAAATCTACAGTGCTCTCATCATTCTGTTTTCAAGTCACAATATTCAATAAAGAAAAATTATGTAAGACATTAGAAGTCTTATTTTGTAAATTTTATAAAGTTCCCAAATATTTAAATGTCTGTGCTGAATCCAAGTGAAGAACAGGACTGACAACACTTGATTAGCTGAGGCTTTTAAATTCTAAGTGCAACCTATTACCTGTAAAGCCCTCCAATGGAGTGTTGCAGACTAAAGAAAATCAACATTTAAACAGGCCAGTGCATGGCCTGCTTTCCCAATAAAGACACAGCACATTGATTTTTCTGCGTGCGAGGTTAATTACAAACTCGACAGTGGTCATCACCATGCAATAGCGACAAAAGACCATTATATCACTGTGCATGTTAGTGTAAGCATAGTGCAAAATATGCAAAATATTTTCATCCAATAAACTTGAGGTCAATTTCAGTTTCAGAGAAGTGTCAGCAGGAAATTTTGAAGGTCAATTTCATCAACAGCAGAGCAATGGATGAGAAAAGTAATTCTGTTTTTCAACTACTGATCTGTGCTGGTTCTGGCCATTTACTGTTTAGAGCTACCTTAAGTGCTTATGTTTGTTCTAACACTGTGGGTAAAAAGCATTACACATGAAGGTTTTTATAACTTCAAGAGAACAGAAAAGGGCCTCTCTATAGAGTTGCTTCAAAGCTCCTTGATGTGAGCTTGGAATATTTCCAGTGTTCTCAAACTCGCAGTTTAAACACACAGTATAATAGAGACTGGGTGGGTGCCCCACAACATGGGAGTCTTGGTGAAGGCTAAATAAATGCTTTCAGCACAACATGAAGAAGTTAATAAAAGGACTGTCGAGTAAATGGTAAGCAGACAACATACTATGACTGATAAAGAGCAGAAAGTTAAAAAAAGGAAAAAGCTGGTGAGAGTAATTGTAGATTGTGGGTAAAACAAATGGTCAGAAGTACTGTCTGTGGAGTGAGTTTTTCCTCAAATATAACCACCTCCAAGTATGAATGTTGTTTCCTGTGATTATTGTAGCGGTAAGTGAACATCGGAACACATCTCACTGAATACGTGGGCTTTGTGTTTAATGCCTCTGATCAATCTACATGAAGCTTGTGAATTGAAAGTATAATAATTTCTTCTCATGCTAATAGAAGAGTCTTTATTTCAGCGCAAGTAATGTTCTGCAGGAAGCTTTGACAGGAAAATAGTGTAATGATCATCAGTTCTAGTAGTGAAAAAAAAAAAATCACGAGCTGTTTGGTAGCTCCATGCTGCTGTATTTGAGGATTTGCAGCTTCTCTGTAAATTTGCATGAATGGAAATTGAACATGATTGGGATTTGGACTGTTCAGATAAAAGTACTTCGAAGTTGAGTAGAGTTTTAGGAAACTGTTAAGGCTGGGATCAGGAAACTCGCAATGACTCGTGAAACTAATCATTGCTGTAGAACCCATTTCATTCGTATTATTTTCTGTTAATCAAATGCTATCTGAATGTGTCGGCTTCATATGTGAATGAGCACCATATGTCCAGCATCTGCAGTTTCTCGGCTCTCTAAAACATGACTGTTTTGGATAATGCGGTTAGGAAAAAACTGCGAGGCACTCACTTCAGTCTCTGTTTCTTGGCCCACTGTGTGCAGACAAATGTCATTGACCCTCAAAGTCACATGGTGCACAGTATCATGCAAGTACTGTGGGCTTGCACATGAAAATCAAAGATGATGTCAATGTCTGGGTAACTAAATGCTGTCACTTTAACAGATGGATGAAACCAGCAATGTTACATATCCTATTTCTGAGAAGAGCTTAAGAGCAAAACATGTTTACAAGTATTTTGTAGTACAAATGATTCTTTGGTTTTATTCTAGGTACCACTAGGGGAAATTCCACCTGTCACGTCCCATCACTGTTGCATGCTGGTTGATGTAGTTTAAATAGCTAAAGGCTGCAGAGGACTCAAACTTCCTCAGACAGCTCCATCAACTGGTTTACCCACATTTCCATCTGAGTAAATTAATGTTTTTCCTCCTCTTGCAGTCTCAGTCAGGGACACAAATTTACGCAGTCTTGCAGAGACACCCAATGCAGGCTGTGGCTGCAGCCCCAGTCCCCCCGAGGGCCAAGTAGGAACACGCAACAATGACATGAGATTGAGCTGCCAGCTCAGAGCCCTCCACAAGCGTACCTTCTTGCTCAACAGTTTATCAGCATCAATGTCAAACTCCTCAGACTACTTTGAGTGTCTGGAGTGAGCTGCCAATAATTGACCTCTGACCTCACTGAATTAGTCTCTTCTTCAGATATGTTTACAGGGGTGGGGCGTCAGTTGCAGTTAGAAATTAAATAAAGCCTTAGCTACAAATTGAGTTTACTCATTGAGAACAAATACCTTCAGCCTTGAAATCTCTTCTTTCCTGAATCTTATTACACAGCGGATCTTTTCTCGTCCTCCTGTTGCTCCCGTACTGTCTCGCCCCACCCCTACCTGTCATAACCAAAGTGGTGTCAGCAGAGAACTCTGGAGAGGGAGAGGTTCATCAGCAAATGGCTCCCTAAAACCCAATTCCATTTATATGTAGATGAAATAAATATTGATGTGCTGCCGCAGTCCTGTCGTGTTTTGCCTAATTGATGCCAGCCTTCTTGTATCACTAGTGCTAGGTATGACTATTGGCAAGAGGCTTGCTTGGTGATATGACTTGTCACAGACAAAACAAAGCCAGAGCAAGTGCTTAAAGTGAGCAGACAGACAGACAGCACTACGCAGTCCCCAGAAACAAAGCAAACAAATGAAGTGAAGTGACACGTGGACAAGAGAGAGAGAGAGAGAGAGAGAGAGAAAGAGAGAGAGAGACTGCCTGAGATGATTCATGGATGGGTGGGTGTGTGGAGAATACTGATAATCAAAGTCGAGTCATCCTATATAAGCATTGGACAATGAATGCATTTAAGGCTGCAACAATGTTTTCCATTAGAATTATTTTGTTGGTTGTCCAAGAAAAAAAAAAAAACCTAATAGTGGCTTTGCTCAATAGATGGCAACGTCAGTCTGACATCTCAATCATTCATTTAAGGACTGCAATGAAATTTGGAGCAAACATTAGTATCCCCCAGATGATGAATCCATCAAGCGGTCCCGTACTTTGACTTACAACCAACCACCTACAAAACTAACATGTTCATCAGCCTCATCGGTACTTTTTTTAGTACTAATAAAATGGCACTGGCCTAACACCAGTGCCTCGAATGACACTTCTTCATTTTACTTAAACATGTTTTTGGTGTCTCTGGACATAAAACATCCATAATAACACTTCAGGTTATTGTAAATAAAGTAATATGAGAAGACCATTACGTGGAAGGGTTTGGTTTGAATTCAAACAGGTGGCACCGACTTTTTTTTTTTTTTTTTTTTAAGCAAATATGAAGAATAATGTGTACATGCTCATTTAGTGGGAGAGGTTTTAGCACACAAGGAAAAGTGAAGATTTACAAAAAGTGCCGGCTCCAAAGTATCAATGGCTCCAACAAACTTCCATGGAGAAATGTCATCATCTCACAAAAGATACCGAGTTAAATCATAAATTCATTAAAAAATATATTGTATTTCAAGTCATTACGATGTGCTACTGTAAATGAATTCCTTTCCATCTGTGTTAGAGATCTTTTTGGAAATAAAGAGAGGCCAAATATCTACTTAATAGAACCAACTAAAAGATTTTCCCTCTATGCCAAATGTATACAGTACTGTGCAAAGGTCTTGAACCACTGCTCATTACTTTATATTTGCTTTCAAGGAGCCAGGCTTTTTTTTTTTTAGCTTTTTAACGTGATCTTGAGCAATAGTTCTCCAGACTTTTTAAAGGTCTTTCAAGTCCTTGTTCCTGACCATTTTCAGACGAATGGTTTTTTTTTTCTTTTTTTTTGTTTGTTAAGCTACTTAACACTGACCTATGAATCAGTCAAGCATAAAAAAGGCTCCTAACTCAAGGGTTGATCTACACATCACAGACAGTTTAGCAAAGAAAAAATTAAATTGTATCTTTAGGCTTTATTACTAGCAGTAAATGAAAAATGCCAAAATACAGCTGACAGGTATAAAATTGTATATTTGTAAGAAGATGATTCCCAAAGAGTTATTACCAAAAAATTCAGCATATCTCAATATAGTTTGCAGTGTGTCCTTAAAAACCTGAAGAAAACGGACATGTCAAGGAAAAATAAAAAACTAGGATCTGAAAGCCATGTCCTTAAGAAATAGGGGGGAAAAAAAAATCCAGCGATGACCTCACACAGGACCCCATCTACTGTTGGCTGAAGCCTCATCAGAAATGATCTCAGTGGAAGGGTCGCTGTCAAGAAGTCATTCTCAAGGAAGGGAAACAGGGAGGCTGAGGTACATGTATGCCAAATTATACAAGAACTGGACTAAAAATCAGTGGCAACAGGTCTTATGAAGTGATGAATCCAAGTTTGGCAGGGAGAAGGTCATGAGGAAGGTACAACAGTGTGTGTCTACAGCCAAAACACACAGGATGCTCTGTCATGGTTTTGGACTGCATTCCAGCCAGTGGTGTGAATTTTGTCAACACTGATGGAATTACGAATTCAAAAAGGTACCGTCAGACATTGATCAACCATGCAATGCTATCTGGAAAGTATCTGATTGGCAACGGCTCCATTTTTCAGCATGGCAAATTCCTAACACACTGCCAAAGCAGTAAAAGCATACCTGGATAGAAAAAACACACAATGGAACACTAACAGTCATGGACTGGCCTCCCCAGAGCCTGGACCTCAACATTATTGAAGCAGCGTGGGATCATCTTGACAAATGTACTATACAAAATAATGGGTAATGTGGTTATGCAGCTAAGAAGTGGCTTCATCTACCTCTTTTACAGACTGAAGACATTTAGCCTTATTGCTTAACTGAAAATACTATAATGCAAAGTGATGATCACAATGAAGAGCAACCTTCAGATTTGCCATTATTATTTTTTTTCAGGAGATCATTTTGATTACCACCCTTCATTAAACTCAATTATCTAATTAGATAATTTACCAATGGTCTGTGTCTGCTGTGCTTAAATGAGGCTTGCTATTAGGCTTGTGATCAAATCACTATCCACCTGCAGGTGATTGTCATTAGCTCACAGACCTGAAGAAATATTGTGAAGCACACAACAGTTTAAAAAAAAAAAGGTAATTATTTTGACTCTAGCTGGCTGCTGTCCAGGTGAAAATGGAGTTAGTACATTTCAAGTGGAGGGGGGGAAATACATGCTTTCATTTAGACACGCATTAAGAGGTTTTACATACACTCAAGCAGCACAGAGGCCGGCTATAGAAAACAACAGCAAAACAGGGAGAGAGAGGTTCTTTTGTATTGGGATCAGTCCTCTGAGCTGTCACAATATTGTTGCGTCAGTGCCACACACTCTGCTGCTGTAAAAATCTTTTTCGGCATGAGTGAAAAAAATGTCTTCTGACATGTGAAAATTCTCAAGAGCTGCTATTTGTGAAAGTTGCTGGCATAATGAGGATGAGCCAGGCAGGCTGAATGCCATTTATTTTTAATAGGCTGTGTGGAGCCTACCACACTACTGTTTATCTATAAACCAGTCCAGAATGAGACATTTGTTACAATAATTATTAGCCTGTCAGAAAATCAACAGTGAACAAATTTAATAATTACCCTGCAAAGTTGTCTTGTGGACAGTGGAGTTTGCATTAAGTTTTAATAAGCAAAAAAAACACAGATACCTGAAAAATGTCTTGAATGCATTTCATTATGCAAACACTCGCAAATCCCTTTTGGTTGAATACTTGAACAGCTACTCATCTTCGTCCTTGACTTCTCCAGTCTACACATTTCGGTCAGTAAAAGTCAACATGATAAACCAAACATAAACTTGTAGTGCTTTGCCTATGTAGTTGAATAAGGACTCACTCACTCTTTTATAAAAAATAAATACCTTTTGCAGTAATTTCTGCACATTATTCTGTGTAAAACAACACTGAGCATCTAAATGTAGGAGCAAAAAGTGAGTGACGCTTGGTTCATCACTCATACTGACGAGATAGAGAGCTTGGTGCTTGCATCACCTCTGAAATGTCGATATCCATAGATAGTGAGCATCTACAGTAGTAGAAGTGCGCTGTTATGTTGAGAACTGTCCAGTGCTGTGCTCCAGCAGAGAGTTGTGCACAGGGAAAGAGCCTGCAGCCCCAGTCCTATTTTCAGCTTCAGTGGGCAGAAGAGAGCAGAGAGCCAGGCCAACTCAGGGCAGACAGGATCAAACCCCAGACCTGTTTAACCCTACACGATCCACATCACACAAACACATACACACACAAGCAGGCAATGTGACTTTTTCACAGTGCTGCTCAAACACAAGATGAAACACATTACATTGATGGAGGTGACACAGCATAAATAATATACCAGTCGGCAAATATATAGGTTTTCTTAACAGAACAATCAAGAGGCTATAAGTTATCCACTGATAACAAATTGTGAGAGTTGTAAAAAAAAAAGTTTTTTTTTTTTTTTTTTTTACATAAAAAAATACAAGAAAAGGAAAATAACAGGTTAAGGACATCTTGATTGAAGACCTCCCCTGTGTTTGAGGAATGGCCAGCCACAGTGCAGCACCTCGGGACCAACGCTGAGCCAATGTCTTGGTCAAGGGCATAATATAGCAACAGAAAGAACTTGGTATGTTTTTAATGCTGGGAGAAGCCAGAGCTCAAGAAGGAAACCCATGAAAGACCACTGAGCCACATTTTGTATATGCAATACAGTACAGTATATGCAATAAATGTGCTCATGTGACTTTAGAATATATGGAAAAGACAAGAACCTGTTAGTGACTAACACTGGGTTCACATTCTGTGGCAGAGGAAAGATTAACTTGAGCTGAGTCAAGATTATTAAAAAAAATGCAGGTTTGTTGTTTGTGAGAATGAGATGACATGTTTCCAGATCATAATTATTACTATTTGACATGAGAGCTACTTACAAGGCTGACATGGGCAGTTGTTAAATAACTCAAATGACCCTGCTATTTAGAAACATCTGTACAAAGGTCTTGTTCTGACATATGGCATAGAAACGGAACATTTAACAGTATACCCTGATAATATTTACATTTACAATAATGATTACACAACAGTGGGGAATATATTTCATTACAGTAGATGTCTTTCTTAAAGTGCTGTAACTAAATTTAAGGATATGATTCCTCCACTGTTATTTTTAATGCCGTGTGCCAACACAGTGCAGAGCAGCTACCTAAATTCTACTCCCACAGAGGTCAATTGTCTTGTTAATAGTGTTACAGCCCCACTGAGTACAGCTCTGGATACTGTGGCTCCTCTGAAAAAGAAAGCCTTAAATCAGAAGTGCTTGATTCCCTGGAATAACTCATAAACATGCAGCTTAAAACAGATAACCTGTAAGCTGGAGAAGAAATGGAGTCTCACAAATTTAGAAGATCTTATTTTACCCTGGGAAAAAAAAGCCCTCTGTAAAGCTAGGACATCTTACTATTCATTAGTGATTGAAGAAAATAAGAACAACCCCAAGTTTCTTTTCAGCACTGTGGCCAGGCTGACAAAATGTCAGAGCTCTGTTGAGCTGAGTAATCCTTTAACCTTAACTAGTATTGACTTCCTGAATTTCTTCACAAATAAAAATGTAACCATTAGAGAAAAAAATTATTCACAACCATCCCACAGACATATCGTTATGTACAGCTACTGATACTACTGATATTTATTTGGACAGTTTCTCTCCGATTGATCTTTCTGAATTAATTTCAATAGTTACTTTCTCCAAACCATTCACACCATCAAACATGTCTAGTGGGTACTGGCAGCCAAATTTTCAAAATCATTGTAAAGTCAAGGTTAGGGGTTATTTTATTTCATTTTGTTGTTAAAATGAAGCATACAAATTTTCAGGTCAATAACAGTACATGCAAATGGTACATGCAACATTCACACAATGGGGCCAAACGAAGTCACCAGGATGGATCCTAGCTGGGACTGCTCAAATAAGTCCTACCATTAATGCTTTGATCTTAAATATGATCACTCTTTGTCTATTAATGGGTTAAGTACCACAGGTCTTCAAGGTGGCAGTAATTAAACCATTACTTAAAAAGCCATTACTTGACCCAGCTTTCTTAGCTAATTACAGGCCGATCTCCAATCTCATTTTATCTTAAAAAAAATTCTTGAAAGAGTAGTTGTAAAACAGCTAACTGATCATCTGAAGAGTTTCAGTCAGGTTTCAGAATTCATCACAGTACAGAAATGGCATTAGTGAAGGTTACAAATGATCTTCTTATGGCCTCTGACAGTGGACTTATCTCTGTGTTTGTCCTGCTAGACCTCAGTGCAGTGTTCAATAGTGCTGATCATAATATTTTATTAGTGCATGCTGTAGGTACTGCGCTGCATTGATTTGAATCATATCTATCTAAGAGACTCCAATTTGTTCATGTAAATACAGAGTCATCTTCACACAGTAATGTTAATTATGGAGTTCCAAAGGGTTCTGTGCTAGGTCCAGTACTATTTCCATTATACATGCTTCTCTTAGGCAGTATCATTAGAAGGTATAGCATACATTTTCATTGACATGCAGATGATACCCAGCTTTATCTATCCATGAAGGCAGATGACACACACCAATTAGTTAAACTGGATCTGGATGACTTCTGGACTATTGTAATTCATTATTATCAGGCTGTCCTAAAAGCTCGCCGAAAAGCCTTCAGCTGATCCAAAATGTTGTAGCTAGAGTATTGACAGGGGCTAGAAAGAGAGAGCATATTTCTCCCATATTAGCTTCTCTTCATTGTCTCCCTATTGAATTCAGAATTGAATTTAAAATCCTTCTCCTCACATACAAGGTCTTGAATAATCAGGTCTCATCTTATCCCAAAGACCTCATAATACCATAGTACCCCAATGGAGCACTTTGCTCTCAGACTGCTGGCTTACTTGTGATTCCTAGGATACTTAAAAGTAGAATGGGAGGCAGAGTCTTCAGCTTTCAGGCCCCTCTTCTGTGGAACCAGCTCCCAGTTTGGATTCGGGAGATGGACACCCTCTCTATTTTTAAGATTAGACTTAAAACTTTCCTTTTTGATCAAGCCTACAGTTAGGGCTGGATCAAGTAACCCTGAACCCTCCTTTAGTTATGCTGTGATAGGCCTAGGCTACTTGCTCAACTTTTTTTCCCCACTATCTTTGTGTTTATACACCAATCTGCATTTATTCATCTCTGGCTCTCTTCCACAGCTTGACTTTTGTCCTTTCTCCCTCCCCTCACCCCCAACACATCGCGGCAGATGGCTCTCAGGGTCCCTGAGCCTGCTTCTGGTGGAGGTTTCTTCCTGTTAAAAGGGAGTTTTTCCGTCCTGTCACTGTTGACAAGTGCTTACTCATAGAGGGTTATTTTGATTGTTGGGTTTTCTCTGTAATTATTGTAGGGTCTTTATCTTTCAATATAAAGCACCACAAGGCAACTGTTGTTGTGATTCAGTGCAATATAAATAAAACTGAACTGAAAACGCAGGAAGACTGTTGTAAAAAAGAAACATAAGCCTCTTTATTATGTTTCAAACCTCATTAGACTCCGGAGTAATGCTAAAATTCCTATTTTCTTCTGGAATAATCTTCTCATTTTTAAATACCTATTATGAAGAAAGGTGCTGACATGGGGATCTATTTTACTATGCTCAGCTATTTTTGCAAAGTAGGAAAACCTGGACAAACATGCACAAAAACAAGAATAAAAGGTGCCCAATCACATGCAATGGCAATTAAAAAATGCCTCTATTTATTATACTGCAGTGACTTTTAGATCTTATGAAAATATTTTTAATGTGTCATCTCTGCACTGCATCATTAATTAGCCATCTGTTGTTAACCATGAACCCATGGACTCTCAGGGCAGCCTTACAAATGGGTATTTGACTCGTGATTGATTGTCAAGTGAAATGTCATCTCATTTCACCTCATCAGAAGGAACGAATCACATTACATTAGTCTAAATGCCATTGACACATGCTTGCAATAGAACCACAGTGGGAATACAAGCACCTCTCCGGCAGACATGTTGTCAACAACCATGACTAAAGAGAGAGGAAAGCACTGCTGGCCATTTAGAGAGCTGGAAATAATACTTCACTGGCTAGATAGTTTGTGTTTATTAATCCCCTGGCACAAAAAATATGCAGTAAAAGGTTAACACAGGAGTCAAAAAAGTAACAATACACTTATAACACTTTTAGCTAGCCAAAAGAAAGGGAGAGAATAAAAGATTAATATTTTTAATTAATCTCCAACAGGTTATAAATTGAAAAGGACTTTTTTTTGCTTTCTTTGACATCTGATAATTTTGCAGTTCCTCAAAACAGGTATAACTATCCTACTGCTCACATATCAACCCATGCAAACCCCTTTTTCTGGATGTCTTAGCAAGTGCTCTCTACCACTGTCACTGAAACACAAAATGAGGGAATATCTTTTGAAAAATAATGTTCCAAATTTCCATTTGAAATCACTCCTTTCACAGAGTTGGAGAGCCAGTGCCAAATCAGTTGCTGATAAACAATAAAATACTCCCTGCAGCATAACTAAAAAAAACAAAAAAAACACCATCTCATCTCCAAACAAGACATTAAACCTGACTACCAATTCTTTGGAAATTAAAATATTATAATTTGGGGGTTTGGGGTATGGGTTCAAGGGACTTTTTTGCACCTCTCAGGATGTTACATAAGCCTGCAAAATTTGTGATACACATATAAAACTTATCTGCAAGGCTAATTTTTTTTGTAATGTTCTAGGTGGCATGTGGAGCCATTTTGCCATATTCAGTGATTATAGCAATCAAACCTGAAAGGTTTCATCTTGACAAAAATGTGTGCCAATTTTAATGACTTTTGGAGCTTTCCATACCTTCATCAAGCACTTCCTGTTTCATGGCAAATCTGCTTGCCACCAGGGTGCGTCGTTAAATGAAAACTCACAGTTTTTGTACTGAATCATCATCGTCTGATGTTCATTCAGACCACTTTTGAGATTGATTGGGTAAAATTGGGAGGAGCAGTACATTAAAGTATAAACATATTTTCAGTGCCCACTAGGTGGCACTCTAACGATTATGGACTATATACATATCAATGTGTTCAGGGCCGAACGCTTATCAAACCACTGAAGTTTGGTACAAATCAGACCGTGTGGCTTGTAGTCACAGCAATTTAAGGCTTCATGGTGAAACCTCGACATTCATCATGCGTCTTTTAACAAAAACTCAGTTTTGAAAATAGTGCAACACCATCTCCTTAAGGCTTTCCTGACCAAATTTGAGATGGCTTTGCTCAACCACCTTGACTTTGTACCTTAAAGTGTAAAACCATGACATTTCCTGTTCCCAGTAGGTGGCGCTGCAACTAACATTCAATATAAATGTGCTCAGGGACGGACCCTTATCCTACTGGAGAGGTCTGGGCCAGATTGGATAATGTATATGTGATTGACAGCCAATTAAAATTTCATGACAAATGATCAAAATTCGCCATGGCATCACCAAACCTCCTGTTGGGTGTAGGGCATCGCTATGTGAGGATTTTTTTGTGTGTCTTGACATTTGGGTATTAATAATCTATTACTGTATATGTACAGTTTATATATACACAACAGTTAATACTACAGAAGTACACCACTGCAGTAACTGTCATTAAAGTCTTCTAGCAGGCAAGCTAAATCTATGAAAGTTAACTATATTCAAATCTGACTGATAAAAGGTTGCTACAGCTAAGCAGCTAGCTGAAAAGACTGGTGCTGCTTATCATATTTAGCTCGTGTTTTCAAGGGAAACAGCTATTTTTATAGTCTCTGCTTATTGGTTGGCGGTGCCGGAAATAAGTGCTGATTTTATACTTTAGCAGCAAAGGTGTAAATATCACCTTTTTAAATGTCTGACGTCAGACCAATTGTTTTATTCATTCATGTATTTGTTTATACTTTATAATTACTTTTTCTTTGCTTGAACCATGCCTACCTCTAATACCCATGTGGAAACTGAGATTCACTTTGTTCTATGCTGTTAAATAGCTTTTGCTCCCCATTCGAGCTGAATTATAGAGCTGCTTCACACTCTCAAACTCACAAAAGGTCAGAACATAAAGGTTTTTTTGAAAATGTACATTTGAAATGCCCTCCTTCACCACACATTCACCTTTCATGTGATTCTTTTTTTGTCCAAGCCCATTCCACTCAATTGTTTCAAATATTAAAAGCCTGTGAAATTCTTTTTTCTTTTTTTATTAATACAGTAAACTATTGATCTGGTGGAAAAGGAGATTTGTCTTCTTTTACTTTGCCTGGCCAGCCAGAGTTGGTATTGTGGCTTCAATGTCATTTTCAAGGACAAGTCAGCAGGGTGCAGATGTTTGTTGGGTCACTACTGGGGTGTTATGATAATTTATATAATCTCTTCTTATCCTGAGGAGACATTTACTTGTTGTAAAAGCCCATTGTATGTTCCACTCAGACCTACTTTTTTTTCTTCAGGGATTGATTAAGCCTGTCACCATTGCTTCCTTTTATAGTGACCAATCAGATGTGAACACAAATTGTGAGCACAAGAGATTAAACATTTATGTAACTGAGACTGTTTAAGACTTGAAGCACTCTGGCTCTCTGATTTTTACTCTGGCCACCGACTTAGCAGAGGCAAAGCAATTATTCTGCCTCGTGTTTCATGTCCCATTTCTTGCTGTTTTTAGGTGAATGCTATTTTTGCATGCAGGTGTATGCTTGTGTGAAAGGGGGCTGTGTAAGCATGAGAGACAGAGTGGGTGTGCGTGTGTTTCCTGTGTTCAAAGTCTACATCATGTCTGCGTCTTCTTTTTTGGAGGAGGGGTGAATGGGCTTCGATCTGGCTACAGCTCGATACTGCCATCTATGGGGACTGACAAGCTCACATGGAGAGTTGGAGATCCAGCCTGGAGATAAAATAAACTACAAGGTACTCAGAGTTCTATTTCCATTTGATGCATTTCTAAAGAACAGGGCAAGTATGATATAAGATTTACCAGATTATCAACAGTGGAGCTACTTCAAATAAAGTCTAAATCGAAGAGTTTATATTCAGTTTTAATACTGAAGTGTTCAAGTCAACACGATGCTGACTGTACCATTAAAATGGTACCATTGTACCATTTTTTTATACATTCAACTAAACAAATGGGACCACATTATGTGTTTCTGTGACAAGCTGCTAGTAAGAAAGTGCCTAAAGATAATTTAAAATTGTTTCTTTGCTAAGTTGTGTGTTATGTGTAGACCTAACACTGACTAATTCCTTGAGTTAGGAGACTTTTCTGTGCTTGAATGACTCATTTAGTTAAGTGGCTTTACAAACAAAGAAAAAAAATTCCTCTGAAAACAGTCAGGTACAAGGACTAGACTGGAAATGAGTGAAAAAGCATTGTCCAAAAAAGCCTTCAGCAAACTGGGAGAACTATTGCTGAAGACTGCTTTAAAATATATATATATATTTAAAAATCTGGCTTTCTGTAAGAAAAATTTAAAGAAATGAGCAGTGGCTCAAGACTTTTGTACAGTACCATATAAAACCATATTCTGCTGCGCAACAGTTAAAAATAAGCACAATCTAAAATGGCTCAGAACTGTAATTTCAACACAGTGCCAGAGAACTTTAAGCTCTGTGCATGGCATTTTGGGACTGCAGCCAAAGATTCATGATAATCCCTTCTCAGTAGGGCTTTCAGAGCCAGGTCCACCAAGACCCTCATGATCTGAAATACAGTTTTTAGACCAGAATTTCACAGAAAGGAATAATCAGCTCTTCAAAGGCAAACATGAAAGTCCAAATGTACAAAGTCATTGGGGTTTCTGGCAGGAGAGTTTTAAGAAAGAAAGAAAAAAAAAAAGACCAACAGTCCCACAGACTACCTGGGAAAAAAAATGAAAACTTATTTGAATCCATAAGCAAGCAAATCATAGCTGTGACTTGATTTTTGATGAGTAAATTTGTGCAAGCATGTTGTTGAAAATGCCATTTTATTTAGCCACCCTGTGCCCATTTCTCATTACTTGCAGATTTCCTCTGGAGTCTTTTATAATAAGACCATTGCTGAGGACAGTAATCACAATCTGTCAAATGCTGAAGTCTTACACTTTATAAACACAGCAACTGTCAGCACTCACTGCAAAACAATTTAACCAAAACAGTTACCCTGAAACGATGATACTGCACACCCTAACAAAAAGACAAGTCTATTAGGATGACCTGCTAAGCCACAGTTATATTAGACAACTACTCAACAACTAGATAGTCTTAATTATTTATTGAGCGAAACATGAAAACAGAGACATGATAACACAGAGCTTCTCTGTATCCCTGAAAATACTTTGATGTTGTTTTCTTAGTCAAACGAGAAAAATAAATTTCAGACTGATCTCTGAAAAATGAATTTATAATAGTTCTAACAAAAATAAGACTCAGTCGTCTAATGGGTCTGCTATTGACTTCTCCTCTCCAGTTTTATCATCACTCACCACACTTATATTCTCAGCTGTATCAGCTATGCTCGGGTATATAAGAGAAGAAGCAGTGTACAGTGGAAATAACACCCCACTTGTAGGTCCTTGCGACACATCTCAGGTGCCTTTGTTACAAAGTCAAAGGCTGCATAGACCCAAAAAAGACAAACACCTATAAGATAGCGAGATCTTTGCAACCTATACATCTTAATCTGTCTTCTAGATCCCAGACACAGTCTCCATTTCCTTTAGTGTCAAACCTGTGTCAGCTCCTCTTACCTGAAGCAAGTGCTTTCTGATGCATGTGCGACATCTGTATACTAATTACTCATAAACAGTCAATACCCGGCTCTCCCAGGCTCGCTTTTCAGCAGTGACGGCGCAATTAGTTCACAAATGAGGAGCTTATATTTGTAGCCTCACAACACTGAGATTATTCATCTCCCAGAGGCAGCAGAGAAAAGCTGAGACATTCGCTGAGCACTCACCTCGTCAGCCAGATAACCTCCGAACTCCGCAAATACAAAGGAAATCCTGCTGTTGTGTTTGTCACATTTTACATTTGCACACACAGGCACACGACAGGTTTACACACCTGGAAAACACACCTGAATAAATACACACTAGGATTTCATAATTTAGAGCGAGAATAGGTTTACAATGCATGGCACTGAATTTATATGCAATCATATGTACACACACAACCTGATGCACATCTCATGCAAACAAATAACATGACAGATGAAGTGTAGTCACATATACAAACACATAATCTAGTAACACATGTTTACTAAATCTTTTTTTTTAAATTTCTGGTTCTTGGTGTTTCTTGTTCCTGAACAAACACTATTCAGATATTTTGTATATATATATTTTTCCAGTAAAACTAAAGGCCAAGGACCAGAACAGTGGTTTACAATCTGTAAAAATGTACATAAAACACAAAAACAGAGTGCACTGACTTGCAAAACGGTTAGGCCAGGGATAAGAACACAGTGAAAAAGTTGTGTAACGCTATCACCACAAACTAGATTTATCAGTGACATAATGAAGCACAAAAAGAGCATCACGGGGACGCTAAGGGTTTCAGAACTAAAGACGCAAAGATGTTCACTATTTTGTGAAAATAATCATGATTATTTTTTACTTTGTAATCTCAATCATTTAACATGATTATTCATTAGCATAAACATCAGTTACTGAACTTAAAAGGATATAAAAAAGGATATTTCTAATCTTTAAGGATCTTCTCACTATAATAATAATTGTAGCCAATGCCTGTATGTCTGTCATATGGCCTGATATCAGTGAACAGTTTAAAATCCAGCATCTGTGATGGTATGTGGTTTTTATAGCTTGTGTCATGGGTATCTTGCACAACTGAGAAGGCCCCATTAATGCAAAACAATATTTACAGGCTCTACAGCAAGAAATACTGCCGTGTATATTTCAGCAAGATAATGTCAAATAACAAAAATCTGGGTACTAAACATCTGGCATATTATGGGTTACAAAATATGACCAAAGAAAAGGTACAACATTTTGACTATATTTTTTCACACACACAAAAATAAGTAAGTTTTGATATGTTGTCTTTATGCTATTTAAATTTAATATGGGGTTTTAACATAACACAATTTTTTTGAAAGCGAGAAAAATCAGCATAGAACCCTAATTGTAGCCTTCATCATGAGAGTCATACGATGAGTCTGACAGCTGAAACTGGAGCTATTATTGTTGAGGTTACTAGTAATAAATTCCAAATATAAAGCAAATGACTCATGTGCTCTTCGTGAAGATAAATCTAATGCAGGGCTGTTGTATCAGGGTGTAGACACGTTTGGCTTTGTTGCAGTAGCAATACTTTTTCCTGAGTCGTAGGTAACCCTTAGCAGGGAAGACTTCATTTATACACAGGGTAACAGTCTACAGCACTGAGTCCCTGAAGCCCCAAAATTCTCCACCTGAGAGAATTTGCAGTAGAGTGGATCATGCCTTTGGGTTTGGGGGAGCTGTGGCTGAGTTATGGTTGTGCTGCTAACTTAGGAGTGTCTATATTCAAGATAAATGTAAAACTCATTAAACACAAAGTAAGCTTGTTCAGTAGTGAGTGAGCATTCTCCTAAAAACAAATAAGATTCATTTCCACTAACATGGTGCTGGAGGCAACTGGAGTTCTCGGATCTAAATAAATAAATAAAAAACATAATAATATATTCACCTGACTAATGGAACACATTGATGCGCCTGCTTGGGCCTTCAGACAGACAATTTTCCAGATTCTAACAGCATTACTGGAATAATGAACTCTATTTTTCATTTAGATTTGCTGAGGACACATAAGTCAGATTTTTCTGGTGTGAGAATAATTATGTGTTTGGACACCGAAAATCCTGCATAGTGGCATATTCAAATATACCAACATAACACACCAGAGAAAAGGGCGCAAGCCGGCACCAAAAAAGACTTAATTCAAATTTGTTATTTCACTGCATATCAGTCAAATGTCGTAACGCAGAGAAGTTAGGCACAACTGTCAGCACAGCTTTTAAAACTTCTACTTGTCAGAAACTCAAGTCGCCTCTAAATCTTACCTTGATCTTTGTCGTGATTGATAATGAATTTTAATCAGGTGATTTAATTAGTGTTCATTTCTAGCATCAAGGTGATGCAAAGTCAAAAATATGAAAGAGTGTTTAAACATTTAATCTGCTGGGGAGGGGGGGGGGGGGTTATTTATTAATTTGTTTACACACTGATGTAGGTAACAATATCGCTTTCACCTTAAGGACCTACGCGTTTAGGTGGAAGGGAGTGCGTGACAACTAGTTTAAACAATTAGGTCTCATTAGGGTATAAAATTGTAGTGTTTACCTTTCAAGAAAATCTATTAATCATCAGTCATTATTTAGAATGTAAATACTTTGTGTCTGTTGGATAAAATAGTAAACAAGGGCTTTAAAACAGAATTTTAACATACTATTTTTAGCTTGTTTTATGTCAGTGCTATTTAAACCTAATTATAGTTTTCATGCATTTTGCACACTTTTTACGCTTCAAAAACTATGACAAGAAGATTTTTCTGTTTTGCTTGTTGCAAATAGAGCCTTTTTAATTTTGATCTAGTGCGTTCTGGCAGGAGGGAATGATACATTTTAGGTGCATTAGTAAAATCCACGTAGAGCTTCAGTAGTTTTTGAGTGGAGACTACATCCACTTATCACTATTTTTCCAAAAAGAAGCATCCGTGTGGGAGAAGCTGCTGACCAGAAAGAGGCACTAAAAAAAAAAAAAAAAAAAAACTTCTGAAAGAGTAAGAAAAGTTGCTGACTCTAGCTTACAGTCACTCATCAGCAACACTGAAGTGAACTAAAGTATGATAACCAATGCAGAGAGCAAGAAAGAAACAAATAGTTTATGCTACTTTTTGTTTTAACATGTCCTTGTTTTTATCATTGCCTAATAGGATATAATGCGGTGCTACCACCAGAAAATGATACACCGACAAGCTGTTAACTAGCCATTGAACCACAAGCCTAGAAGACGAAGAACAGATACCAACTACCAGACCCCGGACCACTACAGCATATGTGACACTGTGAGATTGGACGTTATTTGTTTGCACAAGCAGAAGAAACATATAAAACCAAGGATGACTACAAGCTGTCAAGTTCTTCTTTGAAACTCTATAAAAAGTATAAAAGAAAATGAGATTCAGTGTAAACTCCTTCAGATAAAGCTAATCAGCTGCAGTTATAGATATTCATTTGAGAGGGATTTGGAATATTAGTTGTCAGGGCATGATCTTTAAAGAATAGCTGAATGGTAATGGGGGGGGGGGGGGGGGGGGTGATTTTTTTTTAATTTTATTCTTATTAATTTCCGAATTCAGTACAATGGAAAGTTGTTGGAAAGCATGCTGCTGGCTAAATCCACAAAGAGCACTGTCCGCCAAGAAAATTACCGTATTTTTCGGACTATACGTCGCTCCGGAGTATAGGTCGCACCAGCCAAAAAATGCATAATAAAGAAGAAAAAAACATATATAGGTCGCACTGGACTATAAGTCGCACTTTTTTTGGCGGGGGGGGGTTGATAGAATCCGAGACTCAGAGCACAAATTCCATCTTGAACGGCAATTTAAAATAATAATGGATTAAAGAACAGGACGAACACGGTTACACCTACGTTATGCTAACGTAGCACATTCAGCTACATGACGCACAACGAACACGTGTTCGGTATTGTTACGTTGTAAACACACTTCCAAAGTCGGCGATATTCACAACAAAGGTCGTCTTTATTAACAGAAAAACGCCTGCTGTAGGCCACAGCCACGCCAACCACAACTACAACAGCGGAACAGCAACACACACACACAGGCAAGCTCTCGGTCTTTTTCTCTCTCTCCATGCTGCCTTCACGAACCTCCCGAACAGTCCGAAATCCCACAACATCAACACGCTCTCTAACTAAGAGAATCGCTACAGTATGTTAACGTAACATTAAGTTATTCAGATAGCCATAGCATAAAGAACATAGTAACAAGTTAACCAAACCATCAATCCATTGAATTCTTCATCCTCGGTGTCACTTCTAAACAATTCCGTACACTCCGTAGACGAAGCGCCGCTTCCTCTTCTGTGTCGCGTTAGTCAGACTCGTCGTCAGCTGCAGTTCCAATTATTCCAGCCTTTCTGAATCCCAACAGGATGGTTTGTCACTGAAGCCCATGTTTTCTTGATCCATCCAATGACTTCCAGGAAAGTTGGGTGGCGCATTCTCCCAGTTGCCGTTAAGCTGTGCTCTCCATCCACTGCGCCCACAGGTTACGCAAGACTGCCTTAAAGCTGCAGTTCACGGAGATGTCAAGTGGCTGGAGTATTTTGGTTCATGTGTTATAAATGTCACATATACGTCGCTCCGGAGTATAGGTCGCACCCCCAGCCAAACTATGAAAAAAAGTGCGACTTATACTCCGGAAAATACGGTACATAACTGGAGCTCACAGCAGTTTGCAACACTCATCTTATGGTTACCAAAAAGCAGTCAGTTAACAAGAATGTCCTCCACAATCAGTGAAGATGCAAAACCACAAAGCAACAGTTTTTTTCACCTCTGTGCACTGATAAACATTTGTACACAGAATGCACGGCACACTATTAAAGCTGCAAACTATTCTTGGTGGAAGAGTGGGCGTCTTGCCCTGTTTCTGAAGGGCTTTCATAGTGGGATGAGCATAACACAGCATGTCTGGTATGATGAATACACACGCACACACACACACACACACACACACACACACACACACACACACACACACACACAGTGAAAATGACACACACATCTGCAAACAAAAGAACAGCAAATTGCATCTATTCACACAAACCCAAACACACACACGCACGCACACACACACACACACACACACACAGTTGCTGGTGCCTTTTCTGCACAAAGAATCTTTAGTCCTTGGGGCACTAATTTGCTTATTAAAGGTTTATTAAACCTTCTTTAGTACTCCCAGTAAAGCTTCCATACTGGCAGAGAGGGATGACAGCTTTACATACATTAACAAAAGCAAGCAGAAAGCAAGAACTATGGCAGAGAAAGTAAGGAAAAATAAACATCAGTCAATGGAACGGTTCATGAGTGCGAGCAAGGCAGAAAAAAGGCAGGAAAGCACCTGCAGGGAGAGCGAACTTATTTCACGTATTTTCAGCTGTGTTTCCACCTAACTGCCGAGCACATTTTAGGGGCAGCTTTTGAAATGTCACAAAAATGAAATATGAATTACTCACATTTTTGACAGAAAGGTTAGAATGACTAAAAGCATTTGCTGTACGGATGAATGTAGAGGAATACATCCATAAGAAAATTGGAATGGGTTCTGTAAGATCTGATTAGTACTGGGTGGGGAGGTGGAGGGGGTTACTGTTTTTGTTCCTTTGGCATTGTTTACAATATTCAATGGTGCCTGCAGATAAAAACAAACAAAAAAATCCAATGGCTAATGCCACAGTAATGCCCACAATAAGTATCTTACACATATGAGTGGCAGCAAATGATGGCCTCTATTGGGGACAGACATTTCAGAGATGACATTTTACTTCCCCAAAGCCATTTTTCTACTGTTTAGCCATAATATTAAACCTTTTTCTCGAGCAATAATAGCAAACATTATTCTATAAATATGTTTCCATTTGATTTGATTGGATTATTTCCATATAAAATTCCATCTAACTTGAAACAATATTACTCCTAAAATGATATTTGGACAAGCACACCGGGTTGTACTCAGTGGATTAAAAAACAGGCAGCAGAGATTGCAGCAGAGATTGCAAGAAACCATAATGGCCAGTCACTGCCTTCATACCCCCCCTCCCCCCCGGCATTACTTCCATCTAATTTGTCTGTAATTAGATGACCAGGATTCATCCTACTGGGTGATTAATTACTCACAAAGATGATGAGACCCCCCTCCCCACAGGTAGTAACCATAGCAATATGAGGGGTGCAAACACTCGTCTGAAGGAAGAGAATGATTGCAGTGTGAATCTGTTTCTCTCTGATCATTAAGAGCTTATTTAGATACACGAACCATAATCTGCTTTGAAAAATCAGTGAAGAGATTTGTAATCTTCTGATTTAGGTAGATTTGATACAAAATAGCCAAATAATCTAATGTTTCTTTACTGTTTACAATTCAGCATCTTTTATCACAGAGGCAGTGGCTGCAAAACATCTTCATTCACGCACACACGCAAATTGTAGCCTTCAATGAGAAACCTTATAGATGAAGCAATTAGACAAACAACAAAAAATAAATCTGTGAAAAATGTTGGGCTGTGAAAAATGTTAATAAAAATACACAAAGAAGCGGCTGAGGAAAAACTAGAAAACATAAGTCAACTCGCAGCCCTAAAAATTTCTAAAAGCAAACTAATTAAAAACCTCTTACTTATTAAAAAACCGTGACAGCAGCAGTAACAATGCCCACGGGACAGCTTTTGTCAACAGGATGTATTTTTCACTCAAATGCTGTTTGTTGACACTGTCTGTCAGCTGTCTTAATCTGGCCTTTTAAGCAAACATGAAGTGCTGTGCAAAAATAGATGTTCAGACTTTTATCCATCACAGTGCCATCAAAGATGCGCCTGCCTGTTTTCAACATCATTCTGCAGGATGACACAATATAAGGCCAGTGCCATGCAACAGATGAGGGTGGTGTGATTGCAGTAAAGCCTTGATCTCAACATTAGTGAGTGCATATGGATTTACACGAATGATCAAGTCACTTTTATACAGCTTTCTATATCCAGGAAGGACTTATTTTCAAGCATTTATCTTCATTTGTGGCAATGGTCTTTCTACTCTCTCTCTCTCCTCCACCTTTTCTTTTCTTCTCACCGTCCATTTCTCCAGGTGACTTGTCAAAATGTTACTGGCAGAGAAGCAGGTAGATATTGAGAAGGGATGTCTGTGAGCACCTACTGTTAGGCGAAAAGGAATGTTTTCACAGGACTCTGTGCAGTCCTGTGAAAACTCCATGTAGTCTTAGGAATTAAGCAGCCAGGCACTGCTAATCAAATGCATTGATCACCAATAAGTGTGACCACCTCTATAAAAGCAAAACCTATGGCAGTATCCGGGTCTGGAGCATTGAGGTGTTTGTTATCAAGTTATGGCAATAAATACATCACAACAAACCCAGCAAATTCCCATCAAGGTGAGACTGTGCGAGAAACTGCAAAAAATCCAAGAGCTACATCTCAGCCTTTACAGGCCTCAGTTAACATGTTAATGTTAAAGTTCATGACAGTACAATTAGAAAAAGACTGAATAAGTATGGGCTGTTTCGATGGGTTGCCAGGAAACGCCTCTTCTCTCTGAAAAGAACATGGCAGCACAGCTTAGGTTTATAAAGTTGCATGTGAACAAATCTGAAATGCTCTTTGGACCGATGAGACCAAAGTGAGATGTTTGGCCATAAAGCATGGTGTCACATTTGGAGAAAACCAAACACAGCTTATCATTACAAACATGTCATACCAGCATGGTGGTGGAGGGGTGATGATTTGGGCTTGTTTTGCAGCCACAGGACCTGGGCACCTTGCAGTCGGAGTCAACCATGAACCCCTCTGTATACCAAAGCATTCCAGAGTCTAATGAGGGGCCATTGCTCAGAAAAACTTGGCCAAAATTGGGTTATACAACATGACAATGATCCCAAACGCACCAGAAAAGCTACAACAGAATGAATGAAAGAGAAAAAGTCAAGGTGGTGCAATGACCAAGCTGAAGTCCAGACCTCAACCTGATTGAAATGCTGTAGTAGACCTTAAGAGAGTTGTATATAAATGCTGTAAAGAAGAGTTGGGCCCAAATTCCTCAACAGTGATTTAAGAGCTTGATAAAGTCATACAGAAAATAATTCAAGCTTTTGCTGCCAAAGGCAGTTCTACATGCTACTGGGTCATGGGGTATACTTAGTTTTTCACAGAACTTCATAGAATCCAGTGAAAACTTTGAAAGGACTGTATGTCTGTCTTTTTGTGCACATACTGCGCTATGAGAGAGTCATGTCTGATGGGTTTATGTGGGTTGTGAGAGGATCCATCAACTCATTCCTATTTGCTTTCTTTTTTCTGGCCAAGTTGACGGTTCACATCAGCCTGAAACTACCCTCAGGACACTGAGAATCATCATGGTGCTCACATCCCTGCAAATCATTTTTCTTCTTTTCCTCTGCTATTGCAAAACTTCAAACCAAAAGAAAAAATATATATATAAATTATATATAAAAACAAATTCTAATCACAACTCAACTTCTATGAACTTTTTATGATGTATGCCAGCTCACAAATTGTAAATCCATAAAGCTGTGCAACATCATACACTCACAGCCACTGTAGCCCACTGAATTTGAGTATAATCTGAATATAAATGCAAACATCAAATGTCTCAATAACATAAACCACGGTAGGCTACAAGCTTGTTGTTACTTTCCAAACACAGTCTATTAGCAACTGAGCAAATGGTAACATCTGGAGCATCCGTCAGATACACACAGACACTGTAATAAACAAGAATAGTATACACAGTAGATAACAGTTGGATATATTTGAGTGACATCTTGTCCCGTCTCTGCAGGAAACTACTTACAGAGTCATGGAGCGATGCAAGCCGCTTATCACTTCTAACCCCCACAGCTATAGCAGACGATGTGCCGTTATATGTACAAACATGCTGACACACAAAGCCTGAAGATTATGGAAATGAATAGATATGACTGACCATGCTGTATGCATGAGGCAGTAGCATTATACATTCAGATTCAGATGCCTCAGGGAGACTCAAGGGAGCAGTTATGGTGCAGCACAGAGCAAATATTGAAGTGTTGGTTTAGCAAGAGAACATTACGACTGAAAGCATAGTAATTTAACAGACACGTGTTTCTTTGTGGGTGTGTTTGTGTGTATTGTACTCCTCATGCTGTGGGGACATACAACTCTTTACAGACACAGTGTTTCTCTTTTGGGTACAGGATACTATTCCAGATAAAGTAACTGATTTAGCGTGAAGACTTGGTTTAAGGTTAGGATAAGGTTAAGATTAGGTTTAGGCTAGGTTTAAGTTCAAGTCAGTTTGCATATGAGTCACCGATTTGTCTGCAAACACTCACCATGTTTCACTACACCAAACTGTAGTGAAACTTGAAAAAGTGCAACACAAAACAGAAATCCAAAACATTCACCTTCAAAGCAAATGTTACGCCTCACCAGTGCAACCAACACATTTCAAAAGCAGCTTTTACTTTGAAGGCAGTCATTCTCCTTTTCCAATTTCACTGCTTCTCAGGGGGTAGTTTGCTAGTTCGCCATCTTCCTTGTAAACTGCCGGTGACTGCAGCAACCTGCAAGCAACCAAAGCAATCACAAGGAGGTTTTCATATATACCTATATACCACTGTATACCTCTTTGTTAACCATTCCTAGCAACTGCCAGCAACTTCCTGCAACTTGCTCACCAGTCATGGAATACTCATCATTGAGCAGTCTCTAGGCCTGTGTGACTGGGGCCTAAGTAGATTTATTACATTTACTTAACTAAATGGTCTAAATGTTTTTTTCAACACATTTGTGAAGTACCATTCTGTATCAAATACCATCTGTATGCACAGGGCTGCACAGGAGCCTGAAATTCCCAATATTTTCTATAGGGTTAGGATGAGTTTTGATTTAGGCTAGGGTAAGGTTCAGCTTTAGGTTTAGTTTTTAGTTAGGAATGCAGGCCTTATTGGCATGGTTACGAAAAGTCTCCAGGAAATGAATGTTAAGTCAGTGTATTGTCCTCTTAAGGAACAATACACAATACCGTGTGCATTTGGCTGTGTTTGCATGCAACACAACAGATGACAGCACTTTAGCTGATGTGGAAATAAAATTAATTCTGGGCAGCTCAGTGCAAAATTTGAATACAGATAGATTGTAAAGGCATATTTATACAATATATCTTATCGTTGAATGAATGATTTATATCCAACATGAAGAGAAAGATGATTTTTATGAAAATACATTCCATTTGTATTGAAAACCTGATGTGTGGAGAATATCAAATGGGTGAGTGCAAATAATGCAAAAGCAGACTATCAATGCATTTAGTTTCTAAGGAAATCTGATTGCATTGCAGCACAGAAAAAGAAAGTGCTCAAAAAAGAAAATGTGCCTTTTACAGGAGATGGAAGAATGAGTGGATTGCATATGTTCTTTTTAAAAAAGTGAGAAAAAAAAAAGAAATACACCAAAATGTCCTTCTTACAGAGAGGTTATTATCTGTAATCATATCTGTGTTGATGTGAAGGCCTTTTGACTTTTGAGGGGATTCTAGCACAGGTTCAGGCAAGCTAGTGTCCAGACATAACGTGAGTGAGTGAGGGTTAGCTTGAATATGCAACATGCCTTATATAGAATAGAATACCTTTAGTGTCTAACAACCATCTGATTCAGTAGCTTGAAAAAAACACACGCGCACGCACACACACAAGAAAGAACAGTGTTGCGTATCATGTCAGAACGTACTCGTGCAGACTTACAAATTCACCTTGGGCATGTATCCTTCACTCTTCTGCCAAATAATGTGCTGATCTCTGAAAGAGGCTATCTTAAATTATCAAGAAAATTTTCTGTATTAGGCTAAACTTTGACTCTCTCTCACTCATAAGGGTCTTCTGAACCGCTCTTTGTCTGGACCCTCACCCAGGACCAGTTTGCCATGGGAGACCCTGCCAGGGGGACAAGCCCCCAGACAACATAGCTCCTGGGATCACTGGGACACACAAACCCCTCCACCACGATAAGGTGGCGATTCACGGAGGAGTGTCCCCCTGGCAGGGTCTCCCATGGCAAACTGGTCCTGGGTGAGGGTCCAGACAAAGAGCGGTTCAGAAGACCCTTATGAGTGAAAAAACAAGGGAACAGTTTACCCTGCCCGGGATAGGGTTACCGGGGCCCCACCCTGGAGCCAGGCCTGGGGAGGGAGCTCGAGGGAGAGCGTCTGGTGGCCAGGCATTAGCCCGTGGTGCTTGGCCGGGTGCAGCCCGAAGAGGTTACATGGGCCCGCCCTCCTGCAGGCCCACCACCCGCAGGAGGTGTCGTAGGGGTCGGGTGCAATGTGTGTCGGGCGGTGGCCGAGGGCGGAGGCCCTGGCGGACCGATCCCCGGCTATCGAAACTGGCTGTTGGGACATGGAATGTCACCTCTCTGGTGGGGAAGGAGCCTGAGCTAGTGCGTGAGGTTGAGAGATACCAGCTAGACATAGTTGGGCTCACCTCAACGCATGGCCTGGGCTCTGGAACCAGTCTCCTGGAGAAGGGCTGGACTCTGTTCCAGTCTGGAGTTGCCCTCGGTGAGAGGCGGCGAGCTGGGGTGGGTATTCTTGTATCCCCCCGGCTTGCTGCCTGTACGTCGGACTTTTCACCGGTGGACGAGAGGGTAGTTTCCCTGCGCCTTCGGGCTGGGGAACGGGTCCTGACTGTTGTTTGCGCTTATGCGCCGAATGACAGTTCAGGGTACCCACCCTTTTTGGAGTTGCTGGGTGGGGTGCTGGAGAGTGCTCCATCTGGTGACTCCATAGTCTTGCTGGGAGACTTCAACGCTCACGTGGGCAATGACAGTGAGACCTGGAGGGGCGTGATTGGGAGGAACGGCCTGCCCGATCTGAACCCGAATGGTGTTTTGTTATTGGACTTCTGTGCAAACCACAGTTTGTCCATAACAAACACCGTGTTCGAACACAAGGATGTCCATAAGTGCACATGGCACCAGGACACCCTAGGTCGCAGGTCGATGATCGATTTTGTAATCGTATCATCAGATCTGCGGCCGTATGTTCTGGACACTCGGGTGAAGAGAGGAGCTGAGCTGTCAACTGATCACCACCTGGTGGTGAGTTGGATCAGGTGGCGGGGGAAGATGCTGGACAGACCTGGCACACCTAAACGTATTGTGAGGGTGCGCTGGGAACGCCTGGCAGAAGCCCCAGTCCGGGAGATCTTCAACTCCCACCTCCGGCAGAACTTCGACAGCATTCCGAGGGAGGCTGAGGACATTGAGTCCGAATGGACCATGTTCCGCACCTCCATTGTTGAGGCTGCTGCTCAGAGCTGTGGCTGCAAGGTGGTTGGTGCCTGTCGTGGTGGTAACCCCCGAACCAGATGGTGGTCACCGGAGGTGAAGGGAGCCATCAAGCTGAAGAAAGAGTCCTATCGGGCTTGGTTAGCCTGTGGGACTCCGGAGGCAGCTGACAGGTATCGACAGGCCAAGCGGAATGCAGCTCGGGTAGTGGCCAAAGCAAAAACTCGGGTGTGGGAGGAGTTTGGTGAGGCTATGGAAAAAGACTTTCGGACGGCATCGAAGCGATTCTGGCAAACCGTCAGGCGACTCAGGAGGGGAAAGCAGTGCTTCACTCACACTGTTTATAGTGCGGGGGGGGGTGCTGCTGACTTCAACTGAGGCTATAGTCGGACGGTGGAAGGAATACTTCGAGGACCTTCTGAATCCCACTGACACGCCTTCTGTAGTGGAAGCAGAGTCTGGGGATGAGGGGGATGACTTGACCATCACTGGGGGTGAGGTCACTGAGGTAGTTAAACAACTCCTTGGTGGCAGAGCCCCTGGGGTGGACGAGATTCGCCCTGAGTTCCTGAAGGCTCTGGATGTTGTAGGGCTGTCTTGGTTGACACGCCTCTGCAACATCGCGTGGAGATCTGGGGCAGTGCCATTGGATTGGCAGACCGGGGTGGTGGTCCCCATCTTTAAGAAGGGAGACCGGAGGGTGTGCTCCAACTTTCGGGGGATCACACTCCTCAGCCTCCCCGGTAAGGTCTATGCCAGGGTGCTGGAAAGGAGGGTGCGTCCGTTAGTCGAACCTCGGATTCAGGAGGAACAATGCGGTTTTCGTCCTGGTCGTGGAACGCTGGACCAGCTCTTTATCCTCTCAAGGATATTCGAGTGTGCGTGGGAGTTTGCCCAACCAGTCTACATGTGCTTTGTGGACTTGGAGAAGGCATTCGACCGTGTTCCTCGGGGTGTTCTTTGGGAGGTTCTGCGGGAGTATGGGGTGTCTGGCCCATTGTTGCGGGCCATTCAGTCCTTGTACAACCACAGTGAGAGCTTGGTCCGTATAGCCGGTAATAAGTCGGATTTGTTTCCTGTGGGTGTTGGACTCCGTCAGGGCTGCCCTTTGTCACCGATTCTGTTCATAATTTTTATGGACAGAATTTCTAGGCGTAGCCAGGTGGCGGAAGGCTTCTTCCTTGGTGGCCTCAGAGTCTCATCTCTGCTTTTTGCAGATGATGCGGTTCTGTTGGCTTCATCAGGGGGGGGCCTCCAGCTCGCAGTGGAACGGTTCGCAGCCGAGTGTGAAGCGGCTGGCATGAGAATCAGCACCTCTAAGTCTGAGGCCATGGTCCTCAGCCGGAAAAGGGTGGAGTGCCATCTCCGGCTCAGGAACGAGTTCTTGCCTCAAGTGGAGGAGTGTAAGTATCTCGGGGTCTTGTTCACGAGTGATGGGCGAAGGGAACGGGAGATCGACAGGCGGATCGGGGCTGCTTCTGCAGTGATGCGGACGCTGCACCGGTCCGTCGTGGTGAAGAGGGAGCTTAGCGTAAAAGCGAAGCTCTCGATTTACCGGTCGATCTACGTTCCTACCCTCACCTATGGTCACGAGCTTTGGGTAGTGACCGAAAGAATAAGATCGCGAATACAAGCGGCAGAAATGAGTTTCCTTCGAAGGGTGGCTGGCCTCTCCCTTAGAGATAAGGTGAGGAGTGCGGCCATCCGGGAGGGGCTCAGAGTAGAGCCGCTGCTCGTCCACATCGAAAGGAGCCAGTTGAGGTGGCTCGGGCATCTGATTAGGATGCCTCCTGGCCGCCTCCTGGGTGAGGTGTTCCGGGCATGTCCCACCGGGAAGAGGCCCCGTGGTAGACCCAGGACACGCTGGAGAGATTATGTATCTCGGCTGGCCTGGGAACGCCTTGGGGTCCCTCCGGATGAGCTGGAGGAGGTGGCTGGGGAGAGGGAAGCTTGGGCTTCTCTGCTTAGGCTTCTGCCCCCGCGACCCGGCCCCGGATAAGCGGAAGAAAATGGATGGATGGATGGATGGAAGGCTAAACTTTGAGCACTTTGCCAACAGAAGTTACAGGAAAATAAGATAAGCATGTCTGAATGATCATCTTTCAGAAGAAAAGCAGGGAGAGTAAGTAAGTAAGAGAAAGAGGGGAAAACAAGGGTAAGAGAGGTGGCCTGAATCAAGGGAAATATTTGTAACTGTGTGTGTGTGTGCGTGCACGCACAAAGTTATTCACACAAAGACAGCTTTTTGGAGTCTGACCTTCCTTCAACCCGGCAAAACTGTATCCACAGTAAAGGTTAGAAAAATGCAATATTCATGGAAAGATAACAGCCTGCAACCACTTGACATTATTCAGAAAACTTTCTCTTCTGCAAGCTTCTGAGAAGCACCCACCTCCATTTTCACTTTCTTCAGAGCCACAGCCTCCTTGCCTGCTTCTCTCTGTGTGTCAGAGAAAATTTGGAGTGCACTACTTTCTCCAAATGGGATTTGCTGAGAGCAGCACCTCTACTTGATTGAATCCCAACCCAAAATTTTTGTTCCAAAGGACACAACTGTGGCACAAATGGAAAGAGGCCAGCAGCCCAAGTGTGTGGCCTTACTGGCCAGCTCCCAGGTGTGAATGTGAATCTGGGTTTTGATGAAAAAAGGGAGCAAGCTCATTTGACATTCCTTGGATAAACAGAGGTAAAACAAGTCTCCAGCCATGTTTATGGCTGTGTATGACTCACAGAAGTTCTTTCTTGAGAGGATAATGTTTGGGTATAATGTTTACCATGTTTATTATCCTATAATAGCACTAAACATAAAGCAAAGGTTAGGCTGACTTAAAGCCATTTTGCAGGCATAATCACAGACTGTATAAAAGAATGATTGATAGTTCTGCCTAGGAAATCAAAGACACTGGAGCCTAATACAATAGCACCTTGTTAATTACAAGGCAGCCACACCCTAAAGCATACCCTATTATATCGCCTGTTTTATTCTAAATAACAGCATCCAAACACACACTGAGATTGTTTACTAAGGTCACAGGTGAAGAGAAATGGTTTCTCGGACTTCAGACTTGGTTTTGTAACCAGAAATATCACCCCCTGTTGGTCAATAGAAAAGAATGCAGGTCTAATGTACTGCCATACTGAACCACAAATATCTGTGCAAAATTACATAGCCATCCTTCCAGTAGTTGTTAAGATATTTCCATGTGGGCCAAAGTGGTTTTTGGAGAGGCTGTTTGGCCGGCATCATCATCCATAGAGCCATGCCGTGAGCAGAGCTAAAAACCTCCACGTGGATTTTCAGCTACAATAGACCTGCCTCATCAGCCTTAATCACGAAAAGTGGCTGAGGCAAAGAAGATCATCTTCTTCTTCCTAATTGAGACCCCACAGATTTGCTCTATTTGCATACCTGTCATATTAACTCTAATGAAAATGTGTAGATGGAAATGTACAATAAGGAAACCTGCAGAAATCAGCACAACCTGAGCTTTACTCCAAGCCCCAAGTTTCCAAAGTTAAAAAAAAGAAAAAGAGTCCGATCTATTAAAAGGAATAGTTGACAGCACTCGGATGTCACATGAATATGAAGAGCCATAAAATCGACCTATTTTTAGCAGATCGCTCCAGAGGTCAGTTGTAACAAATCCTGAACCAAAGCAAACAATATGATCCCACTTCTCTCACTGCCTGACAGTATAATTACCTCGCCTCACAGTGCTGTCACCTGAAGGCTCTGCAAGGTGAATCACTATGTATTATCAAACTAGGATTACAACATGCACTTTTAATTTTCTTTGATCATATGGCATTATATGGTATTTGTGTTACTTCTCATACACAGCCACCAGCCCAGAGAGTGTCAGAGGAAAAGCTAAAATATGTGCAGATGATCTTATATTGTTCACTGCTTTGCTTTCTTTGATTTAAAAAAAAAAAAACTGAATTGATAAACTATGTGTGAATGAGTGTGGTGTGTATAAGGGAAGGGGATAATAGGAATACTGAAATCAATATATAAAATAATCATTAATTGCACATTACCTTTGTGATTTCCACAGAGTTTCCACACACAATTTAGTTGGGTAGGTCATCCTGGTAAATTAACAGCCACCACCTAAATTTGGCAACTAATTCTGATATATTTTTATTTTTATCCACCTAAGAGTAGACAACGCTCAGTTTCTACTACCAGTTAGCTGTGGCCCTTCCCATATCTTGTTTTCCACACCAATTTGCTCGCTAGCAGGCTCTCAATACCATTCAGCTGCCAGTCTAGAGTTTCCCATTCCCAGAGTCAGATACACTCAGACTCCATCATCTTAGCCTGCAGCTGCTCTGTAGATCTGCTGTGCTAAAGTGCCACTCTAACCAGAGCCTGCAGCCAGTGGGGAAATGTTTGAAGAACAAAGAATTGGATTCCCAGATACTAATCAATACTAAAAATTACTATTGGATTAGATATTCATTTGCAACTGTATCAATACCAACAGCGCCATCTTTGCCTCCTCCAGCTGACACACAACTTCACACAGCCCATCCCCTCACTAGCAGCTGAAGTAATTATCATTATTGATGTTAACACTCCCAACACAGAACAGCACTTTACAAGGAATTTTGAGAGGTAAATAGAGCTCCCGTTTCTATGAAAATGACATATTAAACAGTTATCATAAATGTTGTCTAGCACACACATTAGTGTTAGCCACTTAACTATTATCATTTATGGACAAATCCAGCCACAAACCCAGCCTCAGGGGTCACAAGCTAATGTACTACTTGTGTCGGTCCTAACCCTGGACAATTCGGAGGGTTGCATCAGAAAGTTTTCTTACACTACCAAACAGAATCAAGTTAAAACCTGACATCGGGGAGAACAGGAGGACTAAAATGTGGAAAACAAAGGAAAAATGCAGATGAGACTTGGACACCAAGGAACACAGAGGGGAACAAAGACAAAAGACCACCAAAGTAACACAGGAAGAGACTAAACCAATGACAGACTCACACATACAAACTTAACATGGAGAGAGAAGACAACCACATAGACAAGACTGGGTGGGAACAAAATAGGAACACCAAAGGGGAGCTAATAAATCAAAAGTCATCTACAAACAAAACAAAGGACTACAGGCACAAAACAACAAAACAAATAAGGAACCAATACCAGGCATCAGAAAATAATAAAACTCATAACTGCCAGGAAATACAAACACTCAACAGAAAACCATGAACATAAAATCACTTCTCAAAACCAAAAAAAAAAAAAATCACAAATCTACAAAATTCAGCAATGTTGCCATGGTTCAACCATGACAACATGCTGTCACCAGTTCCATTAGCTTATGTACTTGCAGTCTTTTCTGCAGAGGATGAATAACTGGTACCATTATCTGCAAACCCTGATGAATCACGTGCAATTTTTATATAAAAGGGCATCAGATCAAAACTCCTAGCTCCAATTAAGTATACCCAAGAAAACCCACCTAACCACCAAAATAATCATAATTTTTAAATTTCACATTGTCATGTATTTTCAGCCTGTAAATCCCCTCCACAGGAATGACGTCTAACAATTTAAACACATTGTGACAGACTGGCCTCAACCCACAGTGAAGTATAGCTATTTTGACGGGGACAGTCTATTCTGTTCTAAGATTAAAATAACCAACCAAAAGGGCATGATACTTTGTGTCATTGAATGATTTAATGAGCAAAAAAATGAAGATATAATCTGAAGGATGCAGCATGCCAAGGCCAACTTATTCAACAGGGTCAGTGTGTTCAATTATTACTAACCAGCAACAAAATTTCATGAAGAGAAAGTGGGCTGCATGCTCAAAATATTTTACGTTATAAGATCCTGTAGCTCATCAAGCCTCTCACAGCTGTATGCAGAAAAGCTAAGTACTGAGCAGCTCTGAAGGGAAATAAAGAGTATTTTCTACAATGCCTGCACACTATTTACCTTTCTGCATAGGTTAGTCCCCTTACTTACTACAGGCAGTAAAACAAAGTGCTTTGTCTCTATTCTCCCAGACTTAAACTGGAAAGAGAGCAGCCCCTGCTGCAAAGAGATTTTAATTGCTTTAAGCCAATAAGAAAAAGCAAGGCAGGGAATGAATGGCTTATGTGCCACTTCCCAGGCAAGATGGCAAAAGCAAACCCTCCTGCTCACACAGATTTCCTCACAGCTAAATCCCACAGACTCATTCTCTCGGTCTCATTGTTTCGATCCTGAGTGAGAACAGCAGATAGGGAGGTCATAGCACAGAGAGTGAGAAGCGAGATAAGTTGAATGAGCAGATTTTCATTTTGACATAGCTGCTCCCAAGGCACTAATTGCTCAGTCTGAATCAATGAAGTCATTCTTAAATGTTTCAGAGCTTTGAGAGTCTGGGAACAAAGTCCACGAATTTAACAGAAATATACCAAAAAAAAAAAAAAAATCCAACAAAAGCACGGTGACAGCAAATAAGGAGACTGTTCTGTTGTTCCTGGCACTTTTTATGAGTTTGCACCCTCTAGTTGTCTGTTGTCAGACTGTGGTGATTAATCTGCCCATCTGGGGAGGACTAGAGACAGAATGGATCATTCTTGGGTCTCAGGGCTTCCTGCCACTTTGTTGCCCTGGTGAGGCCATCTGGGCCAGAGGAGAGCTAATCAGTCATAAGCAAGCCGCAAGCTTTATCCCATGTGGCCACCTGATCACCCGCAAACATCCAGCCTTGAATCAGAATGATTTTTTTTTTCAGCATGTAAGAGAAATGCAAGTTTGTTGTTCTGGCAGATACTAGTACTTATGAACATCATGCAGGAACTGCTGCTGCTGCTGCTGCAAAAAAAAATGAATCGACAGTCTGCCAAGTAAATGAAATGGCAAAGACACTACATTTAATGTGGTACCATCATGACATGGCTGATCCAATTTGTCTTATGAGGTCAATAACAGAACTATAGCTGCAACTAAAAGACAGCATTACTGTCATTATTATTATTATTATAATCCTGAATTCCTCTTAATTATTTGGGTCAGATATATTTGAGATAAACAATAAAATGTGCTCAGTGTATACAGGTGATGCTATAATTTTCTGGGTCAAGTTATTAATATGAAAGACAAGGCTTCGTTTAAAAAAAATTATTTAATGTGCAATCTTTTAAGCCTCTTTAAATCTTAACAGTCTGTTTAAAAATGACTCATTAACTCCTGGCTCAGTGAACTGATTGTAGAGATTCACTAATGAAAGACTTAAAGACACGGAGCAGCAAGTACGGACACTGCTTTAGAAGCAGGAAGAAGGATCTTGCTTATTTCTAAGAAAAGGAGTTCTGTTCAAAGATATTACAGACCAATTGTCATTTAACCTCAAGATATCTTTGCTGCAGGCACTTCTGGCACTGCTCCTGTCATGTAAATTCTCCTCAGACCTCCTCTTTGGAAACACAACTGAAACAATATACTGCGTGAGAGCTTTTATCTACCGCATAGATGAGGCTGCACATCTGTCATAAGCGCTTACTTTCTATTGTTTTTGTTCCAGTTGCATTCTTTACATTCCAGAGGCTGCGCCTCCTGTTGACTCCAGAGAAGAGGGAGGAAGGGACACTCCTGCGGGCCCATTCTGTAAAGTTGCTTCAAGGCTCATTTTGAGGTGTCATTTAGCAAGTTTTGAAACTCTTTGTACAGTGACATGTATTGGTTAAGTTTTCTGTTAATACAAAGGTGCAGACACTGGAAAAGTTACAGGATGTGGGTGGCCTGCTGTCTGAAGCTTTTTGAATGTATGAGGTCACTTGATCACATTCACAAAAAACAAAACTTGCAAGAACCTAGAAGCAAAGGTCTGGGTCAAAGCCAGAAGGCTTTCAAAACTAAGAATACTGTAACAGCTGTCAGGCATGGTGGTGGTAGCATCATGCTCTGGACCTGTTTTGCTGCCAGTGGTACTGGTACATTGTACAAAGTGGATACAATAATGAAAAAGGAGGACTACCTCCAAATTCTTCAACTTCACCTTATATCAACAGTTATATGGTTGAAACATGGACACAAATAAATGTTCCAACCGGACAATAATCCCAAACACATGAAAACTCAGGAAATGTGTGGACTGTGCTTAAAGGCCAGGTCTATGCTCGGAAACCAACCAATTTAAACAAACTCCATCAATTCTGAAAATACATGTGGTCAAATATGCCTGGTCGGGTGCAACTTACTAAGGGGAATTTAACCAAATATTAGTGGGGGTGTAGGTATATATTTGGGTTTGTATGCATACTTTTGTCCCTATGTGGATTAAACAAAATCCAAAATAAATTCAAACTTGTGCACTCAATTCTTATTTTTTTAAAGTCATTAAAAATATATGCTGTACAATCGTTTCACCCTGGAAAAAGAACAGTTCAAAGCACTCATTAGAAGTCCAAGATTACCATGAAATTTATGCCCATGAGTGTATACAAACTTCTGACCACAACTGTATTTTCTCCCCATGTCTGCACAGATTTTCTTGATGTGTTTAAAATTCCTCCCACAGTCCAACAACATGCAGCACATCTAAATGTTGTGAATCTTTTTTTGTGAGTTGATATATATTTGTCTGCATGGTGATTGTGTTGTGATCCATCCAGAGAATAGCTCAGATTTTAACCAGAATAATCTGAGATTGTTAATAACCTGGAAAAATACTGCATTAGATACCAACCAAAACGTGAGAGAAATTTAAATATTGTGAATAAATAATATTGGACTAAATTAGAGCTAAGTGTTTGAATATTGGTCCTGTATTTCATAAAACACCACACATTCTTAAGTTTGTGTGGCCTGTTAAGTTACCAATATACAAAAAGGCATGCAAGTTTTTATTCTACAGTGACATCAGAGATATCTTACTGATAGTTTCTCTAGATATTTTCAAGGTAATGCTGAGCATCACACATAAATGGGAGTAGTAGTGTTTGGCAGTAAACATCAGCTGGCCATAAACAATTTAGTACAGTTCTTAAATAAAGACATTTATGTGGCCATCTCTCTATCCTGTGGCTGTAGGAGGAGGCTCGGATAAGTTAAAAGATGACACTAAATTCTCATCTTTCCTAACAGTTTTAAGGCAAAAAATCTCAGCATGCTGTGGGCCAAGCTGCTCTGATAATTTGCTGAACCACAGAAACATGGCTTTCTGCAACAAGTAGTAATGCCTCCAGGGTGCACAGTGGCTGCGCTCGAATGTCTTGGACAGAGTTTTTAGGGAACTGTGTATATCTGTGTGACCTCATTAGTACCACGGGCCAAGGTTGTACAGACCATGTGCCAAGTCTGAACACTCCCCACTACTTTATGCACACTAGAAGGTAACTTGTTTGCTGGAATGAATCAGGGCTGCTGTGAAATGAGAACAAGTGTTTTTGTTTATTTGCACAGGGATTAACTTACACCATTGGCATGTTGATAAGGGCACCACAGTTGTAACATGAAAGGTCTTGGATACTAGGGGAAAATGAGAAAGTAAGTAGCAAAAATACATGCGCGCACGTCCACACATACCCACGCACGCACACAAACACGCACACAGCATTCACTGACATACTAATAACATGAATTTGCTCAGGAATAGCATGCAATGCAAAACACACAAAGTGCAAATTATTACAAGGAAAACACTTTATTTCTTCTACTGTAAACTCACCAAATCAGTTCTTTCATGCAAACCTCTGCACATAGCATACCTCCCCCACCCACGAGCATGGATCTGTAAAGGTGCACACTACAAGACTGTAATGCGTGATGACAAGAGGCCAAGACATGTATTCACTCATGAAAAGTGGAGAGAAGAGAGCATTTAGAAATGTCTCAATGCCTTTCTGCACAGGCGGTTAATGTAGGACTTAAATAAAGAGGGCACATTCAGTGTGGAGCCGTCAGGTGGATAGAGGTTAGTGTAACGGAGAAGGCCAAATTGGTTCTGACATTGTAGAGAAAGTGGAATTTAAGATACAGTAGGCCAAGCAGCACTGAATTATTGGCTATATGTCGCATATGTGGATTTGATACAACATATTTCATGTCTATCAGCGTGAAGCAGTCAAGACTGACCTTCTTTGAAAGTGGCACAGAATAATTAGCAGTGCTGATTCATCTGAATACAAAAGTTAATGGTTGTACGTAAAGTACCTGGAACTACATCAGAGACCTCCACTATAGTATTGTGTCCAAGCTGAATCGGGAGTCGTTTAATAGTAAAGTGATGCTAAGCTCCAAGCAATTGCAATGGAGAATTATTCTCAATTCTCATCAACTGGCATTCTGGTATGTGTCCTCCCAGCACTCTTCCTTTGGAGGTTCCAGCAGCAGGTTTAAGGCCACTGCACAGCAAACAAGAGCTAAATTTAACTCTAGGACCCAATTAAGTTGATTTCGTTTAACTGGAATTGCAACCCTACTTTAAAAAATTGTACTAAACCAGACCCATAATTTAGAATGCACAAAACAAAGTTATCCATCTCTGCTCTGAAAAAAATATACAATTAGTTAACAAAAAAAAAAAAAAAAACACAACTGCACTGTGCACCAGCATGTGACCTGTGAAAATACTGATTACATGACAACATCCCTCACCCAGCTTTACAAGCAGAGCTGCTTTGGAGAAAAAGTGTATGTGCAGTTGTTGGTTGGATATACTTGATATTTTAGCTGTCTTGGGGTTTAAAACTTGACTGAGATGTACAAGTGTGAAAGCAGGCGAAGCAAGATGTATAACTGAAAAATCTATGATCATAACAGAGTTGGTTTTCAGTCTCTTTAGTCCAGTCTATAAATCTCAACAGTGTCAGGCACAGCATCTTTTCAGGGGCGGCAAAGCTGGCAACATATTCTTCCAGCTGGGATAAATTCAGCGCCAATGCTCTTCCGGTAGCATTCCGTCACAGATACAGAAAAACACCACACAACTCCTCTCTGCATGGGGTCTGGGTGTTGACGCGACCGGATGTCAACACCTACATTGAACAGGAAGAGAGGCGGGGAAGCAAAGTGAGAGAGGGTAGGAAAGAACGAGAAAGTGTAGTTGTAGAAAACTAAGTGGGGAGATAGAAAGGAAGCTTTGCAATGCAGTGCTCATTTGGCTCGCCTAATTAAAATAACAATGGGTGCTTTCATGTTAGTATAATAGAGACCCATCGCTCATCATAATGGTTAGGAGCTTGGCCTGGCCAGGGGGGTACATGCATACAGTCTGGCACAAGAATCAGGGCAGACTTGTATCCCTTTAGAATTACCTGCAGGTTTCGTCTTTATTAAGCAGACTGAGCAATCATTCACATGGCAGGCTCAAAAAAGTAGGAGAACATTTGGTTTAATGACTTCTCAAAACTATTTGAAGTCTAATTAAGAAGACGAAATTTAAAGTGTGAGCTGTAGAGGTTCCCCTCCCTATAAATAAAGGCAAACATAGTTTAATTTCTGACAGCCTGTCACTTTCAGCACAGAGACTGGTTGATTTCACACGACCTAAAAAGTGCCGTAGACATGTACAAACCTGGAAAGGCTGTTAATCTTACTATAAATTGAGAAAAATCTGTTGATAATGCTCCTCGTAAAAATATGTCCTGCAAAGATCACAGCAAAAGCACTTCATACAATCCTGAAAGAAAACCACATGCTGAAATCTCTACAACTTGCTAAAATCTTTGTGTCCCTTTAAAGAAAAAAGAAGGGTGTTAATGCGGTCAGTGCTAAATAAAAAAAGATGTATTTTGCAGCACATCTTAAGTTTGCAAACTATGTGGACGTTCTGTGAACAGATGAGACAAACATTAAGAAAAAAGGAGTGCACAGCAGCAGCACTAGCAGCAGTCCCGAACTGCTTCAGTTTCTGGGTGATTTGTCATACTGTGGACTGATGAACACCCAGGTATTTTAAATGCTTTTATTACCTTTCCCAGAGCTGTGCATCTCTGTAATGCTTCTTAATAATGCCAAGACAGAGTGTGAATCCAATACTGTGTTAAATTAAAAGACTCTGTTCTTTACTATGAGGGAAAGAGTTTATTTTAATGTTTAAAGCAACATCAGGCTCGACTTAATTAGTTCCCTAACTTTTTAAAATAAATGTAACGCATCTAAAAATGAACTGTTATTTATTAGTAAAATAACAACAGACAAGAGGACCAAGATGTATAAAATTAAAAAAAATAAAATTCTTATTATGGCTTAGTGTGGTACTCATTCGACTACAGTCTCATTTGTAGCCTCACTAGTTTCTCCTTTCTCTCCTCTCAGCCTGTGCCACTATGAGTGCACCTCCTAACACACACATCATGTGTAAAGCTGGCAAGAGACAGACAAAATGAAATTATAACATGTTATGTTATTGGACTGTTAATGTAGTATTGTACTGTGTTAGTGTACTTTATCAGTAACCAAAATGCCTTTAGTCACTGGGAGGGGCACCTTTATATCCCATACTTCCAATTTCACCTCCTTAATTGGAACACCCAGAAAGCATAGGACAGTGAAGATGTATGAATTCAAAACTGTATCATGAAATTTTACAGGAGAATGACACAATAACAGTCTGGCTGACTGAACAAGACAACAGCCCAAAACATACAAGTAAATGTACACTAGAATAACTAATGCATTGGAACAGTAAAGTAAAAATCCAAAGCTTAAACTGATTGATAGTCTATGGCTTAATTTCTAGAAGGCTCAATCAAGACATCCCAGAAATAATGAGGAACAGGAGGAGGTGTGACCTAAAACTCCTCTCACCACTGTGCTAGCTGCATCTCAGGGAGATTGTGGTGTTAAAAGAGATGCAAAATTCAAGCGTTTGCTTGCTTTTTGCAGCATGTCACTGTGAGTGATTACTCACTATATTCAATAAAGACATAAAAAGGACAGCTATTTGTCTTTGTCGATAACTGTAACTTAGATGAAGATTAGAAAACAGTTTATGAGCAATCAATGCAGAAATTCAGTTAATTCCAAAGCATTTGAAAAACCTTTTCTTGCAGCTGTAGTCGTCGTCTGTGGACTGAAGGAGCGGCTAATTGAAGCACTGGTATGGCCCACTGGACTGAAGCCAGAGGCAACTGGACAATTTAACGAGTTTAGAGAAGCCAGAGACTCAAGTGTGCATTAAATATTCCCACAACAGTCTTTTTCAAAAGCACACACAGTGAGGTATAAAGCACTCTGCACTGAAGTCCTATTTATTTTTTATCGTTTAACTCGTATCACCTTACTTTCTTGCGCATAGTACTGTGGGTGCTGATGCAGATACATGCAATCCTGCACACAAGGCTAACTAAAATGTGGTTAATGTTGTACCATAATCCTTTCCTAAACCTAACCGAATACTTTAAGCATATAGTTTAACCAAACTGAAAACACAAATTTGAAAAACAAAAATCTAAAACTCTTTTGAGTGAAAGTCCTGTGACTCATGTAACTGTCCTTCAGCTTTAGCAAAAGGATGATGAGTTTGGCATCTCAATAAAGTCTGTTTTCTCTACTGCCTTCATTCCTGAACATAATAATGAAAAGCAGAGAAGAATGAAAGAACATACTGAGGGACTTTCAGAAATAGATAATCACTGTGGAGTATAAACAGCAGGACAGCAGTAACAGGAGTGAAGAACTAGGGCGTTTTTGCTAATTGTTGGAGGAAGTTGGGCAACACTTCTTAACAGTATGTTGCGTTGGAACAGGAGGGACAGAGGCCACACACTCCCCTGACCTCAGTCTAATTACTGCATACCCTGTGGTGGAAGCAATTCTGTAGAGACTTTGGAAGACATGAGAACACTGTGATGCCAGACGGCTGCCTAGCCCCCTTTGTACCTCCCTATGATTCAAAAAGCTGCACAGTATGGCTCTGCTGCCCAGGGGCAAAGACAACTACTGAGGAAAGCAAGTTTTGAGTGTGCGTTTCTGTGCTCTACATTCTCCACTAAATGGAAGTATACTGGCTTAACGTGTAGAGACATGAAAATCCAACAGACATTTTGGCCAAACAGATATCTTGCACTTTTGTTTTGCATTACAAACACCAGACTCTTACTCAACGATGCCGAAAGGATTAAGTGAAATGGGACATATTTTGGACAACATATTTTCACTGTGCTTGAAGCTCCTGAAGCACAAAAACAGTGTTTAACTAAAACAAGCACAGGAGAGAAAAATAACAGCCAAGAGCCACGGGTTATTTAGAATACTGTAGGCACAGTACCCCAGTTGGGTCATTCCAAATAAAATCAAATGAACTTGAAAAAATTCCCATTTGATTCCCTTGGAATCAGCGGATTATTTTTATACAACAACTTTAGTATATTTAATGATAAAGCCATGCAAAATGTTACCTTTAAACTACTAAAATATTTCAAGTTACATAGGGTGCATAGGGTTTAGGTGTGGGGAAAAAATGATAAAGAAGAGTATCATATTTTGCATGGCAATATGGCCACCAATTATAGGTATCTCATTAGCTAAACTGCAAATACAAACTGAACCCTTTAGTACTAGAATAGCAAAATCAATTGTTGCACTTAAATGTATGGACTTATTTTGCATTTTTTTTTTTTTAAAACAAGGACAGGGCAAAGAAGATGGATATGATTTGCAAAGAGTATCATATGAAAGTAAAATACTCTGAGAATATTACAAACATGAGGTGTCAACTTACAGTCCACCATTCTGAGATAATGCTAGCCAAGGATAGCAAAGCTAACCTTAAATCTGCTCAAACTACACACCAACCAACAATGGACACACTTAGTTTGACAAAGCTCCCAGTTCAGAGCGAGCTAAGAAAATAGCATCAGCTACCTTATTCTTAAAGAACTGAGCTGATACAGCATTGTGGAAAATGAGGGCTTTTGTTACATGCTCAAGGCACTGAAACCCAAATATGTGACATGGTTGCAACATTTTTTCAGGGACACAGAACTTTAAGCTTCACCCAGAAAAGTAAAATGTAAAGTTGAGGAAAGTTTGAGTAAAGCAGAAAGGTATTTGTAATAACTTGCGGGCTGTGGGCTCATTGTCTCACAGAGGACTGGTGACTGCTGTCTCACATTCAGAATACCTGTAATAGTACAGTATTCTGCATATGTTTGCATTCACTTAAGCTAAATTAGACTGTTAATACAAACAGTTCAGTTTGTCAAGTGCATGCAACATTTATGACAGGTTCTTATGATAGTGTATGTCTGTCTGGTTGGCAATCCCATTTATTTGCCCATTTACTATAGTGAAAGGAACAGACAGAGAACTTTACCTTATAAAACACATACTGACAATGTCATAAATTACAATATAGCTTTTTCAGATACTCAGCATGATGCAAAAGGTTTAAAATCACAATAATATCCTATAGTGAATTAAGTGTTGTCATAATATTGTATTGCGCATGGGGTGGGTTAAACTTGCGCACTTTTTAATCTGCATAAATTTTTCAGCATTTTTGAGCACTAATAACTTTGCAAGTACAGAACATAACAACATAAAAATCTCCAGGCTGGAAAAACACATTTAAGCTCTGTTAAAAATTGCAACCAAATTAAATTTACACCCACTACATTCACCACAATCAAAAGCCAAAATCTTCAAAAGAATATATCATAGCATCAACAGCAAAACTTAATCAATTTAGTACCTAACATTGGGTTATCTGTTTTCTTCACTGGAGAAAATTTGCATTTTAGAAGTTTCAAGGGTCATATCATTATGTGAGACAGGTGGCTGGTCAAAGTGACTTAAAGCATATGAAAGAAACTCTTTGTTGCCTACATTTTGATCCCAGGGTTATGTTCTAGCCATGATTTCTTGTGTCAAATACTTTTCAAGTGTAGTCATATTTTAACTCTCATAAATGTTATGGCTATGAAATAAATGGCTATGAAATGGAGAAGCAACACTTGTATTTAACAAGTTTTTCAAAATCTTGCAAAACACTGAAGTGACTGAATCGCAGCAACTGTAACTCAGAAAATATTCATAGTATAAATCTAAAAATTTACATTGGTTCAATTAATATACTGAAGTTATTGCACAAAGTAGATCACCCGATACTGAGGGGTTAGGTGGTAGGAACTCACGGATTGATCATGGAATGTCCGAATTATTCTTCTACTCTTATTCCTTACATCCAAGACAGCCATCTAACTGATTTTGGTTTCATATTATGTACTAATTTTAGGTCAAACTGGAAAGACAAATGCATCTGTCCAGTGAAAAAGAAAACACATTCAATTTAACATAAACATCTGAGCATAATCTCAATCACAAAGAAAAGTCATTTTTTTAGCATTCAGTATTTTTGTTATATTGGCATATCATTTAGAAATTGAACTTAAATCATTTTCCAGTATGTTTGTAACTTCACCAGATAACATGACATCATCCATCTTCACTTTTTCATTCATTTCCATCATTTTTCTTGTAAGTGCTTTGACCCTTTGCTCATACCGAGGCTGCTGGCCTGTGGCTGGATCAGAGCTGTGGATAGCTTTAGCTTTACTCACTTTGTCTTTGTTAGCTTGTTTAAAATTTCCATGTTCAGCTGGGTGCAGGTGATTTATCTGTCTGACTCGGTTTGCAGTGGTTCCCTCACGGTTTACCTTGGGAAACTTTGTGTCTTCGGTCACAATGAAGAACTGTGAAGTAAAGAACCAGCTCATAATTGGACATACATGACCACCTCTACTGATCCGATTGGCGCACCTTTAAAAGGATATAAAATGATAAGTGAGTACACAATAATTTAAATTATAATCAATTTATTTTTAACGAAACTGGGTTTTGACTAATTAGGAAATTCTGGGATTTCTACACATCCACACTTGCACTTCAATGTAATATTACTTAAGTGGCTTGTTTAGTCAAATAAAGCTTGTCTTTAATTGAAGATGCCCTTTCTAAACCATGCTGCTTATTAAGCCTGACAAGCAGGAAGACAGAGATGCAATTACCCATCCTGCAGCTACTCAGACACAGATCATTACAATCAAGTGTGAGTCACTGACGATGCATTTTATAACAGCATTACTCCTTGTTTTTTCTTGTATTATGAAAAGCTACTACCATGCCAATAAATAATCTAATCACAGTGTCATCAAAAGAGAAGAGGAACTGGGCACAGCTTAAGATTTAGAAAAAAGGGCCAGACTGTTGTACAACTGTGACACATTTAAAGATGTCGTCCAATCGTTTGCCAAACAATAAAAGATGTTCTCTCTGAAGCTGAGCCAAGGCCAAATACTTTATTCCTTGCATGGAACAAAAAAAATCTGATGTAATTAAAAATATCTCTATTTAAAACGATATGCAGTATCTGGGATTGATGCCACTCATGACACACAAAATCATTTTATTGGAAGAATGACAAATGGATTACGCCGCTGATGAAAATAACTCTTCACTTCCTTTAAATGTGTCCTGTGAAAATACAATAAGACTGTGGTGACAATTTAATCTCATTTCAGTTTTTTGTAGTGAAGCAAAAAAAGACAACAGCAGAATTTTTATTGGTTTTCAGCACACTGAACTATACACCATCTCTCAAAAAGATAACTTTATTACTGATTCCTTTGGGGGTTTTCTTGCTTTGTTTTTAATAAAATCATGAACAAAATCAATTAAGTAAAAATCTAACAGTACTTCAAATCATTTATAGCTAAATAAATAAGAATGAATAAATAAGATTTTGTTTTAAAGGAAACATAAGCTGGTGCGCAAAGCTGTGTTTGTCATCCCATGTGGTGAGAGAAAACCCCCAGAAAATCACAAAGCGGTTACAGAGAGGCTTCTCCTCTTGCTGTCTGTCAACTTCTTTCTGTGCTTTCCCTGCATTTACTGAGCATCAGGTGTTTGTGTCTCTCTCATGGCCACCTTGTCTTTCAGGCGAACCGTGGAAAGCATGAATAATGCCTATACGAGCATAGGGACAGACTGCGCAGTCTCTTCATCTCCTGCACCTATTTAAACGTGCTTCTCTCCCTCAGCTCCCAGTGGAGAATGGGATGAAATGAGTGTGTGAATGCAAAGGATGGGGACAGAGAAAAAGGAGGATAGAATAGTGACAGTGAGAGACCATGCTGCATATGTAAAAACATCCCAGGAGTGATGCCGTGAGCTGGCTTAAAGCAGCTGGAGGTGACCTCGCTCCAGGCAAAAGTAACATCGTGGGGCAGGCAGAGAAAGGTTGCTGAAGGGAAGCTAAAGGCTAGAATGAGAGTTGACAGGAAACCCAAAAAGTCAAAACTATATTCAAACAACACTGGCCTCAAGCTTATGAACCATCAGTGTGAAACCGGAGAGTAAGACAGATGTGGTCAGTGCAGAGACTTGTTACAACACAGAGACAGCTATTGAATGGACATACTAATAATGTGTCTCACCATTCCTTGTAGAATCTATACGGCTGGGCATTAAATCAATGTCTTGTTTACAGTCTTATTGCAGACTCTTTGTGTTGTCAGAAACTGCTGCTCTGTCAGTTCTGGACTGCAATTCTTCTGCACACACTACAGTTAGATCAATATATCAGGTAGACAGTTTTGTTTTCTGCACTGTGTATGTGCTAAATGTCATCCATTGCTCACACAGCACAGTCCACTTTGCTGGATTACATATGCAGACTTGCAAGAAAAGCTTTGAAATAATACAATTAAGCAGGATTTCTGCATTCAATACTCCCAAAATTGCTTAATCTAATTCACAATTACAGAAAAACACAATCTGATAAAACTATTATCCACAAATTGCAGTACATTTGATGCTTTTATCAAACATACTCAGTAAACACTCAAAACCTTTGAATTAGTAGAGCCTCTTTTGGCAATAACAGCCTCCATAAGATGTTTTCCTGACACCGGTTTTGAAACTTGCCCAACAATGAGGAGGGAATTTGACCTATTCCTGCTAAAAAACAAAACAAAAAAACAAGAAAACAAGCAAACAAAACAAAACAAAACAAAATAAAACAAAAGAAACCTGTGAGTACTTTAATACTGCTGGGATGTTTTGTTGGAACAGCCCTCTTCAGGTCATATTGGAGCATCTTAACTGGGTTAAGGTCAGGACTCTGACTCAGCCATTACTGAATTTTCTTCTTTTTCCAGCTATTCGGTTATTGATTTACTTGTGTGCTTTGGGCCATTGTCTTGCCTAAGCTACAAGTCTTTGATTGCTGCCTGACATTGTCCTATAAAAGGTCTTGATAAAATTTTGAAGTAATTTTTACATCAATGGTTGCAAGGCATACAGGCCCTGAGGTGACAACCGCTAAATAAAGACGTGAAAAGTGCAATTGTGTGTACTGTAATTTTAGTCTCACTGCATTTGTCTAGAATTATGACTTAGATGAACACCAGATCATGCTATATGACAAATCAATGCAGAAATTCTGGTAATTCCAAAGGGTTTGCCAACTTTTTCTAGCAACTGAACATATCCAATCAACCAAACTGCACTACATCGCGTGAGGAAATGACAGTGCAGAAGCCTTATTATCTTTGGTGTAAATGGTTTTAATGAATAATTCAGCAAATAATACAGATAATGCAAATTCTCTACAAAAGTTAGACACAAAAATATAAATCATACTCAATTGTGCATTAAGCTTAATTAGCTTCACTGCTGAAATCATTTGCATACAGTGACACTATCTTTTCCAAAGTTCCATGCCTAGATAGATCAAAGGCTCCCTTTTCTTCATTGCTTGTCTGGAGCATTCAGGTGTGTGTTAACACATGCCACAATCTTCTCAGGAATGGACATCCCAGCAAATTCACCCACAAGGTCAGGTTAAATTTTAAAGTTCATGACAGTACAACTAGAAAAAGACTGAACAAGTATGGCTTATTTGGAAGGGTTGCAGGACAAAGCCTCTTATCTTTTAGAAGAACATTGTAGCACAGCTTAGATTTGCAAAGTTGCATCTGAACAAACCACAAGACTTCCGGCATAATGTCCTTTGGACAGACAAGACCAAAGTGGAGATGTTTACCCATAATGCACAGCACCACGTTTGAATAAAACCAAAACACAGGATATTAGCACAAACAGCTCATACCAACAATCAAGCATAGTGATGATTTAGGCTTATTTTGCAGCTATAGGACCCGGGTACATTGCAGTCATTGAGTTGACCATAAACTTGTCTGTATACCAAAGTATTCCAGAGTCAAATGTGAGACCATCTGTCTGACAGCTAAAGCTTGGCTAAAAGTGGGTTATGCTCTAAGACAATGATCTCAAGCACAACAGCAAAAAGTCCAGACCTAAACCCGAGTGAAATAAGAGAGCTGTGCATAAATTAATGCCTCAATGAACTGTAGCAAAGTTGTTAAGAAGAGTGGACCAAAATTACACCATAATGATGTGGGAGACTGATGAAGTCACCCAGAGAACTTTTTCATTGCTGTTAAAAGTGATTCTACAAGCTCCTGAATCATGGGACATACTTAATTTTTCATGACTGCACAGATTCCTTTTTTAAGTGAGTAAACTTACAAATTCAGCCCGGAATCAAATAATTATTTCCCCGACTGTGTGTGTGTGTGTGTTTTGTAGTAAGTGAGGGTCACCTAACCTGACAATAAAATGTTCCTCAAACAAGGGAAGCCATTCTGTCATTCTCTATCATCAGCCACTTGTAAAAAATGATTATCCTCAAAAAAAAAAAAAAAAATCAATTGTGGCCCATCCCTTGTCATTACTGAAAGGAATAACTCGAGACGGATACAAATGCAAACATCTGCTCTCACACACAAACACACACACACACTTGTGGTAAATAAGAAGTCTATTTGATCTTCACCAAGAGATTGGCAGGGAAGGACAGACCGACCACCAAGACTCTCAGAGAGGCTTTAATCGCTCCATATTGATTGTTCCCTTTTTTTTGGTGAATCAGCAACAACTGGCGAGGGCTGAGGAGTTTGCTTAATATTCCCTTCTCTCTGAGAGCAGGTCAGCCAATTTCACCCTCCCCAGTGTCTTTGCTTCAAAATATCCCATTTAGATCTCATTTATATTCATACCACTGGCTGTTTGAGGATATCGAATGAGAGCTTTTCCCAACATGAAATTTGAAATCTTACAATATCTCCCTCTCCCTCAATATCTCCCCCTGCAAAATCTTACGGTATCCAGGGGGGCATCTATCAAATTTTGCAGCAAGTTTGTGATTCATCGCAGCTTCACAACCAAAATCTGATGTTTTCTTTTGGTTCATCATCTGCCTAGAGGGCGACTGGGTCTGCACTATTCCACTTTACAAATTTGAGTGGCTTTTGATAAAGAAGGTGCCCAAAGGAGGCTGAAAATAAGCCTCCTCTATGTAGAAAAAAATGCATAAATATGACAGCAGTGATTTGTTGCAAAGATGAGAAGAATTGCAACATCTTTTGGACAAAAGAGGTGTCATTGAGATTTGACAATAAAACATCACAGGAAGATATTTTATGATGAATGAGCATCCCTGCCAAACAAACGACATGTCTAGTGTCTCTCAAAGCAAATCTGTGTACATATAGAGTATGAAATAAATAAATCATTTGCTGTCTGAAGCTGAAAATACAGTACATTTATGCTGACTGTAAAAAAAAAAAAAGTCAAAAAAGTAAAAGCAAACAGAATATAGGGTCTCAGATGAGACTTGCAGTTCCTCTGTCTACAATTCATTAAAATTCACAGACTCAATGCAAAAACAGTCTTGCTAATTGCTGGATTACCAAAATCCATCCATCCATCCATCCATCCATCCATCCATCCATCCATCCATCCAGTTCTGCTTATCCAATGAAATTACCACTTTACTGTGGTGAAGGGATTTGTGTGCCCTAGTGATCCTAGGGGTTGTGTTGTCAAGGCCAGTTTGCCTCTGACAGGGTTTCCCAAATAAAACTGGTCCCGGGTGAGGGGTCAGACAGAGAGCGATTCAGAAACGTTATGAAGAACAGAGCACAGAACTGGGTTACCCTGCCCAGAATAGGGTTACCGGGGCCCCACTGTGGAGGTGACTTGAGGGAAATCAGACCAGGCCCAAGCCTATGGGTCCTGGCTGGGCACAGCCAGAAAGAGCAACATGGGTCCACCTGCTGTGAGCTGACCACTTGTAGGTGGTGGAGGTAGTATTAGGGATTTAGTGCCTTGTGGATTGGACAGCAGTCAGGAGCGGAGAACCTGGCGGCCTGATTCCTGTTTGCCAAGACTGGCTTAAAGATCATTTCATTTTTAGTAAAATGGAATAAACAAAGCAGTGGAAATAACTATTATTCATGCTACAGGCATTGCTCCAATCGTGGTTGGCTTATCTGTCTTTTAGCTCAACATCACTTCAGACTGAAATATCAGAAGTTAACATTGTAATTTTGTGATACCTTGAGGTTTCATCTGAAACCATCATCATTTTTTACTAAGTCCAATACTTTGGCTTTTTACAAAATACGTGCAAATCTAATGACATTCCCATCATCTTCACTTGCAGTGAAGATCATACATTGACAAAATCATATTATTCAGTATGTTAAGTTGTATTGTAACCATGAACTCATAAACATAATTCTTCTACTCTCACTACTCTTACACCAGCTTCACAATTTCTTCTATAAATCAAGTTAATGGTAATTCCATAACACAGAGACACAAATACACACAAAACCACCAGTGTTCTCTGGTATCCACATTTAAATAATACACAGCACCACACATGAACACTACACACACAAGTATTTACAGCCTTCTTGTTGCTCAGTCCTCCAAATTCTTCAGCTTGCCACAACAGATGGCTGATGTTGACAAGGAGGGAAAGATAGTCGTCTGTGTGTGTGTGTGTGTGTGTGCGCGCACGTGCTTGCGTGAGAGTGTTTGTGTGTATTTTAGCCTTATCATTACCTGTCCCCAGAGGTGAGCCTGGCAGTCAGACAGTGTAACAGAGGCAACGACAACAGGATCTCTCCACCAAGTCTCTGTCAAGCATGATTGGACAGGATGTGGTAAGTGGTGCTAAGGCTCCAGGGATGCACTCATATAAACACACACACACACACACACACACACACACACACACACACACACACACACACACACACAGTGGAGGATAGCAGGTCTTTATGCGAGCATGTGATGTGTCTGTTTGTGTATCACACTGTCTGTGTTGCGCTTGCTGGTGCAACTTTACACTCTCAGTTGGGGTCTGACAACAAGACAGATGAGTCTGACTGCACTGACAATCATTACCACCCTTCCAACAACAGTGTACGTCTCTGACACACAACTTCTCAGGGATTGCCCCGTCCCATCTTTCAAAAGCCCAACAGACCTGTGATCAGTCCAAACTCATCATCACTCACATCAATCAGTCCATTGGCTGGGCATGCGCCATTGACTCGATAGTGTCATAACATACCACTTTTCCCTTGAGCTAGTGAAAAGCCTACATGGTGCCATGTTATGTTATGGATTTCCATGCTTGAGAGTCCAGTCTGCAAAACAATTTTATCTTACAATGAGTTACCCTTAACCTACAGTTTCTGCTGACACCTGCTCTTTATGTATGAATCTGCTTAGCTTTCAGTTATGCAGCATGTACAGTTCATGTATAGTTGAAAACAGTGACTCAACTATTGCAGGAGCAGTACTATTATAGGATGCTCAAAGAGGATGTGAGATGTCAATATGCAAGCAAAGACCTGTAAATAAAACTGAAAGGTACAGAAACCAGGACATGTAATGTCCAGATTTTAATGTACAAGTGCATTTTTAAATTTACAAATCTCTATTAAAGTCTCCTCTCTGGCTTCACACTGTTGATCAGAAGCAAATTATTTATGCTGATGCAAAAAAAAAAAAAAAAAGCAGGCTGCAACAGTTACAAAACTGAGACAGAATCCATGTTTCGTCTCCTGCTAGATATGAACCAAACTGCTGCCACAGCTGTTACTCCATTTGAACTATTACTACATTGCAAATAGAGGGAAGACAGGATGTTGAAGAGCCACTGTGAAAGTGCAGCAACTCAGTGCATGAATACAAACACAAATACAGTAGGAGGATTATGTGGCAGCGATGTCCAAGAAATGGAGGGATTGCTTCATCTCTGTAGCTAAGGCCTCAGTCGCACAAATAGTGATGGTCTAGGACTGTTGACTGACACCTAAGCTATTAAATTTACTTCAATTATTGCACTTTTTGTGTTACTGCAGAAAGCATTTAATAAAGACAAGTTAAAAAATAGTTTGAGCAAAGGGCGTGATATAATAAAAAGCCATGCAATCATGTTGGTTATGCTAATTAGCCATGTGCAGCCATGTGTACCATGTGTGATTAAAACATGGTAGCCATGAGCGCTGTTTAAAGACTGTTCAGGTGGAAAGTAAACTAAAATAATGCAGCTTATTTTTATACAAATGCAGTCTATTTATACAAAACTACTCTGCCTGAAAAATGTGCAGTCAGAGTGAGGAATGACGCTGCTGCTGCTCTGCTAGCATACTGCCACCCCTTCTGTGCAGATAAAAATCCCAGACTTTATTACCAACGAGTCAACAAAATCCTCAGGCAAACAACCAGAGGAGACTAGTTTTGGTTAAAATGTCAACATTAAAGCTTGGCAAAATTTTAGGGGTAATCCCAGGGAGATTCCAGCATGAAGAAACCTCTACATCCATCCACCCTCCTGAAGCAAGATCTGAGCAAAATGTTTTTTTTTTTTTCCCCCCTGCAAGTGCTTGATGCATGAAGGGTTTCCCATTTAAAGAAATTTGTCACATTAGCATTCCCCTCTCTCCCTACCCCAGTGTTTCCCAAGCCTCTAGCTTTCTTTAACTTTCAAATTGCCCCAGCATGTGAATAGATTAAAGTGTGGCTTTTAAGGTACACACAGGCCCGACACTACTCTACTACTCTTGTATTACAGTAAATACTAGTAATAAACTTTATTCCATCAAAATCATATGCCCTTTTTACTTGTATGCTTTTTTATAAGCTAATTTCATAAAGAAAATATATCTATGCAAGTGAAGTATTCAATAATCTGGTTTTTATGTTGTAGTTAATTGTATTTTGATGTCAGTAACATATACACATAACTCTTGCACAAAATTACAAAATGGAGACTCGGGGACAAAGTTTGAGGCTCAGCTTGACCAAAAAGTTGTTTTTTTAAATGAATTTGTTGTTTAAGATAATGTGGTGCAGCATCATACTAGATATGAGATTGCTTGTTGTTTTTCCAACTTCTAAAATTAACTTTGAATCAAACAAATTCGCATTCAGTCCAAGGATCATCAAAACCAAGCACTCCCATCCTCTTAGAACACTTAATGTCTTATACACCTCTTGCAAAAGATCTTTGCCAACATGTTTCCTCAAGTATTGAAGGTGTTGAGCTGACAGAGGGACCAAACATTGCTGTCCCTATAGAAACGTGGTTGCTACCATTTCTGCCTTGCTGAAACTCCCCAAGCTCAGGTTGCTGTAATGACTTTCACTGTCACCAGCTAACACCAAGTGGACACCCAGCTAGCAGACTTGATTGGCTGGGGCTGACCTGAAAACGCTCCTACCTGCACCCCTACGGCACTAAGCAAAGCTCAATCAGCATACGGTTCTCAGTCACACTGGAATATAGCTACAGTAAGTGTGTTCTCACTGTAGTGGCAGTAAAAGATATAGTGACAGCCTCCATAGCTGGCTGCATTAATCCTTGATGGAAGCTAAAATAGGAAACTGAACTGGGACATTTTGGTGTGTAGGAAGGCTGGAGGAAAAGGACCAGCAAATATGATATAAAACGAATTTACCTTGATGCTTTAGCAGCAGCATTTATGATTTAATTTTCATGCAGATTTCCCAAGGTATGAATGAGAAAAAAAAGAGAATGGAGTTGTAACACTAAGATGCATGCAGATGTGATTGTTTACATTCCATTCTGCATACTTAGTGCATACCTGACTCCTCACTAAGAAGCAGATAGAAGCAGATATACTGATACAGGGTAACATAATTGTGAAAACAGATGCGGAAACTACAGTGTGGGGGTGAGAAACCTGTCAATGTGTTAATTCCTGCTCATCAGAACATTCACTTAGAGCTGCATCACAACAGTAATCTGCCGTGTTGTGTTAATTCTGCTTACTTAAAAGTGATCACATCCTGCTGCTCCCTTTCACACAGAGCTTTGCATAGGTGAATCCCTCATCACCACAGGTAGCTGTTTCAGCATGCAGCACTGCTATTTTTTTACTCTTACTTCATGTGCTCAATGCACCCGTCTTAATAGGGATCAGGAGATGTGGTAAAAGAAGATAAACAACAAGCTGATTAGCTGCAAGCAAAAATTCCAACATGTATTGCACACTTCAAAAATCTAATTCCAGTTGCTCATGGCATTGTAAGTTTCCCAACCCTGTTATTAACTCCTGACAGTTATTAACTCATTAGTCTTCCTGATATCAAGGCGCATCTTCGAGGGACAGATAAAGGTGTTCATTCAGTGTCTTAGCAGCCAACATACCTTTTCCTTTTCTTCTGTAAACTTTACTGTGAACAACTGAATGCAACTTAATGAATGTCTTAACCCAGGAGAGACTCGCTGAAAATGTGCATCATTATTCTTTACTAGCAGCTAATCCACAGGGGGCACAACAGCCAAAGGATGTAGTCTTAATGCCACTGTTACATTATCCATAATGTTCTGCTCTAAGCACAATTCATCACATCTCTCGGAAAGTAACACTGCCGTACTTCCTCTAATATTCTTCTTTGTGTTTTGTGGACATCCTAATTATGTCCTACAGGGCACACCTGATTGCTGACGGCAAACTAATCTAATCCTCACCTCAGAGACTAATAAAAGCCCTGTTATTGGGTTTGTGTGCATGTGAGTGGAAAACAGGATAATGCCCAAGGATTTTTACCTGACATTAAAAATTAAAGACATATTACATTATGTAGGAAATTAAGTACTTAAATCCATAAACAGTACTCCTGTTTGCAAAAATAATCAAGATCCACATTTTTAATTACAGAAAAGAACACGGTGAAGCTAACAACCCAGACAAGACATCCCAAGAGGAAGAGAGAACACCTTTAGAGTTGTGGCATTAGTGAAGCAGCAGAGCACTGCAAAAGAGAACTTGATGTATTATTCAGAAAGGCCATGGACATCTTTTGGAGATCGACCATGCATGTAAGCCAGTCATTGACCCTGTTTCGTGACTGGAGGCAGAAGGAAGCTAAACAAAGCACAGCTTATTACTGTTTTATTGGAATGTAGCAATGAGGTGGCTACATTCCGGTAAAGAAGTTTAATTGCTGGCAGTATTTCAACTTGCTCCTCTTTTTAAAGGATACAATAGGATACAACAGAAATTATATATTATATTTAAGGATGTAAAAGCCAATCAGCAATGGCAGCATGCAGTGTTTACCCGTACTGCTGTAATGCAACATTACAACAGGTACTGTTATAATGTTGCAATGTTTTAAATTTTATTATAGCCACTATGACGTCAGTGTTACGAGCCATAAGAGAACTTATCTGAATAAAAGGATGTAGTGCTAAGTTATCAGCTAAAGCCAGATGGTTTGTAAACTACATCCATAAACTGTACTGATTCATCATGAGGACAGATTACATCTGATTAGCTACAGTACTGTGCGAAAGTCTTGAGTGAAGACTCATTTCGTTTTATTTTGCTAGGAAAATACGAAACAGGTGCCATGATTTATTAAAACATGCAAACATACATGGAAACACAATATATAAGGCAAAAACATAGTTTTTACAATTTTAACCAGCTTAAAAGTCAGTATTTGGTTTGACCATCTTTATCCTTCAACATAGCCTAAACTCTGTTTTAAGTTTTCTTTAAATAGGCTTCAGGAATAGTTCTCCAGGCTGTTGCAAATTAGACACTTTCCTAACAACTAAGTGCCTAAAGATCCTATTTAAAATTGGTTCTTTGCTAAGTTGTCTGTTATGTGTAGACACAACACCAGTTCATCCTTGAGATAGGTTCAATAATGGGATGTTGAATGGCCTAGCAAACAAACAAACATAGCTCTTCTGAAAATGATCAAGTACAAGGACTGGAGTGAAAACGAGTGGGAAAAAAAGCAGCCAATGACCTTCATTAAACCTAGAGAACTATTGCACAGGACTGTTTCAGCAATAGCTCCTTAAAAAAAAAGGTCTGGCTTAGACAAATGCTACAAAAGGCAACAACAACACACACACACACACACACACACACACACACACACACACACACAGACACACACACACACACACACACACACACACACACACACACACACACACACAGTAAAGTGGTCTATTTTAATGACACCTCTCAGGTGTATCAGGTGAATGAGCTATAAAGAAATGTACCCCACTCAGAGTTAATAATGAAGGGGGAAACTATCCATGGCAGCCAAAGTCTTTTTTGTACCAGGATGTGAATGTTTTTAATGTTTAAGTTGGAGACTAACACAGACTGAAGCACCTTGAGGAACTGCAGTTTTTAGCACTTCCGCATTGGCTTCATTTTTCAGCTTCTGAGGTTGCATCTTGTTCAAAACCTCAAATACCAAGGGTTTCTCTCTATGAACAAATGTCTTGTTTACAGCTGAGTTTGAGCAAAACCTTCACCTGCCCTCAAGTACACTGCTCATGTAAACAAACACTGCTCAAGTGTATACTACCCTATCATTATAACGGGATGTTATTCATCCTTGAATCATATTTGGGTTTATGAATGCAAATTTTTTTTTTTTTTTTTTTGTGAAAAATACACCCAATACTGAATAAGAACACAGTAAGTGATTTGTCGACCATCTATAAATACAGGGAACACAAGGACAACAGAGAAAAGGTTCTGCTTATAAAACAAGATGAAAAAGTACAGAACAACACAAAGTTGTTAGTTCAAATTTAAAAGTATGAAGTGAGACCTTTTCAATATTGTGTGAAGTCGTTTTTCACATATGCAGTGCAACCATGAACTTTTCCAGACATTTCTCAAAGGAGGTGCATGTGAGAATGCAAATATCCTACATAATCTGATTCTCTCCCATCAGCTCACTTACACAAAGGGAGCTGATTGGAGGGAATTCACAGTTAGCAAGTGCTTATTATGTGTCCTCTCTTCTGCCTCGTGCATGCTATAAAGTCTAAACCATATGGGTATGTCTATCTCCTGCTGTAATCTAGATGTAAGAAAGGGAAACTTTGTACAGTGTCTCTCCCTGATTCTTCCGGTATCATCAGAAGCTCCTGAGTGAAAGTAAGAAGAAGAAGAAGAAGAAGAAGAAACATCCTTTATTGTCCCACAGAGGGGAAATTTGGGTGTAACAGCAGCCGCAGTTATTATAAATATAAATATAATAATTTACACTATTGAGAATATATATATATATATATATAAAATCAACAAACAAGATTAACCTTAATAATACTAATAATAACACTATATACAATGTACATGATGTGCCTGTGTGTTGAACCTTAACAGGCCGGACTATTTACAGTATATTATATATTATCCTACATTGTGTAGGTTATTGTGGTTTTTGTTGGGAGCAGTGATGGTTATAAAGTCTTACAGCTGCTGGGAGGAAGGATCTGCGGTAACGCTCCTTTGTGCATTTAGGATGCAGCAGTCTGTCACTGAAGGAGCTCTCCAGCTCGGCAACAGCTTTATGCAAGGGGTGGGAGACTTTGTCCATCAGTGATGTTATTTTGGTTAGAGTCCTTCTGTCTCCCAACACCTGCACTGAGTCGAGAGGACATCCTAGGACAGAGCTGGCTTTCCTGATGAGCTTGTCTATCCTCTTCCTCTCAGCTGTAGGCAAGCTGCTGATCCAACATACTGTTGCATAGAAGATGGCTGATGCCACTACAGAGTCATAGAAAGTCTTCAGGAGTGCACCCTGCACTCCAAAAGACCTCAGCCTTCTCAGCAGGTAGAGTCTGCTCTGACCCTTCCTGTAGAGCGCATCAGTGTTATGAGTCCAGTCCAGTTTATTGTTCAGGTGAACACCCAGGTACTTATAAGAGTCCACTATCTCAATGTCCACTCCCTGGATGTTCACCGGTGTCCGTGTGGTAGGTCTGCGCCTGCGGAAATCCACCACCAGCTCCTTGGTTTTAGCAGCGTTGATCAGGAGGTGGTTCCGCTGGCACCAGCCCACAAAGTCCTGAGTCCACTGTCTGTACTCTGAGTCATCCTCACCTGTGATGAGGCCAACTATGGCAGAGTCGTCAGAGAACATCTGCAGATGGCAGCGTGGGGAGTTGATGGAGAAGTCTGCAGTGTAGAGGGTGAAGAGGAACGGTGCCAGCACAGTTCCCTGTGGAGCCCCCGTACTGCAGACCAGCCTGTCAGAGACACAGCCCTGTGTCCTCACGTACTGTGGGCGGTCAGTGAGGTAGTCCAGTATCCACTCGGAGATGTGGTGGTCCACTCCTGACAGTTCCAGCTTGTCTCTCAGAAGTCAGTAAGTAAGTGCTAATAACTGGGATCTATTTTGTGATTATTTTTTGATCAACAAATAAATAATTCAAGCTGATGGAAAAAATGTTCAAGTTTCCCAGAGACCAATATTTAAATTCCTCTGGTGGGTGCCACACACTGATATCCAGAGGCATTCAAGATGCTCTTAATTAGTGATTCTAAATTGGCCATAGTTTTCTGTTTTTCTGGCAACCTATCCAGGGGGGTTCCCCGCCTTTCACCCTATGGCAGCTGGGATAGGCTTCAGCCCTCCAGTGACCCTAAACTGGATAAGCAGTCAAGAAAATGGATGGATTTATGGATGGATGGATGGATGGATGGATGGATATGTTGAAGAAGTTGTCAATAGATACATTTAGACATCTTTACCACTTTTGTCTGAGGATAAGCTCTACACATAGAAGCACTAAAGCCTGGGTGAAAACCTCAGAACACAGAATGGATAAGTACTTCCTTTTCATGTGTTGTTCTCATGTGAGACAACAACAGATTAAGACAAATGTTCTCAAACTTAAACGTATTTAGCAGCTTTGCAAGAGAGAAAGACAGAGAGAAAAGTTACTTGTAATAATTAAGATAGGGCCACAATCTGAGATCAGACCCACAAACAAAAGGCAATCCTGCTATGCTACATTTATCCAGCTAAATAGGAGAGTGTCATGTTAACGATTACAGGTCTTATATAACAAAAGATCTGGAATGCATTCTGTAACTAAACCCTAGGTGAAAGCTGGCTCTAAGATGAATAAAAACAAGATACAATGGTTCTTAAATGTTTGTAAAGCCTCTAGAAATTTTTTAATATTTTTGCATAAAACATCATCAGATGTAATGAATGAAAATGATAAATGTAAGGGTCAAGAGGATCTGCTGTGACCCCCCCTTGTGTAACAATAACTGCACATTTTCCAGTAAGTTTTGATCAGTCTTACTGTCACCTTTGGATAATTTTCCTGTACTCTTACACAATCTATTCCACTCTGGGACATTGGTGGGTATCCTGTTTGCTTGAGGCCCTTCCATAACATTTTCTGTTAGATTATGGTCAGAATTTTTTTTTTTTTCTTTTTTGACCATTCTTCGGCACAACCAATCTTGAGATGCAGTTCATGGACTGGTGTCCTGACATTCATTTTGCCTTAGTAATTAGTGGTGTCTTCAGAATTTATTGTTCCATCAATGATGGGGATCTGGAAAACGGGCCCAAACCATGACACTACCACCACCACCATGGGATGAGGTTCACAGTTACCACCAGAAAAGTTGTTCAAACAGGGTGGGTAATATTTATTTATGTAACACTATCAATCACTATAACTAAATACTAACTGAACAATGGCACGGACTAAATAGCAGCCCTTCATATATGCAACTCTGCACAGAGGAGCAAGGAAGGAGACAGAGAGAGACATTTGGAGCATTAAAAAGTAGTGTGAAGGCACTCACATACAGCAGAGAATGAGCTAGCCTACCACAATTAGTGGACAAAAGTGGACAGATATCAGCTGAATAGGAAACAGGGTATTAAGTCATAATATTTACCATGTTCTTTAGTCTATTTTTAAACTTCTTTATAGTTTTCCTGGTTTTGTATGTGTAAAAACAGTTTCTGAGAGTATCTGGCTACTAAGATATATAAATGAACTTAGTTTCTTTTACACGAGCCTCCTCTGATGTGCAGTATAAACCATTCAGAAAATTGCTACTTGTCTTTTGCAATGCAAGTTTTTATTAGTGTATTGCTCAAATATGGGACTTTAAAGGATTGCTTTAATTTTTTTCCCCATATTTTAATAAGCCAATACTTAGCACCGTCAAGGAGGTTATGTTTTGGGCAACGTTTGTATGTGTGCATGCGTGAGTGGCATTCTCTCTGTACACAATCGCTCAAAATCTTTTGAATGAATTCTGATAAAAACATTTTAGGGGTCTAGAGTGGGGTCATGTTTGGCCTTTGATGTCTCCTTCAAGGTCAGTAGATTGAGCTGAAGGTCAAAAGTGATAATAATGCTATGCAGAGTTCTTTAAAACAATGTTTCTTACTGTCATTGCTTGTATTGGCAACATATAGGCATATTGGGAATGATATATGGGGATATCATGTTACTTTGGACTCCTTCTTTGAGGTCCAATAAGGTCAAACTTTCCTAAAATGTCTTATCATTAAAACTCAGCTTAATATTCTTCTGCCTTTGTTTGTATTGGCATCACTTAGGAAATGATGCTGGTATATGGGGAATCTAAATATCATACTATAGTTTGCATCCAAATATCATGTCACATTTGACCTCTGATCTCACTTTTACATTTCACATCAGCTTTTCTTTCAAGTTGACCCCAAAATGTGTTATATCTTTAAGTATTGCAAAGAGGAAGAGAATGAGCTGCCTAGGTATATTATAATATTATGATAGTATAATACATAATAAGCTAGAGTTATGCTGCCTTGGTGGAGGTTTGCTCTCTCTCTGAGTGCTTCTTGTCAATGTATTTGTCCCAAGTTACAGATCCTGGTTATTTTTTATGGTAAGAAAAGCCAGTGAAAATGTCAGGCTTTTATCTTTTTTTTAAAAAAAAATTCCATGTTCAAACATGGCCTGCAATTAAAAAGTGCAAAAAACATGCTGGAATTAGGTCGACAGACCTAATATATCTTGAAAAGTATTTGACATATGAAGGAAAAATTTCACAATAATCGTTACATTTATCCAAACTCTGGACCATAACATCTTTAGGCATGTCAGAGATGGTTGAGCAGAAGACCCGCAATGATTACCCTTTTGTCAGTGAAAAAAAAAAAAAAAAAGGTAAAAGAAATCCCAGTGCTTAGAGCTAGTGGGATGCCAGGCCTATAACGCACTGGTAGAAACCCCGAGGTTGTTGTCCTACACCTTCAGTTCCTTTCTGCAAACCAAAAAGTTCTATTTTAGCCCATAAAACATGGTTTGAACAGCCTTATGGCTTGCCCATGCAATCTTTTCTTAAACTGCACCCAGCACAAATCTTTTTGGACAGCAGTAATTTTCTCCTTGTGACCTTCACATGCACACTGTTACTATTCTCCTGATTACCATGTGACCTCGCAGACTATTCCTCACCTCCACGTTTCTTTATTGGTCAGCCATTCCTGGAGAGGGCATTGATATTCTTATATTTCCTTAGTTTTGCGCACAGTGTGAAACTTATGCGTAAGTTCAATAATGAAGATCTGCATTCGCTCGTCTGCCTACATTCCTGGCTGTTCAGGCTGCTACTCTTTTCTTTACATCACTCTCACTTTTCCACGCTGTCCAACTCAATTCTGTCGTCATCACACTGGCCCACCTTCTGTGAGCCAATCAGCCGCTCTTCAGTGTACTTTAAATCTCAGTGCTCTTTTTTTTTTTCTTTCTGCCTTTCAGACTCTCATTTGTGCAACCCACGTCCTCCCCATCTCCACCTCATCCTGGTCAATAAGAGATCTTCATTCAAATCTCCACCTGCTTCATTCCCACCACCACCAGTATCTAGATCCTGACTGAAAACACCAGCAAAACCTAAATGATCAGATACTTTTGGCACTCAAATAGTGTGATATTGATTCATTTTCTCTACAACTAAATGACCAGTTGACCAATCTTTTTCCCTCATGTGTTTCATATTGCTTTAGGTCATAGCTATGCCAAAATACAGATATTTCTGGAGTTCACCAACTTTCAAACAGTACTTGATAAACAATCAAGTAACTACAAGGTTAAAAAACTTTTTAAATACAGTCATATTACTATATAACATCAGAACAAGTGGACTGAACTGTGCTCTCTGACTTGCTCTATTCAATAAAGAATCTACTGGGACAGATTATAGGAGTTTATGTGCCTCCGCTTGAAAGAGAAAAATATTTATTATTGAGCAAACAGCTGCAAGGGCACTGCAAAAGTGTGTTTTTCCTCCATAATATTTACTTAATGTACATATCAGTCATATTAAAAACAGCTCGACACTGTAAACAACAGATCGAGCAAACACGAGCACAGCTATGGGAAAATATCAATCACTTGGAAAATTGCTGGAGGATATAAATATTTCATGAAAAAAAAGTTAACATATTAGTTTGGTATAGGCTTGGTTGCCTTTTGAATAAATCCCTGGGGTGACGATGAATACGCACACACGCGCGCACGCACATAGATACACTTATGCAAGCACACAAGCTAAGACTTTGATCCAAAGCCTCTTACAGGGTTTCGCTGATTTTTCACCCCAAAATGAGATCCCACAGATCCCGGTCCCAGCGCACAACGCAAGACACAGAGAGTCATTAGCTGCCGAGATCAAAACCACAGACAGCCAGAGGAGTGTGTCTGTGACATAAGAGCTGCACATCCAGAGGACAAAGCTGACAAGAATGAGATGAGTTTAAAGCAGGGGCGAGTTAGGAAATTCTATTTGACTTGCGCTCTTTTTTAAATGAGCCTATATTGCAATCCAAACATTTCTTCAACAAACTATAGAGCCCGTGGACCGCATAATCACAGCCTCATGTGAATCCCGGGCAGCCACTACACTCGCTTAAACAATCCACAGCACTTCCCAGGCAAAAAAAATAAATAAAATAAAAAGTTTTTAAAAACCTCTGTAGTAATCCTTGGGGAGGGGGGGACTCTGCTGTTTCAGTTACCTTATCATGCTTTATGATATTTTTCATTTTCTCTGACACGACTATAATTTTGAAATAGGGACTCAGGGATTTGCTCTAATATTTATAAAATATCTCTTCCAAATCCAATTTAGTCCACTCAGTGTAGCACAAATTGGATAATAAATATTGCATACTTAAATGTCTGCTTTGCAGGAAAAAAAATTATATGTAATTCAAAGGTTAAACTGAAAATATAGTGCAATTTCCTTTTATTTAAGAAACTGGCAAGAACAGCAGCGGTTCCATTTGGGCAAATGCCACAGACATTAAAAATAAAATTGCCAGTTCTCTTCTTTTATGATTATCTCCTCAAATACATGTTGGGGTCCATAAATGGCCAGGAAAATTATCCCAAAGTGACACAATCCCAACAGTGTGCTATTACAGAAAAACTGACTAATCAACTATCAAAGTCCCTGCTGATTAATTTTCTGTCAATTGAATAATTGGGAAGAAAATTGCAAAAAAAAATTGCAAAAAAAAAAATCAAGGTCTAAAATGTCCCAGTAATTTAGATTTCTAATTATCAGAGAGGACATGTTTGACTGTAATATTCAGTTGGAAAAAAAATATGTGTATGCAAGGCTCAATCCAATTCAATCTGATCCAGCATCTAATATAATCCCCTGTTTAAATCTGTGGTATCATGCCAAATATATTGGATTAATACCTTGTTACATTACTGCAAGTACAGCATCCCGAAGTTACAATGTATCTGTTGTTGCTAGTTGGATTCGACGCTAAAGCAGCTGGAGCAATACTTGTAAATGACTGCCTTTGAATTATGAATAACACTGGAATGTGTTTTCTGATTGCTACAACTGTAACACACCCCCTTAAAGCCAACTCAGGCCAGTGCCAAACACAACAGGAGCACACCACCACCATCACAAAAACACGCCTCACGGCTGTGCGAGAAATAATGATTTCTAGGCGCGTAATAAGTGGAACAACAAAATTGTGTGTGTGTGTGTAAGTGTGTGTGTGTGTGTGTGTGTGTGTGTCAGGTAAGATTTCTTTACATGGTTTACTTGAAGTATCGAGCCCAGGGGGAAGAGTATCAGTTTGGGGAAACAATAGGTGTTGTCAAAACAGAAAAGCGCGTTAAAGAAAACCTTGCGGTTGACGAAAATTGTCCGAAAGAAAAACTGCGACATGCAGTAAAGTTGTGGTGAAAGCTTACAAACCTCACCTTGTTTGACACACTTGAGTCGGAGGGGATCTTTGCTGTGTTTGACCACAGCATGGACGTCCCTGGTGGTGAGTCCAGCCACAGGGGTATCATTGACTTCCAGCAGGAGTTCATCCTGGAAGAGTTTGCCGCTATGGCAGACCGCTCTGCACGGGAGAAGCTCCCCGATAACCGGGAACTGTCCATTTTCTGCGCCGCCCTTCAACTCCAGCCCCAGTTCCCCCTCCTCATTCCTGCAAAGGACACTCTCGTGGACTTTGTTAGTCCAGTGGTTCTTCTTCTTCTTCAGGCTCTTGGACATGGCTCAAAGAAGGGAAAATCACATGAGTGCGGCTGTGGAAGAAGTTTTGTCGCTCTCTGAAGTCCCTCAGTGTTACCGTAACACTGTAAAGTGATCAGTTTCAGTGGTAAACGCCAGCTGTATCCATGTCCTCGCACACATTCACGCGCACAGCAGCTGGATCATCAGTCTGCCTTTGCAATAACTGAGAGCTGCCCAACTTGTGACGCCTTCAGAGGCTGTGTTAAAAATCGGAACTGACACAAATTTATTCAAACATCGGGAGGAAGTAAGTGGCAATTTTGGAGAATTCATAGTGTGTGAATAACTGGTTAGAAAAAAATAGTACATACACTTAAAATTTCATAAAAAAATATCAGAGTAGATGACGAAAGGGAACTGTTCCTGCGGAACTATAGCTGATTTTCTACGTTAATGGTGTAACAAGTTCGCAAAATTATAATTAATTACAAAGTTTAGTAAGTAATAACAGCAGAATCAGCAAAATTTGTATGACAATGATCAGTAAAATGTAGAAATTGTGACTCAAACTAGCTGTATATACCTGCAGAAATTTAACAATATTTGATACATTAGTACACTTATATTTATAAAACGTATTTATAAAACTAGATTACGTTCAGTGTTATCATTCAGCTTAAAAAAGTCTGCCGTGCAATAGCATAGAGACACATAGGCTTATTAAATAAATTATTCAGGCATAACAAGTTAAAAAATACATGATCATTTATTTCATATCTTTCACTACGCCACACACCTATGTTTATGCACCTGTTTGTTTGCACTGATCACTGCACTGTCATGTACATATTACTGGACTATAGTTTACATTCTTTAATATTTACAGTCACTTTATTATGTCACTTTAGCATTCATCTGGTTTATGTTTTGCACAAAATGATTGTGACTTATCGTAATTATTCTCTGCACTGTATATTTGTGTTATACTTATAGTTTTCTAATATCTCTGTATATTTGTAATATTGTGTTATAGTTTTTATACTTATTTGTTTTTATGTAAGCACGAAGTACCGAAGCAATTTCCTAATGTTGTGAACCTGTTCACCCATATGGCAATAAAACCTTCTGATTCTGATTTGATTAATGAAGTTCATCTTGAGCGCCAAAAAGCAGCGTTTACAAACTTCCGAGTATACAATTTTACGAGGGCCATTTGAAAGCAACATCTAGCTTCGACCAACCCAACTGACCCGGATGTGAAGGCTGAAGGAGGAGGAGAGAGACAAGGGTTTTCCCAAATCCAGCTTTCCATGGAAAAAAAGAAAAGGGAGCAGGGGAGGCAGAGCGGTATTTCCACTGGTATGGCAGCAAAGCAGCGATAATAACGGGTTTTTTTTTTTTCACACCACAAATATGTCTCTTGTTTTTGACACTTGTTTATAGACACAAGCTTTAAAATAAGTGAGAAGTATCTGCCAAAGTGTAGCCTGTGAGACCACAACTGAGTATAACTAAAAATGTGATCAGCTGACGCTACTCAAATTTCTTTTTTTTTCTTTTTCTTTCTTTTTTCCAGCACAGTTGTAATGACTTTCTCCTTGAATGTGATTCTACATCCCATTCAAGGAGAAAGATTCTTTTACTATATTTTTACATCTATTTTCAGGTGAACTTGACTGCAAGATTGTATTTCTTTGAACAGCCTGAAGGTCTTTTGTGAAGTTCATATTATGAACCACTTTGACAGGCTGCATGTATTTATCAGCTGAGAATTTATCCTCATTATTGATACTCAGATTTCAGAAGCATCATTCGTTCCGCCTAGCATCATTTATGATCCACGCTCTTATTTGGTTTGCTGTAGGCCTAATAGTGCTGTCATGCGCCAGAAAAAAAAAAACGGCTCTTAAGTGAAAATCCCCTTGTGTTTATCTCCGACTAGAGGAAAGGGACATAAAGCAAATGGAGAATTGGCATAGTATAATCCGTCTTCAAACAAGTGTGTGTTGTGGGTCTTTCTGTCGCAGGATTGACATCCTCCAGCCCGCTTCGTGATGAAGCCTTTTCTCACATAGTTACTGAGCCCATTCTCAGTAATGATAGTTTGCCGCTTTGCTGCCACAACTGTATAGATATGCAATGATAATTGCTCTTCAACAGTGCAGCGTTATCAGTCATTGTTAATCCTTTTCAAAGCCTTAAAATTGCATTTTTTTAAACATTCTTGTAATGAGGTGAGATAAGTGCCCCTGTCTTGAACACAAAAAGGCTTCCTCTTGTGTCATTATGCCATTTATCCCACCTTATTCAAAAAAGGTTGTTTTTTTTTATCCACTCAATTCACTGTTCAGTAATATTATCTTAATATTTTCAGTACTCATATAAGATGGTGTTATTTACACACAGCCAGCAATAAATGCTGGTGGAGATATTTTGGGTTCTTGGCTGTCAGTATGAAGCATTAATATGTTGTGCAAACAATTTGAATTGTGCCCATAATACAGAGAGGTTTTAAAGCTCCAAGAAAACACAACGGTACCTCTAAGTGGACAATAAGTTAATAATATGAGGTTGCAACAACAAGGTGATTCCCAGAGAACTGTACTTGGCATATCTCAGCATGGTGTGCAGTGTGTTCTTAAAGAATCTGAGCAAACTGGACAAGTGAAGGACGAAAGAAGAAGTGTCAGTCCTAAAAACTATTTCCAGTAGATGAGCAGTATCTGAAAGTCATGTCTTTAAGAAATAGGAAAAAGCCATCTGTAAAACACAGGGGAGGCTCTGTCGTGGTTTGGGCCTGCATTTTAGCCAGTGAGGATCAAAACTGAAGGAATTATCAATGTAGAAAAGTACAGTCAATTTTTGATCCACCATGCAATACCATCTGGAAATTTCATTTTTCATATGAAATTTCCATACCTAAACATTACTGTGGGATCATCTGACAGAGAACAGAACAAAAGGCAGCCAACATCCAAAGAAGAGCTTTCATAGGGTGAGAGGACAGGTCGCCAGTCTGTTGCAGGGCTAACAAAGAGAGACAGACATCCATCCACACCTATGAGCAATTTAGGCTCACCAATTAACTCAATTGCACTAACTGCATGTCAGCTGACTGTGGGATGGAAGCCGCATCACCTGGAAAGAACCCATGCATACACAGGGAGAACATGCAAACTCCACACAGAAAGACCCCTGCCTGATTTGAACCCAGCACCTTCTTGCTGTGAGGCAACAGTACTAACTACCGCGTCACTATGCTACCCGTGTTTGCACGGTTCAGTAAATCACTGCCCCTATTTCCATTTTTTTCCTAGCAAAATACAATTCAATTAATTCCCTGTAAAAACACACAGTTTTCTGTTTGGTGTAAACAAACAGCACATAAAATTATAATTTCTGAGCTGGGCTTGTTAGCATGGATTGTGTTAGCTTTGGACACTCACAATAGCTTTCCCTCCGCACACAGGAAGCCACAGTCAGCACCATATTGGCTTCATATTTATTCTGCAGGCTCATTTAACCTTCAGCAAGGAAGTGAAAAAGCATGTTTTACTGTTCAAATATGTAAAAATATGTACATTTAAACTTTCCCAGTTTCATCAAAGTCTAAGAAATACAACACGAGTGTCTTTACTGAGCAAAATAGGAAAATGCAGAGCTGAAGATGTGGTTGTACCATGAACATCAAACTCAACATTGTTTTACAATCAATTTCTGCTCAACACAATCTTTGGTGTACTTGAGTCACGATGACAGCAAAGTAGTAGACAATGCCCCGTTGTCTCCTCAGCAGGATTTGGAGAAGTGCCTCCGCATTCCAGAGGTGGGAGCACTGCTGAGTGAAAATTTAAAAAAAAAGAGAATGGAAGCAAAAGAGAAAGGGAGTATTTTAACAAGGGCAGGAATTCTGGAGGCAGTGTTTGAACAAGGAGAGGAATGCTCTGCGCGTGGCAGAATAAGTGCCAGGGAGGAGAGAGGAACAACAGTTCTGGGAATGAAAGGACTGGAAAAACAATGTGGGATTAAACTGTGTAAGATGTGCTGGGTGGGCTTCTGCCTGGCACACTGAGCCCTTAAAAGTGAATTGAGCGGAATGGGTTTTACAGCAAATAATGTATATGTTTAGAGAACAGCATTTCCAAAATTCCTGTTTATGTGATCATTTTTCCTGGAAGCATAACACACAGTACACAAACAGCAGCTTCCTGTCTTTTCTACAGATTCAGATTGCAGGAAATCATTCTGTTCAGCCATCAGTCACATCTACACGACCAGATGGGAGTTCATTGGCTCAGCCAGTGATGCTGCCCCTGGGATTGCTACGCTGCTCTGCTACATGATGTAATGGTTATGACAGGCCTCATTGCAGGGTAATTAAAGCTGGTCAGAAATAAAGTGAAACTGCCTGATGATGGCTTCCACTGCCAATGAAGAGGAAGTTAATATCCACTCTGTTTGAGCGAACACTGCCATTCCAGCTCCAGCTGAGTCATTTTGGGTGATTTGGCTGGTTGTTTTACAATGTCACGCTCCATGCAGGAATGACTGAATGATTGAACAGAAGCTGTTGTTTCTGAGCACTCACTGTGGCCATTTGTCTTATTCAAGCTGGGTCAATCAGAGTCATCTGACCTGTTTATTTTGCTGCCATCTGCCCGACCACGCAGCCCAGGAAAGATTCAGTCCGTCACTCTTTCTCTCCTGTTGCTTGACCCCAACTGATAAAGAAGTGCCAAGAGATGTTCAGCTCAATCTTATATACTGCCAACATCACTCTGGCTTTGCTGGAACTGGCACAGAGATGGGGAGAAGCTGGGGATGCTGAGAGAATGTGGAGGCAAAACAGGACATCCTGCAAAATTCCTTCTTGACTAAACTTCTCTGTAACACACTAAAAAATTATATCCACTGCAGCTTCCCAGATTCCAAGTATTAATATTTTCCTGTGTTATCTGACTAAACCCAGAGATATTCTTCAGTTTACATCCTGTATATAGAACAGCTTGCCTCAAACAGCGGCATTCAAAGAAGGACTGAGCACAATTTAAGTTGTTAGGTTGTTTTCATCCAACTTCATTTTTAAAATTTTACATTTTAATGCTGCATAATAAATGATAACAACAGCGCAATAAATAATGAAATTGACTGAAGCCATTCTTCCTCCATAATCAGTGTAAGACTTTGAATGGTGAGCTCTTTCCTGTAGCTGAGAATTTTTGCACTGTTGCATTGCTTATTTTAGAAAAATATGATTTTCAGAAATTGGTTCTTCCAAATTAAAGAAACGACTGCAGTTTCACTCAATCATTGGAACTGAATGACAGATGTTTTAGAAAATGATTGTGGTCACGAATTTAAGAAGACCTGCACACCATGACCACACACTGTTGATTAGAAACAAAGGATTATGGAATAAATGATAGGTGCACAGTGACCTTTTTGTGTATTTTTCCCTCTCAAAGTGAAAAAAAGTCTCTGTGAAAGCATAACACAGAGTAATGGCCTCCCATGCAGCTTGACTGCAGGGCCCCCAGCTGCTTTGTGTTGCTGATGAATTAGTCAGTACATGCATAATAGCACTAGTGGTAAATCAAAAGACCTCAGGGTGAAAGTCAGGGCTTCTGCCATCACCACATTTGATTTGATTGTCCTTTGCATAATTTTTTATGGTATTTTAACTTCAGTTGTGACCAGTGCTATAATGGTCTGTTCTCTGCCCTGCTGTCTGATTGTTAATTTATGGCCTCTCTTGGCTTTCATACGGGATGATTTAGGCAACATTCTGACATAGTTGAGCTCTCAAAGGATCACTACTTCACAAATCCAGTTCTCTGCACCAACATCTAGCATATCCACCTCTGCTTTTCCTCCCTCATTCCTCATACCCTATCAGCTCAGACAGATAAGTACCTCACTGAGGGCTTTTAACTGCCTCAAGGCCTGCAAAGAGTCCCATTGCTCAGCCCTGCAGGCATCAGGCTCTGCTACCCTCTCACTGGGGAAAAGTTGCATTTACACTATCACAGACATTCATCTGCCTTCACAAGGTGCACCGTTCATCAGAGAGGGACGCAGTGTCACTGTTGCCATGCAATCAACAGTGTGACAGCTTTATAGACTTTCAGAAGCCACCTCTCATATCCCATCACAAAGCATATCTGACAAACCAGCAGAGACAGGTCGTCAAACTAGAAGACAGAGGTCTATTAGAGATGAGGTGTAATACTTTCTCAAATAGAACTGGTCGTCTTTTTATCCACCTTAATGCACCTTTATGTTCTTGTGAAACTAGTGTATTTATTAAGTAATGATAGATTTATTTGTCTGCATGTCATGACTGGGATCGGCGGATGAGTGGGAGAGTTTTGTGAGATAGATCCATCCATCCATCCATTTTCTTCCGCTTATCTGGGGTTGGGTCATGAGGGCAGCAGCCGAAGCAGAGAAACCCAGACCTCACTCTCCCCAGCCACCTCCTCCAGCTTATCCGGGGAAACACTAAGGCATTCGCAGGCTAGCCGAGAGATATAATCTCTCCAGCATGTCCTGAGTCTACATTGGGGTCTCCTCCTGGTAGGATGTGCCCAGAACACCTCACCCAGGAGGCACCCAGGAAGCATCCTAGTCAGATGCCAGAACCACTTCAACTGGCTCCTTTTAATGTGGAGGAGAAGCAGCTCTACTCTGAGTCCCTCTCAAGCCAGCCACCCTTTGGAGAAAGCTAATTTCCCCTGCTTGTATCCAAAATCTCATTCTTTCAGTCACTACCCAAAGCTTATGGCCATAGGTGAGGGTAGGGACGTAGATGGACTAGTAAATGGACTAGTTCGCTTTTACGCTCAGCTCTATTTACACCACCACGAACAGGTGCAGCGTCCGCATTGGTGCAGCCATGGCCCCAATCTTTCTGTCAAGCTCTTGCTCCTTTCTTACCTCAATTGAGAACAAGACCTTGAGATACTTAAACTCCTCCACTCGGGGCAGCAACTCATCCTTGACCCGAAGTGGGCACACCACCCTTTTTCGAATGAGGCCCCATTTACACAAGAATGTTTTCAGTGGAAACAGTGTTGTTTTACCATTTTTGAAAAGTAACGCGTTCAGATGGAATTGTTTCAAAAACACGCAAGATGCTGTAGTTCCCATTGCCAGGCCACAAGTTGGTGGTGTGGATATGCAACCATAGTGTGCATGTGCCAGTACCCTCGCTTTCAAAAAGTAGCGTTTTCACCCATTTACACAGAAACGGAGACCAGAGTATTTCGAAAACGCTCCACTCTGGAACCTGCTTTCAAAAACTATCATTTTCACAGCATTCTAGTGTAAACAGGAGGCTGAAACACATCAAAACTTTACAGTTTTCATCTGAAAACGTTCTAATGTAAACGGGGCCTACGGATCATGGCTTCAGCTTCATGGACATGCTAATTCTCATACCTGCTGCTTCACACTCAGCTGTGAATCATTACACTGCGAGCTGGCGGCCACCGCCTGATGAAGCCAGCAGGACCGCATCATCCACAAAAAGCAGAGATGAGATTCTGAGGGCACCAAGCCAGAAGCTTTTCGATACTTGGCTACACCCAGAAATCCTTTCTATAAAAATTATGAACAAAATCAGTGTCAAAGAACAGCCCTTGCTGAGTCCAACACACACCAGAAACAAATATAACTTATTGCCAGCAAAACAGACCAAGCTCTTGCTGCAGTTGTGAGGGGACTGAGTAGCCTGTAAGAAAGTGCCAGAAGGGCCAGATGATACTCCAAGGGATGCAGTGGAATTCCCTCTCCAAGTCCACAAAACACATGCAGATTGGATGGGCAAATTTCCACACACACTCGAATATCTAGAAAGCTGGTTCAGTGAATCTGAGGTTTGACTAATGAACAAACTCTCCTTTTCAGCACACTAGCATAGACCTTCCCACGGAGCCTGAGGAGTGTGATCCCTGATAGTTGGAGCACACCCTCCAGTCCCCATTCTTGAAGATGGGAACCACCACCCCAGCCTGCCAAACCAGAGGCACCGCCCCAGATCTCAATGCAACGTTGCAGGGGTGTGTCAACCAAGATAGCCCTACAACACTCAGGACCTTCAGGAACTCAGGGTGAATCTCTTCCACCCAGGAGCCCTTCCACCAAGGAGTTGTTTAACTACCTTTGTGACCTCATCCCCAATGATGGACAAGTCATTCCCTTTGTCCCCAGACTCTGCTTCCTCTACATAAGGCGTGTCAGTGGGATCAAGCAGGTCCTCGAAGTATTCCTTCCACCACCTGACTACTGTATATCCTCAGTTGAAATCAGCAGCACCCCATTTGTACTATACAGCGTGTGATCAGAGCACTGCTTTCCTCTCCTGTATTTCCTGACGGTTTGCCATAATCGCTTCGAGGCCTCACCAAACTCCTCCCATACCCAAGTTTTTTCTTTAGCCACAGCAGAGCCACGGTCCACTTGGCCTACTGGTACCCATCAGCTGCCTCCAGAGTCCCACAAGCTAACCAAACCTGATAGGACTCCTTCTTCAGCTTGATGGCTCCCTTCACTTCTGGTGTCCACCATCTGTTCAGTGATTACCACCATGACAGGCACCAACCACCTTGCAGCCACAGCTCCATGCAGCAGCGTCAACAATGGAGGGGCAGAACATCTCCTCAGGCTCCCTTGGAATGCTGTCAAAGTTCTGCTGGAGGTGGGAGCTGAATATCTTGTGGACTAGGGCCTCTGCCTCACTATACGTTTAGGTGCACCAGGTCTGTCCAACATCCTCCCCTGCCACCTGATCCAATTCGCCACCATTTTGTCAGATGTTTATTGTATGTAGCTGTATATTTTAAAAGCAGAAAAACAAGGAATCTCATTTCTAATGGACTATTATATTTAATTTTAAAGATTTTTTTAAAGCTTTGAAGATATACATCCATATTTAAGAGAATGTAGAGAATGTAGTACTTTTATCTATTTTTAATGTTATTCGCATCCATCCAGTAATCCATTTCCTTCTGCTTATCCAGTTCAGAGTTGCAGGGGAGCTTGAGCCTCATCCTGCTGTTATTATAAGTCCATCACTGTGCAGGGAGACAATCATTCACACTCACATTCACACCTGCAGCCAATTTAGAATTACCTTGTAATCTAACATGCATATCCAGGAAGGGCCCACACAGACATAGGGGGAACACAGAAAGGCCACAGCGAACCAGAGGGTTCAAACAGGGAACCCACTTGCTGTGATGTGACAGTGCTCACCACAGCTCAAAAGTGCCTCTTTATCTTACAAGTAATTTGGGTTGATCAAGTAGTGTCCTATTACAGACCACTGATTCATTAAAAAGGGATTTTTTAAATCCCATACTTTCCTATCACCCACAACATAAAAACATTCTGATTAAAAACATCACACCATCTCAAAAGATTTCCTCAAGCAGAATCACCATATCTTTGAAGTATATCGTGTGCAGCTTCTGGTTGGATTTATTTAAGCATTAGTTATCCTACTCTCTTGTCCAATCTCCACATCCATTTATACATAAGTTTCCTTATCATGGTCTAACATGTGGGCACATTCATGCTGTTAGACATATGACTGGCATTATAAAACTTGGCACACAATATCATCCTTATGGTAGCACAGTAAGGGACTACATATTGAGCTGTCTGTGCCATGTTGCTGCACACAGGAAGCCTTGATCAGTCAGACTTTTACATGAGCTGAACATTTGAGAATAAACTAGAGACCACTTAGTTATGAGCTGCAAAGGCCCCATTGGGTCACCACTGTAAAAGTACACTTGCATGGAAAAATTTGTGCAATCACAAAAACCTGCCCAAACTGACAAACACTCACTGGCCATCTGTTCAGCTGCTTGTCAATGCAAATATCTATATTCAGTCAATCACATGCCAGCAACACAGTGCATTTAGGCATGTCGACTTGGTCAAGCCCACCTGCTGAATTTTAAATTGAGCATCAGAATAGAAAGGGAAGAAAGGTGACTTAAGTGACTGTGAATGTAGCATGGTTGTTGGTGTCAGATGGGCTGGTCTGAGTATTTCAGAAACTGAAATCTACTGATTTTCCCACACATCTATCTCAAGGGTTTCCAGAGAATGGTCTGAAAAGAGAAAATATCCAGTGAGCATCAGTTCTCTGGGTGAAAATGTATTTCTGGTGCCAGAGTTTAGGGGATAAGGATAAGGATATCAAATGATAAGGATTCTTTATTGTCATTGTTATTTCTATAACAGCAAAATTAAAAAGTGCAATACTAAAAGTGCGGACAATAAATAGAAAACATAGGAAAAAAGTATGATAAAAAAGACAATTAAAAACCTCAGACATGACACCATACATACTGCAGCCTCCTTCCACCATTGCATGTAATATGATTTATATTTTAAAAGAGAAGGTTTATATTTAAAGGAGCAATTTTATATGTAAAAGAGCAGCATTCTCTTAGTTACGCGTATATATTGCAATGTAGTGCAATGACTGCTTTTCGATAAAAATGGTTCTTCAGCCTATTTGCCTTGGCTTTTAATGTCCGATATCTCCTGCCCAATGGCAGCAGCTTGAGCAAGCAGTGTCCTGGGTGCATTTTGTCCTTCAGGATCTTTTTGCTTTTGTTAAGCATCTAGCGTCATACAATTCTTCTAGAGTGGGGAGAGGTGATGACCCTCTGGAGCACCTTTTTCTCTGCTGCTGTGCACACACATAGACAGTATGTCAGAAAACTTTCTGTGGCACAGCTGTAGAAGGGCACCCCCTAACTTCTGGAAGAGGTGGTTCTTTCTGAGAAGTTTAAGGAAATAGAGTCTCTGCTGTGCCTTCTTTATGGTCTCTGGTTAGCGCCCCAGGTCAGGTACTTCTTGATTTTCAAAGCCAGGAACTTTAAAGATGGTACACTCATCACACAGTCTCCATTGATATCTAGTCGTTGGATGGCCATTTTCTTCCTCCTGAAGTCTATGATCAGCTCCTTAGTTTTGGCTGTTTTGAAGGTTGATTTCCATGCACCACCTGACAGCTGCTCCACATCATCTTTGTATGCCCCCTCATCACTCCCTGAGATGTGTCCGACCACTGTTGTCAGCAAATTTAATTGGTGTCATTGCTGGGGGTGGGTGGGAGTACAGCCATAGGCGTACAGGGTGTAGAGTAGGGGGCTCAGCACACAACCCTGTGGGGAGTCGGTGTTGAGGGTGACTGCTGTAGATATGTGGGGGGCCTACTCCAACCCTCCGGCCCTTCTCAGAGGAGAATGGCCAGACTACTTCAAGCTGACAGGAGGACAGTAACTTAAATAACTCCTCGTTCCAACTGAAATATGCAGACGAGTCTCTCTGAATGCACAACACGCTGAACCTTGAAGTGTTATGCATTCAGTATTATGCATTAGCAGAAGACCAAACGCAGTGCCACGCCTGTCAGCTGAGAACAGGAAACTGAAGCTACAGTTCAAATGGGCTCAACAAAATTTGACAATAGAAGATTGGAAAAACGTTGCCTGGTCTGAATTAGTGAAGTTCCGGTGCAACTTTCAGATGGTAGAATTGGAATTTGGCATAAATAACATAAAAGCATAGATCATCCTACCTTGGATCGATAGTTCCGGCTGGTGGTGGTATAATGGTGTGGAGGATATTTTCTTAATAAGAGGCACACATTGGGTCCCTTAGTACCAACTGAGCATTGTCATTGGAAATTTATACTAGATAACCTTTCCGGAGAGTGAAAATTTAAAAAAATGTTTTAGTACACTGAAGCCAGCGGGGAAGGACTCTAAACAAGTGACCGATTAGGTGAATATGAAGCTGATTTATGCTTCCAAATTAATTAAGGCTATTAAAAAGTGCTGTGGGAATTGTGACAGTTAAAACAATAGGTGGCTGTTTTACAACAGAGATGCTAGCTGGGTGCAAAGACAGTGCAGGAGTTGCCAAAGTTAAATGAACTTTTATCCTTTAAATCAAAGGATATTTTGACTTCTCAGCTTCACCAGTTAATATATAGACAAGACAAAACTAACACTGAATCCCTGGTGCTGTTTGAAAGGCAGCAACTATGAACAACTTCAGAGGTGGATTGTTTTCAGGCATGTTTTATTTAAAGCACGAGTTGCCTTTGTGATTCAATCAACACACTTTAAATATCAATCTTTAATTACTTAATTCAAACATTTAATTTGGCTTTACTGGCTCTCTGACATCAAAGAGATTTTAGTTATGACAAAAGTTTCACCTAATTATGTTTAACACCAGTACAGAAAAAAGCTGCTGGAGCACTACAGCTATGTTTAGATTACAAATAAGGTAGTGGCCAGATCAAGCTGATGGCCCAGTTTCTGAATACTATTTACTAATCTTACAGAGGGTGCTCTTTAAACTGCTTCAGTCTTCATCAAGCTGCCACCGCCACCTCTGCAAACTTCTTTGCAACCCACCTCCACGAGGGGCGAGGGGAGACCGATACAATATATACACACACAGGATAACGAGGGAACAGGCAACAGGTGGGAGAACAGCTGAAATTAACTCACAGATAAAGACACAAGGGAAGTAGGAACCCAAAAACACGAGACAAGAAACTATCAAAATAAATGTAAATGGACTAGTTCTTATATAGTGCTTTTCTACTCAAGTACTCAAAGTGCTTTATACAACACTTTTTCATTCACCCATTCATACAGTCACTTGTTTCTACATCTAATTGCTTTCTGTCTAACCTTCGCACACACATTCTCACTCCAATGAATACATCAACTCGGGGTTCAGTATCTTGCCCTTTGGCATGCAGTCTGGAGCACCCAGGGATCAAACCACCAACCTTCCAACTAGTAGATGACCGGCTCTACCTCCTGAGCCACAGCCACCCCAAATAAGATAGGAAATAACCAACACTGAGACCAGAACTAAGATACATGAACTTGACACAGAGACAGAAGGTAAACAAACATGGAGACAAGATTGAAGGAACAGAATGGGAACACAAAAGGGAATTAACAACCAATCAATTAAAAGCAGTCAGGGAACTAAAGGCACAGACAACCAGAATGTCATAACAGCCAGGAATATAAATCATAAACAGAAGTAAAACTTTAAGGAAAATGAACTCATTCAGGCTTGTTTTAGAACACTTTTACTTCTGTAAATGCCTTTTTTTTAAAAAAATAATAGACCCACTTGCATAATCCTAAATTCAAGATAACTTAACATGCCCTTACTGTACAGTTGCTCTGTCAAATGGGGCATTTGGAGTTTGATCTGCAGGCTGAAAGGTTACATGTTGCCCGAAACCAGTGACACAAACAACACCGACTGCCAAATCTGTGAAGGCAAGAGGCTTAAGAGGGCAAAGCTGATCCTAATGTTTTGAAAATTCAACAGAGTAGTGTTGAAGAGGTTAGCTGGGCTTTCACTATAAATGCAATTAATATTCAGACCTTGCAACTAGACAAGCTAGTGCCCCTTAGCCTTCCCCAGCCCCTTGTTTGTCCAGCGTGAAGGAGTTTGTGTTTCAAGACAGATATCTTAGCTTCCAGCTAACGGACTCACTGAGGCTCTCTCTGAATGATTGCGCGACCCCAGGCGAGCTTTTCCCAAAGGCCTTTTCGGTATTCTGTTCACACAGGCTTTTTTCAAAGACCCTCATTGATCAGCGGCTCCTTAAGATCCTCTCTTCTCGTTTAGTGAGGAGTAACTGTTACATCACTGTCACAGAAAACGAATAAATGATAATCTGATTTATGAGAAAATGTCTGGATCGTGGTTTCTCATCTTACAAATGTGTGTTCTTATTTGTTGTATTTGAATTGTAGCATTAAAAACTGTACTGAAGATGAGATGTTTGGGTATAAATTTATGTAACTTCTTTATTTTTAAATGGCATAAATTGGTTAAAGTTTTTGTCGTATGTGTATTTTGCACATAACTTAAACCTAAATCATTAAAAACATTATTTGAGCATATGAAACTAGTCACAATAAATTAGTTAAGTTCCTTCTTTAGGAAAATAGCCTATAGTAAAGAAAGACGAGAGTTAAGCCTTAAAAATAAATAAAAATAGGGCTGTGGCACGTCCACTGACAGGTGGGTGCAGAGTAAGTCATGCTGCCTTCTAGGCATGATTTCAGCTACATGGAGTATCTGACATGTGTTTGTGCTGTTGGTTCTATTTGAGCAATTTTTAATGTACTTATCTGATAAATAATCCGGTCTTTAAGTGATGACGTAGAATTCCATTTCCGGGTCCAAACTCTCCTGTGTTCAGTACTCAGCAATGCTGTGTCCCTCGTTGTTTTGACCTATCTGAATGTAATAGTAAACAGGGACTGGGCTGCCATTGCTGTCCATTTATGGGCATCTGGACCCAGAAGTGACTTAAAGACCGGATAGAGAGATTGCTGTGTGGTTAACTGTCCTAACAAGCAGGCTGAGAAATCTGTGCTCCACTGTTGGAGCAATGCACCGATAACGCTCATAGGTGATAATGCCAAACTCCAGGCTTCAACGGTTGATGTCATGGTGGCCTCAACTATTTTTTTTTTTTTTATGGAAAAAAGATCATATATTGAGCTCAAACGTCCATTGATGATGATCTGTAAAACATTCTTTACCAAAGTTTTAGGTTCTAGAAACTTTTTGGAGTTCTCAGCCACATCTTATAGACTCCGTCAGTGGATGGCGTATGTGTGGTGGGACAGGGCTGGTTTGCGTCAGAATTTTGAGATCTCATAATACTCTGGATGATTTACTGGCGAAGAAAGTTGCTTCCCTGTTGATGTTTGAATCTGGTTATTAATTATGTGTTTGAACATCAACGAAAAATCCTGATCAGTGAAAAAGTGCCACTCTCACCCGTTATTCAGATTATACAGCAGTACTTTATGTATATAAATGAGTGATTTTCCATTGAATGAGGCATTGTTGTGAAATTTAACATACCCTATCACTTCATGAACTCACCTGAAGGTTATGTTTCCTTCATAAATGAGGCTTTCCACCTCTGATATCATCAAAGACCCTCTCATCCCCCTTTTGACTAACTACCATGACCTACAAAACTCCGAACCACATCTTCTCCAAACCTTCCACATTAATCAAATGCCTTATTTTTATTCATCACTCTTCTCTCATTTTTCCCTCAAGCCCTTTTGACAAGGTAGCACCTCCATCACTGCATTCCACTCACTGTGTGCACATCCTCTGTCATACAGCCCACAGCTTAATTATTCATCCCCAATCCATCCTTTAACAGCAGCCTACACTACAAGTCACTCACCCTCAGTTAATAAATATTCTCTTTGCTAAGATTAGAAGATTTTGCATGACCTAGATATTAAATCAAGTTATTGTTCCAGCTCTGTCATGCTACATTTTCCTCTGACAGTTAAGGGAAAGGAGCGAGAGAGACAGAGAGAGAGGTAGGGAGGGTGTGAGGCAGATGGATGCTATTTTAAACAAATGCTTCAGTTCAACAGTGACCCCTGCTGTAGGGTACAGACTGCTTTTCATTCCCTCAGGGCAGACAGCTTTGAGGGTGCTTCAGCTCAGGGACCTGGTCTTCAGTTTGGCATCTTCTCTGTGCCAAAATACTCAGACATTTTTAAGCATGTCATCTTGCGTGTGACTATCCACACATATTGTACAGAGTCTCACAGAGTGCCAAAGGAAAAGCAATACTGCAGGATACACCTCCACACCATCACTGATTACTACACAAACTTTTTTTTTTTTTTAATGCAATTACACCTTCCTCCCATGGTGCATTTTTATGAGTTTGATGAATCACTGTATAAACTGAGCTGCTTCTCTCACTAGAATAAAGAAATCATAATCATTATTTTTCAAACAGGTATTTTCAAAATGATCGATTTACAAAGATTTCAGTGTTTTGAAAATTATTGAATGATCAGTTACATTTGCATTTTGTTGATGCATATTTTCTAAGTTCAAAATATCCAAAAGCATGTATATCTTAATGGATCTGCGACAACCCCGTGCCTTTTCAGGATGGCTTAATGCTTCCTCCTTTCGGATAATCCTTGGTGTATATAAGCTGGTTTCCACCTAAGATGGCTTTTTTTCCCCACTGAATGGCTTGGGTCTGCAGGCACCCAGCTTAGTTTTCAATTTCTACCTCTTTTAAGCCACATGTATTTTGGGTTATCATCAAGTCATCTGTTCTTCTTGGTTTCTCTTTTTTTCTTGAGGGAACATTACTTAAATTTGAACTTAGATTAAATTCCCGCTGTGTGGATCTTCCTTCTTTGTTATGTCCTGAATGAGCCGGGACAGGAGCAGGAGCTCTGGACAGAGACATGTCGGCCCCAAAACATATGTATCCATGACATCTAATCCTGCCCTAATCATCAAATTAACTGCTTATTTGTAAAAGAAAGCAGACGGTTAATCTACTGATTTTTTTTTTTTTTTTAAAAAAGCAATAAATCAAGCTAGAAAAAATGTTTGGATCATCAGCCTTTGTGGGTTTGCTTTGAGTTCAACAAAGAGAAGTGAGAGCCTGTAGTGCACAAGTATTTTTAATAATCATATTTATATTTAGGGAGGTACGGTAAATTAAGCATTTTTAATGACTGTTTTGTAATTTTTAAATATATATATATATATATATATATTTAATATCCACTGCCCTTATCTGTCAGTATATGTCAATATGATTATTCTCAGATGCCAGGAATGCAGTTTCCCCCAACCTCACTCATACGGGACATCTAATCCTGTCCTAATCCTCACCTTGACCGCTCCTCTGAGCGACAGCTGTAATCTTTTTACAACACCGGAAGACTTGAGTTTGGAAGATGGAGCGTGGGGTTTTTGAGGGCATACAAACCATGTCAGGAGGACCAAGTCTGAAGGCACGGTCCCCACGGCTGCAGCCTTGTCAGTGCAGGCAGCATGCTTTATGCTCCCCAGTTGCAGGAAAGAGTAATCACTTTCTGCAGCAGCAGTGAAGATTTAGCTGTCTGCTTACCTTCAGCCTGAACTGTCAGTCACTCAGGATAGAGCATCTGCCTGGAGGCTGCCACGGAAAGCATATATCATCCACCTATCATAGCCTCATTCTGCTGCTAACCGCTATTACACCTTATGAATCAATATGTCAAAGGGAAATATTCATGAAAGGCAATTAAAATAACCAAGAGATCCATCAACCAAAAAAACAGGAGCTGACAAGATTTCCATCTTGATGAATATTTATCAAAAGAAATGGCAAGATCAAAGGGTTTTCTACCACTAAAGCACATGCAGACCTCTCACAGAGTTGGCAAAAAAAGCAGAATGATGCATCATGGTGTTTACTTAGACATGAATTTGTTAAATGATAAGGATGTTGGTTTAAACACACACCAGGGGCTTGTGGGTAGACATGGCTGCAGGTGGAGGAGCAGTTGAAGACGGAGGAAGATTTGACTAATTCCTGCAGGCTCCAGTATATTTAGGAATAAGGCACTAAAGCCAAAGATTTTCTAAAGGCTGTGTCAGACAGATAAAACAGAGTTCAAAGTACCCCACTCCAAGTAATGTAGGTTAGTCCCCAGAACTCCTTATAAGAACACTGCTCAATGTGCACAAAGGACTAAAGAACCTAAAAAGCAAACATCCAAAGAAATGCTTGTTTTTCAGTTCAAATATTTTAGAATAAAAGTGGGTTTGCCTTTAGAAATACAAGAACAAGGTTGGATTGCTGTTTCCTGAAAGGAGAAATACATTATTTTCTGAAAATCTAGAATCCTACATAAACTGTTGATTTATTAATGTACTAACCTTGCATTTAGTTTACTAATGTTATATATGGATGTCGACTAAAAGAAGGCTTTGTTTTCAAACTCATGTTTGACCGATGTTCAATTATTGTACCTTTTTATTTATTTATTTTTTTTTAGAAAGATATGATCTGTAAATAAGTTTAATGGTTCAGTCAAAGTGAAACTATAATATTTGCTAGTAAACAAAAGCAAGATTTTGAAAAACATCTTGACATTAATTCTGCTCGCATCCTTTATTTGTTTACTGTATAAATGAAAAATGAGGCGATTCCGCACTGCAAATTACACTTGGGGCAATGCCGTGCAAAGCAAACTCTGAATCCATTGTCTTTAATACAGTGTGTGCAGTATGTGTAAAAGAGCATCACAGCTGAGCAGATGCAGATAAAGAGTCACGTGTTTGTCTTCATGATAAGTTGACACATTGATATCTGAATTTGTTTAACCTAAAATCTGCAGTATCTGTTGGGCCGGCTGGTCCTCTTTCTCAGGGTATCAAATGTGGCCTTTTGTACACTTCCAACTTTTCATACAGAACCTTGTAAAGATCCCTTTGACATTTCTTTTAAATGCACTGGATAACAGATTAAAAAAACACTAACACTAGCTGAGCAGAACATGAAAGCAAAAAGAAGGAAGCACAAAAGACAGAAAGAGTGAGTGAAAACCAGGGAAACACAGACAGAACACTACCTGTGGTCTCCAGGCTGACAAACATGTGACTCATTCTTTGCTTTTTAAAGGAGGGCCAGTACCTCTAGGTGTCCAGCATCAAGGTGCCACTACTAGGCACAAATCTCTCTGACACCAGTGGTCTCCAACAGAACAGTATTATTTAATGCAAATGAGAAGATTTCAGTCTGTATATAACTGAACTCTCTCAAAAACTGCTGCATGGAGTTTCATAAATTGCCATGACAATTGTTTTTTTTTTTTTTCTTTTTTTCCAGAGTTCAGCCACCATTACACACTGCATTACTAGCAGTATGTGAAACAATGGCAGTGCATTAAATGAGTTTAGGAACTGGCACAGACATGAAACAGTGTGAGACAGATGCCAGACTTTTACAAAGTCCATTAAAAGTATAATTAAATTTGCATATGACCCAGGATGGAAGGTTGTTAAAGCTTAGCAGATAATTTGAACATTTGATAGAGTTGAACTATAGTGTTTCCATTCAAGGCTAAACTCTACCATCAGCATTCAGACAGGATGAGTTATAGCCTTGTCTCGCCTGAGCCTTGAGTGTTAACCGAATTAAAATTCAGCTCAGAGCAGAGGACATAACTAGAGAAACATTTCCTGCAAGGTAGCAATGAAGGAAAACAAGAATGTGGATACTGGGGAACTGTTAGAGGAAAACAATGCCAGCTTTTCCAGCAGGTTTTAGATGATTTTTCTGTGCAACCAGTAGGTGGGAAACAGCATCAAAGATCAAGGGTGAAGCTGAGGAAGTGATACTTTGGGTGAGGAAGATACCAGAAAGTTAGGTGAAGTGAGGACAGAGCAGGTAAGGTTCCTGCAAAGATCCTCATTACTCCAGTGCTATCACCCTCCTAAAATGTGCTCCTGTGCTGACTGTTATCTAGTCAAGCTGATATGTGAGTGAGGGGAAGAGCAGATAGCCTCCTGTGCTTTCCATCTGGCTATCGTCTTACACTTTATGTTTACCAATGAGCTCGTTGAGGAGATGGCGCCATTCAGGGCGACAGGCGGGTGATGTGCAGTGCAAGCCTGTCAGTTTGTGTCTCTTTCTCCAGTTTCACCTCCATGAATTGAGGAGGAAAATTGGAGCAGTATTACAACCAATGACTGCACCGTTTGCACCTGACCAGTCTTCTTAATGTGACTTGACTTCAAGAATGGCCTTGACACAAGTGCTACTTTTTAAAAAAATTAAGTCTAGACCTAATGTTGCCATATCTTGATAAAAGAAGAGTTAAATTTGCCAGCTTTTATTCAGATATTTTCAAAAGATGACCCCCAGTGCAGAACACAGATACGAGCTTGTAAGGCAAATAAAGGTGAATGTTAATAAAACTTGCAGGAGATAAAATAAAATACCTCTAAGGGAAACAGGCAGGTTCCTGTAGAACTAACATCAGTTCAAACAAAAAATAATCCAGAGGAAAAAAAAGACATACAGAGGAGTGAAAAATAGGAAAACAACTGAGGGGAAAAACACAGAGACACCAGGGGACAAATAGGGAGTTAGGCAGGAGCACAGGATGGGGAAGAAATAAAAGGACACAGTCACAAACTCTCACACTCTCACACAACTGGGTTGATTGGGTGACTAGATGCAGGTGGAAACAGAGCAGAGCAGGCAATCATAGGTGCAGGAGAACAAGGAAAGGAAATGTTATGGAGGATATTCTCTGTACCTCTGACTAGTTGACCACAAACATAGTATTGCTACATCCTGCTACCACCTGAGGTAGACCTAGACACCTGCTGCAGTTATTATTTTCCATGTCACACTAATTGTGAAACAGCTTTTAAGGGCATCATTGTAGCGATGTCCGCAGTCCGACCCATTCTCTCCTGACTCCCCTGTGTATTTAAGGTCTTAGTTTCACCAGTCTTCCCGAGAGTATCCCAGTATCAACCTTCAGTTTGGATTTATGGACTTTGTTTTCTGCGGGACTCTTTTGAAGCGTACAATAAAGGTTGTTTTTTGTTTAATCCACTAAACTCTCCTCATCTGCATTTGGGTCCACATTTCTACCACTACACATCACGACAGACCCACTGGCATCACATTTTATTGTGCAGGCTAGTCTGTGATGTCTCGTCTTTGTCATGACACACATGAAAGCAGTCAAGGATAAAATGGTGCGAAGGATGTTGCAGATGAGAGAATGTAGTGTGCCACGAAAAAGCATTCATTACTGCTGTCAATGTAACATTTCCAAACCATTCAAGACTCTCTTTATACTTGACTCTTTACTTTTCACACAATGAAGGTTTAATTCAAAGTGCTGCGCAAATTAAAAGCAGAAAAGAATACACACATATAAAATACACACAAAAAATACACACTCCTCCATCCCCTACACCCCCCCACCTAAACATTACACACCCACCTGAGCCCACTCACGAAGTCTGTGGGATAGCAGGAAAATGAGAAAATGCTATCATACCAAGACTGGAGATAAAAAAAAAAAAAAAAAAAAAAGAAGTGGAAGGTAACTATAGCCAGTGCAGAGGCTCTTTTTCTGATCCGTGTCAACACGTGCAGCCGAGTGCTGAAGCAGCCGCAGTGGTGACAAAGATTTCTTTGGAACACCAGAAAGAAGAGCACTTCAGTAATCAATCCTGCAGGTGATAAAGGCATAAATCAATGTCACGGCATTGGCTTGAGAGAGAAATGGTTGGACTCTTGCACTGTTTTTTAAATGATAAAATGCAATTTCTGCAATTTTTTGATGTGAGCTTCAAATCTGAGTTTTGACTCAAATAAGATTTTTAACCTTCTCACGTGGGTTTAGGGCTGATAATCTAAACCTCAGGAGGAGGTTTGCTGCCATTCACGATTTAATGTCTAAGATGCTATTAAAAGGAGTATCTATTAGCTCTGTGTCATCAGCAGACACAGCAACATAAAGCTGTGGATCATCAACATAACTGAGGAAAATTATGCTGTGTCTGTGACGCTGCCAAGTGGCAGCACTAGTGCCAGAATTGATGGTAGTTCAGTTTGTAACTCCTGGAGGAATCCTTTATCAGCGAGATATGACTTAAACCAGTTAAAAACAGTACCTGAGAGTCCAATATCCATCAATCTGTCTAAAAGTATGGCGTGATCCACATTATCAAAAGTATCACTGAGCTCAAGAAAACCCACAGTCTCTATACTGTGTCTCACTCTAAAACCAGATTCATACTTAAAAAAAAACATGTCCCATCATAAAATAGTTTCAACTGATTAAAAATAAGTTTCTTTAAAATGAACTAGTTAACTAAATGAGTTTGGAACTTAAACATTTAACCACTGTCTTTACAAGAATATTGTGATGTATTTTTGTAATGAAATTAACGTGTAATATTTTCACTCTCACGTTTCCTCTTCAGTCACAGGAGATCCAGTCACACTTAACAATACAAACATTTCAACGTGCCAGAATTAAATCCCCCATTCCACTTGGCACCATTTGGCCAGCTGTGCCATTTAAGTTCAATATCTAATATGAAATAATCTAAATTTTCACCAGCCCAAAATGCTGCCAGTATATTCAGGTACAATAGATTTCTACATATCAGACTTAGAAAACTGCCTGCTGTGATGGCAGACCTTTTCTGATTTCCTGTGGACTGTCTCTTTTAGTAGCACTACAAATCTCTGTGCAGGGAAGATGGAACCCCCTGCTCCATTTATTGAGCTCAGCAGCAGAATTTTGGAGTTTAAGAGTCAATAAATATGGGAAAAATTCTCGGTTTTGTAATATACAGCAGGTTGTAACTTGTGAAAGATGGAGTGAATGATGGTCAAGTCAGGATTAATCGTTTTACACAGGAGTGGGGCTGCTCTCCTCTATGGGCCCATCACTCGCAAAGCCAACAAACTGTGCAACTAACATTTCTTCAGAGATGCCTTTGGTAGGAAGGCTTTCTAACTGTGGGATTTCACAGATGGCAGCCGTGGTGCATAACTGCAGTTCAACAAGTTAAAGAAGCTGTAGCCTGTAGGGAATTCTGATGTCAATGTCTGACACAGAGTGGGAACGTTTTGAGGATTTTTGTCATGCTTTTCTTGTAAAATATGGTGCTCTGAATCCAGTTCATCACTCTTTTACTTAGCTACAGTGATGCTTAGTGGCTTAGTGAAAAGTTGGAAAGGACTGGATCATCCCTCCCCCAGGTGGTGTCAGTTATTGACTGGAATGTTGTTTGTGCAGTGGAGGTAGGACCCCCCCCCCCCCCCCCCCCCCCCCCCCGAAAAATTTCACCCTTCCTAAAGCTAACCAGCAACAGAAAGTGAAATGTCCTAAATGAAAGTAAAACAAAAGTACAATAAAAGCTACTAAATATTCAAATACAAATTATTCCCAGATGGGGGCCACAATTTAGCTCCTATCCTCTCTTTGGAAGTCATATGACCTGCCTTCAGATGACTTTTTTTTGGTCAGTTGTTACACTGTTGGGAAAATGGCAGACAGAAAAGGTGATGACAAATACTGGTGCTCAAGTGTCAGCATGTGAAAAGTGAAGTCTGAGAATTTGTTGCAGTTCCTCTCCACTCTTTTTGTCACCTTTAAGCTCATTGTTTTGGCTTCTGGCCTGCTACATTACTGGTTTAATGGGCCAGCATGCCTTTCATCAGTGTCATTTTCAGCCACAGAAGGCATCTTGCAGAGTTAGTGAATAGGTGGCAAAGAGAAGCAGAGAGCAGCTTAAAGGTCAAGTATGTGCCTCAGATGTTTCCACAGAGCAAAACGGAACTAAACAAAGAGTGAATATTGCAGTTACATGCATCAGATGGCCAGAAACTCCACTCTAGAGAACACTTTGCTAAATGGATCATATCACCTGCAGCACCAATTAGGTTCTTGGGGCAATTGTTTGTACAAAGGATAAAGCTACCTCATATGGAGAATTACAAATATTTTAACAACTATGAATGTGGGAGATGGAGCGTACAGCTCTGGGAACTGGGGGTCTTGATGAATCACATTGGTGCGACTTGTATTTAATATTGTTCTGCTGGATGTGTAGAGGCAGCTGTTTACTTGTTTGCCATATCACACTGAGCTCCAATTATGTCAGTGTGGCGTTTGCAACTTGTTTCCAATGCCTCAAAATGGGCAATTTTAGAGTCTTTTGATGTAGCGATAATATAAAAAATATAGATCAGTAATCTACTGATTTCCTAACACATACAAAGCAAAGATTTATGTGGTTAATTGAATACCAGTTATCCACAACAGGAAAGCTGAAACAGAAGACGAGGATCATTTTATTTTCAGCTTCAAAACACCTGAACTGGCCTGACAGCCAGCAGCTCATATCCTCGACTCCATTGGGTCCCACGGCACTGATTAAGCTCTGATCCAGCTCATAACCACCCAGCCTCATTCCAGGAGCACAGATATGACACCTTAGGGGGGTCTTTGTGCTTTATCTCAAAATGAGGTCCAACCATTACTGACACAAAACAGAATTGTTCTGGAGCATAAAGAAAAGAAGAATGCGGGCTAAATGGTGGTGATCCACCGAACATTGGTGGTTGTTATCAGAGCGAGGCAGGGCGGTTGGGGGTTTTACCTCAGCTGAGGCAGAAATACAGTTAGACTGGGAACAAAAACAGATGTATTTGCTGTCTGTATTCTTTTCAAACAGATGTAGAATTTCTTTGTGCTGATCCAAACATTGCTTTGGTGAAATTTGCATTAAGCTTTGTCTTATGCATGTTTCACAGAGACATAACAAACAACCTCACTCCCTCTGCATCTCTTTTTTTCCTCCCGCTTATTTGCAGTGAGTCAGTCTCCATAAAAGAAAACAGATTATATTGCAGTCTCAGTTGTGAAGGAAATATTCTCTCCTAATGCCATGCTGACAGACTGCTTTCCTCACCAGCAGTGATGGTGTCTCATGGCTCCATCACTAATTCTATCAGACGTCACACACTTTTGGAGAACCAACTTCCCCTCTGCTAAAACCGCCTCCGAAAAGACATGAAAAGCCTCATCATGTGACAGCTAAACTGAAACTGATGCCTGTCAGCGTGATGGGCAGCCAAAGCAAAGCGGGGAAACGCACAGAAACACACAGTAATGTCAGTGCCCACTGAGCAGCACGCATGACAGCCACAGCAGTGTATCCAATGTGATGAATGTGCTACTCATCACATCATGAAAGGTGAGTATCTGTTTGGATGTCAAAGTCATGCATCGCACAGCAAAGTTCCTACTGAAGTTAGATGACTAAGCATGGGCTAAGCATAACCAAGTAAGGCTTAACTCAGTTAAATGTGTGACTTTGTTAAACCATAGGAAATATAAATAGAACAAAGAACACCCAGTGCACAATCTAAGTACCTTTTGATCAGCATACTATATTGTCAGAGTTCAGTACATGGTGATAAATGTGATGATAAAAATGATAAAATTTAGAAGGTTTAATGAACAGAAATCTCAAATTAGGGCAAGGTACTTCAGCAAAACCTAGTGATTATAGGTAAAGCTTATAGCTGGCAGGTATCCTGAAAGAGGACATGACAGACAGACAAATACCAAGCAGAGGATCCAGAATGAACAGGTAAGTAATAACTTGTGTTTCAAGTGGCCAGAGCTACTCCACCACGAGTGGAGGATAGCAATCTGGTGACAAATGGGAAACAGGTGTGTTGGCCAGGTTTTCCAAAAGCCCACTTACCACTGCAAGAGACTGGTTAGTCCCATCTATGCCCACACTCACACCAATAGGGGGGGGTACTGCACCTGGAGGACAACCAGGGTGGGGTGGTGGGTGATATCAAGTTCTGTTGAAGAGAAAAAGGAGATGTCTTTTGAAACCAATAGACTTTATCCAGGATTGGCAGAGCTATAAATATGAGGTCAGCTACTGGCTATGCTGTTATCATTATGAGGCGGTCACATGCCGTTACAGCCTAAATACCATTTTTAACCAAATCAATATATGGTGTTTGTATTGTGCATGTTCGCACAGTGTACTGAGTCCAAGTGCAGCAAACAAAAGTCGTAGATGTGTAGCGACATTTCTTGACAGGCTCTCCGAAAACCTAATGATTCTGGTAACTGACCAGATTTATTTATTTTTTAATAAAAGATGGATAGAAGGCATGACAGGAAATGAGAAGACACAATGCTGACCTATGACAAAAGCCTCTCCTGAGTTAGGAATCACAAATAGCACTAAAATGCAGGATACAAACAGACTGATTTTGCCATTAAGAGACTGGAGAGGTTGTACACATGGAATTGGAATTCCAGTGACAGTGGACAAGGGGGAGGGTGTAACAGAGGATAACACTTCATTAGCGTTGAGTGAGGAAAAAGCATGTCAAGCAGAGGTAGGCTGGTGATTGGGAGGTTGTTTGCTGGCAGGCAATGAAAGGCACAGGGAGCTGATGATTGTAAGATAGAGGAAGCTCCTCTTGTTAGGTTAGTAACAAGATTCACTGGAGCAGAATCCCTAGAAACAAATCTTTAGTTGGCCTTGAAGTGTTACTACCACCGTGGCTGAAACAACAATCAGATGAAAAATGGATGAAGAGCCAGGAAGAGGGGAGGCAGGTGTGTAGGATGAGGTGACCACAACTACACAAACACACAGCAAAAAAATAAAATAAAATAAAAATATACAAACTGAAGACAAGGAAGGACACATGGAAGGAAACACCTCATAGGACATCATGAGGTGGTTTTATGGTACACTCTGTATTGTGGTTGTATTCTGGTTATATTGCAATATAAAAATAAGGTTACTGACTGCCTATGTGAGTCAAATCGCCAAACACTGTCATTATTTGTGGATGAAACTTGCAGTAACTTTGGTTGTGCTGCGGTGTCCAACCACAGTTGTCTGCATAGACTGTAGCATTAACACAAACCCATTATCTTCATTTTTATTCTCTGGCACTAGCTTTTGTGTGATAAACAGTGAAAAAAAACCCCTCATTATTTATACTGACACTGCATTTATGCAGCTTGAAATTAACAGTTTGAGCCCCTGTCACTTTAATCTCGCTGTTTCCCGATTGGCTGCCACTTGCTTGGTGTCTGCAAACAGAAATCAGTGAGTAAGTGTAAGTTTCTCCACATGCTGTATCTGTTGTGGCCTCCAGCAATAAAGCTATGGATATTGAGTTTAAGCGTTGTATATTGAGTCCTGAATTGGGGTCCTCCACCTGCCTGCCACAGTGTAGTACATGATAGTATCAGCAAATCTGTGCTTAGCTGATGTCAGCTCGCGCAATGGTAGAAAAAGGTTGGAAAACAAGCATTTAGAGTAGCCTGAATCCTGAGTTTTTGGACCATCTCTTGCCATTTTTAATACAAGTATCCAACACTGTAGGAGTACAGGTCTTATATACATGGCAAAAAGGAAGGAAAAGTATTGTAAGCATCTTTTAAACGTTACCATCAGGGCATCCCGATGGCTAAATTATTATTTCAAAGAAAACTGTCCAGTGGAACGGGTGATACTTAAAGTAAAAACATTATTAAAATCTTATTCCTATAACGAGAGTAATGAGAATGCATGGATTTATTACATCCAGTCCTTAATGTTCTGTAAATGGAAAAATGTATGCATTGAAATACATGCAGCCATTTTAAAAATGAACATGGTAGAAGCACATTTGACCTTCAGAGTAAAATAAGTTAGAAGACACTTTATTCTTCTGAAATTACATACATACATTACACTACATTATGAAAGTTATGCTCCACTGAAGAAGAGTTAATTTTAACAGAGATTTTACAAATATATAATTATACGTAACTGGGCCCTCAGAAATAATTGTGTAGCTACAAATAAGTACAGAAAGTCATTTAGAGCCAAGTTCTCCCCCATGGCACTCAATGCAGGAGGCAGATGAGAGGGATTTTCAAAAGGATTATGAGCATTAGCGCCCCACTACCTCCTGCCGTGATGGGCCTTATTAGTTGGCTGAATATATTATTACAAAAATGTCTTTGTCTGAAGATCTGCTGTGCTTCTATCAAATCACAGCTAGAATTATGTCATTTTGGACTTGCAGTGAATAAGAAAGACCGATGCTGAAAACCATAAATTGCAATGCAGCAGCTTGAAAATAGAATAAACATAGAAAAACACGCATTTATAATTTATAAAGATTTATGCCCATGAAGAATGTACGTAAACATCTGGCCACTGCTGCATTCTTTCTTTCAGTCTGGTTTTCCCTCTTACTTCTCCCTGAGGGTGAACTCAGATTCTAAAATCTGTTTCATTGTTCTAATTAATCTGAGTGCCGGTTCTGTCACTGACCGATGGAACTCTGAGTGATATGAGATATTACAACACACAATACACCTCTCCCCAAAGAATACCAAACTTAGATTGATGACAGTGACTAACTCTTATTTCTTAGTTTATTGGAATGCAATTCACATCAACAGTGTCATTGCAGTAGAGGAGCTCCTTGAGCAAACATGAGTAATTGAATTGGGTCTGGACAAACATGGCTCACGATTAAAAAACAGACTGTGACAACATTAAGAGGTCAACAAACACAAATCAGCAGAAAAAGCAGGGCATAGACAGGAAATCGTGGAGTCCAACAATCGCACCCTAGGGGATAACTTACCTGCTTGGCCTGGTAATGATTTAAAATGGAGTAAAAATTAAATGAAGGAACTGTGGCTGTAGCTAATAGAGGTGAGTTCCCTCACCATTTGTTGGGAGTGCTAAGGGACAGAGTCTAGCTCTCTGTGGGAATGGCTTTTACTTTTACTTCAGACTGCAGAGCAGGAATACCAATGAGACATTCATAACTAAGACCGCCACCAAAACAAGCTCTCAAAGCCTCCTTTCTAGATGGGCTATGATGTCCCTGCTTAGTGCAGTAATAAGAAGTTGAAATTAAGTATTGGGGCTGAGAGAGAGAGAGAGAGAGAGAGAGAGAGATGAATCTGCAGTGGAGGGCTGCCTCTTTGCATTTCTCACTCTGACTGTAGATGGGGTTAAGTGGGTATATTACTGTAGGCAAAGATCAAAGAGATGATTATGATGTACTGTGAAGTTGCACTTGAGACTAAAAATTCTTCTTGGCAATGTGTCATTATTGTAAACAGGCATTAATGCTGAGCATGGATTGAGGTTTGATGAGGATGTTTTAAAGCTCCAGTTATTGACAGCTAAATCACATCTTTCTTTTTATTGTGACCAGAATACATTTGTGTGACAAATGCAAAGGTGATGCCAAAGTGCTAATGGAACTGAGAACATGTGTCTAAGATATTGATTAAAAATGCATGAATTAATTATAGTAAGTATACTAAAGGGTAGTAAATGACTCTATTTAAGCCATTTCACAGCTTCCTTTATTGTGTACAGGTCTTAATATTTTTGTGCAAAGCCATGAATTGATCTGATGAACAAGGAACACCTATGCACAAATATCCCCCACACCATAACACCACCACCACCACCACCAGCCTGTATCATTAATCGAAGGCATGGTACCCCCATTCGGTTGAAGCAGCAAAAATCGAGACTCATCAGACCAGGCAACGTTTTTTTCAGTCTGTGTGAATTCCAGGCTCATTTTCTCACTCTTAGCCGATACGAGCAGCATCCGGTGTGGCCTTCTGCTGCTACAGCCCAACTGCTTTGAGGTTCAATGTGTTGTGCTTCCAGAAATGCTCTTCTGTACACCTTGGTTGTAACAAGTGAAGCAGATTGGAAAGTTGTTGCTCAAGCAGATTGGCCAATCTCCCCTGACCTATGACATCAACAAGATGTTTTTGCCCCGAGAACTGCCGCTCGCTGAATATCTTCTCTTTTTCAGACCATTCTCTGTAGAGATTGTTGTGTGGGAAAATCCCATCAGATCAGCAGTTTCTGAAATAGTCCAGCCCATATGGCACCGAAAACCATGCCACATTCAAAGTCACTTAAATCACATTTCTTCTGATGCATTCTGATGCTTAGTTTAGATTAGATTAGAACTTGATTGTCATTGCACAAGTACATCAAAGCTGTTTGCAATCCTTGGTGCAGATTAAAATAATAATACAAAGGAGTGATTAAATAGATTAAAAAAACACTCTAAAAGTAAATCACACACATGCGTGCACACACAACCAACCTATAACAATTGCACAGCTCCTTTAGCAGCATTTTAACCGCTCTGCTTGTTGCATGCTCAGATTTTAGGGCAGATTTCAGAGCAGCAGTGGCCCTGGCATGGTCTCGACCATGCCTACATGACAAAATGCACTTAGTTGCTGCCGTGTGATTGGCTGATTGCTTGTTAACTCAAATATCTAATGTGCGCCTATTAAAGTGGAACACCTATTTGATCGTATGCACAGTTAAAAACATGCAAAAACATACATTGGTTTTGTTCTCTAACTTCCTTCCTGACAACTGCATCAGCTTAAAAATATGCATTATTAAGGCTGTAGCCACTTTGAGTGGCGGACGGCTGATGTTTCATTTTGTTCACTGTGAATTATGGATGCACCTTGCTAACAAAGCTAGCTAGCCAGCTGAAAACAAAACCACACAGAAAACCCTGAGATGTGGATGTCAGAATGTCAAACTTGAATCTTTAAAGAATAAACCATAAACCAATAGATGGCACCATATAGTCTCTGGGATTGCAATGTGACATCTAGTTAGGTATATATTTGTTACAAAAATTGTATCAGGAGTTATAAATGTGACATGCTGAATATCCTGTCCTATTTTTTTTTAAATTCAGATCCTTGGGGGAAAGTGAATCTATGTGTTTCATTAAATATTTGACTGCGCTCATCCATGTCATAAGCCAATATTGAGTTTACCTGATAGATTTCTCAGAAAATATTATGTACTCAATGATATTTAAAGAACCAATGTAAAATATTTTAATTCACATTCGGAGTTGCAAAGGTACTGTATCTTATTTCCCTCTATAGGACAGGGTCTTGACACTACAGAGATCCAGTGAGGCTGATTGTGCTTCACTGCACTTGCTCCTGATTGCTTACCCTACCATTTCCCTTTTTTCCTCATGCACATTATTTGCCTCACCTGCCACTAATATCTTTTTGGAAGCAGCGAAATGCACTTTCTCAAACATCAGGAACGAGCCGTTTTCCAGGCCACCGAGTGTGTGTGTGTGTGTGTGTGTGTCTCACTCTGGCAGCAAAAACTGTGCGCAAGCATCAATTCATTATCAAGGAAATGTTGAAGGGCTTTGTCCTTTCACCTGCTTCTCACTTGAATGGAGCCATATTGCTTTGTCCAAAATTTGTACTGCTTGAACTCCCCTTTGTGCCTTGCTTGACCCTTCAGCTCTCTCTGTGTCTCTGTCCTACAGTGCTTGTTTTCTCTCACCTATTTATATTCTTCTTTCATGCTCTTTTCTTCTCCTGGCAATGTGCTAAGATGTAAGATAGGACCTGAACAGAATATTTTAGAATTGAAGTGCAGCAAACAGGAACACTCCCTTTAGAGGTGCAGGTAAGACCTCTGGGGCTCACATGTGAAGCCAACTTGCGTAGCAAAAACCGCAGTTCTTCAAATGGCCACCCGAGGCTGGTTCCAAACGTGAGTCAGTCCCACAGATCACCTTTTTAAACTGTGCATTTTAGAGAAAACATGTTGATCGCCACAGCCACACCAAATCTAGCACTGAATTTTAAGTCACTTATTTAAATTGTATAAAGGCTCTGAGTGACAGCTGTGATTTGTAACCTATCTGGGATTCAGGGCTTTTTGGTGGTCAGAGATGTTAATCTTAGCAGTAAGAAGAATTGTGGACAGATTGCTGTGTTACTGTGAAAGGGTATGAATGGCCAGGATATTGAACTGCTAGCTGTTGGAATGCATTCATATTATATGCTAAGGGAATTCATCATTGCTGTTGCTGTTTGAATCCAGTCAGCTGACTCAGAGGTGATCCAAACTGACTGTGGTCAATGGATGTGGATAATTTATGAATCCTCTGTGTGTTATGGTCTAAGGAATATGGGCCAAAATGCAGAGTCTCAGGCAAAATGGGTGAATGTAAAAACTGACCTTTATCTCAGCTGAAGTAAAAGTCCACGAGGTGCAAAGATCCAACAGAAAAAGCAACAGGAGTCAAAAAACACAAACTGGGGGAAACAAGAGAGGAATAAAAGATGCTCTCACACAGGACAGAGGACAGACTGGGCTTATATACACACTCAGAGCTAATGGGGAATGAGACACAGCGGGGGAACTAAACACACCTAAAGACTCAAGAAAGCGCAGAGAACACAGGTGAGGCAGGATAAACTCAAACAAGAAATGAAATATTAACAAGCTATAACCATGAACAAAACCCAGAAAGCTGAACTAAAACTATGAAAACCTGAGAATATAAACATAAAGAAAACAAAGTAAGAGAATCCAAAACTCAAAATACCACAAACACAAGAATCCAAAACACAAAAACTCAGACTCAGTAACACAGTCATTTCCCACTGGGAAAAATACAGTATTTCTATCTAGTAAAATACTGTGCTAACTTTGCCAGGTAACTCCTCAGCTTTACTCGGTGAGCCTGATATGATCATGTCTCGTTTCAAACAAACAAACAATGCTTTAAAATGCAAGAGTGCTCAAACAGCCTGCTCCACTGAAAGCCTATGAGTGGAGCAGGCTGTCTACTAAACACTGAGTTTCAGTTTTGTTCTCTGTGGGCAGTGGGCAGGCGAGTGACTCGCTGTGCTGCCACTGGTGTGTGTAAATGGTTGAAGGAGATGCAAATGTATCCAACAATGAGATGCAGTAAAAAGTATTTCCGATTTGTAAATGTGTTTATTCCTTGTATTCTAGTTTATTGGGTGTTAATTAATGTAGATCTGCTTATTGCCAAAATTACAATAGCTTACTACTTGCCAGGCTGCGTAGTTGTGGGAACACATCACTCGTGTCACTTTAAACAGCTCCCAGGTCGCAGCTTATAAGCTCACAGTTCATGGTTCAGCTTTGACCTGCAGTACTTTGGAAGTACTTTGATTTGATCAGTATTTATGTCTATAAACTTTGGTTTGATCAATCACCCTCTTGCACCACTTGTGTTCAAGGCATGACATATTTTTGGTCATATTTTTGATCAATGAATGTGTATGAATTTATATATGCATTGCATGTATCAATCCATGCATTTTTCCTGTGGAATTTCTAGGAGCTCCTCTTGTCTGTAGCCACAGTTAATCTACTGCTGTAAAAGGCCTGGCAACAAATCCAGCATGGCATTTGGAAATTGTGAGGATTCTGCAAACCCTGTCACTAACCCGCAAGAGGTCAAGCACACCGCTGAGTCTAAATGGACATGTCAGGAAACACCATGCTCACAGCCTGGGTGCAACCTCGAGCTTCCACTTCAGTCTTCTGTAGGACGCCAACACAAATGAGCAACAACTTTCCAATCTTTTCTGAGTGTCATCCTGCTCTCTTCAAAAGTATAGAGAGTGATGGAAAATGCAGCAACATGCATAAAAGATGACTCATGAAAGAATGCGAGTGCATATGAATGAGCGCTCCCTTTTTGTGCTCCTTTTCCCTCAATCTCGATGAGATGAAATAACAAAAAAGAAGAAATTCATCCAATTTCTTGTTGTAGGCTTGCCACACTTCACAGCTGAATAGGTCGTCCACGGGCTTCATAAAAGATCAAGGTTCTGTTTGTAAGACGCAGAGAGAGAGAAGGGGCAAAAGCTCGGTGCAGCTTTTCCGATGAAGTTTGTTCTTCAGAGGGAACTCTAAGTGAAGGTACAGACAGGGGTGAAGTGGAGATGCGATATGGCTCCCTCAAAAGAACAGCGGAAAGACTGTGTTTGTGTACACACACACACAGACACAGGCATGCACGCACGCACACACACACACACACATGCACGTACACATGCGACTGGATTATGATTTTCCCTGAAGCATAAGGAGAGGATGACAGATTTCTTTCCCCTTGACTGTCAGTGTTTCCGGTCTCTGTGTGGGCCGATAACACGGGAGCTCGCTAATTAATTACCTATTGATGCATTTATCGTCTGCTGCAAGTATTCATAACAGTCAAACAGCTGTGGCCTTCAGGAGGTGGCGTGCTGATGCCCTGCAGATACTCAGTTTGGTTGCAATGTCGAAAAGGCAAAGTCAGCTTCTTCCTGAAAAAAAAAACCCATTAACCTGCATTCAAATAGAAATGACTCCTAATAATAATAAAAAAAAAAACAGCTAAAAAAGCACATGATTCATAGTTTTGTACAAAGTAGGGAAAGAAATAAAGCTTTACACCATACACCAATGTGTGCAGATGTTAAGAAGTGACCTTAAAGTGCAGCATGTAGTATTTAACTTCAGTATCTTACTGGTATTTGAAACTCAGTATTTTTATATGGACAGGTTGACTGATGTTAAATGAGTTGTTCAACCAACAGATCATCAATCAGTTCTAGAGTTCTATTTAACACCGAACCATCGCTCAGCTCATTTTCATTTTCATTTTATAGCAGAAACTTTTATTGTTTATCTCTTACTGCTGTCAACCCTGTTTACAATAATTAAACTGAGGAAATGACTACACACTAGTACGAGTGAATACTGGACTGAGTCACTTAGCTAGAAACACAATTCCAAATAAGTCTTGAGCCACCGATCATTTCCTTATGATTTGCTTCCAAGAAGCCAGATTTTGGTAAATTGTTTACAGTGATCTTGAGCAATAGTTTTCCAGCTTTCTGAAGGTCGTTTAAAGTTTTTCTTCAGACACTGGCTGCTTTTTTACTCATTTTTATTTGTTTGACCACCTAACACTGATCTATGAATCATTCAAGCACAAAAAAGCCAACTAAATCAGTGTTGTGTCTCCACATACTGTAACAGACAACAGCTAAGAATTGTATCTTTAGGCACTTTGTTCCCATTTCTTGAGACGACTCTATGAAAACTGTCAGTGATAATACAGTTTGACAGCTATAAACTCACATTTTTGCACAACAAGGTGATTCTCAAAGAGCTATTGGCAAAAAACTTGGCGTATCTTGGCATAGCGTGCTGTGTGTGCTTTAAAGATTCTTAAGGAAAGAAAACAGGGAGAAAAGGCTGTGGTACGCCAAATTAGACAAGAACTGGACTGAAAATCAGTGGCAACAGGTCTTTGAATCCAAATTTGACATTTTTACTTCAAACTGGAGTAGGTCGGGAGATAATAAATTTTGGTAGGGATTATTCAGGATGTGCTCATAATCAGATCCGGTTTCAAAACACCAATGCTCATTTCAAGGCTTCAAAACGTGACTTCAGAATCCAGTGGGCTATGTGGTGGTCACGGTGCATCTATTACACTGTGTGCGGTCAAAACATACAGTACTGATAGAAGAGAAGGGTAATAGGGGTGAAAATATAATTAAAAAAAAACCAAACAAATCATTCAATTTGTTTAAGAGGAAAAATGACCGCGTACAAACTGTCATAATAAACTGTTGCCACAGCGGACATTTATCAAAGCAGCAAAAGCACGTGCTAACAGTGGCTTTATTCCAGTTGGCTCCCGTGGTAGTGCTTACTGGGACATAATGGAACTGTGCCATCATTACTCTGATTGATTGTGCCTTTGATTTACCAGCCTTGGCAAGTTAAGCTGCTCTGATAAAGGCCCATTACTGCTCGTTTGGATGCTGCAAACAAAGGCAAAGTTAAATATTCTGAGAATAAAACAAAACACAAAATCTGCGCCTAACGGGGGAAACTGTAATTAAGACAATATAATAAACGCGATAAGAGAAGCTTTTGAATTTGAGACACTAATGGTCTTGGAGATAAAGATCAAAGCTAAAAGCTGAGTATTTGGGAGAAAGTTGTTTCATAAAAGTTGCTCGGTAGCGTCTGGTGTCTCCACGTGAGCTTCCATTTCAACAGCACTTCTGCCTCCACATTATAATTAACTTGACAAAACTAGATCATTAGGGAGAAGACTGGCAGCCTCTGTGGGCTGCTACACTACATTTCAACTTTCATACCATTGGGCTGGCTTTCATGGGAAATGTACTTTCTTTAACTGCACAATTTCTGCTTCATTGTTTTTCTGCAAAAAAAAAAAAAAAGAGAGGAAAACTTTGGGAATATAAGGATTTAACTATGAAAAACATAAACAGCAGTCACAATGGCCCTGCTACACGCCTGTGATCATGTAAAACTTAGAACCTTCACTATGATTGAAATGGTAGTAACCTTGTTGGCTGGCCAATGTTAATAAAACTTTGAAGAAATGGAACTGAATTCTTAATTTAACTGGAGATATGAGAATATATTGGAAAGCAGTGATAGAGTAGTTTAAAGGTGAGATTAAAGCATCAGTGACCTTCTTTAAATATGCACAAGATAATGTTTTGAAGCTTAAAATGATTCTCAAACGGCAAAGTGGACGATTCCCTCCATGTACTAAAGTCACTTCAGCATCTAAGTTCTCTCTTTAAGTTTCAAACCCCTGGCTATGAGTTGAAGGACAGACCTCCAAGATCACTTCAAATTAAATTTTTGTCATCATCATAGAGTTTGTCATAAAAGGCTGTAATGGGAGAATTATTGCTCCGGGCCAGTCTTGTTTTCCCCAGTCTTGTGACACTGTTTGATGTTCCATGGTGATTGGGATTGCACCCCCACACCTTCCCTCTCCCACCTACTGCTCATCTCTTTGTTAAATCTGCGTCATTTTACATATAACGGTGACTGAGTTGATATAAGTCCTTGTATTCCTGCCAGAAGCTTCAGGCGCAATTTTCTTCTTTCATTAACCTGAATAAATATTGCTGCCACTGCAGTCAAATTTAAATAAAAGCTCACTTGTCATGTATTGGGAAATCTGTTTTTAGACTAATTTGGAATTTAGCAAGTGGAAGAGAAGACATTAAAAGTGTGAGTCACTCTCGAAGAGGGAGAACTCTGGTGAGTTTATAATGATCAGGTTTTACACCGACATGCAGCACAGCTGGATCGCCATCGGTATCAGAGTAGTAGTCAGGTTGTTTGTTTTGCAGATGTGGCTTTAAATGTGGAGCTATTACACCCACTTTCTCGTTCCATGTTTTTATTCTTGGACTCTTCTAGAGGAGCTTTGCAATGATTCACGGTTCAAAATTTTCCTCATTTATGCCATACTGGGCCTCGGGCCATCCTAGGCCAGATTTCTTGTGATTGGCTGCTTCTAGCAAGCACAGGTTTTGGAGCAACAGCCACACAATTAATTCTTTGCGGTGTCGGAGATGGTGCTGAAAACATTGCTCAGAAATTTTTGGTCCCTATTGACATGATAACATCAAACAGTTGCTTCAGATTTGTCAGCTGCACATCCATGTGTTGGACATGTGAATGTCACAGTGGAAATTGGAGTGGTTTTCTGCTTCCAGGTGTTGTGCTTCCAGAAACGCTCTTCTGCGTGCCTTAGTTGTAGCCAGTGATTATTTCTGTTACTTTTGTTCTGGTATCAAAAAGACATTTTCACCCAGAGAACTGCTGCTCACTGGATATTTTCTTTTTTCAGACCATTTTCTAAAAAACAGTAAGCCTAGAGATGGTTGTGTGTGAAAATCCAAGTAGATCAGTAGTTTCGGAATAACCAGACCAGCCCGTCTGGCACCAACAACCATGCCGAAATCACCTTTCTTCCTCTCTTCTGATGCTCGGCTTGAACTTCAGTAAGGTATCTTGATCATGAACTGGTGTACCTAATGAAGTGTCTGGTGTGTGTGTGTGTGTGTATTGTAAAGTGGCTCAACTTCCTCCAAGGTGTGTGTATGTGTGTGTGTGTGTGTGTGTGTGTGTGTGTGTGCGTGTGTGTGTACACACACGCACAATATCACAAATCAGTATCAGAGGCACGACTCAGTCTGACTTTGGAACAGTCCTGGCAGGTAGGGATGGATAAATGATCCTCACTCCAGATGCTCTGACAGGTAAACGTTAGATCACTGATTCATTTTCTTCTTTCTTCCATATTGTTCACCTATTTTTTTTTTAAGTCTTTGTCCTGGTGTGGAACAGATTTTTATCGTGATCACCTGTCAGTCTTGCTGCCGGTGACTATAGTTCACACTGAGCTCATTCTTCCACTGGAAAATTACAGAAGCCGTTCATTTAATAGCAGGGTGCAGGAGGTAAAGAAAGAAGCTTCAGTTTTAGTACAGGCATATTTAACTTACACTTGAAGGGTGTACGTGAGATTGTTCTTCTATCACATTAATTTAAATTTTGGAATTCTAGAGCAGGAGTATTTTAAGTCTGAAATTATGGAATTTGGATTTTCCCAAAATAATATCCCTCATCTACTTCCTTTTACTTGGTGAATAATAATAATACTCTTAGTCTTAGAATTCCTATAGATTGGACCTTGATTGCAGAATCAGAAAGTTTGAGTTGTGATCAAATAGATTTGTGACACTAAAAAAAGCAAAAACCTTAACTGATTTCAATTCAGCCAATCTCTCCCTTAAGGTGATCCCCTTGTGCCCCCCTGGACCACTTTCTACACCCTTACTTGATTGTTCACCCTACTGGAAGTCCCATTGTGCCCACTGCCTGAGGGAGAACATTCACTGTTCTGCGACCTATGGTGCATGCCATTGTGCAGCAGCACGCAGTTCATGGAAAACTCTTTTTTTTTTTGGTTGTTTTTTTGCCTACACCAGCACAATCATCACTCCCCACCTGCTCTACTTGCCAGAATTGTCTGCCTGCAATTTTATCCTCATTCCCAAAATCAAATTGTATTTGACCCAGTGAGCATTGCAGGTGCACTAGTTCCAGTGGTCAGTCCCAGCTGGGCTTCCAGGGAGCAACTGAAATGGCAGCACTGGAAGTGATCCAGAGTCATAGGATGACTGTAAAGGACCCAGCTGCCTGATTTAAACCATGTACATTTTTTGCTGTTTATGGGTGGAGTCACAAAACCTTTTACTAAACTGTTGCATGTTTGTGGAAAACAAAATAAGCTAATAAAATAATGTGGAATTAACTGTTTTTTGGGGGGTTTTGAATTAAGGAATTTTTTTTAAATTTACTTATAAGCAGAACTTGCATTTGATGTGAGAGTGCGAAGATGATGAAATCTAAACATAACTGAAAAAAAAATCATGCATCATGTCTGTGTGATCAGATTTAAGCATGACAAATTCTGATGCAAACTGCAGCAATTCAGCATTTAAGGGTGGTAAAGTGGTCCAACTTTCCACAACCTCTAAAAAAAAGTTAAGAAGTGTTTTAAATAAACAACAGTATTAATAAGCTGCTGCTACTGCGTGTTGAAAGCAGCCCCTTGAAGTGGTTTGGGCAGCTGGTTATGATGCCTCCTGGGCGCCTCGTTTTTGGAGTTTTTACAGCATTTCCAACTGGGTGACCCTGGGATAGATCCAAAACCTGCTGGAGAGATTACATATCTCATCTGGCCTGGGAATGCCTCGGGATCCCCCCAGCAGGAACTGGAAAGTGCTGCTGGGGAGAAAAATGTCTCTAATACCCTGCTTAGCCTGCTGCAGCCCAAAGTGGAGGATACTGGATGGATATTAATAAGTAATAAGTACCTCCAAACTGTTTCAGAACTTCACCATTCACCTGCTTCGTTCACCTTACACAGTATGTTTAACTTTCCTGTGGCCCTGCCCGAGATGTCCCTTCTCAGAGTTTAAAAAAAACCTCGACAGTCTTCAGTGGGCCACTTATTGGGTGAATTTTAGATAACACTACCTGTAGGCAAGGATGATTATTCACTGCTAATCATTCAGTCTTGGCACTCAAACTGGCAACCACAGCATTAGTTGGCAAGGATGGGGTATTGAGGCACTGCAGTGTCTAAATTGCTTCCACAGGGCAATCCATATTGTTTATACAAGTTAGTCCTGCTTATCACGAAGTCATTACAGCCTGGGGTGGATTATAAAATCAAGCACTGCTCAAGCCGCAAAGTGTGTGTCAAGTATAAGGAGCAGCGGTCTCACTGTGCAGTGGTGTGAGTTCGACAGGGCGATGATGACTTCTGTGTGTGTGTAAGCGTGTCTGTGTGGGAGATAGAGGGTGAGTTTGTGAGTGAGCACCTCCAATGAGCAGAATGCGTGTTCCTCTCACGCTCCGCTGAAGCATGAAAAACATTGTCGACAAGCAGGCTGGCAGCCAAATCAACACACACACTGCTGGTCAGAAAAAAGACTTTAAACTCTCCTTTTTTTCTCTCTCTCTCAAGATGTGACCTCGGAGGGCTGTAGGAAACTCAGTGAAAATCAATTCTTCAATCTTCTGTCTTTTTTTTGTGTGACATTAGCGTTGACAGTATGATGTTACATCTCAAATCTTGATGATGACATGAACAAGTACTTTTGATCGACAGGTTGATTTACTGTAATTGTAGATGGCATAAATCATAACGCACAGGCTTTGAATATTTGAGATCATCAAACACATATTAATATTAGACAAAGATAATCCAAGTGAATACAAAATGCGGTTTTAAATGATGATAAATGATGATGAAATCTGTCCCCCCTTAAATCACACATTTTTTTTGAAAACAGTTCAGTTTCACAAGCCACACTCAGGCCTAATTACTGGCAGACCTGCTGAATTAAGAAATTGCAGACAAAGTGAAGATCTCAAAAAGCAACACCTCACACCACGATCTACAGTTCAGCACTACAGAGAGTGATTAACATGGCCCAGAAAATCATCGCCTGTCCACTGCCCAGTCTGGGGGACCTGTTCAGCTCCCGCTGCCTCAGCAGGGCAGCCAACATACTGAAAGACTCTTTCCACCCTGGTAATCATCTTTTCCAACAGCTGCCCTCTGAAAAACGCTTCAGATCCATCACATGCAGGACAAACAGACTGAAAAACAGCTTTTACCCTAGTGCTGTACGGGAATTGAATACAGGCACATGAATTTTTATTTTTTTATTTAATTTATTTAAGTATTTATTTATTTAAGCTACTTAGGCCCTGTGCAATAATCTGCAGTTTATTGAATGTTTTTAGAGTTTTTGAATGTTTTTATTGGGTCTAGGCACCTTAAGGATTGCTGCTCAATTTCCTTGCACTTTAGTACAATGACAATAAAAGTCTATCTATCTATCTATCTATCTATCTATCTATCTATCTATCTATCTATCTATCTATCTATCTATCTATCTATCTATCTATCTATCTATCTATCTATCTATCTATCTATCTATCTATCTATCTATCTATCTATCTATCTATCTATCTATCTATCTATCTATCTATCTATCTATCTATCTATCTATCTATCTATCTAAAGAAACTCAAGAACAGGTGAGCCACTGATACCTATCACTCTGGAAAGGGTTGCAAAGCCATTTCTAAGGCTTTGGGACTCCAGTGAACCACGGTGAGAGCCATTATCCACAAATGGAGAAAACTTGGAACAGCGGTGAACCTTCCCAGGAGTGACCAGCCTACCAAAGTTACTCCAAGAGCAGATTGACGACTTATCCACACAAGAACAAAAGAACACAAAAGAACCCACAGCATCTAAAGAACTGCAGGGCTCACTTGCCTCAGTTAAGGTCAGTGTTTATGATTCAACAATGAGGAAGAGACTAGGCAAAAATGGCATCTATGGGAGAATTCCAAGGAGAAAACCACTGCTGACCAAGAAGAACACAAAGGCTCATCTCACATGTTGATGACTTTTGGGAAAATGTTCTTTACTCTAGAGGAATAGGCTCCTGGCTGATATAAGGAATGACCAATTTTAAGTGGTCACATAAAAGAAAACCCTATAATTTGCATGCGGACAGCAGTATTAGTCACTAGATAGCTACCAGAAAACCATTTTACATGGAAAGAATGAGTGAATCTTTTTTCCTCTTCTGCTATGTCTTATCTTTTTCTATAATTATTGTCAAAATGAAGTATCTTACAGCATCTTAGAACAACTTACAGCACGGTCATTACTTTTAGTTTAAAGTCTCTTTCTTCGGATCCTTATTCATTTTAATATCCTTGTGCTGTTAGTTTTCCAAACTGCTCACAGTCCAAAGCCAAATTAAAATCCATCCTCAATAACATCCAATAGATACATGTTAGAAGAGACCGGTTGACAGAAGTGGAGGATGTTGCTCCTCCTCTTGCTTTGGACAAGAGGGAGATCAAAATATACTAAAAATAGTAAATAGTAATTAGCTGAAATAAATCACCAGACATAAAAATAAAAATATAAGCTATAAAAGTCAATCCTCTTTTTTTCTTTCTTTCTTTCTTTCTTTTTTTTTTTTTGGAAAGAATCCCACTATTGATGGTAGGTAAAAGGATGGGATGTGGTGTGGGTGCAGCAGGGAACGCTGGCTCTGGCTGCCTGTCAGTTTAATGCGATTGGCCAGGACATATAAAATGATGCTCCAAGGATATGCATCCCCACTTATTAATCCTCAAGCCAAAAACAACAATACTGACAGTGCACTGTTCCAATCAGCCTTCAGAGCTCTTCCACTGTATTGTACAAATGTGAAGAACCTGTAGCAAAGCAACGGAGTAGGTTATTAGAACATGCAAGCTATACCTTGTACCACTAATATTTGCTGCATTGTAAAAAAATTAGAGGTAACATACTCAGAGTTGCTCATGTTGTTCACATTTGGCACAACAGCTGTAACTCAATTAATTATTCAGCAGTACCAATTAGTTGTGATACAAACAGGATCCGTCAGGTGGCCAAGTTGTCACGCACAGTTTTACAGTTAAATCATTTCTTACACTGTCATTTTCCTCAGATGGACGCTGCATCACAGGTGAGAGATCTTTTTATTTTAAAAGCCCAGCCCATTTATGAAAGTCAAAAATATATTACTTTAGTCTTTTTCCAGTTCCCACTCTGTTAAATTCAAAGTCAATATTGGCAGGAGTGATAATGGTATCATTACTGTGGCCTCACTAAATGTTAAAAGAGAAGTAATTTCCTCTCAAACAAACACCAGTATCTCTTTTTCTGGGCTATTTAAAGGGCCAGTTCATTTAAATTACCCAGGCTGACTATACACTGGATGCTGACAGGCTTGCAGTGACAATAAAGTTAAAGATAAATATGGAAATATTGTAAAACAACATAAAACTGCGTCACTGACATTGTCATTGTCATGTGTGTCATTTTTAACTTAATGACTGTCTACTTGCATAGTATTTACCAAAAGCCATGGTCACATACCACAGTTAGGACCATTATTCACGTGTTGCAGAGTACTTCTTCACTTACGATTATGATATCTTATAAATGTGACATTTTCTCTGCTTGTAATGCAGTTTGCAACTTCTGCTTTGAAAGGTGTGATAAAAATAAAGTCCCATTTGCTGTGTGTGTGAGGTTTTAACATGGGCAGCAGCAACATTAATGTCCAGCTTAATTCCTTGAAAAGCTCAAATTTAGTGATGGCGATATGATGACATAAACCCCGAAAAGATTAGAAGTAACAGTTTTATTACCAGATTACCAAAAAAACAAACAAAAAAAAACTTGGAAAAAAACTGCAACGCATCAATAAGAGGACATTTAAGGTGACTGTGAGCACAGCGGGAAAAATACCTCTGGGCGCTCCAGTGCAGTGAAGAGGTCATGCTGCCATCTGCTGGTGGAAAACACCAGTTAGAAACTTGATATGCATTCTGATCTGCTCAAGAGTTCAGTGGATAAAAATACAAGATACACATACATGAACTCAAGTTCAAGGACATGTGGTTTCACCCCCAGAGATATGATGAACTGCAGCAGTAAATCCACTCTTCTAATCTCAGAAAATGTGGGTAGGTGGGCCATATATGAGTAACTCAGTGATAACTCCCTTTGAGATGCCTTTGAGCCTCTCAGTGGAAAAAGAGTCATTGTTATGAGTCAACTTCTGCTGTATCAACAGAAACGCAAGTGCACACACTTGCCGTGTACGCCGAATTTGTCAGTCACACAGCAGGGAGGGCTTGAAGCTGCAGCTGAGTGACTGTCCTATCGATTCAGAAGCTTCTCTTCACCTCTGCCAGCGATTCATGCCTTAGTTAGTTTCTGCTATTGATCTCTGTTCTCACACAGAAGCAGCAGCGGTGATCGACCTAACGGACAGCTGATTGAAGATAAATTTCACAGCCCTATCACCCTGAGCTTTCTACAGCTTAATCCACTTACGCTCCTCTAATTACTGGAGTGTGTCAGAAAATAACACTGGATAATTTCATTCCTATTTGCTCAGATGTGCCCAGCACATTGAAATAACTAATAACATAGGATACACAACACAATCACCCCTCTTACCATCACCAGCCCCACTCACTTCCCCGGCAGCTGCCTGTGGGCATCCTCGTGATGAGACTTCCAATGAGTTTCTCTCGCTCACAAGAGCCAAGGACGATCGGCCTATCAGTTTGGAAAGATATGCAACGGCAGGCACGATCCCCTGTGCGGGCAAACAACAGGGTATTGTTTTGAGGCATGATCACATCAGTGGGGAGATCGGGGTGGAATGGAGCAAACACACCCCACGTCACAAATCGATGGCTTGTGCTTCAGAACGGGAGACGTCAGCAGGAAGTTGGGGACAGACTCTATTTTACACTTTCACTTATTCAATCAGTTGCTTCACTGTCTCTCAAGCAAATCCATTTCCCTTCTCAAAGGAGTAAGACACACTAGGGGGACACCCTGCTGCATACTGAGATGAGAGGTGCAGATGACATATTGATTTCTGGATACTGACTTACTGATTTGCCATAATGGGTTGACACTGTTTTTCATTGCTTCACACCGCAGGACGGGAGTGAAACTGCTTGTTTTAGACACAGGGAATCCTCCATTAAACTTCATCCACACAGTCAACTCACTGGGGGTCACCTAACAAACAGGAGCTGAATTGTGGAACGTCAGGAACAATGTAGCATTTGTAGGAGACATCTGTTCATTTTCTCTGCATCTCTCTGCTGAAAAACACTGAGAAACATGATTGGCCGGGGCTTGTTGTTTTTTTTTAAATAATTAAATTATGTTTGTGAAGCAGGTGGGGTGGGCTCGACACAGAGATGCATAGTCTGATGGATGCCAACCACACGTGGCCTTGGTTGATGAGCTGTTTCCACAGCAACATGGGGCCTTTATCGTCATCACACAGAGAGCCGGGTTACGCCAGTGCAGGAGTTCTTTAAATAGCCATCAGCACACGATTAGGCCAACCTCTACAAAGGCTGAAACCACCAGTGTTTTCACCTCTACAATAATAATAGCGCTTATTTATAGGACAATTTTCATAAATGCCAGAAGAACAGAAGCAGCAAGGTAAACACGTGATTCAAAATATGAAAAATGTAAAGATAAATGAAGGTGCAAAGATGCAAAAAACTGAATAACAGAAGTGAGGCTGTGTGAAGGGGCAGATCGCTGCCCTGATTCATCGTAAACACAATCACATGTGCATGAAGAGAACCAGACTCTGGAAAAAGAATAATACATTTCCTTCTGGTCCATTGCACATACATGAGATTATCCTCAAAATGGATTTAAAAAGTAGTATAATTACAATAACAATCCGGTAGTATGTCAACCTATATGATTAACAGCAAATGTAAAGGTGAGTAATTGTTTTCAGGTGTGTAGACTCTCAGTTCTCATAAGTACAACACCAATTCCAAGGAAAGTTGGGATACTGAGTAAAATATTAATAAAAAGAGATGGAATAATCCAAGTTTTCCAAAAAACGAATTTTAAATTTCATTTGATGTGACCACAAAACAGTTTTCTACTTTGCCTCAGTCCACTGTAAATAAACGTTGGCTCAGAGAAGGCAGCGGTGTTTCCAGATCTAGTTGACATTTGACTTCTTCTTCACATCACACAGCTTTAACCCCCATTTCTGGATGGCACAATGAAGTGTGCTCACAGATATTGATTTCTGGGAGTGCTCCTGAACCCATGGGGTGACTTCAGTGACAGAATCGTGCCTGTTTTTAGTGCAGTTCTTCCTGAGGGCCTCCAATATCCCTCGCACACAGAGATTTCTCCAGATTCACAGAATCTCTGATGATATTATGTATGTATACCATAGATGACCTACGGTACATAATATACCCAATCATGTTACTGACCTGTTGCCAATTAACCCCATTAGCTGCAAAATATACAGTACCAGTCAGTGTGTCCAGACTTTTGACTGGTATTGTATGTTCCACCATTCCCAACTTTTTTGAGCTGTACTGCTGCCAGCAATTTCAAAATGATCTAATATTTTCCTCCCACCATCCAAAGACATGCACTTAGTGGGGTTGATTGTGATTCTAAATTGCCCATAGGTGGATTGTAGTGTGAATAGTTGCCTGTTTCTCTGTGTTAGCCCTGCAACAGGCTGGTGACCCGTCCAGGGTGCACCCCGCCTCTTGCCCTGTGACAGCTGGGATAGGCTCCTGCCCCTGCAACCCTGAGAAGGATGAGCAGAAGAGAATGGGTGGATGGATGGATGGATATTTCTCTGTGTTCTATTGTGAATAAAATATGGACTTGTGAAACTTGCAGATCACTGTATTCTGTTTTTATTAACATGTTACACAGTGTGCCAACAGATCACAGGGAACGAGCTGCTGGTACTCATCAGACTTGAAAAAGTCACAATGTCGTCTTTAATGAGTCTGTAATCCCCTTATCAACAGTTAGTCAGAATGTGTACAAATAATGGAAAATCAAGCGCATTGCTGCCCTCCACAGGAACAGTCAAAAATGAAAATCTCTCCAAGAGCGAGTTGTGCAAGAGTCTGGGAATCCAGGGCAACTTCTTAGCAATTAAAGTCCTCTTTCAAATCCACTTGTGTTTGTGAGCCAACAATGAGGAAAACACTAAATAATGGTGTTCCTGGCATGACTGAAAGGAGAGAATCCCTGCCAAAAAAGAACACCGCTGCCTGTCTGCAGTTTGCTAAAGATCATGTGAAAAAACCAGAAGCTGTTAGAGCAATATTTAGTGGATAGCTGAGACCAAAATATCACTTTGTTGTTTGTTTGAATGAAAAGTTTGAAAAAAGGAAAATGCATCATTTCAACATGAGATCCTTATCCCTAGCTGTGAAACACGGTGGTGGTAGCATCATGGTTTGGGTGTGTTTCGCTGCATGTGGGCCAGCATGATTTGCCCATCGTTGATGGAGCAATGAATTTTCAATTATACCAGAATTATACCAGTAAAGGAAAATTTTAGGACAACTGAATCACAAGAGAAATTGAGTAATGCACCCTCTTGCTAAAATTTGTTACTCAGTTTCCAAATGTTTGTTGGGCATTCTGGCAGAATCCTTAGTTATCACACACAGACACACTCTCCTTATCACTGTACTAATATAAAAGTCAACCCAGCTGTGTATACTGATGTCTCTTTGTCAGGTAACAAGGCAGAGAAAGTTTTTCTTTTGCTCTAAACCTGGCCATCTAGTTTCTGGTTGTGTAACACTGAAGTATCTGCAGCTGGTGTCCATTTAAAGCACTTGAAAGGGGGTGGGGGGGTTAATTAAAAGAGTGTCCCCTACTGAGTAGTCCCTTGCTCTTAAAGAGCTTGTTGATAGCTTCAAGCCTTTCATCTTTAAAGGGTTTGAGTCTCGTACAAGATGCAAATGTGTTGAGTGTGGCAGCCTTCATGCCTCGTTGTGATCACTGGATTCTTGCCTTTCAGTTTTGGTGATTTATTATAAGACTGTGAATTGTTGTCCTCTTCTAACGTGTGTCTTACTTTGAATCCTAAATTAGTCCAAGAATGGAAAATGCACCAGAGGTTTTTGAATTTATACCACTGAATTTGAAATCGGATCTAAAACTTCATTAAAATCAATTAAAATCTGATTTTGATAAAAACTTTAGTAGCTCAGTTTTAGGGAAAATTGCATCGCTTGCAAGGATCTCAACACTACACACATTATGCCAGGAAACAAAAAGAAGCCATGATTTAGATTAGCTCACCATATGACATGGAAAAACGACTAATAATGAAATAAAAAGCAACTCCTTTTTAAGCATATACAATAATGAAATGAAATCCACTTAATTTCTCAGTTCAGGCTGAGCCCTTAAGCTGTTTGGTATGAGCTGATTTATTCATACTAATCAGTCCCTTAATTAGCTACTTGGATACCAGGCGAGTACCAAAATCCTGTCATATTCATGTGCACATGGCAGCATTTAATTTATTTGGCTACATTCACGAGTGGGGAATGAGTTCTTCCTGCTTGAGCGCTGAAACTCATCTGCCAAATCATACTGTAATTTCTGTTATTTCAGAAATGTCAAATTAAATTTTTGTTGTCTAAAATATATTTTTAGAATGATACAAATATTAGTATGTATTAAAACATGGTTGTGTACATCGTATGTTATTTTCTGCATCAGACAGACGTGGCAGCATGCACTGCTTAGTCACAGATGTAATAATCAGCGAGTTGTAGGTGGGGGCTGACTCATATGGGAAGCATCAGTCAGAGCAGCGTCAGCACAGAGATGTGGCAACATCAGTTGCTTCTTGTAGCAACTGGAAATATAGGAAGCGGCAACAGTCTAGTCCAATAAGAGCCAAACGTCTCTGACATATGAACAACATTTTATGGTTCAGGAAATTTGCATTAATTCTGAACCATAATATGACCTATTACTTTACACACAAATGCAGTACTGTTGAAAAATCTCTAGAGGGTGCTATGAGTAAGGATACACAGGAGAATGGTGCTCAGTGCAAGAAAGATTTGGCAGACAGAAAATGCAACTGTTTTTTTTATGATGAAATGGTTTAGTTCAAGTCAATGAAAAAGGGTATGATTTATGACCAAACAATGTAGAAAAAGAGGATTTGCATGAAGAGAAAGACCCCAAACTAAGTTGTGGAATCAAAGTATTGTATAATGGAGGAAATGCTCTATTGGAAAAGCTAAGGAAAAAAAAAAGGCAGGTTTTGATTAGATGACTGGTTAAATTGAATGATATTACAACAGCACCACATAAAACCATTAAGTAGATGCATCCAGTCTGACAGTCAGCTCCTCCTCCTCCCTTTCTCCCCGTTAGATCACAGCCTGCTTCGGCTTAACAACCCTGACCGCAATTTCCGGACAGAGCCAGGGTGGGGTGATGGGTGTGTGGACATGCGGGTGAACAAACACAAAATGATAAATAATTAAAGTCAGCTTTATAGCGTGGAACATGCAGAAAGAGACATGATTTAAAAAGAACACAGATAGAGAGTGGCTGATAATTATGGCTCTGATTGATTATGTGCTTTGTCTCTGTGAAAGTTTCTCTTTGTAATTAGGCTTCGGATTCCTCTGGAAGCGCCTCTAAATGACCATTTACAGGATTAAATATAGATGAGTTCTGCTTTGAACCCAGAAAGCCCCACTCCCTGCTCCATTAACAACTATCTCTCTCTACATCAGCTGATGAATACAGATGAAAACATACATTTGGCTGAAAGCAGTTCATTAGCATATTAACCATATGTAGAAACATTGGAGCTTTTGAGAGGATGAAACTGAAAATAAGTCCTCTTTTCCATTAAAGAGGTTCCTAGAAGGTGATACTAGTAAATGCAACTGAGTCTTATTTGCCAAAGGCAGCCAAAACAAGTGCGTGCTGTGATCTTACCAATAAGGAGAGATTTAATCAATCATAGTGAGGGCAGGAAAAAGCTGCTTCCCATATACAGGTAAGTTGGGGAGGGGGGGGTCTAATTAGCAGAAAATAATTCACCCAGCAGTATGACAAGAGCCCATGAACCTTTTTATTACCTAAAAAAATGGTGTCTTTACTCATAAATCTGTGATTACCTTGTCCTTGTCATCATCTATTAGACAAAATTAATTAACTAGACAATCTAACTAGACAATCTGCACCAGCTGCAACACTAATGAGTTTTCTATCATGAAAAGTAGACACCAGATAAAAAGAACTCACACGAGTTTACTAAAAAGACTACGTATCAGTGGATGAAGTGGAAGAGAGGCACGGATGCCCAGAAAGCCTTGCCGTTGTTATTTCCCGCCACAGTAGTACCTGGTTTCCACTGACATGATGCTGGTGTGGAGCCATTTCTGCCATGGTGCCTTTTGAGAAGTTGCCTACATCTCGACAGATTTAAGAGCTTAATGCTACGATGCCAAAGTTGACTGAATCATAGCGGACGGGCTTGTAATCCTGCAAACAGTGGTGTCAAATTTGGGTGCCACCAGTTGTCTTTGGTGCCAGTTGAAAAGAGGTGTAGTTGCCTTCAGGGGCACATTTTCCTATGGCACACACACTCGAACACACACAGGCAAACTTGACAGGCAAAAACATTACCACCCGTGCTGTTGCAGCTTGAAATAAAGTCAGTAAATATAAGCATATCAATGTGCCAGAGTTTGTGTTTACACTACTTGAAACATTATCACTGAGTCTGGTAAATCCTGAGCATTGAAGCAGTAACAAGTTATTTCAGTACTGGCAATGCAATCCTGGAATTTGAGCCTGGAAAGTTAATGCTATTGTAATTTTAAAAATATTTTTAATGCTGTTTTGGCAGGCATCACCCACAGTTTTGGCTGAAAAGCTCATGTGATTGGCGGTTGAGCTGTACTGTTCCTCAGCAGTGGGCACGCAGGAATGTTAAGAGGGAGGAAATGCACCGATTAATCCCAAACATTCTCATCAAAGGCTGCAGGGCTGATTACTGGACTGCTGCTCAGGCCGTTGGGACTGAACACCAAGTAGCCCTGCTCTGAAACTCAACCTGACACTCTCTGTCCACCTTACTTGCTTTTAATCAAGTTATATGGAGAAAAACATGCAAGTTTTGAGACAAGTATAATCACAGTAATTTAGTTCATTTCATCCTGAATCTTCTTGACCCTGACTGTATATAAAAGATATACATAGCTTCAGGTTTAAGTGTGTTAATCTTGCATTCCTTCCAATGGCCAGCAGGGGGCAATTCCTGCTGTTCCAAAAGACTTCTGGTTCAGAATCAGAATCAGAATCAGAATCAGAAGGTTTTTATTGCCATATGGGTGAACAGGTTCACAGCATTAGGAAATTGCTGCGGTACTTCGTGCTTACAGAAAAAAAAACAAAAAAACAAATAAGTATAAAAACTATAAGACAATATACAAGTATACAAATTGCAAATATACAGAGATATTAGATATTATATTATATTCTGGTTGTATAGAAGTCTATGTAAAAACAGCCCCCTCGACTCCCTTACTCTATGACCTAAACACTTTCCTGTTAAGTTTATGAGCCCGGTTGCTAGTTTAAAGTCATACTGAACACAACATGAAGTTAATTTTGTCAATGATGGTCCCCATTAGAGTCAACAAGGGGGATAAACTAATGACTCAGTGGGTAATGGCTTGTGGCTGACAAGCTGCCACCATGCGCCTCATTGCATAACGCCTGCATATGACCACAAATGTAGCCTGTCTGTTATCACAAAGCGGAGGTTGCTTTGAGATAACCAGGGGGATGATAGCATAAAGGAAAAAAGAGAAAATAAAATAGCTTTTCTTAGAAATTAAAATGTACTAATAGGTAATAGAATATAATTATTATACCATTAGTTCACTGATTAAATTTTATTTACAATATTTACCTTACAGTACATATTATATTGTAAGGTAGATACCCTACAACATCTCGGAGCTACTAAAGCAAGCATGTGGTGACAGAGGGGAGAAAAGCATCCTTTTAACAGGAAGAAACCTCTGGCAGAAATCTGCTAAGGGAGAGTTGCCATCTGCCACAGCTGTTTGGGGTGATGGGAAAGAGAGGAGAGAAAAAAGATTTTTTACACCCTTTCTGATGCAACCCCAAAGAGATTTGTTAGGTAAATATGTAAACCACTACACTATGGACACTATGGAGCTGCTCTGATGGGATTTGCCTATTTTTGACAAAGCACAGGTAAGGGCAGTTCTACAGAATGGTTTTATCTGCAGCTTCATCGGTCTGGAACCAGTTGGTTCATGTTATCGTACAGACTTTGCACAAATATGATTTTATAATAAAATGGGTCATTCAATGGACCAGTTCACTGGCTTTATGATACATCTCCACCTCTGCTACTGTTATAAAAAGCCTTTTAGGTAAATGCTAATCACCAACTGAGATATTTTTGCTCAGAACTACAGTTGCCACTGTACAGCAAATTTGCATGGTGGTATTTTATTATGTTGATTGAATGTGTTTGCTTACTCAAGGCTAGAACATCTATCTCTGGGCTGCATGCTAACCGACACAGGTGTTATCACGTTTACACGGCTGCTTCTTTTCTACTTCAGGCCAGATTTGAAGTCTGTATTTATATGTGTGTGTGTGTTCTGGTTTGGATGCGTTGCATGAGTTGGATGCACCAGTCAGATTCATGTTCAAGACTGACCTGAATGATGCATTATAGCGATCAAGGAGGTGTGCATACAGCTCATCTCACAGGATGTGTATCTGAAGCACAGCAACAACCTGTTAAGCTGATTGATGGCACCCAAACAAGCACAGCTCAGCTTAATATCAGCGAATTGTGGTGCAGAAATGCTTTCAGAGAGAGGCTTCACACCAAATCCCATACAGGCAGTGGCAGGATCAGAGAAACCACGGATGAGGCGTAACAAATTAGAGAGCTGGAGGGAATTAAAACTAATCACATGGCTACAGAAAAGGGAATAATTGAGAACACAACAAGAATAAGGAGGTTATTACATTAAAGGAGTGAATAAGGGTATCCATACCAGCTGTGAGCTGGTTTCAGCCCATTCAGCTCACAGTGCTTTCTGCTCCACCTACTACATTGATAAAGCCCTGAAATAACAGGCCCATTTCTGACGAAAAGTTTCTCCTAAAGGCCACGTACAACTGTCGTCACTCCAAGGGCTCTGAAATTGCCACTTGACAGTGACACAATGTTCCAGTTGAAACCCCCCGCCGCCCGAGACCCTCCCAACCTCGTCGTCGGCCACGTAGAAACATCAGGAGCTATTTATAACATCTTCATCCCCTCATATGAAGGAATATCTCTCTGTTTTCCTTCTCTCTCCTCTCTCGCTTCCCAGCTCACTGTTGCCATGGAGCTCTGAATCAATGACATCACAAGTGTGTGCATGCTTGCGTGTGTGTTTGTGTGCGGAGATGAAAGCTGGAATCTGCGGACTGAATGAACACAGCTAGAGAATATCAGGTGATGAGCAGAACCACAGACAGCAGGCATCCAGCTGGAGCGCGCACACGCACACGCACACGCACATGCACACGCACACGCACACGCACACAACCGAGCTCATACGGCCCTTCACCCACCCACTCACCAACCCACACACACACAACCAAGCAATCTGTCACGCACCCTGTGACACACAGCCAAACAAATGCATAGGAAAACTAATTGGGTTAATGATGATGACTGCTCACACTTTTCAAAATGGCGGCTCTGTTATGTCAACTGTGTGGAACTTCAAACAGAAGTCAGACAGGGAATTAAAACGGATACATACAGTGTGTTTTTATGCCTCATATGTGGTTATTTTTCACAACCCTTCCCAGACATAAGAGGAAATTACAAGATTGCTTAAATGTATATTAAAAACTCTATTAAACTACAATTACAATAAAGTACTGTTATTTTAATTACAAATCAAGCTTTAGAGGTTTTTTTCATCCACTGCACAGACACAAGCATAGATGCTCAATTTGTTAGAGCTTAAGTGCAAAATATTAACCATTATATATAATTATATTAATATAAATGAGTGAGTGTGTTCAAACTTTTGACTGCTAATGTATAGAAACATTTAACTATGCAAGTGTGCGTGGGAAGCTATGTTAATTTTAGTGAACTCACCTCTAACCAGCTCACTGTAAACAGGTGGGCCCATTCCCTGCTAGTGTGAGGCCACTTAAGTGTGCATGGCTAAAGCAGCAGAAAATAGAAATCGCTTGAAAGATAGAAGAGTTATGCGATAAAAGAGTCAACCATAAATAATCTACATGCGCTATACAAGACATCTGTTGTACTGTGGAAAATCCAATGTGTGAAAGAATGTGTGCTGACAGAGACTGAGAGTGTGTCCAGTTGGGCGTTACAATATGTCCTGTCCTGACATGGCTGCAGAGCAGATAAGCTTCTCTTATCTCTGTTGCCAACTCCTACCCCCAGACAAAGTGACCGGGAGGAGAGCAGACAGCAATGGAACAGAACTGAAATAATGCCTCTATTGTTCAGTCTATTTACCCCCCCCCCCCCCTTCCCCCCCCCACACACACACACACTTCAAACATTCCCCACCCTCTGTGTATTGCTGTGAAAAAAACCTCAAAAGTGTCACCCGTGTTGCTTTCTTTCTGCTTCATCATGGCTGCCCCCTTGTTCAGTCTGCCTTCCGTCTCATCTTTTAAAGGTGCTATAAATACAGCATATGCACCCGCGCCCACATACACACACTAACTCCTCCAACTGGCAGCACCCATGGGAGCCACCCCACCCCACCACAAACACAAAGCCTAGCCTCGCACTGTTTTGTCTCATTTATCTCGCTCAGACTTGTTCCACCTTTCTGCCAACTTGCAGTAGAAGTTTAAACATCGGGATGCCATGCTGCTGCTGAAGAGCGAGCCAGCACACATGCAAATCAGCAGTGTTTATCAGTGTGCAAACAAACCACACATGCAAAATATTTGGGGCGCCCAGATCTCTTAAAATGCATATTTGAAAAGGGCATCCCTGACTTCAAGAGAAGCAAAGGGATGTTTGAAGCACTGCTGTTTTTCAAAATTTCCTGTGAAACTAGACTGTGTGACTTGCACATACTGGATTCATTACTATAGCACTGATACACCTCATTGCTCAGTTCATTAGGTTTTAGCTCTGCTGCTACAGCCTTATGTCCGTTACCATATGGTTGCTAATGGTAGCAGAAAAAATGGCCAATGGGCAATGGAGAGAAGATGGGAAAAGCTGGGAAAAAGACTAGCAGAAGACATGCAGAAAATGGCCTTGGGGCACATTTGAACCCTTATGGAATATGGGTCACCAACTCTGCCCAGCAAGGTAAACTGGTCCCCATTAGTAAATATTATTGAATACATTGTCACTGTTTACCCAGAGGGTTGATTCTGTTCATCTGGATGCAGCGACTTCTATGGGAGAAATGTTTCTTCAGTCTCAGTTGATGGCAGGTTTCCCCAACCTTCTACTGAGTACAGTTGCATATAGACTGACACTAGCACCTTTGGCTAGTTGTCCTCCTAGTTGTCCCCAAAAGATGTCCTCTTAGACCCCCTCCTCGGTTCATAAATGGCTTCCTTGACTCCCCGCTCAAACCATCTTTCCTTCCTGTCCAGGATGTGCACATCCTCATCACTGAAGGAGTGGCTACTAGCCTGTAGGTGTAAATTGACTGCAGAGTCCTGGCTTGAGGAAGCAGTTCATCCACTTAGTCACAGGTTGTTTGGTATCCCTGATGTATAATTCATGGCAATCCTCTTGGTGCTTAACTGTGTATACACTAATGTGCTCTATTTGTGCCAGGGGACCTGGTCCTTGGGGTGGACCAATTCCTGGTGTAACGTGTTTTGGGGTTTGAAAGCCACAGACATGATGTTTTGAAAAAAATGTGTCTTGACTGCTCCGGGTACTCCTGAAACATAAAGGATCACCACTGGTTTTCGCGTAGCCAGCAGTTGACAAATGTCCAGCTGGGGAAACCACATTTACTCAGGACCTCTTTGTTCTTCTACTTTCCTGGTCTCTGTGTCTGTGGAGATGGTGTTTGCTCTGTGTAGTATCTTCCTGGTGACGCTCAGTTTGTGCTTCCATGGATGATGAGAGTCAAACCTTAAATACTGACCCATATGCATTGGTTTACATCAGCCTTCAAATTTCCTCCATCACTGATAGTAATATCACAGTCTAAGAATGCCAGCTTGTCATTTGTCATATCTTTCCTGGTGATTTTGATGTGTCGTCCACTGAGTTATCAAGATCAGTGAATTGTGGCAAGTCCTGAGATTAGAATTTCACTCATTTTGTATCCACATACCTGAAGGGGATCTGGCATAATAATCTGCCAAATCAAAATACGTGGAGCTTCTGCTGTGGAAGAGCTCCATTGTGAATAAGCCAAAGGAGCCAAAGGAAGCTTCGTAGATGGGCAGCGAAAAAAAATCATGCAGTTCGAAGGGGGCCAAAGATCACAGAGACACCATTACAGATTCACAGAGGGCCATATGAATGAAAACAGGCAAAACAGTAGGACCAAAGAATGCATTGGACTCACCTGTGATGACTGCAGTTGAAGCTGGCAGGATGGTGATTTGGTGCTAAAGAGACTTTTTTTGCAGATGAAATTTTGAGTTAGCAGTGGAAGCATATGTGAAAACCAGTAAAGCATTCTCAACACTTTGCTGCAGAGCTCCATCAATGGGGAAAAATAGTTTGGCAAATAATAATATTGTGTAGCAATGAATTAGCAAGGTGTGGCCATATGATCAGTAACTCATGGCCATATTAATATTTGGGAATGAGATAATTAAGTGTTAAAAACAGAGAAACCGATGTGCCTAACATTTGTTATGTATAGTTATTATTTCTCATTTATACATCTTGGACACAATTTGTGGCGTCCCAAACATGTTTGTTTCCAACAGGGAAGCTGCCGAGTACTCGCTGGTGGACAAACTATGCAACATCAACGCTCATGACACAATAAAGGTTGTTTCTGCTGTCTCCACATGTTTCATCTTCATTTATCAACAATTACAAATGTCAAATACTAATAGTTAAGCAAATAGCTAATATTGGCCAATAATATCGGCCTGACATTTAATAAGTCGGGCTCTAATTAAAAACTCACTGAACACTTTTAAAAGAGTATCTTTGCTTCATGTACAAAAATAGCCCTGCAGTGGACAACACAGTCATATCTTTCTCATCCATCTCACCCATAGTGTACTTTCAACCAATGAAATTAGCATGGATTGGTCCAGCTTTGGAAAAGGCACTGCCATGTGGCAAACGTAAAACTATGGCATAATCAAAACTACAATAAACCTAATGCCAGAATGAACTTTCAGTATATATTCAGTATATAACATATTTATACTTATTTTGAATTATATGATTTTAGCATAGTCCTTTATCTCTACCAGCTAGTGGCTCAATTCTGTTACAAAAGTACTCTGTCCTTAGATATTTTCACTCATGGAGAGACTAAGAAAGACCACTGTGGTCCCTTATTAAACCCCAGCACACACATTGCTCACCTCCCTTTCCCCTTAGCCATGCTGAAGACGGGTCAGTGAGCTCTGGGCCCTCCCGTGACACAAGAAAAGACAAAGATGGACCTTCCATTTATGCTGGCAGCTTTGGACTTGCATGTGGCCTATTTCCTCCCACTAAAGTCACCAGGCTGTGGCAGGCTGTGGCCCCATCTGCCTCATGCTACTCCAGAAGAGTGCAAGTGATAGCAGAAATTAATGTAGCCCATTGCTAGTGATTGAGACAGAGGCAGCCTGTACAGTTTAAGGTGACTGGACTTAATAGGTTAAGGCTGGCTAAAGATCCAGGTTTGAGTACATCAACCCCACACATCCTGTGGTGATAACCTATGGTTCAGCCTCTTAGATGGTGGGCATGTATGAAATAGCTGCTATTGGACATAACTCAAACTATGTGTAAGCTTTCTGCTTACAGGCCCTCCCAGCTCCTTCCTTATTTGATGATTCTCAGAGGGAGATGAGCAGTGTGTACGCTGGGATTAGGGGATCACAGTGTGTGGTTATTACCCCCTGGTGTGGTGGTAAATGCATGGACAGCAGAAAAGATGGTTGTAGCTTTCTAACCTGAAAAGTGAAGCTGACAGATCATATTTAATAGAACATTAAATCCATTTTGTAAATTACAGTTGTCTTAAGAGTCAGAAAGGAACATTATCCAGGATATGCTCATTGACTAATGACTCACATTATCCAGGATATGCTCATTGACTAATGACTCAAGTTATTAGCCAATGAGTGTGAGGTTTCACAGTCAGATCCCCCACAGCCACCCTGACTTTTTGTCATGCCATCTTGTCCATGCCACTTGGTCTTTTGAAACTGAATGTGATGTGAAAGGGGTGGTTCTGACTGGGAAGCCAAGACCACTTTGTGTTAACATAGTAGTGACTTGTCAGTCACACAGTTCAGTTAATAATAGGTTAAGGCCATAAACTCATAAGCAATTGGACTTCTGTTTATATTCAGAAAAATTATTCAGAAATAAGTTAGAGGTTTAAGGAACTTCTGCAGTGGCCTCATATTTTACACCTAGAGGCTACCTTCATCTTTAATATACAGTCTGTGTTTCACAGCAAACAAACAAACAAAAAAGCAATGTTAACAAAATGTAACAAAATTTGCTTTGTTAAATTTGCACATTATGCCAGAGAAAACTCCCTCTTTTCACCTGAAATGGTTTAGTTCAAAAGGGAAGTCCTCGTGATGGCATTCACAGGTTATGACACAGAACATTTACAATGCAAATTGTTTCAGAGTAACACATAAAAAATTGCACGTAAGGGTCGAGACAGCCCTATGGCTGCTTTACATTCCAGTCGACATAAAAACAAATAAGGAAATAAGATTAAAGTGATAGAACATACACACTAACCAGTTTAATACAGTAACATCTAGGCAAATCAAATTTTATCCAAGCAAGCCTTAGCTTTGAGCTCTACTGCAGCAGCGCAGCCTTCAACACCACAGTGGAAAACAAATGTGATGGATGATGTGTGTAAGTGACAACTTTCTGTAATTGCTGTGGGACCCCCTGTTTGGAAATATTGAGGCATTTTGGTTGATAAGAAATGCACAGAGTAGGTCTGCACCCCTAGTTTGTGTGTCAAACTTACCATTCATAAAAATGTGAATTGGTAATCAAGACACTAAAGACAGTTTTGAGTACTTAGCCTTTAGCATGATATCTTAAAGAAATATAGTTGTGGCCAGAAATTTTCATGCACTCACAAATGGTCGTGTCTCTTTGCCAGCATAAAAAGGATTTGTTTGACAGCTCTCATTGGATTGATCAATACTCAGACCAATGGGAAAGTCCAAGGAACTCAGTGAAGATCCAAGATGGAGAATTATAAATTTGGAGCCATTTCTAAACAACTGCAGATTCCAAGATCATCAGTTCATCAGCCAAGGTCTGGAAGAAGACCCAAGTGGTCACCCTCAGGAAACGGGTTAGGATGTTTAGGAATAATCAAAGAACCTTTAAAGATCAAGCCTGTCATGAATTGGAAATTTCTGGAACACCAGCGTTACTGTACAGTGAAGTGAGGGTCACCATGGACTGAGAGGGTGCCAAGTCAAATCAACTGACGGTTCAATCTTGGACACAGTTGGGTGTTCCAATAGGACAATGATCCCAAACTCAGAACTGGTTTTGGAATGGATAATACAGAGCTAGCAAAAAGCTTCTGAAATTGCCTTCCCAAAAAGCCTGACCTCAACCCTATGAAAAATTTGTGGCCTGTGCTTAAAAGCCAGAACCAATTTAAAGTAACTATTTATTCTGCCAAGGAAAGTGGTCAAATATTCAGACAGAATTATGTCAGAAGCTTGTTGATGACTACTGAAAGCATCTGGTTGAGGTGCAGCTTGCTAAGGGACATTTAACCAAATATTAGTGGGACCATATTTATATATTTGTTATATATACAACAAAAAATTAAACTTAGTATAAAAATACCCAGAGAGATGTCAGATTATTCAATTTTATTTATAAAGCGCCAAATTACAACAAACAACCCCCTATGAGCAAGCACTTGGCAACTGTGGGACGAAAAAACTCCCTTTTAACAGGAAGTAACCTCCGGCAGAACCAGGCTCAGGGAGGGGCAGTCATCTGCTGTAATGGTTGGGGCTGAGGGGAGAGAGACAGGACAAAAGACACACTGTGGATGAGAGAGATTATAATATACACAATTATACACAATAATACAGAAACCATGTGATTTGTAAATGATTTTTATTAGCAAAATAAGGGAGATGAGTCTACAAAGATTCTCCTTCCACAAAGAACATACACATACATTGACAGTTGTGGCAGTTTCTTCATATGAACAGATCCAAGGTCTCATTTAACATCACTTTCTTGGCAAAGTACTCCTGATCTATGATAACAGACCAGGCTCCCTTGACCATCATAGTTTCCATCACCTAAAGAAAAGGCTTCCAGGATCCTCAAGCAGTGTCTCTACTCTCAAAATCATCACTAGGCAGGATCCAAGAACAGCATCTGAATTTAAAGACATTTCAAACCTCATTCTCACTTTCACAACAATCTATTCTGAGGCTATGTTTCTCTCCTCAACACCAAATAACCCATAGCCTTTCCCCCAAATACATTAAAATATACAGTAAAATGTGCCTACTCTGGTCTTTGTACTTAAAACACTTAAGCATATTATAAGCTCAGTGCCTCAGCTAACCACTTTCTGAATGGTTGGAAAGAATGGATATATTACACATTGTTTAAAAACCAGGACCCCAGATTTGTGGGGCAAATGTAACAATATACATCGCAGTATTGTACTGTGTGATTGGCTGACGAGGCCTTCCACTGTCAGGGCGTGTGGGGGTTAGGGGACTGTGGAGGCTACATGTTGGTCACAATGGAGACCCATGTACCTTTAAAACTAGAGGGAAATCCTCCTCCTGATAGCTCAGTGGTGTGCACACAGAAGATAGCAGAGACACTAACATATGAAAACAGTTTACCTCTTTATGTCTAGAACAATTCAGCAGGCAAAAGAACAAGCGTTTGTACTATGACCGCAGTAAAAGGCATGCGAAGGCACAAGTACCAACAAACTGGACTCAAAAGTTGCACCCCTTTTCTTCCCTTTTGGTTGCGGAGAAGGAAGAAAAGGAGCATTTCCATCAACAGTGGAATTTCCTTTTCCGGAGACAGTGGCAGAAGGAACAGCAGGAATAAAAAAAAAAAAAAAAAAAAAAAAAAAAAAAAAAAAATTAAAAAACAAAAACATGACTTCCTCTTTCTCAAAAATGAAAAAAGGTGCAAAAGAGAAAATTTTGCAGCGACGCTTTTACAATGATACAAACATCCTACACAAATGTTGTAACGCTAGTTCCAAACGTTCCAAGACAAAAAACAAATAAAGCTGTTCAAAGTGGCATATAGTACAGCACTGGTCCATGACTGATTTTCCTGGCTCTCCTCATCTTCCCCACCAAACATGCACAATAAGCCGGCTCCACTGCCTGAGGACACAAGGGGAGAAATAAAGAAACATGAAAGACAAGTAGATGGAGGAGGGGTGGCGGTTTTAAAGAGAGGTTTTGGAGAGCTCAACCTTGCTGCTATCGTTCCACATGCATCTAATTTGAGCAGAAAATGAATTTAAACCCTTTGAAAATAAGAAGGCACAAATTCCCCCAAATCAGTGATTAAATTATGATGGATTATGTTGCATCTTTATGCTCTGGAAATAAAAAAAAGATTTAAAATTTTTCTTTAAATACAATAGAAAGAGAAAACCTAGGAAGACATTTAAACAAGGCTCCTGTGGTTTATACAACTCCCACTCCATCCTGATTCTATGGTGAACACACATACAGTTGTATTCCTGATATGTGCCCTCATCCGTGACACACACACACACACACACACACACACACACACACACACACACACACACACACACACACACACACACACACACACACGTCTGCTGCATGTGAGGGATTACTTACCAAGAAAAAAAAAAGGTTGTCATTTTCATATCATCCTCATCTTCAGAAGAGTCCACAGTCTTTCAGGTTGTTCTTGATAATGACGTCAGTAACAGCGTCAAAGACAAACTGCACGTTCTTGGTATCTGTGGCGCAGGTGAAGTGGGTGTAAATCTCCTTTGTGTCCTTCCTCTTGTTCAGGTCCTCAAACTGACACTGGATGTAGGCAGCTGCTTCCTCATACGTGTTGGAACCTGAGAAAGACGAGGTGGAAGTGAGGCCCAGGAAGTTACCACATAGGAAGGAACACTAAAAGTATACATTTGAGAGGTAATGAATAGCATGGCCGAGCTTTATCCTGCTAACTGGGCTTCCTTTGCCAAGAAAAGAAATAGTCAAATTATTTTAAATGCTGGTATCGGCCTAGATCACGTTCGGTGCATCCCTAATTGCATGTATGCAAATTTCTTGTAATTGTATGGCAACAATGCTTTGATAATCCACTAATTAGTATGCATTTCAGTTGTATCATTTGTACAGAAACCAAAGAATAAAAACAGAATGCTGCAGGTTTATGTGGATGAACATGCTGGGCTGAAACAGAGATTTCAGAAGGTTACTGGTGCTGGCCAACACACAGTCTGGCAAATGGGTGCTGTACAAAAACAACATTTGGGTTAAGATGCCGCTCTCCTTTGCAGGGGATAACCAAAGGGTGTTAATTACAGCGCTTCAAAGGTGCTGGTGTGCTGATTTCCTGCAAGCTATATTCTTGCATTTAGCGAGAGAATAAACAGTTTTAAAATGTGCTGTAAGGCGTGCTGTTTTATAATGACATGAGCTGAGGGCATGATAAGTACAATTTGACTCCATGAACAAAAGCTTTTTGCTGCCAGACTCACCAGCATATTCGGGGTAGCAGATGGTAAGAGGACTCCTCTTGATTTTCTCTTCAAACAGGTCCTTCTTGTTTAGGAAGAGGATAATGGAGGTGTCTGTGAACCACTTGTTGTTGCAGATGCTGTCAAACAGCTTCATACTCTCATGCATTCGGTTCTGGGGGAGAAAAAAGGAAAGTGGTCTTTGCATTTTGCTCAGTGATCCATAAAGACATCATGAGTGGAACGGATCCTTTACTTCTACTTCTTTGACCATCATGATTATAATGCACAAAGACAAAGTTCCTGCTGTGTGTGAACACAGAGTGCCTGCTATTATGTCATATTTCATGAGTCACACAGCGGAACCACTCACCATCTCTTCATCCTCGGCCAGCACTAGGTCATAATCACTGAGAGCCACGCAGAAGATGATGGCCGTCACACCCTCAAAGCAATGTATCCACTTTTTCCTCTCAGACCGCTGACCGCCTACATCAAACATTCTGGGTGGAACACAGGAGTGGTCATGTAAGCATATTTCTCAGCTTGACTGCAGACATTACAGGCAGTATGGCAGTAGAGAGCAAAGCAAAGAAAACAAATGACGTCTTGGTTATAAATGAAAAATAAACTTTATAAACTGTTACTGGTTCAGAAAACACTGAAGCATACAACAAATGTCGATTAAAAACTGAGCACATAATCATTATGTAAAAGACAATAAAAAGGGCTTGAGAAGCACCAAGCAGAAACAACCTGAACCTAAAAATGAAGGTAGCAGATGTGACAAAAACTGCAGTTCCCTGAAAGACCACTTGAGGCTTGCTCCAAAATCAAGTCTATCCCTGCAGACATTCGAGTCAGCCCAAATATCAAGTCAAAATAAGCATGTTCAGTCTGGCACAATAAACTGTCTTTATGTCTGTATCATTTAAACCCTTTTGTGACAACTGCACGAGGTGTGAAATTTTTAAATCTCAGCCTATTTAAACATTTATAGGACTTGAAAGTGTGCATCATTTGGGTTATGGTCACTCAGTGATATAAGTCTTCTTTCTCCAGCATTCAGCTGTACGAGAAGAATTTTGCTAGACTGTAATTTAAGCTTATTTTTTGCTAGCCAAAGTTAGCATTTTAGTCAATATTACAAGGAATTACTGATGCAGCTTGCTAACCAAGCTAGCTTCCTCAGGTTAGTGTTATTTAACTCCCCAGATGCACCCCCATGGTCACACCCAATTAACAAAGCAAATCAAAAACAAAACAAAAAGATCATCAAGGCCAAAATGCCAAGCTTGAGGCTTCCATCATTTATATACAGTCTAAGTCCAGATCAGGAAGGCACTTCCTTAATTGCACACTTTGAAATGTTTGACTCTAGGGCCAGGATTCTCAGGAAAGCCTCAGAGATAAATAATTATGAGTCCTTATACTTTTTTTCCACATTTCGGACAAATTACTATCTATCCATACATTGTGATTTCAAGAGAGACACCAATGCAAAATCAAACGCATAGCTACAGTGCAAGAAATGTCAAGGGAACCATCAAAAGGCCTCATTTAGCTTCTGTAATAGTTTCTACTGGTTTACCAAACTGCAGAAGTACATCTGGAAATACTTAAGTTTTAAATTAGAAAACAAATTTAACCAGAGTCTTCAAATTAGTACCTAAACTGAATAAATACCTTGTTCTAGAGATAACTAGTTAATTCCTGCATTACACAGAGCAATGTCTACTTCAGGTTTGTAATTCAGTGTGCTAATTGCAAGGAATATCTGTCTTCATTACAGTGACGCTGAATTGGCTAAAAACACTTGTGGTATTGTGACATCACCAGGCCTCCTGCGCTCACTTCCTGTCTGTGTTAACAGAGGGCGACAACTGAATCATCGCTGCTGTGTGCAACACCTTCGCAGACTGTGTCACAATGTACAGCTGTAAATGTATAAAGGGAATTTCTTTTGGAGTGAATGAGTCAATAACAGGAAGGAAAACTAATTAAGACATCGTGTAAATCCCTTTGAGCCAGTTGTTAGGGCAACAAAATTCTCACTTGAAGTGCAGGTCCTTGAATGTGAAATGTGTCTCAACAATGCCTGTGGTTTTGACTCTGGTCCTCAGGACATCCTGCTGAGTTGGGATGTAGGTGGCCTGGGATATCCTGTCCAAATCGTTCAAGTAGCTGAGAGAAGGACGAAAAGAAAAGGACATGAGGGGAGGAAGGGTTGGAGAAAATATATCTAGGTCACACATGTCTAATCTCAGTGCAGGGAGGTGATAAATCAGGTTAGATTCTATATTTTGGACTTAAAACAAGGTACAGAGGTCAATATAACCCAGTTTTACACATCTGAATTATTTATTTTCATTTCTGTTGCCCATTTCAACTGTATAAAACTTTCATTTGACACAAAATAAAACTCTTAGAGAACAAGCATAAAAACTGGAAGCTAAGTGACAGCATACAACATTTGTCTTTGTGCCATTGTGTCTAAATTTAACAGTGGCTTTGTGGTTAGATTTGTTGCTTCATAGCAAACAGAACCTTGGTTTGAATCTAAGCCCTGCTCTTTTTCAGTGGGGAATGTACATTGTTTTCACTGGATGTGGGGTTCCCTCTGTGTGCTTTGATCCCTCCCACAGTCCTAACAATATGCAGCTGAATTGGAAACTCCCTATGTGTGAGTGTGATTGTCTCTGTATTAGGCCTGTAATAAACTAGCCATCTGTCCAGGGTGCTGTCCCACATTTTGCCAAATGAAGTACCTGCTGAGACAGACTCATTACCTTGTATAGGAATAGCTGAGTACTCAAAATAGAAGGATGGAATTCAATTTATTCTCTATCAGTTTTAGTAGGCTTTTGCTTTCTCAACAACATTTTGCAAATAGAGTAGGAAAATTTGGAATATTTGTTGTAACTGTTAAGGATATTACACATAAACTTAGACACTTTGGATGAATTATGACTCAAGTGAATACCTCAAGGTTAAATTACAAGGAAGGGGTGGGGATTAGTACCCTGTAGTTGTTAGCAGAAGCACAAGTAATCTCCATTTCATGCAAACAAGCCTGCTGTTTGTCCTACAGGATATTACGCGAAGTAAAAAAACAAAACAAAAAAAATTATAATATATATATATATATATATATATATATATATATATATATATACACACTGCTTTGCGATGGTGTTCCCTATTCAGAAAAGCCCCTGGACAGCAGGATAAGCGGAAATAATTAGAAAATAGCCAACTGCTGCGGTTTGTCCTGCAATATAACTGCTGATGTTTGTTCTATAGCAGCAAAACGAGGCAAATGGCTTTTCTTATTTAAAAAACAAAACAGGCTGCCTTTTGATATAATCTGTTTCAGTTCCCAGGGCAATATATGGTAGGTTCCAACTGGGAAAGACATACTCAGCTAAAGAGAGAATTCTTTTGTGTATATAATATTTTACTGATTTTGTTTTTTTAAGCATGTGGTAAATGTTCCTGTGCTGAAGTAAGAGGTCAAAGATTAAACAGCCTTTGCAGCCATCACTCTTCAGGCACGATAGAGGAAAGCAAATATTGACAGTTTAAAAGTCCAGACACATCAGTTGTACAAGTTGCTCTCTAAGCACGGTTGAAGGTTGGGGCAGCCTGTGTTTGGCTTCTGTGTGTTTGCAGTGGAAAGGTGTTCATTTTGGGCGCCTGGTCAACTGACGTGAAAGACTTTGTCATTAACAGTCTTTTCTGCAGATGACTCACAGCTGCGGTGAACCCGGCCATTATTTTTGTATGACTGTGTGACTCACTATGCTGCCGAGTCGTTGAGCTGATATTCGCGGGAGCGGCTGAAGCAGGCTTGAACACCTCCGTCCTTCCAGAGTCGCTTAATGACACCAGCCAGCTCAGCTGTCATGAAGCCTTCCTCTGCTGAGCCCGCCAGCACAAACAGTTGCCGTGCATCATCCTGAGAGTGGAGTCGGGGTGGTGATATCATAAATCAGCCTTCTAAGTCATTACACTACCATTATGATTCACATGACCTATCAAGCTAAAATGCCAGTCACATTTTAAGTACATCATAAAGAAAGCTAAAAATTAAACGGCCAAAATAAATGCCCCCCCATTTTTCATAATGTTATGTTGAAGGGTGTGTAAGCTGAGACTATTGTTGCCGCTGACAGCGAGTATTTAATGCAACTACCTGCTTGTTTCCCAACACCACAAATTTACTTTGGTTAGTTTAGAGTAGAAATCCAAATTACAATCCTCCCTCTACTCACAGCTCTTGCAAGGTCACCAAAGTCGATCTTGAGGCGCCCCATGGCTCTGATGATGGCGATTATGGACTGGATAGTGTTGCTGTAGACCACAGCCTTGTACTGCTTACATTCCTCTTCTGAGTAGCCCGCCTCGTGGATGATTCTGCGGGGGGGGGGGGGGGGGCAAAACAACAGTCGGTTAGCAGTTAGCAGGTTAGCAGTTGGGCCAACTGCAGTACACTGTCCGTCACAGAAACAAAACTTATTTTTACATGCTGAATGATGTAACATCATTTTTTAAAAATCATTCTTAGAAATTATTCTTCCTCCTCAGTTCAACTTCACTACCATTTTAAAAAGCCCCATCTGCACAAACACTATCTAGTCACAGTGGCCCTGATCTCTTAGCTCCTCATTTCTGGCTGCAGGAGTTATGATTATCCAGGGAAAAGGAGATTTTTTTCAGCACTTGCACTCAGTGTTGGTTACTAAAGGCATCAGCTGAATTCATGCTATGTAAAATTATTATCTTGGAGTTCTTTCGGTTTTTTTCAAACTAAAAATTCTGAATAGAGCTTTGGCTTTACTGTTCAGTAGGAGAAGCTTTATGCCATACTACTGGCAGCCTACAAACCAACAATGTGTCAGTCTTTCAGCAAACTCCATCTTCCTTACACCATCACCGGCATTCCACCCCAAGCCAACTTTTCCTCCTGAAGATGTAAGACCTTCAAAAGTGTTGGTTAACTTCAAGTGCCCATTTTTATTGTAGCATGTCACCCACTGGAATCATGTGACTCCCAAGTTCTTAAATAATTTAAATCTATATTTTCTTTGGTCTATAAAATAACAAAGAGTTAAAAATGCCAGTGATTATTTCCTAAACCTCATTTTTAAATGTTATAGTGGTAAGATGTAGCTTAGTGTACTTATTGTTTTTCTGAATGCATCCTTAGCATGGAACCAGAGTTACTGATCACACTGGCACTAGATTAAGCCATGAATGCTTATTAGTTAGTTCATGTAATTATTAGTTTCGTCTAAACTAATAGACGAAACTAGTGTTCTTACTGACACTAGCTTTGACCAGCTATAAACATCTATATAATTCAGCGCTATTAAGCTACACTAAACACTTTCCTTAAATCACATGGCTATCTGTCTAGACACTGAACAATCTCTCACTGGTTAATAACCAATAAAGCAATATTACAGTAGGACATGTACAATAAAAAAACTGCAAAAACATATTGTGCTTCTGACATGCGGATCTCTGCTGATTGATGAATGTAGCCATAAAATCATTTATCAAAAATGTAATTCATATGCAGGCCACACACACAGTTTATGGATGATGTACAGCCAGAGTGTATATTAATGTATGTTGCTGGGTTGTCTTCATGACCATTATGCGTGACACCTGTTTGTACTGCAACTCACAGGGTGTAACATCACCCATAGAGACTATGATAGCATGATTGCTGTTTGACACTGTTTGTGTTGTGGAAAATGAATACTCTTCCAGTGTGTAATCTAGTGTGGTGTCATCATGCATCTCATCAGAGAAGCAATTGGGGAAAAAAAAGAAGAAGAGAATCAAGTTTATTTTGCTCGTTCAGTGTGCAGAATGACTTGACACACCCAGGAGAGAAATATACTCACTTCATCTGCTTGACAATTGTGCTTTTCCCTGATTCGCCAGCACCTGCAAAAAGACAAAAAAAGGGGGTATATTAGATTTTTTCCCCCCCAAATTTCATGAGCTTGGTGTTGCTTGCATTCAAGGCTCCAGTGACAAATAATTAGAAGCTAACACTTATATTGACCAGCCCACAAAATCTTATGTTTTTACACGAGGATCCAATGTGACCAAACAGCAGGAATGATGGGAAACCATGCAAATGCAGCCTGAACATAACCCCGCTGACCAAAGGAGAACTTAGAAAAAAGACTGCGTTTGTATGATTGCACTCTGAAATCTGTGCATGACTACAGTGTTTAGCTTAAACAGGCTTTTAACTTCTGATTAGGTCTCATCTCCGGGCAGTTCCAGCCTTTAATATCTTAATTCCTCAATCCCAAATAAGTGTGTCTGAATCTGTTGCTAAATGTCTGTCTGGGATTTTATCAGCCTTGTGTTCACTCGATAAGAGATTATTATTGACAGCAGTGTGAATTCCTGAAAAACAGCAACAACAACAACAAGGCACCTCTTCAGCATGGTAAGACACTCGGCGCTGACCACTAATCAGATTGACGTCAGTTTCCTCGATTGATGAGGCAATACTAGTGGTGGAGCAGGGGGGTGGCCATAAAGGGAATCAGACCGTCGGCACAGCTTTTGTTTGGTTTTGTGGATCTTTTAAATCTCACGGTGTCACTTTAACTGCTCTCGTCATTTTCAGGCCATCTCTGGTGTGAGGCTACAGTCACCTGAACAGACCATGTGGCTCTGAGCTCAAGTCCATCATGTATACCACATCTTCAGCCCTTTTCTCCTCTCATGCACCAGTTCCCTGTGAGTGCCCTTTTACTGAAATATCTTCCTCACCAATAAAAGCCATGTGTGATAGCTTCACAACACACATTCATTAGACTTGTGTGCTCTAATGGGTATTACCATAAACAACATCAGAACTACTAATGTACAATCAATGTCCTCATATTACAGTAGCGGAGACCTGAGCTATAGTGAAGCAATTGGCCGGTTCTTATTGACGTAATGCTCCTCTGCCAGTAGGGAAGGTGTTTCTAACCACTAGAGTGTGGCTATTCCCCGAGTAAACACCCACAGCTTCTCTCTCAGCCCTAGAAACAGAATAAGGGGAAGTGGAATCATATCATGAAATCTACCACTATCTTTTACCTCGTGATGGTGTCAGCAGGGACAACATGGCGTGCTCTTGCATAATAAATCACCCACCTAATCTACTTCCACTTTCCTTGCGATTGCAAAAACAAAAGAGAAAAAAACCCAAAACTAAACAAAAAGGAGGACATGTATTTTTTAGTGCCGCTTCTTGTGGAGCCTGCTGTGCAGTAAGAAAAAATGTATAAAAACTTGAACACAAAATGAATAAAAAAAAAAAAATTGCATGTACCCCACTGCAGGGTACACAGTATGTGACTGAATTCCTGCAAACTTTCTCTCAGTAACAGCTGCATGCTGATAGTACAGCCCTGGCACTTCACCTTCAGTATAATTGGATGAAATTCACCTGAGAACACATTATTTTAATTACGTGTCACCACTCAGGCGCTGGAGCGCCCCTGAGGGGGTTGACGGTACAGTGGCAGCTCCCTGTGCTCCGAGGCCAAAACACTCACTGGTGTGAAGCCTCGTAGGACTCGCGCACAGACGGTGCGTGCGCTGCTTGACTGGGCATGGCTTGCTGGTGAGCTGGCACAGTTGCACCCCTCGGCATTGCCCAGGAGCCATTTTGACAATGCCACGGATATGTCGCTGTGAATGTGGGGCTTCAGGCATTCTATGCGCTCACAGTGAAGTAGAAAGCAGGCTTCTTAATTGAAGTTATGGCACTTGTGTGTACTAAAAACTGTACTTATTTTTGAAAGGTTGCTTGGAGCAGAAAATACTAGAGCTGCAAGTAATCAGTTAATTAAATCAATAATTACTGATCTTTTTTTCTTCAATTATTTAAATTACTGATCTTTCAGGATTAAGATTGAACATATTTTACCACATTTTTGGAGGGATTCCTTCATATTTAAGACAAATGTGATTCATTTTTTTCCCCTTCTGCTTAAAAACAAAAAACAAAAACGACAAAAAAGCATCAATATAAGTGACCGACATAATCCGGGTGTGGCTGCTGTCAAAGTCTTGAGATTTGAGGAACATAAGAGAAAGTTAAACTGGTTTTGACTCTCTCTCTCTCACACACAGGCCTCTAAGGGTTACTTAGAACCACACGCCTGACCTATTGCTCTTCATGCAGAGTCATGTTACACGCCCACAGCTTTGATACACCCACCCCAAAAGAGCTGGAGTCAGAACCACTGGAGCAGCTGGTTTCTGTTTCTAGTGGTTCTAACTATTTTAGGAAAATTCAAACTAACCCTTGCAGTGAAATTTGTGGGTCCCCACCCCCCACCCCATCCTTCCACAGAGAACTGAGCCATTTCTATCTACCGACCACAAACACATCTTCCCTCCTGGAACTCACCCTAGTTGGTCTTTTCCGCAAGCAGGAAGCCAAGGAGGAATATTTTATAAGAACGCGATTAAAACGCCTTGGCTCTCTCATTTATAGATTAACCATATGTTGCTGATAAATGCCGTGCAGAATGAGTAATGTCATACATGCAAACCAAAATTGCAGTCAAAAGCGAAGTAAAAATTCTCTTCATTCATGCTGGCTTTGGGGTCGGATCAATGGCATGAAGATAAATGTGCATGGGTCAGGAGGTTTAAGCAGTTCAAGGGCTCAAGGCGTGCTTATGAAGTTTGGCACAATGTGCTAAACACATTAGTGATGCCACATTAGCAACATGAGCCCAACACCACCAAACCCTTCCCTCTTTTAGTTTTCCACTCTTATTCAGCTTCCTCTTTTACATTCTCTAAGTCTCCTACAGCCATTTTCCCTTTATGATTTATTGTTCCTCTCACTCACTATCCAATCCCCCCCCCCCCCCCCCTTCTCTCTCTCTGGGGCATTTAAGTATGAGTCACTCGTGAAGGGTACCAGGAGCCTCGGAGAGGTGCTACCCACCACGGGAAATGACCATATTAAATCACAGAGATCAATTTGCCAAAAAAGAAAAATCGACAACTAAGAGATTGCTTACCACACGCACGCTGGCACAGACTGACCCATTCGATGTTTAATGTGCTTACAGCAATAAAGGACTGCGCATAATTTAACTACTTTGTCATCTCTGTTTACTGTGAGGGGCCCTCCATCTCTAAGACATGTTTGTTAATGCTGGTTTAACCATGTGTTTAAAAAAAAAAGGAAAAAAAGAAAAAACAAAATGAAAACTTTAGAAAGAGACCAATGACATGAGTCAGAATAAGCCTGAGGTTTATTAATAAAATCTTCCCACAGTTGCACGACAGCTATAGAACGAGTAATTAGGCTGAGGAGATTGTAATCTATTTTAGCATGTAGATATGAATAGTAGGATAATTGGGTCTTGGAGATGATGGAAATAAAATGAGAGCCATATTAAGACTGGAGCTAAATGAAAAATATGTTTCATAGAAAAGATCACATTTCCTCACTCTGTGAGACACCTGAGCCTGCCAGCTGGTTTGGACTTGACAGTGTGCACACAGCCTTTTAAAAATTCAAATTTTTTTTTTTTTCCCTTCATGCAAATTGAGTTTATTGTTTTTGTTTTACGTTAAGATGACTTTTCTATGCTGGCGACAGGGAGAGACCATGAGCCTGTAATTAACATTTAGGACAGTGCATGAAAACCAGGTGGTCACCACATCAAACTGTTGGCCACCTGTTGTATACAAGTATCTCCAACAGTGGGTTGAGGTCACCACCACAAGCTGCACAAAAGAGTTTATGTTCTTCAAGTGCATCCAGAGATATACGACACCATCCCTGGATGCATTGTTGACAGGGTGTGTTTAGAGAAAAGTACACTCCTGAATCGCTTGCAAATCACCAACCTCAAACAAGTGTACTCAGTGACTGTTTTTCTGCAAAGTAAATAACTCAAAAGCCTAACTCAGGTCCCCGTGCTTCACTGCAGCGGAGCTTTTTTCATTTTTAATGCTCTAGTCATTAGCAGTGTTCTCATCTTACAAGTCCTCCTTTTCTTTTCTCCTGGCATCTCAACCTATCTGTGTGTCACTTCAGGAAGGGACCTGAAGAGGCCGAGCGGGTTACCTGGCTACCACAGTGAATGGATCAAACACAGACAACAGGACACAGAGCCAAAGCAGCCATGAGTAGTGCCACACGACCTATTCTATCTGAAACTGAGAAGTGTTAAAGCAGTGCCGCATGGTTTTTGTGCCTGACAAAAAAGTCATATTCTTCTCTACAGCAACATAGCAGAAACTTGACCTAACTTGCTTAGTTTCACTCAGCAAGCCCCATCTGGCTTCCAAACACCCAAGGAATGCAACCTTAACGAGAAAATACGCACCATCTTGTACAAACAAATTCGTACCTTAATAAAAAGCAAACTGTCTCCCAAGAAAAAAGAAAAAATTAAAAAAAGACTGTTCTTTTGATGCACGGTTTAAAAAAAACAAAAAAAACAGAAAAGTAATAATGGCAGAAAATTTGTTTCTGAACTGTGCAAAAGCTGCCAAAAGCTCCTAGTATGCACCTTCTCTTAGGTATTTGCCCTCAGACTTTGTGGCCTGGTAACCCACATACTGTGTGTGCATGTCAACAATTCCCAAAGCAAGCCACCTAAAACCTGTTGATGGAAAAGTTTTAGACTTGTGGCCTTTATTTACAAGCAAAATAGTGCTTCCCCACATCTCAGCAATGCCATTAAAAGACACACGACTAGCTTCTAAATGGACATAGCTCACATATTGGTGCACGCAGGGCTGTCAGATGGAGCTAGAAAATGACAAAACGCATGCAATGAATGCAACAAATTATAATAATGAAGCGTAATAGTTTTCAGTGGGTGTACTGTGCCATTTAAATGACATCTCATAGGTCAGTATCAAATTAACACAGTAACAGCCTATACTTGGCAGATTAGGGTACACACATTAAGATCCATCAAAAACTAATCATTGCAAAGAAGTGCCATGGGGCCACTATATCTAAATCAGCATCTAATGTCATACAACTATTTGGCTATTTAAGTTGATCAGTTACAATTTAGTTTAAATGAGTTGTGGTTTCTGCTAATGTTTATGTGGCTTCTTCTAACTGAATCAGCCGTATTCTTGCTTCTTGATTACTGTAATTTTCTGCATTTGTTGCACAAGCTGTGTACCTATTGCTGACAACACGCCTGCTTATGTCTTAAGATGAGAACAGGGAAACCAGTATTATACCATAAAAGGGGGAAAAACAATTGTAATTTAACCTATAATCGTCCTAAAATGAATAAACTAAAACCAGTTTTCAGTCACACTAACTTAGGACTGGACCCCTAATGAACCAAAGGCCTAATTTCACTGCATGGAACTGGACCAGACGAGAGGAAATGTGCCATTGTTGAAAGGATTTAGTCAATAAATTCACCACAGAGACGTACTTAATGGATGTAACGCTAACATCCTGCCATGAATGTTTCAAACTTACCCACCCCCACCCGTCCGCCCCCCAAAACATAATGCTAAATACACACAAAATGACATTATATAGCAGGTTTTTCGACTACAGAAGTGTTGTTTTTGCGTTTATAATTGATAGTTTGTATTAAAAGTGAGGAGAGTGGACGGTAAACTGAAGCTAACAAGGAGGGGAGTAAGCTAGCGATGCGGAAACTCGGTAACACTTCACAACTATAATGTAATCTAACGCAACCCCAACACTGACCATTAACCAGCGTGGTTAATGTGGGTTTCACAGCAGGGTGTGTTCCCCACCGTATCCTTTAAGCTAACAGTGCTGTGGACGAACACACAGCGAAGTTCGTTCAGTCCCCCCCCCCCCCCGCGCCTCCCGTCTTCCTTACCGAGCAGCAGAAGCTTGACCTCCCTGGCTGCCTTCTCCCCGTCGTCCCGCAGATTCCTGTCGATCATTTTACTGCGCTCCACCGCCGCCTTGTCCTCGGTACTCAGTGTGCATCCCATCCTCGACTGTGTCCTTCAGACCCAGTTGGTGTAAAAGAATATCTAAAATAACATATATACCCACATTAATTGTTTAAAGCTGCCTTCACCCTGTACACACGCCCTTTTTCTAAAAAATGACTGGCAAGCGATGTCTTCGGGGGGGGGGGGGGGGGGGGGGGGGGGGTGAAAGGGGAAGCGATTCGACTTTTCTAAAACAAAACAAAAAAACAACAGTTTTTCTTCACCCGACTGAGATGTCCTCAGGTTGAAATCCTCGTTGCATCCGAGGGAAAGCTATTTCGACAGCGGAATAATTCCTTGGCGATGTCTCTCCCACCCGTTCGCCTCCATTCGTTGCAACGGTGAGTACTGTATGTGCAGTTAGGACTGGTGAGCGGTGCACTGTGTTCCGCAAGTAGCAACGACACACACATCCGGCGTCGGTTTTCACAATAAAAAACTCTTTCAAAATGGATGTTTTTTTTAAAGAAACGCCTTTAAAAATAACCTTTATGGTGTACATTCACATATTTTATGCGTAAATAATCAATCATTATCAAATTTTACTTATTTAATTTTTTTGTTTTTCATGATTTCTTTTTTCCTTTTCATAAGATTAAATGTAAAGCTAGCGTCTGACCCTTTTATTTTGAAGGTAGCCCCCGACACCGGAAACGTCTTAATGTTTAAACGCACTTCTAAGCAGCACATCCACAGCTTATCACTGCCTGCCCAAATCATTCTCACTTTTTCATTTCATAACATAAATCACGTGACTGTTATTTTAATTTACAATATACAAAAATTGCATTTTCCTTATGAGTGTAAAAGGAGGTTAATAATTACAAAATTTTAAAAAGACATGACATAATACAGTACAATGCAAATCTTTACTTCAATGTTTCACTGCATCTGTTTAGGCTACTTGCAACTGGTTAGCCTACAAGTATATATATATATTGCTCCCATGGGAACCATACCTCTTACCATAGCAGTCCCATCCCCCACCCATTCAGCAGCTCACAACCATTGTTTGTGGCTTAAATAATTTAGCCTGTCAGACAAAGCCAAGTGTGAGTATTCAAAGTAAGCACTGCATTTTTCCAGACAAATTCCTGTGACATAATCATTATTTTGCTTACTTTCTGTGCAGTTTTTTTTCATTACAAACAAGGCTTTTTGGGCGAACATGCAATTTTGCAATGCTGACCTTAGTTGGAGATTAGTCATCCAGCCCCTCTCCAGATTTGAGACAAGTAAAGCAGAGTGTATACCCTATCCAATACTACTACTGCTAATAATAATAATATCCATCCATCCATTTTCTTCCACTTAGCCAATTCAGGGTTGCAGGGGTGCTGGAGCCTAGCCCAGTTGCCATAGGGTGAGAGGGGGATGGGGGTTAGACCTTGAACAGGTTGCCAGTCAACACAGAGAGATCAACACAGAGAGATGGACAACCATTCACACTCACATTCATACCTACAGCCAATTTAGAATCACCAATTACCTTAACCCCACTAACTGCATGTATTTGGACTGTGGGAGTAACTGGAGTACCCAGAGAGAGCCCACACAGGCACAGGGAGAACATGCAAACTCCAGCTAGGACCTTCTTGCTGTGAGGCAACAGTGCTCACCACCATGGCACCGTGCTGTTCATTAGCAATAATAGGGTTGGTGTGACAGAGGAGGATCCTAGAGGTAGACGACTGACCCCTAAAAAGAGCAAGTGGAAGAAGAAGAAATAGAATTGTTTTATCCAACATATAAAATTGATTGATGTGCATTCATATTATTTGAAAACACTGTGCCTCATTCAAAAAGATGCTTCTTTTTAGAGTTAGAAAATACTTTTCAGGGTTCTACTTCCACCTCTAGGATCTATTTCATCCATGTGTTTAACAAATATTGTAACATTCAGTGCTTAAAATAGCTGAAAACCTTCCAAACTTTCCCCAAACTATCAGCAAAATATGACAGAACAACAACTATAACTTTGTCCAAAACATATTTACTTTAAAATATTACCAGTTTGTACCACAAGGTGGAGCAACAAGTCAATGTAATATGTCTTTAACCAGCCAAAAGAACACATTTTTTTTTTTATTAACAATGGTTGCTTTGGAAAAGGCAAAGGCTCTTGAGGACTGGGGATAGGGCTGAAAAGAATTATCAAAAGTTAAAAGAACAGCACCTTACCCAACTGTAAAGTGTTCCCCAGCAGTGGGGAAAGTTTTACCTCAAATTTGCAGAGTATAACTAGAAAAAGTACCATTAAATCCTTTAGTCCTGACAGGCTGGTGACCTGTCCAGGGCCTACCACACCTTTTGACCTATGACAGCAGGAGTAGGCAGTACCTCTGCAGTCCTGAATTGGATAAGCAGATGAAAATAGATGGGCTTTTAGATCAACTATTGAAAAATATACATAAGTAATTAAGACTATAACAGAAATAACAATAAAACTTTTACAACATTGTATAACACCTTAGCCCTAGAAAAGTTACATTTTATTTTGAAAGTAACTGGGATGATCTGTCTCTTCTGTTTATTAGAAGGTCATAGGAAAACATACCGGCCTCTTGCTATCAAGTGGACTGGAGTTTATATACAAGAATGGAAAGATAAAGTAAGCCACGATTACAGAATATACTCAGTGCCCTCCTTTTTAAACACTGCTTACTGGTTTCTTGCGCTGGTTCCCACAAGGCTCAAAATTGTGAAATCCTAAAGTCATACTTGCAAAAACAATGAAGTCATTCAGGTGAGATTCATTCTGTTTGATAAGTGTGTTTGTTTAAACAGACAGAGACAGACCTTTGGCAAAGAGATGTAATGGAATTAGTGTGTAAACAGGCCCTCTATGCTGAACATGCAGTGAGTGATGAGGGAAAGGTGGTGCTGCCCTCTAGTGATCATAATATGTAACTTCAGAGTGCATGTGCCGGAAATACTGACTGTTCAGCCTTACTGCACAGTAAAAAAAAAGCTGCATGAATTTAGAATGTTTTTTTTAAAGAGGCACCCCAACAGTTTTATATCTAAGGAGTAATTTGCTTGTCACATTGAGTAAAATACACCCTGCAGAAAGCAGTTGTATAATGACTGTTGTTACACCGGAGGAGCTTTCTGTAGTCAGAGAAAATTACACCTCATCATGTCACAGTGATGTCATAGGGGCTGTTATGGTTTCGGGTTGAAGCGTCACCTTCATAGTGGAAAGCCCGAGTTAGAGACTAAGGGTGCACATTTTTAGAATATGTTTGTTTATCAGGGAGGGGCTAGGGAAAAGGCAGTTGCATTATGGGAAGTGTAGTATTCAATCGTTTGGCATTAGGTACACATGTCAGTAAAGATCTACACTAATGTGCCCCCCCCCCCCCCCCCCCCCCCCCCACACACACACACACACACACACACACACCACTTAATGTATGGACTTGGTGCAATAGACATATCTTTTTCAGCATGTATTCCTCTATCATGGCCAGAATGACCCATCAATCATTTCTATTGGGTAAGCCAAATTTGAACTACATAGTTCAAATAGTCAGGAACCACCAGACCACACAATTAAAAGCATATCAAAGAAGACAGCCACCTTGAAGGGTTTTGCTATCCTTGCACTGCCACGATCATAATCAAATTTATACAGCTGCTGACCAACCTCCAATAGAAATAAAAATAACTCATTTATTACAATAAAGAGTCATGATAAGCATGGGGATTATCTTTGAGAGATAAGGTGCAATTCATTTTAAGGGACACAGCCACAAATACAGATAAGGTTTTATGAATGTACCGTATCTCCATAATGGGAATATGCTTAATCATTTATGTGTTCCTTCTTTCTAAGCTTGTGTGTTGTTCCCCAGAGCTGTGAATGAGTAGAACGAGTAAAACAGACAAGAGATGGCCAGTTAGATGGTGATATCTTACACTGTGGTACATCTTTGTGAGTGATTTTATTATACTGCCTGCAATTAGGATAAAATAAAATCTAACAAAACCATATGCAATAATGACCTGATCACTTTTTCCTTGCATCCCATGTTCTCTTTGAACCTTTCTCCCCAAACCAACTGTTATCACCTTGTCTGAAAGTGCTTACTAATGCCAGGTTAAATTCCTCTCAGGTGAACCATAACCCTGTCTTGTCATTATATAACTTAGTTTATCTGACACCTACCAGATGTGTGTGCCTTCACCTGGCCTTTGTTGCTCTGTCAACTCCTCTTATAGTACCGCCTGCGTGTATTGGTGCTGCTGTTGCTGATACACAGGCAAGCTACACATACTAGCACACACCACAAACACAGAGACAGAAGGAGAACAAGCAGCCAGGCAGCCAGGCAGACGGACGGATGTACGCTTGGAAGGAGGGAAACACACACCACCATGGGCTGCTGTAACAGAAGGTGCGGGCTTTTAGCCGGAGCTGTGTTTGGGGCGGTGGTAGCCGTCCTGGGAGGCATCCTTATCCCAGTGGGGGACATGATCATTGAAAACACAGTCAAGAAGGTATGGTGCTCAGTTTCACCCTTGGAAGGAGGATAGGGAGTGATAGAGGGTGTCTGTGTGTTTGTGTGTGTGTGTGTCTGTGTGTGTATGTGTGCGTCTGTGTGTGTGCGCGGAGATCAAGGTGAATCAGGTGAAATGAGAGGGAAGAGGAGCATGTTGTTGAAAGCTGCTGCAAACGCTAAACAAGAAGCCGTGCAAAAAAGCCAAGTGTGCCTTCTTGTTTTCATCTGTCAAAAGCATGTGTGATTTTATAGACACTGTAGAGACAGTCTAAATCTGAGCGATCTTTTAAAATAACAGAGCATCCACCTTTTTCATGTATCAGAGGAGCTGCTGGCCTGCTGGCAGTCTTGAGGCATGTTAAAAATAGACTGTTTGTGTCTGTGGGGTTTTAGGAAGCCGTCATCGAGCCTGGGACGACAGCTTATGACAACTGGGTAGCTACAGGGGCAGCAGTGTACAGGCAGTTCTGGTTCTTTGACGTGAAAAACCCACAGCAGGTTGTGGAGGCTGGTGCACCTCCGGAAGTACAGGAAAGAGGACCTTACACATATAAGTAAGGTTGATTTGCTTATCTCCTTAATATCATTTTAATGGAAGGCTTTTAATTTAAAAGTCATTCAGTATAGAAGCAATACTGTTTTAGCCCTTTATCACATTTATCTCATGCCACTTCACATACATTCATGTCTGAATAAGACTGTCTCCTCATTAAGGACAAGATTTCTTCCCAAAGCGAACATCTCAATCAACACCAATAATACTGCCTCCTTCCTGCTGCCCATGGGTGCCATCTTCGAACCATCCATGTCTGTGGGACCAGAGGAAGATGAAGTCACCTCTCTGAACCTGGCAGTCGCTGTAAGTGTCAGTGCCTGTGTGTGTGGTGATTCCTGACTTATGTCAGCTCTACTTTTAACAGTTGCTGTGCCGTTTTGTCTACGGCCAATGCGAGCAATGCCAGAGCGAGCTGTGCTGGCTTGCTGTAGGTTGATTTGAGCTTCAAACATTTATTTTGGATTCCAAACCTTTTTTGTCTTAATGACCCTTTGTAACATTATGTTTGTAAAGAAAGCAATTTACTGTACCTTCCAGGGTGGTTCATTTTAGTCATGAATGAAACTATCCACAAAGCAAGGATGAGAGAACAAGACTCATTAATGTATTGCATAAATTGTATATTTTTTTGTTCCTATTTAATTAACTGGCACTTTTTTTGTTTTTGTTTTTGTGATACAACTGAAGGTCCTGACATATAAGAAACTGATCAGTGAACAATCATTTGTTGTGTTGGAATCTCTCAGGCATGCTACACTTGACATAAAATTTTCAAGATAATAGAGAGTAAAAGCTGCACCTTTTGAAATGCATTGGCACAAATTTGACCTTGAAAGCAAATGGTCTCCGTTTGGGAAACTTTGCAGCCAAACCAGTGACTTCCATGCAAACTACAGGCGACTGCTGCACCCATTTACTGTCACCATTTCTAAGACTAAAGCAATCACAAGGAGGCTTTTGGTTTAGCACCAAATACTGTACCTATTTGCAACCAATTTTATGCTAGCAACTGACAGCAACCTCTAGAAATCACTTCAAGCAACCTCCAGCAACCACCTGCCAACCAGTCAGGGAGTATGCATTTTCCCCTCACAATCAGTGGTTGCCAGATGGCTGCTACCAGGTCTTTAGGCCTATGTAACTTTGTCTTATGTGTTTGACCCACATTTTCTTCTTCAGTTTACCCTATCAGTTTACAGCCCAATCATTATATTTAAAACTGGAAAGTAACTTTTGGAAAGATTGCCACTTTATCTGTTAAGGAAGATTTAAGCTGGATGCTGAATAGTTACAATTCCTCTTTTCCCCTCTGCTGTACTTTAAGACAGCTGTCATGGTTCATATTTATATTCCTCAGTTCCCTGGATTAAAATACAGGCTCTGCACTTTTTGTCATTAGGCATGCAGACTCTCAACTCAGGCTGAAAATCCTCAGTGCTGATTGAGCTAACTTTGACCAGCTCTTCTGGAACTCAAAACTCAGAGTTTCTTAATTCCTAAGCTGAGGAACAGGGCCCTGGCCTCCAGGTTTGGAACAAGTGCACAAAAGCACTATTATGTAAACAAACAGATAATCGAACTTCATTTGTTATAGAAAAATACATTCTGATACTAACAATTTGGTATGCACAGATGATCAGGATAATGGGGCTTGGTTAGCAGGAAAGGTGTCCCGAATTGAGACTGCAGATAGCTAGACTAACATAGCAAATCCACGGTAGTTTCTTACATTTACATGAATATTTTTTAATGTACCTAACTTGGTTAGCTTGTTGTTTTCCAGCAGATGGCATGCATATAGCCAAAAATGCTAAAACAGGATGCTAATCTTTCTGACAACTCTAACGACTTACTCTGACAACTTAAATATTTTTCATGAATAGGCAGCTGCTGGTTACTTGGCCAGTTGCCCCGGAAATCTGCAAATAATGCAACAAGCTTGTGTGTTTACTCACACTAGGAGAGTTTTGAAATGGTTTATGTTTATTTGAAAGGCTTTAGGAGATAAGTAGTGCTTCTTTTTATATAGTCATGCGAAAAAGAGGTTATGAAAAATTAAGTACACCTCAATAGCTTGTTGTACCACCTTTAGCATCAATAACTTGAGCTAATCATTTTCTGTATGGCTTCATTAGTCTCTCACATCATTGTGGAGGAATGGTGACCCACTCTTCTTTATAATGTTGCCTCAGCTCATTGAAGTTTGTGGGCATTCATTTAACCACAGTTTTCTTAAGGGCCTGACACAGCATTTTAATCAAGTTGTGGTCTGAACTCTGGGCCATTACAACATCTTGACTCTATTCTTTTTCAGCCATTCTGTTGTAGATTTGCTGAACAAATTTGGGTCGAGCTGTTAGTCAAATGTCCTCAAATTTGAATTTATAAAAAGGCCCAAATCATCACCCCAACCACTACTTGACAGCTGGTATGAGGTGTTTGTGCTGATGTGCTATGTTTGTTTTTCACTTGGTGCTATACATTATGGCCACACATCTCCACTTTGGCCCTGTCTGTCCAAAGGACATTGTCCCAGAGGTCTTGTGGCTTGTTCAGATGCCATGTTGCATTTGGATACAAACAACACATCAGAGTAAATGATGCTGTCCTCCAAATGCTTCACCGAGCCCTAGCTCATCTGGAGGAATCTGGCGCTTATGTGAGAGTTATGTTCTTTGATTTTCCAAGCACTTTCAATGCCATTCAACCAAATATACTCAAAGACAAGCTCACAGAGATGGGTGTAGATTCTTTCTTTGTTTCCTGGATCACAGACTACTTACCAGAAAGGCCACAGTTTATCAGGTTGGGGAACTGTGTTTCTGGGATGTTAATGAGCAGCACGGGAGCTCCACAGGGCACTGTCCTGGCTCCATTCCTTTTGACATTGTACTATACAGCAAACTTTAAATACAAATCTGAGTCCTGCCACATTCAGAAATACTTGGATGATACTACCATTGTGGCATGTATCAGGAATAGACAGGAATGTGAATGTAGGGATGTTGTTAAAGCCTTTAGTAACTGGAGTCACAAAAACCATCTCATATAGATCACCTATAAGACAAAGGAAATGATAGTAGAGTTCCAAAAAATGAAGGTCCCCTCTAGCCTGTGAAAGTATGTGGGGTGGATATAGAGGTGGTAACAAAATATAAATATCTAGGTTTACACCTAGATAACAATCTAGACCCTGAATACAGACAAACTATACAACAAATGGTCAGAGCGGTCTCTATTTGTTAAGAAAACTAAGATCTCTTGACATCTGTAGTAAAATGCTGACGATGTTCTATCAGTGTGCTGTTCCCTGCTTGCAGTCTGCTGGGGTGGCAGCATCAGAAACAAGGATGCAAAGAGACTGAACAAACTAGTGAGGCAAGCTGTCTCCGTAATTGGAGCCAGGCTGGACATGCTGGGAGAGGTGGTGTAAAAATGCACACTAAAGACATTAGAAGCCATCCTGAACAACTCTAATCTCCCACTTTATAACATCTTTATGGACCGAAAAGACATCAGTACTAGAAGACTCTCCTCTCACTATTGTAAAACGGATAGATACAGAAAATAATTTGTACCCACAGCCATCAGGCTTTTCAATTCTCATACAAACAGCAGATGAGCTATGTCAGAGATATGAATTTCCCTCTGGGATCAATAAAGTTTTTCCTATCATTTGCTTATTCTTATGTTTTTTAGACAGAAGAAGCTTTCTCTTAGCAACTCTTCCAAACAAACTATACTTTTTCAGTTTTCCTCTAATTGTACCATCATTAAGAGTCATTAAGAGTTTTTTTGCAGTTTCTCTGACAATTGCACAGTTTATAAAATATTATTTTTTTACATGATTGTAGATTGTGGCATTGTGGCTGTTGAGAATATGACCCAATTTGAAAAATATTAGAACTTTTCATAATTTATTGTCTAAACCAATAATTTATGGTTACATTAAGTGTACCTAATGTACTGTAATGGTTACATTGAGCGTAAGCTTGCTTGTAAGTAATCGCTCTCATAAAAGAAGATTGTTTTCTGCCTTATTTTCCTCAGGCAGTTGTTTGCACATTTTACATATGTACACATGGAACCATGTTACCTTTTTTGTGTGATGCCTTCGTTCATTCATTTTCCAAATGTAAGGGTTTGTGCTTTGGATTTTTCTTCCAGGGGGCTTATTCGCTGGTTCCCCCAACGATGCATATCGCTCTAGAAGTTCTGATAAAGGCAACAAATTCCTCCTTGTTCCAGAAACGTGCAGTCAAGGAGTTGTTGTGGGGTTATGATGACCCAATACTGAAAGACACCATCGGCCTATTTTCACCTGTAAGTAAACACTTCCACCTGGTAAGCATAGAGAGACAAGTCTTACCCACTGACGCAAACAACATGAATGTCAGTTATTTAACAAAACTGAATGAAATATGTTTTCCATAGTACAATGATACCTATGATGGCTACTACAATGTTTTCAATGGAAAAGACGACATTTCAAAAGTGGGAATAATTGACAGATGGAGAGGAGAGAAGTGAGTACAGTTATGACTAAAGATACTGCATTTGAAGCCTGGATCTTTGATCAAGGTGTACCAAATTTGATGCGTCCTGTTTTTTTAATTGATTTTTTATTTTTGTATGCTATTTATTTATAATCATATTAATTAAATAGATAATCAGATTTTACTAATATTGAAAGAGAACATCTTATAACCACATTTATTTTTACTGTTAAATCCAATTGCAATTTTTTTTCTGACAAATTACATTTTGTCTCACAGGAAATTAAGTTTTTGGAATGATGAATATTGTGACATGATCAATGGGACAGGTATGTAGCATACAGTAACATGCTCATTCACTTGTAACATATTTCCACAGTTCCTGATGCAGATAAATTATCTTTATGAACAGACTTTGTGACATTTTTCTCCTCTTTTTCCTCAGATGCTTCCTCCTTCCCTCCCTTTTTGGACAAGAAGATACCCCTCTTTTTCTTTTCATCAGACATCTGCAGGTGATAAATTGTTTCATTTGTAGGTGGAATTTTGGTCAAGCCCATTATCTCTTGATAATAGCTGGAATGGCATCATTACTGAAACCTTTGGACTTTAGCCTATCAGTAACCACTAGAGGCTAGAGCTTTCTAATATAGTCATGTGAATTAAGTTGCATTATGAAGCCAAAGATGACTTAGTACATGAAAGTTGAACCTGGATTAGCTTCTCATCTGTTTTCTCTTCAGGTCTGTGTCAGCCAGCTATGAGGCAACTCTAAATCTTAAAGGTATCGAAGTTTACCGCTACGGCCTCCTACCATCCACCCTGGCCTCTCCTGTGGACAACCCAGACAACAAATGTTTCTGCAGAAATCACAAAACCACTAAAAACTGCACTCTGGCTGGAGTGCTGGACATCAGTTCCTGTTCAGATGGTCAGTCAGCATACAGAATATCAAGACTCAACTGGAAAATAAGATATTGTACAGTTGTAATGTTATATCAATCTGCTCAACAGCTTGTAATTCTGTGCTTCCTATCTTAACAGGTAGACCTGTCTACATCTCTCTGCCTCACTTCCTTAATGGCAGTGCATCTCTTCGGGAGGACGTGTTGGGTCTAAACCCAAACGAAGAGCACCATAAAACTTTCCTGGAAGTGGAACCTGTATGAGCCAATCTTATGTATTTATTTATTCATATGTCAGGGTCAGCAGGAGATGGTAGATACTAACTTTTATTTATTATAATTTCTCCCTAGACTACTGGTTTTACCCTGAATTTTGCCAAGAGAATTCAAGTGAATATGATGTATGGGCCATCAAAAGTCATCACGTAAGTTGTCGTTCACCTTTTTAAAGGAAACAATGAGGGGCAATTTGTTGTTTGTCTGGTTTGAACAAAAATTGTTTAAAGGGGTTTTGTAGTAAACTAGCTCTTCTGGACTTGCACAGAGACGGAACACAATTATGCCCCTCCAAAAACAATTTATAATAACTCCAAATGGTCTTTGTGTAGTGTGATGTGCCTGCTACTATTCCAGCCATACACTAGATGTAGTTATTATGGCATTTTGAAGCCTCAACATTAGCATTTTGGGTACTGCCATGCCAGGTTATGCTACAGTCACACAGGGGAAACCCAAAACAACTGCATACAATGAACTTGTGATCGATCACTCGCAGTCAGTTGCTGTCTTCAAAGCTACCTTGGTGCATCAATGTGGCAATAAAATGGGAATGAGACGGTCTAAGAGTCAATCTGTTATCAGTCCACTATCTGTAACTGAATGGGGTGAAGTTGGCAATTACACAGAACCTGTGATAATGATTAACTGTGATAAATCAGAGAAAATTGCAAAACTGTTCCTGTCTGCACACAGAAATTCACATTAACCACTTACATTAAGAGTCCAGCTAGAACCTCATAGATTTGAAACAGAAATTCATTAGTGGATCCACAAACCATGACATATTTGCAGCCGGACACATTTAACGCTAAAATGACACAGGGGCTTGGGAATCTTGTGTTTAGTGTATATAGGAATATAACTAGAATACAACCAATTGGCAACCAGTTGTGTCTTACTGCAAAGAGAAACGTTGCAGACAAGTTGCTCTCATCAACACAGAAGCCTCAGACTGATTGCAATGTGTGAAACCTTTGCCAGTCTGCCTGAAAGCGATTGCAGTCAGTCTCAGTCAGACTGGATTGTTGGGAGAGGGGAGACTTGGGTGTTTGCCTTGCGATCAAACGTGGTCAGTCAGAGTTTGAGGGTGCTGCACGCTCAACCTCTGGGTAACCAGTTGGTCAACTACTTGCAATCAACCTCTGAGAGCAAAAAAAAATTAGTACAAATATTGAACAACTACAAAGGCAGCCCCCCTCCTAGTCACAAGGAAGCTGCCTTCCTGTTTTTACCCTAGTGTGACTCAGCCATTATCAAGTTGCATCCATAAACTCTCCAGGTGCAGTGCACAGATGCAGATACCAGCTAATGAGTGCTAAGTAGCAAACTAGATTATTCCTAGTAGATATTTTCATTAAAAAAAATTTCCGAAAGGAGATCTCATGTGCATGTGGGGCTAACTGTTTTCCCCTCTGGCTGGCGTGGATTTCAGAGTATGCATTTCTTTATGTTACTATGAATCTCTTCTGCTAAGCTACCTGTGGCTAAATGTAGCTTTAGAGTACTTACATGAAAGAGCTATCTATATTCCCATCTTATTCTTAATAAGAAAGTGAATTAGCAAATTTCCTAAAGTAGGATGTTTTGAGAGAGAATCAAGCAGTGAATGAAAATTAATAAACTCTTGTCCTGCAGGGTGCTAAAGAAAGTGAAAAATTACACCTTATTCCCCCTTGCTTGGCTGAATGAGGTAAGATAAAAAAAAAAAAAAGCCGCTCTGTCACGAAGAGTGAATCGTGTTCACTTTCTCATACTCATGTCTCCTCTGTGTTACCAGACTGCGATGCTGGATGACGAAACAGCGGACATGTTTAAGAGGGAGCTTACCTCCCGTATCCAGATGTTGGAGATAATACAACAAGTACTGCTTATTGCAGGTGTGATCATCTTTGTCTTGTGTTTAATCTCTTACGTCTGTGTGAGGAGGAAAGATAAAGCCATCCATGCGTGAATGAATCATTCATGCATTCAGCTGTTTGTCATAAATAAGAGCACAGTGCATTGAAGCTGCTACAGAACATCAAACTTTTTGATATAGACTCGCACTTTTGGAGGTTTTTTTTTTTTTGTTATCCTGAATATTATAACTCCTGTGATAACCTGGAAGAGTGCTGTGATTTTGTAAAGCTGTAAAGAATTCCTTTGGCAATTATCAGTTTAATCGCAAACACTGTAATATTAACTATCAGGGATTTCTAGAGGTAAAGGTAGTGGAAACTACTCTTAACTGTCAGGTAATCCAGGAGATCTCTGAGAAGGGAGACATGGATTAGTTTGACATCCTGTGAAAGAAATGTATATGAACTGAAATATTGTGCGAATGTATGCTTTGCTGAATTAGTGTGTTTAAAATAAATAAATACTGGAAATGAGAGTTTTTCCATCTGGGATCCTGTTCCTTTGTTCCCTTGCATTGTTCTTACCAATTATGAAAACAGATTTGCTGTAAATCCCCTTTGGCTCAAGATACAGCTTGGATGGCTCCCTGTGCTAAAACAAATTTCTGCATTGTGCATACTTTCGCTTTACTTTACGGGGCCAATAAATCAGGCAGAGTAATAAAATAAAGCTCGGGGATTACTATTCTGTAGTTGTGAATGGAACTTGTGTCTGTCTGGTGAGAAAACAGTTTTTTTTTGCTCAGCAGGAAGCCACTCTTTAGTTTTATAGGTTTTAAATGACCCTCTGCAACCTCCTATGGGTGTTTTGGATTCTGCTGTTCCACAGGAATCCTACCTGTCACTTATATTGGGAAGTGTTTTATTGAGATTAAAGAAAGACAAGTCTTACTTCTGTTGATGTGCGGTTTGCACAAACTTGGGGTATCCCAAGTACCTTTGCACTGATATTTGAATTTCTTTGGCAAGTATAATTTGTTGCAAATGTGCAAGATTTTGTTTGCAATGTTTGAATCCTTTTAAGCTTCCACATCCAGGTAAAATCTAAATCTTAAGCTGAAGCTACAAAACACTTTGGTAGTTTAGTTGAGTGAAAAGACTGGAAAAAAACTATTCTGTGTGAAAATAAAAAAAAATTATTTTTACTTACTTAGATCTTCTCTGTAACTCTTGGCAAGTGTAGTAAATTTTTTTATTTATTTATTTTTTTTAAATAGCAAACTTCTTCTTCCAAGCAATATAATAAGCCTGCTATTGTATTATCTTATCAGCATGGGTTCTATTAAAAAGAAAGTTAAAGTCTGTTTTGTAGCACATTACACCGTATGGTACAAAGGTCTTGAGCTGCAACTGATTTATTGAAACATGTGCAAACATACATGGAAATATACACTATATACACATACACGTTATTGCCAGTAATATTCGTTCATCTGCCTTCACATGCATATGAACTTGAGTGACATCCCATTCTTAATCCATAGGGTTTAATGTGATGTTGACCCACCCTTTGCAGCTATAAAGGCTTCAACTCTTCTGGAAAGGCATTCCACAAGGTGTAGGAGTGCATTTATGGGAATTTTTGACCATTCTTCCAGAAGTGCATTTGTGAGGAGGGCTGGCTCGCAGGCTCTGCCCTAATTCATCCCAAAGCTGTTCTCTTGGGTTGAGGTCAGGACAGTGCAGTTGAGTCAAGTTCTTCCACACCAAACTTGTTCATCCATGTTTTTATGGACCTGCTTTGTGCACAGTCATGTTGGAACAAGAAGCGGCCATCCCCAAACTCTTCCCACAAAGTTGGGAGCATGAAATTGTCCAAAATGTCTCGGTATGCTGAAGCATTAAGAGTTCCTTTCACTGGAACTAAGGGTCCGAGCCTAACTACTAAAAAACAACCCCACACCATAATCCCCCCCTCCACCAAACTTTACATTTGACACAATGCACTCAGACAAGTACTGTTCTACTAGCAACCACCAAACCCAGACTCACCCATCAGATTGCCAGATGAAGAAGTGCAATTTGTCACTCTAAAGAACACATCTCCACTGCTCAAGAATCCATGCTTTACACCACTGCATCCGACAGTTTGCATTGAGCTTGATGATGTAAGGTTTGGATGCAGCTGCTTGGCCATGGAAACCCATTCCATGAAGCTTACTGTGGGCTGTCCTTGAGCTTATCTGAAGGCCACATGAAGTTTGGAGGTCTGTAGCAGAAAGTTGGCAACCTCTGCACACTATGTAACTCAGCATCTATTGACCATGCTCCATGATTTTACAAGGCCTACCACTTCGAGACTGAGCTACTGTTATTCCAAATTGCGCCATTGCTAGTACCATGTTGAAATTTACTGAGAGCGACCCATTCTTTCACAAATGTTTGTAGAAGTACTCTGCATGACTAGGTGCCTGGTTTTATACACCTGTGGCCACCTGTGTGAAGTGATTGGAACACCTGAATTCAATGATTTGGATGGGTGAGTGAATGCTTTTGGCAAAACCAGAGTTTGCACAAATCTAACAAGCTTGAAAGTTTACCATTTGATAAAAATACATTTATTTGTCAACATAGCCTGAACTCTCTTAGGTAAGCTTTCTTTTCATTTTTTTTCAGTAGTCTTCCGGAAAAGTCCTTCAGCTTTCTTGAAGGACATTCAAAGCTGTTTTCCTTCCTTAAGAATAGCTGAAACCATTTCTGATTGGGCTTCAGTGAACAGTAGATGGATCAACTGAAGGGACAAATGCATCTCTCAGATTTGTGCCAGGTCTTTGCCAGATTTTTCTCCATTTATTAAGGGCATGACTTTTAGATACTGTTTTGTTTTAGACCTGACACTTCTTTTGTCCTCCACTTGCCTAGTTTCCTCAAATATTTTTTTTAAAGGACACAGTAATAGTTTTTAACTAATACCTCTTTTTGTTTAACAAAAAAAAAGAAAATAAAATGGTCAGGTATAAGGACTGGACTGAAATTGAGTGAAAAAGCAGCCGATGTCCAAAGAAAAGCTTTGAAAGACCTTCAGAAAGCTTGAGAACTATTGCTCAAGACCACTATAAAAATTACTAGAAAGCAACACATAAAGAAATTAGGGGTGGCCAAGACTTTTTCACAGCACTATAGTAGTAAAAATGTACAGTACCAGTAAAAGTTCAGACACAATGGTAGAGTGTATTTAAAAACTGATGTAGTCTTACAATAAACACTATGATTTGTTGGTAAAACTGAGATTCAACTGAACAAATTTATTCAGGCTATCATAACATTAATAAATAGAAATACATATATTTCATAACACTAAAATTACACTGTTGACATGATGCAGGAGAAATCTGTACGAGAGAAGATACACGCTAGACAGCCTTTTCTCAAAATTAAAATAATACTGTATATCTCTGCAATTTGCAGATACAGTCGTAGTTAGTTGGCAAAATATGTTGAAATTATATACACATTTAAAACACAATATCTGGCACAACATTAAATTAAAAGAATGACACAACTGAACAAACAGAGAAACAACAAAAACAAACCTCTGTACACAAGCAACAAACAATCACTATCTACATTAACAATGTTTAGGAAAAAATAGCCTTTTCACATATGTTAAAGGTTTTAACTCACAGACTACTTCATTAACAATAATTTCTGAATTAAATGTATGTCCAAGTTGCTGGAAATAGCAGAGAAAATGTGGATCCAGTGATGGATACTGTCATATTTCAGCAGTTGCATACTTGTAAACTAATTAAAATGTGCATGTCTGCTAGCTTGGTTGCTAAAATCTAATCCAGCCAAGGATTTAAGAGACCTTCTTTAAACATGCTTCTGTGCTGGAAACAGGAGAATTGTGATACAATATGCAGATTACACATGAGGCACATATTCATACAGTACATGTACATCCGAGTAATAGGAATAAATATAGAGATCATGTAAAATGTATGCAACAAGTCACATGGAATTTCATACTGAATTAGCTGAGAATTTCTGTTTGGGGAACCTCAGCGCTGGATGTAAAGCTTGGCCTTTGAGCTAAAAGATTTTTAACTTTCATCACGCTAACACGAGACTTTTTATTGCCATATGCTCTATAATGACCATTGGTACTGTAAACAGTATGCTAACTACATTTATTTTCAAAGTCCTGTTGTCCCAGAATTCAACAGTTTGGTTAAAAAATAAAACATTCACATGGGAGTATGTCCAACTAGTTCAAATTTCACTCTAATGTTTAAAATATAGCTGTGTCCTGATGTGTATTACCATTAGCAATATTAGCAGAGCCAACAGATTCTTAGTGGCTGTCATAATAGGACCACTTTGGTTTGTGTTGTGACTGTGACAAAAAAAAAAAAAAAGAATGGCTCATGTCACAGCCCTCTGGTCACAGTTCCTCATGCAAGAAGAAGGACATATTGCTAAATAACATTTCCCCACCCTTCTTCTTATGTCTATCAACAATGGAGCTCTAGAGTTGAGATGAAAGTTGGAATATGGGGGTCTGTAACTGTTTTGTGGCGTATAGGATTATAGGAAAGTGTGCATGTCTGTTTCTGCAGCTGCCAACACCCTCTGTCAGTCCTCTGGGTGATTGCGTCTATTGCGGCTCTTCCTCCGGTCCAGCAACGGTTTCAGTTTGGCCAAATCCCCCCTGAGAGGCCCGGGCGGCTGCGGTGGTTGCTGCTGCTGCCTCTGTTGGAGGTTTTTGAGCTCCTTTCTCTCTTTGCAGTATTGTTGCACTGCCAGGCTCTCTTCGGGACTGAAAGCTGCCAAAAGGACCTTGGGGTGCAAAGAGCTGGCCCATGCCCAAGGAGACTGCTGCTTGTCTGTCAGCATGCTCACCATGGCTTCACTCAGCACACGCAAACGGATTTTGGCGACAGTGCGTTTAAAGCCATTCTCGGTGGTCAGGCAGTAGTAAAGGCCCTGGTCGGACAGCTGTACGGAGCGGATGAGGAGGCCGTGTTCAGTGGAGAGGACACGGTCACTCAGCTTTACCTGCAGAACAACAAAAAACCTGACTCAGAACTAAATGCAGATTTAAGGAGTCCTCACAAATGTTGGACATAGATTTATTGTACATAGTACAGTTAGAGACATTATAAGGGAGAGACTTTTAAGAAATCCTGATAAGAAGCATGTTGAAGAATTATGTAATGGAAAACATGGCAGTTTTATGGTGCGTCACACCCTCAAAAGCCAAATGAAGAAACATTCCTTTATGAATGTGCTTGTACCCACTGGCTGAATAAATGCCTGAAATAACTATCCTGGTGGGAGAGTTGCCTCGAAGGACTTTGCTACTTTGATTCAAGGGTCAGTTTTTCATGATGACTAATCAATGATGACTAATCAAAACATGTAAGATGATCAAAACTGTAAGTGTGTATTTTTTGAAAAGCTTGAAAAAAGTTTAATTATGTGGTATGACTGGTCTCTAGGTCTGCATGACTGGAGCTTTAGCAATCAGTTTCACAGTGACTGCCAGCAACCATTCGGGGGAATAGTCATTTTTTCCTGGTGACCAGTGGTTGCCAGGGGGTGACCACCTCGGTAAGCACTGGTTGCTTACCGAGGGGATTAACAAGTGGTTGTGGGAGGTTGCTTGGTGCTGCTAGGTGAAACTGGTTGCAAAAAGGTATACGGTGCTGCACTGAAAACCTACTTGCTAGTGCCTTGGTCACTAGCAGATTGGTGCCGTTGCCTGTAGTTTGCATGGAAACTCTGGCTTGTCTGCAAACACTCGCCAGCTACTCAGTAAGTGATAACAAAACTGTGATGAGTATGAGACAAACTGGAAATAGAATCCGTTTGCCTTCAAAGTAAAAGTTGCTCCTTTTGAAATATGTTGGCTGCAGTCATAAGGCATGAGTTTTACTTTGAAGGCCAACATTCTCAGTTTCCGGTTTGCGTTGCATTTTTTTTACGTTTCACTACAGCTCAGAGGTTAGTTAGCAAGTGTTTGCAGACAAGGTGACATCTCCCATGCAAACTACAGGTTACCACAGCAAGCTGTGTAACCAATGCAATCACAAGGAGGTTTTTGGTGAAGCACCCTCTTCGCAACCAATTTCACCAAGTGACAGCCAGCAACCTACGCTTGCCAACTAGTCACATTTTTCCCTAGTGACTGGAGGCTACCAAGGGGTCACAGGCAGATCTTTGAGGCCTTTGTGTCTGAGGTCTTATGTGACTTGTAACAGCCAAAAATTTAAATATAAACTCATTCCTACACCCTTAATGTAACACAGTTTATTCTTTTTCGACTACTTCCAAATCAACTTGGCCTCAGTTTGGAAAAGGCTCCAAAAATTACACACCATAAAACTAAAGTACTTTATTTTTAAGACTAACTTCTTTTTTTTTTCACAAGTAAAGGGCTATCAAACTGCCATTACTCTAACCCTGCTCCACAGAGGTGAGAGCTAAATGCATAAAAGATGTGTCTTCATTATGCCCAGCTTTGTTTAAACTTTCACTGCCTTTTAAAGTGCTCCCACCATTTAAGGGGTGTCAAATATTTGCAAAATGTTTCCCCACTGAGTATTGAGTGTATCGAGCCATTAGTCAAGGTCCATATCATGTTTGATCTGTATCAACACTCATTATAATGCTCCCCTGCCAATAAGCATTAAGAGTGTCCTTCCTCAGGCAGTACACGGCCTGATAATTCATATGAGCTCACTGGATTGCTACGACATGTTTAATCTTTGATGTAATATTTAACCAAACACTGGAGCAGCCCCCTATGGGCTGAAAAAAAGGACATTTAATCAAATCACTTGCATCCTGAAGGATTTCCATTGTGCACTAAGCCCCCCTATTATCTTGTTAAATTTCACAGCTAAAGTGGGCTGTAACATTGACCTCTGACCACCTCAAATGTCAAACAGACCTCTTTCCTTCGGTCATTGTCCCGCTGAATCAGCCAGCGAATGGATGCCTGAGGAGACTTGGGAAGGCACTCCAGAAAAGTGGTGTTGTTTTTAACGCCGTACTGTGTCATCTCCACTGCGTTCCTGTAAGCTAACACACACACACACACATACACACATGCATGCACAGGGTCAAGAAAGGCAATTCATACGTCACTTGGTGACAGACACAAAGAGCACAGATGGACTCAAATCTGTCTCAAGCCTCAACAGCGAGAGTGAAATGTTGACTCAAAGCTTAGTCTGACACCTGCGGCACAACCAAGCCCCACCCAGACTTCATTTTCTACCAACAATATAGACTTCTTCATATCAGACCAATCCAGTTATTAACGCTGTCATTTTTCTTCAGTCTAAACGGTTCATCACTCAGTCGGGTGTATGACAGGGTTGCGACTAATTAGTGGTAATGGCCATATGGCTGGTCCCCGATGCTCGTGCTAATTTAGTAAAGTAAACTGTTCATGGAAATTGAACACTCTGGGGAGCCAATTCTCTCCTCTCATTAAACTGCACCTGCCAGTGGATTGGATACATTTTTGTGCAGAATGATGTGCCGAGTATGGACTCAAAAATAAGCATAAATGCTGCAGAATGCACACAGAAATATCTGTAGGTACAGACTGTGTGTAAACCTCTAGTGTGGGCTTATATTAAGGGAGAAAATTGAAACACAAAACAACATTAATTTTCATTCTGAGTTGTGTTTCTACAAATATTAGTCTAGTATTTGCCCCTCTTTTAGCTCTGTTTTGAATCTTTCACACTGATTATAATCACATGAGTCACTGTTACTTTTAAAATGAGATTAATTTAATTACCTTTTAAATTGAATCCTCTACACTGAGTGAGTGGATTTCCATGCATAATATCCTGCCTCCTGCTTCTCCTGAAAAAGGAGAAAAAAGTCAGCCGATGGCAACAAAATAAAATACCCAATCATGACAGCCTTCCGTCTGTGACATTGGAATGGTGGATGGTGCAGTCGCTGCCAAAACAATATGAGGAAAATCTGACCATATTATTCCACTCAGTGGAGAACACTCATATATATAACAGCTTGAGGAAAAGAGCATGTAAACAGCTGACACATTTCACAGACATTCTCTGCAGAAAAACAGACGCGCGCCTTTTGTTCTACAACCAAACCAAACTTGACCTGGACTGTCAAGAGGCACGCAGCTGGTCCTTAAAGAAACCAGAACGACACCGGTTTAGAGACGAGGCGTCGCTCATGCCGCCCTGTCTGTGTTATGTCTAGACGCCGGAAGGGAAACTACAAAAGTGGAATCTGTGACACGTCTTACTCAGAAGTGTGCACTGATGGATTGCAGTCATGTGAGCTTTTTTGCCCTCACAGGTTTTCCACAAAATGTTCTATTCTTGTCATGCACGAATTGCTTCCCACACTTTGGAAAGCTGATTGATTTGATATTTGCTGTGTCTTGATTGGCGACTGTGAACCTCACTATATTTGTCCTGCACATTGAGAAAAGTTAACTTCAACAAAACGTGTATAATATAGAAAAATCTTAAAGTTGCTAATGTTTATTTAAGATTTGTGAAAGTTTTGGATGGCTGCCTCCATGAATGGGCTTCCTATCAATACCTGTCAGCACTAATTATCACTGAACAATTTGTTTTGGGGTTTGCATGGTGTTTTTTTTTCCTTCGATACAATACAAGAAAGTAATCTTTAGTGACTACTATTAAATTTAATACAGGCAGAATGCTGTACTTATAAACCCTCAAACTGGAAAGCTTTGTATACCTTTTTCCGGTGGGGTAGAAGCGGGAGCAGCTGAGTCCATCCCAGGCACAGTAGGGGTCTCTGGCGAGGCAGCAGTCAGCGCAAGCTGAGCCGTACGCCTGACAACGGTGCAGGGAGACCTGAGAGACCCCGAACTCAGAGCTGGCGTACAGCTGTTGCTGCAAAGTAAACAGTTCAAATGTCAGCAGCCTTGTTTGTCTTAATAAGTGGCTAGCTGACAGGAAAATGAGGCAGAGTGCAAGAAAAAAAAAATTATGGCTTATTATTTCCGTGCCTTTGGGAGGCTTATCACGCACAGGAGGTTCCTGTTGAATGCATTACACAGTGGCCATGGACAATGAATGTTTCATACCTACACTTAAGATAAGCAGATGCGTAGGCAACATATTCATAATACTTACTTTTTTAGAGGATATTCTTAAGTTTGTAACAGGAGCCTTATTCTAAAAAAAAACAAACAAACAAACACAAGAACAAAGTTCAGAGCTTAGACATTAATTTTAGAACTTTCTGGAAAATGCACTTTAATTCATAAGATTTAGATGAGAAAATAGGTACCCTAATCATATTTGTTTATGGTAATTATATAGCACTGAATGACCTCTCTCACAGTTTATTGTTTCATGAAATATAGACCAAAATAAATCAGGCCCTATGGATCTGTTATTTATTTTTTGGAAAATTTTTCTTATGTTTCCAAAGAAGGAGTGAAGGCAAGCGATATCATTACACCATGATGATCAGTGAAATATATGGCTTATTGTAGAAACATGTGAGTTTATATTTTTAAATGCCCTGAAATTTACTATACTTATTGTTTTGCTTGATGCTATTAAGGGTGCATGTCCTATCACAATCATTACTAAACAAACAAAATGGGCATTTGTTACTTTCATTTCACTTCCAATATAGTATTGTGCAAAACTCTTGAGCCACTATTTCTTTATATTTTGCTAGGAAATAGATGCAGCAATTTATTGAAATATGCAAACACAAAAGTTGTGTCAGGTCTTAGCCTGATTTTTTCACACCTCTTAAGGATGTGAATTTCAGATATTGTTCATCTGCTGTAGATATTGTTTTTTTTTAGGCCTGCCTCTTCTTCTTTTGTCCTCCACTCGTCCAGTTTGGTCAGATTTTTTAAGGACACACTGCACAACATGCCGAGATATGCCAGGTTTTGGTTGATAGTTCTTTGGGAGTCACCTTGCTTGTGCAAAATTGCAATTTCATGCCTGTCAAACCATGTTACTGTTGGTATTTTTTTTTCATAGATTCAACTAAAGTAATGGGAACAGATCATGTGTTTCTGTGACAGGCTGCTAGAAAGAAAGTGCCTAAAGATGCAATTTAAAAATGGCTTCTTTGTTGTCTGTTATGCGTAAACACAACGCTGGTTCATCCCTTATGTTAGGTGCCTTTTTATGCTTGAGTGATTCATAGGTAAGTGTTTCAACAAGCAAAAAAGAAATAAAAAAAAAAACATTCCTGTAAAAAATCAGGTTAGGTATTAGGACTGAAAGTGTGTGAAAAAGCAGCCAATGTCCAAAGAAAAGCTTTGAAAGACCTTCAGAAAGCCTGAAGAACTATTTGTCAACATCACTATAAAGTTACAAGAGTAATTGGCTCCTTGGAAGCAAAGTTTAAAGAAATTCGGGGTGGCTCAAGACTTTTGCGCAGCCCTGTACATTATCAATGCTATATTTGTAAAGAAGCAGATGTACATAATTATTTTAGCCATTTAGCTAGGTTCTATACTATTAGTTGTGCACTATCTTATAAGCACCCTCTAAGTCAGGGATCCTCAAATCCAGGCCTCGAGGTCCAGTGTCCTGCACCTTTTAGATGTGTCTCTGCTTCAACACACCTGAGTCAAATATAAAAGTCATTAGCAGGACCCAGGAGAACTTGACTGCATACAGAGGAGGTAATTCAGCCATTTGATTCAGGTGTGTTGGATCAGGGATACATCTAAAAGCTGCTAACTGTGGTGCAGTTGTGGTGCAAAGATCAACGAGGACTTTTCCGCTGATCACAGGTCGATCACGTTTTTAGTGATATGACCTAAGATAAAGCAACATGTGCAAAGGTTCACTTGAGGGCAACATTCCAGACTTGGAGTATGCTAACATGTTTCTCATCACTCTACACTGCTCTACACTACAGAACATCCATCTCCCAAATGCCACCCTGCCTTTTGTCTGTCTGCCCTTGGCCTTTGTGTAGTGGCCAAACACACCCTCCTCCCATTCCCTGCCTTTGATTTAGGGAGAGAAGGGGGATTAAAGTGAAAGAGGAAAAAAGAGAAATGCAGAGAGCAGACCTTAAACACTTCCAGCTCCTCCAGGATCAGATCGTCATGCAGGGAATGGTTGCTCGGCAGCACAATCACCTTCTGTATTGTACCTTTGTCTGAAGGGCAAAAAAGCAGACATCTCATGAGTTCTAACCACACACATGCATTTAACTACCGTGTGAAACAGATACGGCCACGCAGCAGTGAACATCCAGAACTGTGAGCCATCAATAAAAGCAGAACACAACTGCTGTGGAAAAAAACCCCCACAACTCTGTTTTCCTTTGGCCATGTTTGCTTTTGAATTAGGCATGATAGCCATGACCAGTTTCCAAAAACAAAATCAGTTGTGACAGGAATGGGAATGGAAGCTCTTAAGGCAGGTCAAGGACCACAAAAAGGGCAAAACACACAGAGCCACCCTCATCAATATGGCTGTTTCGGCCTGGGAATTTGAGCAGCAGAGCAGGGAGGAGGGGTTACAGTAACAGCTCCTGGAAATGCCCGATAAGAGCGTCTCCCTCATCCTTGAGACAAAGCACCATTTCAGGAGCAGATATGGGTACGCGGTGATGGCTACTCTTCAAGAATCAAGGCAGGAGGAACAGAAAGGAGAGGCTGCTTGATAAACACCAGCAGCTGTGCAAGAGACTCCCAGAGCAGTTTGCTGAATGCAAATGTTCACACATGGACAATTACAAGCATGAATGCTCACATAATTCTGCTAACAAACACATATTTTTCTATTATTTAAATCTGGTGTTACAAACACAGAAACAGATGGGTACATATTACACAAATATTCACTGTCCAGTAAATTGGTACACAATATTGTGTGTCAAATAAATCAAAACTTTACCACCTCTCAGTTACAGTTAAAAATAAATTGAACAAAACAAACAAACCCTCTAAGTTCAACAACAGGATATTTGCTCTAATGTAAATTAAACACTCATTCCTATTTTCCCCCTCTGTGTGTGTGTGTGTGTGTTTGTGTGTGTGTGTGTGTGTGTGTGTGTGTCAGTACATATTTTTTAGCAGTGCTGCAGGCATTATGTTGCTGTGCCATTTTGATTTTTGCTTTCGCTTTTCTTATGAAAAGTCTGTGGAAATTTGTCAGTGTGCTTTGGCTCACTGTCATGCTGGAATATTTGTGACATCTGACAGGTTTCTGGAGTGGGTGTCACTTGTCAGCCAGTATTTTGGTATATCCACTTATGGTATTCTTGTTGTCTTCTGTATCAGCACACCCCCATATCAGCCTTTTGTATTCAAGCAGCACCATATCATGGTACTACCAACATCTCAGTTGCCACAGGTATTCTGACATTTTTAAAAAAATTAAGTTTCTACTGTCAGGCCTTTATTTTTAGCATAGCATATTCATAAACTTAATTTCTGCTTGCCAGTGTTGAAATATAGAAGTTGCTGAAGGATGATAGCATTTTGAATGATTTGACTTTTAAGTGAAATCGTACAGCGGTGCCCCTCATTTAATCTTGTGCTCATGAGGCAACAACTTTAATGATAAAAATCCTTTCTAAATGGACCTTATCTTTTTCGCTGACCTATCTGTACATCAGTTTATACTGCATGTGGCATCATGGTGACCTGCCTGTGTTGAATGGCAACAGCATAATGTTCTTCATTTTATCTATTTATCTGATAACCAGCTGTATCAATAAGTTTCCACTTACCTAATCGCTTGGAAAGAAAGTGTCAGTATCTGCCTGCATGTCACTGTAAATTAGTTTATAGTAGTACTTAGAGCTCACCTTCCAAGAATCAACCTTAGGAAAAGATGATTGTGTTGATCCCGTGATGCAGGCCTCAGGGTGAGATTCACTGACATTTCAAAGCATACATGTCATATAAAGGTGCAATGTGGAATTCAGCATTTATTTATGTTATAGATTGCAACATTATTTCACTTCTTTCAAATGTATTTCAAGGAACTGATCAAATTAAGATATTAAAATATTCTAGTGATCTGTTGTTGTATTATAATGAACCACATCCAGCCCAGACTGCTCTTTATCTCCCCCCTCCACCTTCTGGGAAGAGCTTCAGATCAATCACGTCCAAAAGCAACAGATTAAAAAACTGCTTCTTCCCTTTGGCAGTAAAAAGCGTAACCCTGCTTCCCTCCATAAGACTGAAAGAACTGGAAGTACAATTTTTATCCATGTCACTCTCATTTCTTGTGCCACATTGCATTTTGTGCTGTTATTCTGTATTTACTATCTCACTGTGTTCACCTATTTATTTTATATTTGTTCTCTAGTCTATTTTTGTCTTTTGGTGTCAAAAGAGCTACTGAACAGCTTTTCACTGTTTTGCGAACAATGACAATAAAGAAAAGAACAGAAAGCTGTGTCAGAGGCTTATAGCAGGCAGTGATACATGCTTCAAAAAGCCAGATATGTGAATGAAACCTGCAGAACACATACCTGTGCCAAGGAAGAGCACTTGGTAGTTGCCGTCAGCAGCCATGACCTGGTCCACAGCCACCGCTGTGTACTTATAGTCAGCGTTGGTACGAACCACCAGGGGTCTCCTCCCCACCGGGTAGATGGGGTTGAACATTACAGGATGGTTGCGTACAAAGGTCACCACGTCGTCTGGGAACTCTTTTGTCGTCTGAATGTCAGGTGTGAAGGCTCCACCGGGACACTGGAGAAACATAGGGAGGGTTTACACTCTCATTCACACATTTCCACAAGATTTGTCATCAATTAATGAAAATTAAAATAATAAAATTAACAGAAAATGTAATTTTTAGTCCTATTATTAAGAAAATACATTACTTATTGTTGGGTGTCTTTAAATGGTTTGGGTACTTATTTATATAATATAAAACAGGAAGCTAACTCTAAAAATCTTTAGGAGATGAGTTTGAAATGAAAGTTTGGAATCTCTAAGAAGTTAAAGATAAATATTTGAGCAATATTTTTAGATTTTTTTTTTAATTTTTAAATGACAGGGTGATCTAAAAATGAACTTACAGTTCCTGGCCTTGGATAGGGGATGCGCCCCTGGAATGCAACCCACTGGAAGTTGGGCCCTTCTCTGTGAGCGAAGGGCCCGTTGAAGACTGTGAGAATGTCCGCCATGTTGTACACACACACTGCTGAGCCTTTAAACACAGAGCTGAAATGAAGTGCATAAACTGAATGAGACACTACAGAGGGAATCAGTATTCACAATCTCAGCACCCTCCCAGATGAAATATTCTGAAGTTGTTTATTGAGGTCTCATTTTCTGAAGTTGAGTCTAGGTGAAATAGCTGTCGTGCTCCACTGTGGACAGCTCACCTATTTCCTCCTCGATTGTCTGATGTGCTTTGGCTCAGCCATTTAAAACCACACAGCTTAACACATAAAAGAAGCTTTGTTGAGAAGGGGAACAGAAGCATATTGTGCAAAGTGGAGACGGAGGAAGAAAGAAGGAATAACACAGAGCTCAGAGATCTCGACGACCTCACTGTTTGGTTTGGCTGTGTTTTTGAGCCAGGAGACACTACTGCGGGCTTTCTACAATCCTGAGGTAACAAGTGGATCAAGGGCCTGTGGAAGTGTCACCCTGGGTTAAACAGACAGACCCAATTAAAGATCAGACTGATATAGACAAAATAAGCATGGATAAATGTAGCTTGGAAATGTTGGAAAAATGAAGCCAATGCAGCAAAAAGCTACATTCTGTCCAAAGGCCACTAGATGACAATAGCTGTAGTTGCAAAAAAGACGTCCAGTCCTATAGAAGCCTATGGGATTCTTTAGAGACTACATACACTTTCCAGCTATGTTTATGGGCTCAGCCACTTTTGGGACATAGTGAATAATAAAAAAAATTAGGCTTGCCTCTGGAATTTATTTATCTAGGTGCAGAAACAGGGCTGGGTTTCAGTTATTTGAAAAATGCAGTAACTAAATTCTTTGTGCACTCAACAGTCCTACTGAGTGCTCTTATTCCATGCTTGTGGAAGACATCTGACAAGATCATCTCATACAAAAACTATATTAAGATGTCCTATATTTGTATCCCTTGCACTCGGTCTGCAACATGGCACAACTCTGCAAAAGATCTTAAGGAAAGAACATCAAAGAGTGCCATATGGCGAAACCACCAGGATATTGTAATTGATAGTTCGTCATCTGAATAAGCTGTTCTGTAACATGACACGATAGTTATATGTAACCAGCCCTTTGACAAGCACATCCCCATCTGCTGATATCCACTGAATGATTAACATACCTCTGAGGCCCGCAGGAATGTTACAGTTGGCTTCATCGGTCTTACCTTGTGGAAGTGAACACGCCAAACACCAACAGGCCCTTGGGATGATCCGTTTCCAGCAAAAACACACTTTCTATAAGGGAAAACACATATGTGCACACAAAGACAAAAGCATACACCTTCCAGTTTAATACCTTCAACAAATTCCCCAAATCTCATTTCATTTCATCCTGCAGATAAGAAGGCCAAAGATGGATGAATGCCTGCTTTTATAAATGTACATGTTGACAGATGGAGTTTGATGGGGCCTCGAATGCTATGTGCTGATGCTTGTAGTTTGAGGCTGGTCAAATATGCTCATGGTTGGATACCATGTAACCAAAACCAACAGAACAATTGTTTTGAAACTGGACAAAAGGCTGAAATCCTTATCCAGACCAAACACGGGATGTTCTAGGGAGTGTTTATGGAGAAAGCAATCTGTTTGAAACCTTGGAATATAAATAGCAAGCTTTTGGAAATTAGTAATGTGTTTGGTTTTTGGCATTATATTTTTCAAACATCAAAGTTTATTTAAACTTGTTCTGTGGACCATAAAGGCACTGAGTGTGGAAGTGATGTGTGAAAGTAATACCTTGATAATAACAGGGTGTATTACTGCAAATATGTTTTTTTTTTCCTCACTCACCAAGTTCATCAAAATGTGTTTCAGTGCCATCTTCCTCCACAACTGAGCACACCAATCTGGCTTTGAGAAAGGTGGTCCACTTATTGACCAGGCTGCGCTGTCCTCCGACATCATTCTGCCGACAAAAGCTGCGCGTAACAACTCAAAACCACAAAACAAACGGTACTGGTTTATTTTGCCATGAGCAAAAGACACTTACTGGACAAACTCTGGCCACCATGGTGTGGATATTTTTAGTATTTCCACTGTTATCTGTTAGCCTCTCACGGAAGAAAAAATACAATTTGGAGTCATTGGGGTCTGTTCCATCTGGTATGAGGTGGGCGTCGATGAAAATGGGTTCTGAATGAAACAGAAAAGGGGTAAGAGGCCTGTTACGCCTTATTTGTGTGAATTCATCCATAGAATCTTTCATATGTATGCGTGCTCACCACTAAGCCACTTAGAGTTGTGCTGATCTGTCCGCACTGCATTTCTCTTGGTTAGGCTCCTGAAGATGGCAGCATCTGTCCCCATGAAGTCAATGTACATGCCTGAGAACAGCTCCTGATCTAGAAGAATGCACAGAAGCCAACTCAACAATATATTTTTACCCAGCAATCCCTAAAAACATCAACAAAATAGACATTTTGTGCATTCAGATATTTTGGTACTATATGGTTACACTTTATTCCATTACTATTTTTTGAGAATGATCCCAAACGCCTACAGAATTAACAGCACTTTACACTCTGTGTGTGTCCTGCTGCTAATAAGCATGTTCTTCACAGCTGCTTCATGCTTTTTTTATCATTCCTTTTCTTTCACTTACTCATCTATCAGTTTCAGACCATATGTTTTTGAGGATGTCAGGCAAGTTAGGGGAGGATTAAGGGTATGTGGCTCTTGTCCAAACCAGCTTGCTAAGGAGTGAGTGTTGACAGTACTCAGACAACCACAAAGGGTCCAAGACATGAGGATTTGGAGATGAAGCACAGCTTTTATTGAGCCCAGACACTGCCTCAGATTTTCCCTAGAGGCTCAGAGTGCTGCATCACTGCTTTCACAGCACTGGCTTTGACCTCGGCTGTATTTGGCAGACCCTTCCTACCACTTTGGATTATTCTGCACTCTTCCCTCTGGCTCCCTCCTGGTGATCTTTGACATTGCTCGCTGGCTGGCAAAGCTGCTGCTGACACGGCAATGCTCATGTGTCAGAAAGCAGAGCTGAGGGTGGGGCGTTTCACCTTTGGACATGTCAACAGCAACCAAACACCCTTTGGCCAATCAGAGAGGAAAGGAAAGAGAACTGGAGAGAGGGATTGGTTTATCCTGACTTGACTGAGGTACTAACTTGTTTGTTTTATGTGTATTAAACTGAAATTTTAATTTTCCTCCCTTTTTAAATGACAAAATGTAAACTACCATGTTGCTTTTAATTTGTATGGCAAATTAAATAACGTGACACCAATATGGAAGTACTGTCCACTGCAGATCTTCTATTTGCCACTGTAAAAAGAGGTCAGATTACATAGATGCCTATGAGGGTAATTTGATTTATTAGTGAACATTTTAATGACTTTAACAACTGTATATGTATTTATTACAGCTTGATGTGAATTTTTTTGGTCCCATTTACAGTAAAAATAAATGATGATAGAGGGTATAATTTAGGGCGTAAGTTGTATGGGTGCAGATGTGATGAGCCTGTCCTTACAAATCACATCACATCACATCCCATCATGATAATGACAAAAAGCTATGGAACCAGATTTCACAAAGAAATGATAAGGTCACAGTGGCCATCTTTTAAATACAGTCTATGGCTTATGCACACTGTTGTTTTTGCTCCATATTATGGAAATAATTTGGGTTTAGCTCATATTAGCTTTCTCTCGTTTGTCTATATTGGTTCTTATATGGACCAATGAAAAGAGTTCTCAAATCACAGAAGGAAGAAATCATGACTGAATTGGCAAATCACTGAAAACCATGCAATGCAAAGCATTCTTAAGCCTATGTGAGGTCATACATCAGTATTGAATGTGATGCTTCAAACTATTTTCAGTGTCATTTGTCAGAACAGAAAGTTAAATCTAGAACAAAAAAAAAAAGAGACTGAATTCATATTTCAGAGGTTTTTTTTTTGGGGGGGGGGGGGGGGGGGGTAGGAATCAACAGAGGCACCTACTGAGCATGACAGAGACTGTATTCACTTGAGGATTGAAGGAGCACCTTCCTTTTCCTGACTCGGTCCTGGAGTCAATGTGAAATACTTGTTCCTGTCACAGAGAAAAAGAGGAAGTCAGACATTTTGGAGACAGTTTTATACGATATGTTCTTCTGTCTTGTGCTCTCTACCATATAAAACTGCATGTTTGAGTGCAACAATAGTCCCACAGAGCAGCTCTGCTCAGAGTCTTGGCTTTAAGGAAGCACAGACGCAGGCCTGCCCTGGTCTACCTTAACTGCTCCATGTGGGATAGTAAAAAGAACATTCCATCTGGGAGGAGAGGAGGAGGAATTTCCCTGCTCGTGTGCTGGACAGCCATCTCCTCTTCTCAGGTGGAAATGCTGCCAGACTCTTTGTGGTAGACTGGACAGTCCAAGTGCCACAGTAACCTTTGTAAATTGTTGTACTTCCTGTCCCATCGTATTTAGATCTTGCCCATGGCAGTGGTGCAGCTTACTTGAATGGGGATGACGTCAGCTAACCACCATTATTCCAGGAAAATGTGTCTGTTCGCCAAGAGGTTCTGGAAGTGAATTGACTCCATCTGGCAGGTCCTGTCATTAACCTCTACACTGCAAAAAATAGCCATCTTATTCATTTTAAAGCACCTCTCCTCTCAAAAGGTTTTATTTATTGGTGATTCAATTGACCTTTGCTGTGCAGAGCGTTGTACTAAAAATTTGCACAAAGATGAAGGGATACATGTGCTTTTAAAGGCTTGGAAAATTGTTTGTTTTCCATTTAGGTGCAATCCATCATGCAGTGATTATTTGATATTCAGTGCAGATTTCCTTTTCCTTAAATGAGATCCACTGTATGAGGTACATTTTTAACAAATGCCTGTACCCCAAAATATGCTATGAGCACTTCTGAAAAAGTTATGACACCATATAAAGATTTAAAGACTAAATAAAAGATTAATTCCTTTATTAAGAGTGACATTTATTGCAGTTTATAATTCACTATGTGTCTGAGAAGTACATGTGGAAAAAACTCCCCGTAAGATCCAATCAACAGTCTGCTGCACGTTCACAACCTGGAGCGAAGGTCCACAATGAGAGCTCACTGTCAGCTTGCCACCACAACAGCGTGTAACTTTTAACAGATCACTTTTCTTGAGACACTGACATGTTTGAGTTCAGAAGTTGCAAACATAGCAGTTTGCCTTTCAAACAAAAACCTCAAATGACAAAAGGCCCCGCGGTGAGGAAGGAGCCTGGTTTGCAGCTCTCTCAGTCTGCTTATTAGTGTTTGGCAGCAGCTGACAGTCTGTGGCTGAACGCTGTTCACTCGGTGAGCACTTTTCTCCTGGAGGGCTTCCCCGCTCTCACTTTCAGAGCTGTGTGGCCAGAGATGAGAGCTCAGAAAACAGCCATCCATCCTTGACATTAGACCTCAGTTTTCTCTCTCTTATCCCTGGCATCTCTGCTCTCATGTGGCATCAAACTGACTACATGAAAACGTTGCTAGAACTTTTTTATTTTTTTTTAACCATATGTTGATGCTTCTTAACTCCTTGCAGATCTATAAATAATAAATTGCATGATTAAAGCAATTTATTATGCACTGCTTGACATCCCTTTAATGTATTCTCAGCACTTAGTGATTCTGAATTATGGCGTTCTCCTTCCAGAAGAGAGCGGTGCAAAGAAAATTCAATTTTCATATTATTGTAGCAATCAATCAAAAACATGCCATGTTTGGTTTGAACATCTAAACAATTGCACATAAGTTGATTTATTACAAAAAAGAGTAAACAGACCTCTCGAGACATTTTTTTTTATAATTACTTTATCTGTCACACAGTGAATGAGATTTGCTTATTTTCTCTGTGTGGCAGTATTCAAACTAATTTAGCACACACTTTATACTAACAGTTCACTAAAGTTTTCAGGAACTGAATTAAATGAATAACATCATTTTAATTACAGTTGCTCAAGATAATTGACACAAGCTTATTTTTGGAAATAACAGAGTAACTAAAACTTCCATAAGATTTACAAAAATGTCCTTATCTTCACTTAAATTTCATACTAATCACTCACACTATAAATGCAGATGTACAGGAGTGCTAGACTAGTTTTATTTTTCCACTTTTGAGATCATGTTTGTGTATAATCACTCTGTAGCCTATAAAGTCATAATCGACAAAGCACAATGGAAATTTTAATCAGTAACAAGTGTTACAGTGGCTGCAGCAATGATCACTTAGCCAGTGTTCCTAAAACATTTATTCCTTCATGAGTTTGCATTTCTAATGAAGTGCTTCCTTCGTTTATACCCACCTCTGGTCTGCGGCCCCTGTTGACGTACACGCAGACGGGACTGTACGCTCCACTGCCACACATGAACAGATGAGTTCTGTTATAAGGCTGCACCACCCGGATGAAGTTCCCACAGCCATGCTGGAAAATACAGGTAAACAATGAGATGCACATGCTAATGTAAATAAAGTCAATCTGAGGGAGGAAATTTAGCTTTTATTATTATTAGCTGGCCCAGTATGATAGTGCATGTGGTAGTAAACGTGAGCTAATGTTAGCTAAATTTATATAAACAGTATATAAGTGATGACTGTAGCCACCTTGATGTCACTGCTTGGTCTGTGGACAGCTATTTTTGGAAAGGAGGAAAAACAAATAGAGAACCTGGTTCAAATGAAGTCGTAATTCATACTTATCTCAATTGCTGTGATGGTTATAAAACACATATATACAATAAAAGGATCCTTCAGCTCACAGGTCTGGTATTAAGGGCAGCGGATTATATGTGACATATCCAGGTAAGATTGACTACTGCTCTAACTTCATCTCTGCATCTTTGCTTCCAGTTTCCAAACCACACAGCTGTAGGACTGCTGGACTTCGTGGCTAATTAAGCCTGAGTCTGCAGAAAATAAGTGGAGAAGTGAAGAGAAAGGGGAAAGAAGTGGGGAGCAGAGGAACACACACATCCAGGGAGCTGTCAGGAACTTGGCCATGCTGGAATGACAGCTGCTGCAACCCATGGTCAGTGCACATAGCTCCACTGGGAGCGATCAATCAAAAGTAACAAAACTTTTTTTTACTGTCACACCCATATCTAACATATTTTATACTCTTTAAAAAAATTATTATTTTTTTTTAAATCTAGCTCTGTCTGTCTTACAATTAACTTTACTCATTTGTTTCATCACATCCTTCCGAGGCCGGCACCAGTATCACATATTAGCCTTTCAGACTCAAACACATATGACTTATGTTTGAATTTCATGTTTCCTGATATACAGCCTTCTTTTATAGTTGATATGTTTGAGCAAGCAGCAAACAGACTTAATTTCTCCCCTGATGCTGCGTTTTGGGACAAACAGCATGCCGTAATTTTCTGGAACTGACCACAGATCATATTGAAGAAGGGAAACCTCATATTTATAACAATAACAGATGTATAGGGGCTCTGATTTAAAAAAAAAAGAAATAAAAGAACCCGCTATGAGAAAGGAGACTGTGCATGAGAGAAAATAAAATGCTCTGTGGTGTAAAAAAAAAAAAAGGAAAGAAAAGAAATGGAGAGATGTTGAAAATGTTGGAAAAAGTGACCAAGGGGAAAAATGGTAAGACAGAAACAGAAAGTGAAATCTTTAAAAAGAAAACTGGCAGTGATTCGAATAAGAAAAGCCATGACAGAAGGGACAAGGGGCCATCAAGTGGCTCCACACAGAGATGGCTCACCCAAATATTTGTGGTAGCCTGTCTGCAGCAGGCTTGCTATGAGTCAGAGCAGCACAAATCACTCCATGACTGGAAACAGCTTTTTTTTTTATATATATATCTGCAACAGCATGTTGACTAAAACCCTGGCTCTGTTAGCCCAGAGGGTGTCAGATGATGTAGAGATGGTGGAGAATGTACGACAACATGCGGGACTGGTGGCAGAGTGGCTCTTTTTATAGTCACTTTAAAAATTAGGCCTTCCATTTGTGCAAAAAGTTACTTATGACAATTTCTTCTTCCCCTTCTATTCTTGTGTCCTCAGCACTGCAGTATATATAGACAACTTTGCATGTACATGCTTCAGAACAACCCAATTAGAGGAAAACAGATGCGAAGGAGGAATAAGTTGAGTCTCACTGTATGTCTTCATTAAATTTTGTTGCAGCTAACAAGTGCTTCTCAAAATCAGGCTGGCTTATGAAACCTCTGCGTCAGTAAGCTTTGATTCTCTCTTATTTTTATTTTTGCAGTGATCCGTGGCATTTCGATCGCCCCCACACCTCACTCTTGCACTGACTAACTGTGACGATGCCAGAAGGACTCCAGGCCAGCCGGCGACCCTGCAGACATCTGCCGCTTGATACAAATACAGTTGGAGCTGACGCAAACCGACAGATGCGAGAGGGAAATCCCAGGAGGCAACTTCCGCTGCAGACCCAGTTGGAGGAACAGATCTTGGAACAGCTAACAAAACCTTTAGTCTAGATCAGGGGTGTCAAACTCATTTTAGTTTGTGTGACACATATAGACCAGTTTGGTTTTAAGTGGATGGATCAACAAAGCTATTGCTTAGTTACCTATATATATATATATATATATATATATATATATAAAATACACCTCCAGATTGTTCTTTTTTCTTTCAGTGTGAAGAGGTTTAATTACACATTTAATCCCTGAGATGTCTTCAGAAGAAGAAGAAGTGCAATTTCAACAATATGTTTCAGATTTTCTACATTATACAGAAATACTAATAATAAAAAGACACCTCATTTTCTGTCATTTAACAGTTTCTTTTACTCACTTAAATTGGTGTATGACAGAACATGAGTCATGTGTTTATTAGTGAAAAGAATATAAAACTGATAAAAATGCATTTAAAGGTTTAAATGTATACAGTCCTTCTTTACAGTTTTCACATAGTCCTAAGACATCCAGTGGGCCGAATTGAACCTTTTGGTGGGCTGGTTCTGTTCCCAGGACCGTATGTTTGGTCTAAATTGGGGATATCAAGCAGGAAAGCACGAAGGATTTTTAACCCGTCATGTGTAGGTTAGTGTTAATTACCATTATCAACCTAGGTAGTAGCTAAGCGACTATTTATGGGTTCTTGCCCACCAAATATAATAAGATGCTTTCTTTTGTTTTGTTTTTTTTAGCTGTTTTTACTCTGGTACACTGACAGATTTAATGCTGCATGATCAAAAAATGACCATTATGGGATACTGCTAAACTAAATGCTGTTCAGCTAGATAATAATCTAAGCTGTATTTAAATTGAACATGGAAATGCCAAAAACTACAATACTGCTAATGGCCACTTGAGGTTGTCTCCAAAAAACCCAACATGGTTATAATCATAATACTAAACTCTGCTTCAAAATCTGAGTTTTAAAAACCAAAGAGTGATGTAATGGTGGCTAAACCCATTTTTTATAGAGTCTTTGTGTTCAGCTGAATGCTAAACACATATAAATGAAGAACAGACACTTTACTCTGTGTTTTTTGTTAATTTCTACAGCAATTGGACCCTAAAAAGCCCCAACAAGTCAAAGAGGAAGCTTATAAGAGGTTTAATCTCCTTACTGTGGGATCCTTGCCTGCCATTTGGCACTCTTCTATTTTGCTCACTGATGCCGGCCAAAACACCTGGTGATTAAAAAAAAAAAAAGCACATCAGTTAAATTAGTGACTAACAGATTGAGAGAGGCGTAACATCAATATGCTCATGACGTTTGATTATATCCTGAATCTGTAGACAAAAATCCCCGGGAAAATCTGTACAATGAATGCTCAGACGTTTTTAGTTTCCACAGAAGTCTCAGTGTCAGTGATTACAGCTAGCTATCATCTGTGGAAATGTATGTTTTCAAACCAAGGAGAGGTGCTTAAAGGTCGCGCTCAATGAATATATCAAGCAATTTACTTGACAAAAATGGATGCAGTGCAGCACTCTCCAGGGGAACCTAAATGCTTTCCCATCTGTTTATGCACTTCATGCCTGTCAATTACACAGAGGATGATTCCTTCGCCGCATGCAGAATTAGTTATAAGTGAGCTTGAGCATTTTTATGGCTATTTTGAAAAACCCTTAAATTGTACCGATGATGGCAAATGCATGGTAATTTGCACACACATTATAATAATATCCTCAGCACTGGTGTTATGGTGTCTCCTACACTGTATTTTTACATGACGTTTATTTCTGCTTTGTGGCTGTGAGGAAAAAAAAAAAAAGATGTCGCAGGATGATACCAGCACTGCAGAAGAGAAAAGTAACAGTAAGCATCTGCTGACCTTAAGTGTGCCATGGGTGATGTTGTTGATGTCCATGGAGAGAACATGGTCCTTGCAGCCCACGTACATCCTGTCCTGGTCCTCATCCATCTGGAGGAGCCTGTAGTCCATGGCATTGTCTGATATACTATAATGTTCAAATGACTCAGAGGTCTGCAGGTCTAAGAGGCACACAGAGAAAACTCACTAAATATAACATACAAATAAGCTTGTTTCAACACTGACAATAAGAGAAGCTTTTCCACTAAATTAAACAGAGAGAGACTGATACATGCAAGCCCACACTGATCTCTTCTGTCCACACCGGAGCCCCCAAGATCTGAAAAGAAAATTCAGCATTGTAACTTTTAGCATTAGGATGCTGTTTTTTAAATATGCCGTGTAAGAGATAACCACAGCTGCTGTAACACATTTGCAGAAAAATGCATTCTTAACCTTAACAGTCTTAATCTCCTCCTCTTTGTATTAGAAACAGGGCCAATTCTAGATCTAGAGAGGGCTGTAGTCAAGACCAATTAAGGTGACTCCTAGATAAGATCACATCCCAGCAGTTTACAGTCACGACTGACTCCAAACAGACTCCAAATCGAGTCAGGACCAAGGCCAAAGAAATACAACCCAATGTTTTACTTCCACAGTGTGAGAGAGAACTCTGATCACTCAGAGCAGATCTTTGGATTTATAAGTCTAAAAACCTGCTGGATGTTGTGACTATGTCAACTGATTTAACTTAGAGGGGGAGAGGTTCATATTTAGTAATAGGGCATGTGGTAGCAGTGTATGGTTTTGTTCAGCTACAGAGGGGGAGCTGGGAAAGGACGGCTTAAGGAGCAGTGCCAGTGTGAGCAAATTGGCACAGCTGTTGTACACTGGCTAATCAGTCTCTCTTTTTTTTTTTTTACCCAGTAGCGTACTAGTACTAGGACTCAGGGCTGCCACACATACCAACCATGGTGAGGGAGCACCAGGCCTGTGCATTACTGAAGATTAGTCATTTGTTAATTTTATGTACTGAATGTGCTCTACAAGTATTGGGAAATGTCAACTATGCATGTGGTTGGGTGCAAACAAAGGCGGTAGCTGCAGCAGTCCTGTCTGAGGTTGAAACTGAGCTCAGGGAAACCACAGTAGCAGTCGCTTCCATTAAAGGTTACTGCATGGATTTCATATTGCATAATATCAGAATCAATGAAACAGAACTTCTCACATGCTACAATTACAGACTGTATATAAAAATGGACATAACGACCATAATGCCATGCATTGGCCATTTCCAACCGGTTTGCTGCCTCACCGGCTGTCACTTAAAATAGAGGCAGCCATTAGTAACATACATTCTTTCTTAAGCAGTGCTGGGAACCGGGGTAGATCTATGTTTATCTTTTATATATACTCTATGGTCACAACCTGGCACTTACATTCCCCCTAAAACAGTTTAAGGTTTTATTGGTCATAAAAGGATGCAAAACTGAGATTACTCTTTGTTTTTCTAGTGATGCAAAAGAAGCCTAATCTGAAGGCTAGAGACTCAACATTGATGACTGAAATTGATCTATCAGTGAAGATATACATACATATTATATTTTTCACTTAACCTTCATACACTCAGTTAAAAGAAAGCTATGAGTACAGAACACATGTTCAGGGCAGATGCTGCATGTGAGTATATTTGAATGCGTAGTGTATGAAAAAGTCTTCTTAAAGACTCTTTTCTACTCATTAAAAGTGAACATTGTTGAGACACACACAAAGTAAACCTTCTCAGAAAGTTATTTTCAGGCTATTTGCTCCAAAGATAAAGAATTCTTACCCATACCATCAAAGACCTTCACTGTCGAAGCCAAACTCATGCATATTTATCACTTTTTCAATCTGCACTGAGAGCAAGGGGTGTGTGTGTGTGGGGGGGCACTGTAGATCTACACTCTCCATTTCCTTCCCTCTATTGACCCTTTCTGAGGCCTCTTTGCATTCCCTCCTCTAATCAACAAACAGGTTGTCTATACTTTGCTTCACCGCCTTCGGCTAAAGTCACATTTTCATTATTGTGTGACATATGCTTTTGAGGCTGGAGCCTTTTATCTCAAAGGAAAGTGGCTTTTCTGTGGCACCCCTCGCTCTCATCCCGGGCTGTTGTTTGGTGCGCCACGTAAAGCCTGGAGTATTTAACTTTAAATAAAGATGAGTTAACCACTTCAGTCACAGGCGAGTTTCCCACGACTCTTCGCTCTCTCCTTCGACTGTGTTTAGGTAAATTGCCTTACATGGTTAATGTCTTGAAGTGAGAGCTGGGTATTTTTAAACATTGTATCATCCAAGTGAGAGCATCGTCTGGTGCCTAATGAAGAACAGGCACATAAATACGACACTGTTTTTGCCTGACTTATGAGAAACAAAATTAGAGGTGAAGGTGTCCTGTCAAGCAGATTTGTGTTTAATACAGGGAAAACTTTTCAAGGAGAGATTGCATCAGGATCATGCTTCAAAGCAACCGTAAGGATGGCATCATAGATAGAATCACAGAGAGCTCTGTGCAGCGGTAATATTCTTGCAATGCCGAAAAGGCTAATGATGTTTCACGCTCGGCTCTGGCAGAGTGCAAACCACCAAGGGTAAAAGACTCACTAACAACTAATTAGAAACAGGCAGGGTTCCAGATTCTTTAAAAAGCATTTTTATTAATCTGCTAAAAATAATTTCTTGGATGAGATTCAGGAAACACTGAAAACTCTTCATCATGATAGTTCTGTGGAGCATAAAAGTGGCAGCTGCTCTTAGAACATGCAGCTCTTCACAATGGATGGACTAAGTAGGGGTTGCAGTTTTACAGTCCTGCATTATAGCCTATCCAGGCAAGAATAAGCTCAGTGGTTGCGTTAAACCTCAGCGAGTGGAAGCCAAAGAATCAGTTATATTAGTTGTTTGAAAGAGAAGTTTAAAAAAAGAAGAGGTGCAGGAGAAAAGAGGAAGTATGTGAAGTTTTGAAAATCCAGGATTAGTATGATAAAACTAGCCATAGTTAGCAAAGACAATAAGGTATTTTTTTAAAGGTATTTAAAGATTTAAAGGTTAAAGACTTAAAGTGTGTTAGACTACCAGTTAATCACCAATAAACCTGACCATATCAGTGGTCAGTGGGAGAAAGCTGGAGTATATGGAGGCACAGAGAGAACCTGGCTGCAAACTCCACAGAGGGAGGTTCAAACCTAGAACCTTCATGGTATAAAACAACAGTTCTAACCACTGCACCACCACACCACCCTTTGTTCAAAGTTTTGCTTAAGTTGGTTTAAATTTCCATATACTAAACTTCTATTTTCCATTTGAATTTTTGATCAAAGCTTTTTTCCTATCTGCCTCCGAAAGCCGAGTTTGACTTACCTTTGAGACTCCTCCACTCATAATTCACATTGACATTAATAAAATTAAGAACTCCTGTTCTTTTTGACAGAACCCTTCCAGAACATTACACAAAGGGGACGAATTGCTCAGATGGGTGGAGTCTGCGTGAAATAATTGTTTAATATTATGGTGAACTCCATCTTATTTTCTCAGTGGGGAGAAATGGGAGACATTTATGTTCCCTCGTGAAGGTGGAAGACCAGCTAAGCCTGGTGCTGAGACGGGACACAGCAGGGGTGTGTCACGTGGATCCGGCCTATTCAGTGAGAGACAAACCGAAACCCACTGGAGCCTGCATACCATTGGATCCAGTGTCTTCTCAGTGCTCTGCTTTCAATCTCATATAAACACATGAGTCACGCCTGCATTGGAAGTTCAAATTGCCAGATGGTGCACCTGCTCTGTTAGGGAGAGAGGGCTGCTCTGAACAGTCAAGGTTTTCCAGAGTCATTCAGTACATTCACCCAGAGTTTACAGAATTAGCACCAGCTCATAACCTTTGTATGAGGCATCTGTAGACCTCCCAAGGATCCCATCAATCCACTATGACATCATATCAAGTTCTTTTTTTCTTCGACAGCACAACTTTTTCTTGTTTTAATCAAAACAGAAAACAGAAGTTGGAGTACATCTGTGTTTGTATCTCCAAGATGACGAAATCCCTTGGATCGCATGCGGTTCTTCTGTTGTGGTTTGCTATGTGTTCCTAGTTGCTGAGATCACACAAACGCTAAAAGGCAAGAGCGTCAAAACCAGTTGTTTACACAGTTATTGAAGCATCACTGAGATTCTTGTTGGAGTTTCAAGATTTACATTTTCTGCTTGGTTTAATAAAGGACAGAATAAAAGACAAGATAATAAACCCATCCTGCTAGTGGAAGGATTTGGAAGCTGCATTTTAAAATATTTATTGAGCAGTCTGAAGGGTGTGAACCTCACTTTTAATGATACGAAAAACAATGTGGATGATGAAATGGCTTCATCTGTTTTTTCCCTCTGCCTTTGGTCATTTTAGTTCTGTTCCTCTCAGTGACGTGCAGTCAGGGGAGGCAGGTGAGGCACGGCCTCACCTGTCATCGTGGAAATATAAAATTAAAAAATAAATTAAATGGTTATATTCATTCAGTGATTTGTATTTTAAAGTTCTTTTCGATTTAACTACACCATTTTTAGATTAGTTTTTTCAAAATCGCTGAATTTTCGCATTTGCCGGTCAAATACTAAGAGACGAACGGTGAGGCACCAGCCCGGCGAGCCGCACCACGGATTGCGCAATCCGTGGTGCGGCTCAGTATAGTCATTGCCAATGACTACTAACTGTGCTGGCATGCTATGCAGTGAGACCGGATTACTTTCCCTTTGCATGTGGCTATTAAAACGTTCTAACACTTTTACTATATGAACTAAATTTCCATATTTTAGCTGGTGTATATAATGCACAGTTTTTTTTTTTGTTTTTTTCATTAACAACTGTATGTGTGTGTAATGCATTCTTGTGTTGAGCGATCATGAAACTGCTGCGAAGAGACACTAGGTGAGGCACGCAGTTCTCGTGCCTCATGGTAGGGGGCGCTGGTGATCCCAGGGACTCTACGACTCCTCGGCGGCAAGCTACCATAAACAGTTAGCAAGGCCAGTTAGTTTTTCCTGTTGCTTGGCCTTATGTTCAACATGGAAGATTACATAACTCAACTGAAAGAATTTTCTAAACTGGACTTTCAATCGAAGCAGAAGATAATAATTAAAGGAAGACCAACACCGGAGCTAAAAGGTTTGCTTCAGACTATGTTAATGTTAAACAAAACAACTGTTGCCAATCAAATGGTGAATAAGCTATATGTTTGTAAATCTGATGTGATGACGTCAGTGCCTCACCAGTCACGACCCTCACCGCACGTCACTGGTTCCTCTCAACCTGCAGTGATAACACCAGCAAGCAAAGGCAGAGGAATCAGGGCCTGAGCACTGACAGCTGGTGGGTTTTCTATTATGGATGCAGGTAGGTGGATGTACCCCTCCCTGTGGATGTAACAGCAGTCCCTTGTCTCCTGGCTTTGACTTTAAGCTTTGACCCATTGTGCCCCATGAGTTGGATGGCAGACCAATTTTCCACCCTGATCTGTTGGATAGACAGTGGGGTTAGCAGAAAAGGAAAGCTGGTAGCTGGGAAACTCAGACTTTATCTCTGTTCCATGCTTTTTCTTTTGGCCAAACGGAAGAGGTACAAAAGCCTTTTGTTGGGTCAAGAAACAACAGAAGTCATTCAGTTCAATTCTACTCAACAGCAGATTAATTCCTGCTAATCATATAACAAGAAAGCATTCTTCACATGTTGAAAGATGGGATATCAAGCATTTCAATGAAAAGGTAACATTTTTTTTTAAGTGCATTCATTTAATTTCACTGTTTACCATTTTAAGTAGACACTCCTTTGGTTTTGCATTGTACCTTCAGGACGGTAAGGGACTTGTGACAGAAAAATAAAAACAGAGGGATCAAAATCAAAGCAGGAGAGGCCTTGATAGCCTTTCTTTTAGTAACTGTAATGAGCGAAACAAGCACAAGACATCTTCTCTACTATTTTAACATTCAAAAAACTGAATTTGGTGACTAAGACTAATAAAAAAAACCCTAACATCGTAGGTTGTCCAACAATGTGACAAATGTCATAAACATAGATCATATAAGATGATCTCTGACTCATATCCTTTTTGGAGTTTCATAATGAAATGGAGACCTTTGTTTCCTGAAAGCAGACTGTATTTATTTGTGCTGTCACTATGACATATAAAAAACAGATATCTGAAGCAGCTACAAGCTGTGATCAGTGTGGCAGTTAATTCAGCCTCCTGTAAACTCTGAGACAATCGATTGTTCATGGGCACAGGGTTCAGTGCAATAACTGAGCGAGGCATCCCACAGAGTGAAAAACAAACAGCACTTTTTTTCTGTGACTGGTGAAAAACTTTGAAGAAATAGAAAGAAAATTAGTGTAAAAAGAAGGGACCCGTCACTGTGCCCCTGTTTTTGGTGTATGGCAGAGGAGGAATTTGTAGTGCACAATTCAATTACTTTCTTCTGAGGTTACTACATATCCAGGAGAGGAAATGCAACTGCCACAAGGAGACTTCTCTCAGGTTTTAAAGACTTTCTGACAGACTTGGCCCCCAAAATTGTTTGCGTGATCAAATACGAGTTTTAAAGCAGTGACTCCAGAAGAAAACAATGCTTCCATGGTTCTGGTTAGGGATAATAATACAAGAAGTGGTCTGTTGTAATGCAGCATCATAAAAATTGGAACTTCACAGTGGCTGGAAAATATGCGGGATGTTTATGAGAGAGGCATTTGTAATGTTGAACCGCGTGGTCTGAGATTTTAGGAGCTGGTGCCAATTCACTCAGCTGGTGTCACTTCAGCAGCCTTTAGGGATCTCCGTCAAGTTTGATAGGAAATAGGAACAGTGTGGTGTTACGTTTTGTTTTTTTTGTTTTTTTTGACGGGAAATATGGCAGCAGCTGTAACTCATTAGATTCCCCAGATAAGGGAGTTACGACGAGAAACTCCACCGGCAGAGACTTTTATGTCCACATGAAATGGTGATAAAATCAGCGTGGAAGAACAATATTGGATTATTTTGTCAGGATATTAGCTTAGTTTTTGTGGATCGGGGATAAACAGCTTTAATCAAACTGACTGGGTGTTAAGAGTGTTGGGTTTTTTGATTAATACTAGTGTCTGAACACAAGCCAAAGGATCCCTGCACCTAATTAAACACACTTCAAGGTTGAACGGTGGGCCAATTACAAACCAACCTTAGTTTCTCTCATGCAAATCAGCCCTCATCAACTGGCTTTTTACCTGAAAGGCCAGCATGAATATATTAACTCCATGCTAATGAGGCTTGCTTTCCATTTAGTTAAAGCAGAGCCCGTTCTGTGGTTGTCAGGGGTAGCTGGTGGGAGGACCCCAATCACTCATCTTGATAAATATTGAAGCAGGGGCTTATACCGCCCCCTTCTCATTCATCTCTCCTTACAAGAAGGAATGGGTTTCATCACAGAGGCCTGACTTCAAACCTGGTGCCAAATACCGTTGCTTTTTATCCAGACAAAGCTAAGAGCTCTTGGGTTCACTTCTGGATGGCTGCACTCACCTAACACCGTGCTGACCCACTCACACATACTGGGTCTGCAAAACACTTTATCCTGGCAACTTCCAAGCCTCTTTAGGGATAAAAAAATGGCTGGCGCTGAAACATTTAGCCATCAATTCTCATTGAGGATTCAACCGGTGGTATACAGTAATGGTTGGTGGCATATAAATATGGCAGAAGGGTTAAGAAGTTAAAATGCCAATCTAGTACAAGAAGACCACCCAAGACATCTTGTGCTGGCTGACAAAGTCGTCCGATTGTCTGTGCAACTGACATACTCCAAATTCCCAGGAAAGCTGGACTCAGCGTGCAAACAGCACTCTAAAACTTACTGTACTGCAACTACTGGTCATGGACAAAAGCCCTGTTGGCTTTATATCTGCTGTGTGTCATTAATTTCCTGACTGCTGTCTGTCACCAATTATCTACATCCAGACATTTTTAATGGGAATCATGTGGCTGAACAGAGTGTGTGAGTTGAAATATATGCCTTCTCTCACCCTGGCGTCAAAAAGCAGACACCATATCTAAACATGACACGCGAGATGGAAGTGTATTTTCTCCCTTGGTTTTCTGTGTGTGTTTGCGCAGAGTGATGTTAACTGCTGGTGCGTGGCTGACCTGCTAAGGTAACAGCTAGTATTTCCTGTAAGAGACGAAACTTGAGCTGATAAACTGTCCATCATGCCTCCCTGCACACCAGCTAGTTTGCGATCCCGTCGCCTCAATTAGCATCTATGCCATCTCTTCAGATGTCACCAGCAGTCGTTCCTTCACACAGAATCAATCCATACAGCTGCCGTCACTTTTAACCTGTGACCTCTCACCTGCCCATATCAGGAGTCTCTAGTTACTAGTCACCCTAGTGGACAGTAAATCTCTGTGCTTTTACTGTCAGGAAGGATCTTGTAGAGAGTCTCAGAGGGAGGGGAGGCCTTCAGGAGATATGGGTCAGAGGTTTTTTTAGAGCTGACATTTTTACTAGACATATATGAAAACCATCTACAGCCATCTTCAAGGCTGAAATTATATCTTGTATCAGGGCATTAAAAAAGTTATCTGGTCCTTAGCAAGCACCGGAACCTCAAATGAACAACACCACACACCATATGATTAAATAATACAAAATGCAGAAGTAGCATATGAAAATTAAGCACACCTTTACTGCTTTGGTGGGAATTAAGAGGGTAAGCAGCAACCAGGTGCTGCTTATCAAATCCACTTGATTAAATGATCATCAGCAAGTGTGAACACTTCTAGAAAAGCAGAAGTTTTGGCAATTTACTCATCTGGAGCATTCAGGGGTGTGGGGGCACAACGTCAAGAAGCAATTATATCAGCAATAATCTTAGAGAAGTAATAGCTGCTGTCCGTCATCCTGGGAAGGGTTATGAGGCCATTTCCGAACAGTTTTAAGTTCATTATTCACCAGTGAGAAAGATTATTCAGAATTGGAAAACATTCAAGACAGTTTGCAATCTTCCTGGAAGAGGATGTCCCAGCAAATTCATCCCAAGGTCGAGGTCCCATGCAATGTTCAGAGAAACTGCAAAAAACCCCCAAGAGCTGCATATCAGACTCAACTGGCCTCAGTTAGCATGTTAAATGTAAAAGTTCATGACAGTACAGTTAGAAAAAAACTGAACAAGTATGGCTCGTTTGGAAGGGCTGCCAGGAGAAAGCCTCTTCTCTCTGAAAAGACAATGGCAACACAGCTTAGGTTTGCAAAGTTGCATGTGAACAAACCACAAGACTTCTGGAACACTGACCTTTGGGGAGATGAGACCAAAGTGGAGATGTCTGGCCATGATGAACAGCATAAAACTAAACACAGCATATCAGCAGAATCACCTCATATCAGCTGTCAAGTACAGTGGTGGAGGGGTGATGATTTGCCTGTTTTGCAGGCAATGAGTGCAGAATATTGTACCAAAATATTCTACAGTCAAATGTGAGGACATCTGACTGACAGCTAAAGCTTGGTCAAAACTGGATCATGCAACAGGACAATGATCTCAACCACAGAAGCAAATCTACAACAGAACTGAAAAAGAAAAGAATCAAGATGCTGCAGTGACCCAGTTAACGTCCAGACTTCAACTCAATTGAAATGGACATCAGAGAGCTGTGCATAAATGAATGCCTGCAAACCCTGCTTCTGCATGTTGGCTAAGTTTTTTTTAAATAAATAATGAGATGGTGCAGTATGTCATGTATTGTTGTTCATTAGAGGTTTTATTTAAATAATTCTAGAACCTTATGAGTACCAAATGAGTTGTTATTTTGTCCTGATGCATAAACCCTTTGAATTGAAAGAGGCTGTCCTTTCTTTATTGGGACTGTAGTTTGAGGTAATGAGGTAATTGGGTTGTTTCTGGTGTGCTGACTTAAAAAAATGACATGTTTAGAGCTCAAAAAATGGCACATACCCACTGAAACTTTTTCAGTTGGATGTGGATTCCAGTAGCAAACATTTCCTTTTGATGCATGTGCCTGAAGATAATCCATTGATGTCACAAAATGTTTCCAGTGAAGGGAAAATAATGTGTCTTAAGCCTTTATTCTGAGAGAGTAAATGCCATCTGTGCAAATGTGTAGAAAAACCTGCATATGAATATAGTTATTGTACACTTTAATAAGCTGAGCTGAACTATACTACACAACAGAACAAGTGATGGAAGCAAACAAGCATAATCCTTTCATTAAAATCGGATTGCTGCTTTGTGTTAATGCTAAAGAATTTTTCGGAAACCTTGGCTCTCCTTCAAGAGACTCTGTCTTTGTTCGTATTAATGGCCATTGATTACCTTTCAACATGGTGCAGAGAGGGAATAATAAAACATTCAACAGGGTTTGCAAGGTCAGACTTGGGAATGGCTAAAAATGGGGAGACAGGCAGAGAAAGGCCAGCTGAGAGAGGAGCTGTCAAACATCTCATGGGCTGTCAGCCTCAAGCTGGAGCTCACCACATTTGAAAATACGCCTGCAGAAAATGTCACTCAGGCAGTTACACGGAGACCTAATGGTGTGAGTGTGGGTTTGTGTGAGAATGCATATACACCCTTAAGAAATATGCCACATGCATGCTGGTATTCATATATACATAGCTGACCTATAGCTCTTTGTACCACTTCTCTCTGTCTGCTGACAGCCTGACAGGCTCATGCTTTGGCCTGCCATGAATTCCTCACAACAACAGAGCATCACTGATTTTACTTCACAGACTTCATCATGTTTACACCTCAAAAAATGAAGCTGTTAACAAGCAGATGAAATGTAAAGCAGAGGCAGGAAAGCTGAGGCATGTCGGTGCTGTAGCACAGTCAAATACATCCTGGTTTGCTTCTGGCTACTTGTCAGTGTTGCCCTTTGACCCTTTGATCTTTTGTTGATCCCCAGAGAATATGCATGCCATTATCGAGTCATGTCACATCTAGTGTTTGTGTTGCTGAATGATCATGATTTTCTCTTAATAATTAAAAAAAATGTTTAGAAATCATTTATCAAAAGTTGTTAAACCTCAGGCAAACGAAGACCCTACAGTATGTCATTCTTCTGTTTTCTCAGTTTTTATTCATATTTAAGACATCGTACAAGAGGTTAATGCAATATAACTCTTGAACAAACATAAGAAAAAGTCTTGTTTTTGAGGTATAGCCAAAAAAAGTTTGCATACTGTGTCTCACTGCTGCACGCAGTTTATAAAGCTGGAAAAGCACATAGTTTTAACAATGACTCATTGAAAGGTTTGCCACTTAAATGCAATCAAGTCAAAGAATGCACATTCAGGCACTTAACATTAGCAAACACTCACTCACTCTGTCAGGTTTACTGACATGCAGACACTCACTCGCACCATGTAAACATCCTCAACAGATTGACATCCACCCACAGTGTATGAACAGTATTCCTGTATGAATAAATGGGCGGTGAGTGGATGCAGTAATGAGTCATGAAAGGGAGCGTATCCGCTCGCTGATGTCTGGTTCCTGATCTCCGTGCCTGGTTCTGTTCAGGCTGTGGCCCATGTGGCTCATACCAGCATGATTTTAACTACAGGCATCATCTTAATCAATCTCCCCTTTGTCTCGGCCAGGCTCTCAAACATGTGTGTGCCAAAATCTGCATTTAGCATGAACACATATGGCCCACTCACTTTCAAATAAACATGTTTTATGACTTGACATTCCAAGTCTATACATTTGTAAATCAGTATTGTATTGAATGTGGAAGTTTGCCAGAACAGCGGGAGACTGTTGATGAGGGTAAATGATCCCGATCACAAACACAGACCGCTGCCCCATCTGCCCACCAGTGAGGTAAATGAGCCTGAATGACATTTGGCACCAGTTAGGCCAACTGCTGATACAGTAGCAGAACCAGTAAGCAGCTTATTTTGAATGACACACTTTACATTTTAAATCACAGTGTCAGACAGCATAATAATCTCTCCCACAGGTAGAAATGTTACCTACTGGATGGTGCCTATAACACAAAGCCTGTATACTACAGCACACCCAATATTCAAACTACTTTTTGAATCACTGGAGTATTTTAGTAGAGTAGTAGTAGTAATTTGTCTGGTACCCACAGCAGAACTATTTTAATCCTGTCATCTCAACCAAGCAGCAGCCTCGGGGGTTGAAAAATTAAGCGAACATGGATGTGCCAAAAACAGTTGCTCTATTGGCCACTTGAGGCTGACTCCAAAAGTGTGTCAGTCCCGACAGACACCCATGTTAACAAGCCCAGATTTAAAGCAGAAATTAGCATGTTTATAGCCTGGTACAAAACATCTCTGTAGTTTTATGGGCAATTTCCTCTTTCATAACAACGATATGGGGGATTAATAATGTATTTTTTCAGTTACAGTAAAAGACAGGATCTGTCTGTGCTTTGAAATCCTTGCAAGCCCGACAGGCCGGCCCAGAACCCTATGGCATCATATTTAAACAAACTGGATAATTTTCATTCTTCATTGTCGAGGGTTAATGTGATGAGGGGGCATATTTTACTCCGTGGCTCATATAAAGGGCACTGTTATCTCTCAGTATCAAATATTACTGCAGCTGCTGCCTCAAGGCACCGAGGCCAAAAACAGCCTACCCCAAAGGCCTTCTTTAGAGTTTAAAACAAGCTTGGCTTCTTGAAAAGGCCTAAAAACTTGATTTCATGAATTGAAAAAGAAAATCAATTATAACTTTGTTCTGATGAGACCAAACCTATTACAGCAACACTGCAGATATTGATCTGAAAGGTGTTAGATTTCTCTGTCTGACTGCAATTAACATTAGCATTTCAGCCGGTTTCTGACACAGTACATACATCAAACACACCACGAAGCAGGCCAAAATAAATGTTGAGAAAACAATAGACACTTAAAATAAGTGAAGGGGAGTATAGCAATTATCTTTTATCATACTGGCTATCCCTAAATAGTTTTGCTGTAAGGAAAGGGGGGCCTGTGTTTATTATCTGCGGCATAGAAGAAAAAGGCACCACTGGAGAGTTTATTATTTGGGTTAGCTGCATTTTTCACTGTTTATTATGGGTTTTTAATTGCGGTCTGGTTGCTTTTGCCTGAAGAGTACAAGAATTAAACAAGGGAGAGAGGAATGTTGGAGAGAGCAAATTCTTTGCAGGACGAGAGGCTACACCGGGAGTCCCACGAACCTGCCTTACCTCTGGATTGGATTTCAGCAGTGACACCAGGAGGAAAAGGGAAAGGGATACTCAAATGTTGTGAAATGATCTATGTGCAGTTCAGCCACTGGTTTATTTTCTTTGTTTAGCTTGCTCCAGCTCACAGTAATTAACTGGTCCTCACATCTGGAGCAGAAGAATCCAGAATGAATGACTAACCTTTTAAACACTCAGCAGGTGCCAAACCACCTGCACTGTCCTCCCCACTGGGACGCCAGTCTTCTGTACGTCTTCTATAACTCTTCATTCATCTTTCTGGCTGCTTTGGACTGAGCACATTCTCCCTGACTTCTTCACCCTCCCCACCCTCATGTTTTTGTAAGAAATGAACCTCCACCTTGCTCCCCAAGACTCTCCTTGCATCTGGTGCTCAACAACGCCAAACTTTTTCCAGCAACCATGAATTGCAAGCGCTTTGTGACTCCAAAACATAGCTGTTTATTCTTGACTTACTGATGTACTAAATCGAAGCTGGAATTAAGCCTACATATCTTCAATCTTAAACTAGGCAGCCAGCTAGATAGCTAATATCACACTCTGAGATTGACTACTTTTAACCCAAATCTTCCATGCTGTTATTCTTTGGAACAAATTCCTTTCTTTAGTGTTTTACTGGCAAACACCTCGGACCCGTGCACTTGCAGTGAACATGCGTGCACTGTCTCAGACAGGACTGCTCTTTGTGCCGTGACTGTTCAAGCACTTGAGTACTTCACAGAATGCCCCACAGTTTCAGACATATTTATTAAGAGTAGCATTACAAAGAAACTAAATGTAAAAGTAGGAAACTGTATTTTTTCATATTGTAGGGGAGATGCCATTGCAGTAACTGTGACTGATCTACTTCTGGTATTTCCACAGATTCATATATAATAAGCTGACTGTAAACACATCACGCTGACCATTGCACTTGTGCCAGTGCAAGCAGGAAACAGATGGTAGATTGCTAATAGAAAATACTACAGAAGAAGAATGGCAAAAGCAAAGAGAGCTCTTTGCTTTTGCCATTCTTCTTCATCTAGGTAACACATACATATAAGGCAGTTATAGCAGGCGAAACAGAGCCTGGAAGCTGTCACAAAGCAAATATGTCAGAGGAATGCTAGGACAATCACCCATCACTAGAACAAGCCACGGTACTGGGAAAAGAGTACCCACAGAAAATAGTCAAGAAAAAGTTATGTGAGCCTAGCTATAACAACCCTTTAGAACTTTAGAACATAGGTGTGCAAAATGTATCCAAATATATCAATTGTAGCACAGGAAAATACACACATTACATCATTATACAGACGAGCATTCGTCAAGGGTAAAGTTCTGAGGTGGACGAGGAATTAATGTGCTTCAGATAGCAAAGTCAAACTCTCCATTTATGGTCCTGCCTGCAGTGAAAAACTCTTAAACTAAGCAAAACAATCTAATCTAATCAACACTTAGAAAGAGAATCAATCGTTGAAGGCAGACTGTTTTTCAGCACGGCCACCTGTGACCTTTTTTAAAATTGCTATTTGGAAACCGTAACTAAAAAAATAGGAGTTGAGTAAATAATGTGAGTTCAGTTGTCAAAACCAAAGCTAGAATGTCAGCTTTCTCCTTGGATTTGGTCATTAGTTTGGGCTTTTTTCTTAAAAGATAACTGTCATATTTAACAACTCAGAGGCTGCAGAGCAGAGAAGGTCTGGATCTGGACCACAGACTGGTTCTTATCTGGAATGAAGCAATAAGCAATAGAAAAAACATGAAGCCATAAAAGGAAAAGAAATACAGAGGAAGAAATGAGAATAAAAGACAAGGAAATTGAATTTTGAAAAGCCTGTTTCTCGGCCAAAACTAAGAAAAATCTAATCAACTGAAGAGAGAAAGTAAACAAAATAAAACTACACCTGCTTTAGGCATATACTGCAAGGCTTCACTCACTATCTGAGTGCAGAAACGTTGCTGATGGACAGCCTCAGCTGCTCTGTGCTGCCTAATCCGCAGCGAGAGGTACTGAAAGGTGATCAAACGTCTCCTTCAGCTCCTGCACACTATCCCGCTGCTGCAAAAAAAGGTTACTGCACCACTCAAAGCTCAGGGGCATGAGTGATCCACTATCCTTTTCGTGGATTCACACAAGCGTGCACAGACAGACACACACTCACAAATTAAACCTGCCCATCCAACCAATGTAGCATTTAAAAAAAGAAATCCTAAAATAATCAGAGAAATAAATGAATAAAACAGGAGAATCAAAACCAGAGGCAGCAACAATACCCACATGCCCATGGTACAGAGTGGATGATTAAAGTTTAACTAGGAACAGATACAGAGTAGTTCTGACAGGCAGTGCCACCTCCTCCTTTTGGTAGACACACAGGAAGACAATGGATAGACAAGGATTGTCCAGAAATGGAAATTTGAGGCCTGGGGCATATGAGATTAAACATAGGGAAAGGTTCCAAACTCTGATCCAAAAAACATGACTAAACAAACAAACTAAAACTTCCAGCATAGTTGCCTAAGAGCCTAAATATCTTTTTCTACTCTGTTAAAATGTAGCCCACAGCTAGACTTGATAATCATCCATTTGTTTAGTATTAGTGCACTAAAGACCTGGCATCGGTGCAAACTCATTACATCACAAGATGATCATGACAATTTAAGTTGATGAGCATTTTTTTTCTTACCTTCAAAGGAAAGGAAGACTCTTGGCAGAGGCTGTGGGAGGCTGGAGACCCCGGCGCAGAGGAAAAAGAGAGCCAGGAGGGAAAACGCCATAGCTGACACCAGAGGTGGCCTGGCCAACCCCTCTGGCCTGCCCATAACTGCACCACTCAGGAACCAAAACCAGTCACCACTGCTGCTGGAGGTTTTGGAGAGAAAACAGTGGATTCTGAGAACATGTTTCCATTATACTTTAATGCTAAAAACAACAGAAGGTTTACAGCATTTATATTTGTGTCTCCTGACCCACCGTAGCTTCTGTTACAAAAACTGGTACCACAAACCTACCAAAGGTATGATTCAAAAGATGTCCCGGTTAAATATAGAGCAATAATATTTGAATATTATTTAGCAGGGCAGTGCTAGTATATATTAAAATATAGTCTATATTGAAATTATAACATATTGACACCTGGGGAACACATCAAATATCTTAAATATTTCTGCAAAACAGTAGTTAACCTTTGGCAGATCATGCTTTCATATGCAGTAAGATGCATGCACTTTTGCATAATTTTATGGACATTAGACCACTATGCAAGGATAATAATAATAATAAGAAGAAATAAAAGAAATACAATGGAAAAATGAGAAGTTATTGCCAGAAATGCCAAATATGAACCAGCTGATTTGTTTGCAACTAGTGGAAAGACTGTTGCTGGAAGGTTACTAGAAAGTTGCTGTTGCTTAGGAAATTGACTGAAACCACCAGTTTCATGTTTGTTATTAGTTGTGGGCAGCTGTGGCTTAGGTGGTAGAGTGGATTATCTACCAATCTCAAGGTCAGTGGATTGATCCATGACTCCAGTCCGTGTGCCGAAGTTTCCTTGGGCAAGATGCTGAACCTCAAGTTGCTCCTGAGTAACAAATATGACCTATTAGTTATATAGCATTATTCCTGATTAGTGCGGATTTCAACTTTTTTACATTTTAAATTTAAATATTTACTTAAAAATACACTTTGATGCATTGCTAGAGAATAAATATTTTTCTGAGACGACCACACCATATAGAACACAACACACTGCTAGTATTTACAGTTAATTCACAGTTGTTTTGCAGGTCTAGAAATGCTGACTTATGGAGAAAAAACACACTAAACAAACTACACCAAACAAAGAAAGAGATAAAAACACAACATGCCAGTTAAATCCCATCACTTACTCTATCCTCGCAAATGTAGCTCTCTTAAATATGGATGAGTTAAATCTGCACAAAAGAGCTGCTGGAGAAACTCTCCCCTCAGCCTCTCCTCATTCCTTTTCCATAACAGGACAAAAGCAGCTCAATTATTGATAGAGGCAGGTACCGTTCTGCCTGTGGGGCGCTAACTCCTGCAATGAAAAACTCCACTGCTGGAGAAAGGCTCGGCTGTTTTAAACCACTCATTTGGTTGCTCCACCACCTGTGCTGTACAAAACCACAGTGCACTAGACAGAAAAAAAAAATGACCCTTTCACATGCAAAAACAAAATAAAAATTTCACAGACTAAATCTCTGATGTCATGTCTTATAGATGTGCAATAAAAAATTGATGGACAAGAGATACAAAAGCTGCAAGATTGCTATGAAAATTTAATTTTGGGGTGTAGTATACAAATAGGTTAAATATGTGTGTGAGGTGGAGTGCAGCATGACTGATATATAGCTTAAGTGGAATTCTGCTTTTCAGGTGCATAAGGAAAACATATGGAGAACTGCAGAGGGAAGAGATGTCTTTGGCTGCACTTGAGAGAAATAAAACAGCACGGGGGCAGACGGCCCCAGCCGCTGTACTGCAGCCCCTCTCCTGCTGCATCATCGACACACCCTCACACACGCACACACACACACTCTCCCCTTCAGCTCAAGCATTCACACTTGTACTACTCTGTAATCTGTCCCCAAAAGATCTGGTCCCTAAAAGATCTGGTCACCCAGTTTGCAAATAAAGCTTGATGTGCTCAGATTCTGAGATATTGTTCACTGAGATTTCTGCCTTTATCACATACAATTGAAGCAGTTTTGCAAGTCCTTCATTTTTTTGACTGAGAACAATATTTTCCCAGATTTTAGGTGAACTGACCTCTTGAGTTGCGGAGCATCCACACCTACCACTCCCTGCTCCCTCCAGAGAGTTGGTGATCTCCCCACGGAGAGGCTCTGGCATGAAATTGTTGGTCTCACAGCTGCTAAACTCATCCTCAGGGGACTCTCATGCACATACTGTGATATCCCCATGAGACTGGGTTTGGACACTTTGCAATGCCACGCCAAATACATGAATGAGCTCACTCTCCATCCCACTCACGGAGCACCGTAACGCTCCCCTCGATGAAAGGGTTTCCCAGAAAAAGATGTTTCACTGTTTGTTGCCATGAACAAAAATAATAAATTCTCTGATTAATTTCTTTGAGCTTTTCAGCCCAGAAATTCCAGGGCTTCAGTGTGCCAGGAATCTCTGTAACACCAATTAAATGTCTTCTCACAAAGCAGGTCAGTGAAGTGAGTGAGCGGAGAGTTATATTTCCAGTGGGGTGTAACAATAATTATGTTTATTCTGCTCTTTGCTTGGCTGGCAGCCTAATGAACTTCCCATCTTGCCATTTTGGAGGCTCAAAAACTAATATTGATGAAAGTAGAAAACTCCATGGATTGTTGGGCTCCCATCTGCTCCGATTAATACTTTAAATACATGAACACAGTGACAGGGAACGAGTCCTCCCGTTTGGATTTAAGTTTGATAGATTAAATTTAGCGTTTCGATCAAGACGGCAAGAATTTAAATAAACAAGTTGTGTCGTAACAGGACGGTGTGCGTTCATACCACACCCTGTCATTCGGTTGTCAGCAGCTCTATTACAGCCACACATTCCCCTGCACACATGACTCGCAGGCACAGCTAAAAGTGTATATTTCAACTACTTAAACTTCAGAACAGCATGTTAAATAACACAGATCTTTTGATTTCAAAGCTTGTGCATTTCCACTACTTAAAAAACTTAGACAACAACTTTAATTTAGATCAATGAAGAAACTAGAAATGTTCATAAAGTCATGTTTTTGGCTTCAGGGTAATGAACAGTCATGCCTCATATTGTGGGAATTCATATTTCAATTCAAAGTATTTGTTCAGCAGGCACATGAGTGGAAAATAAAGCATGACACAGAAGTCTGATGTAATACCACACATGATTTAGAAGAAGCACCAAGTGATCTGGCACACTCTTCTATAGTCAGATTGAGTTTACTTCCAGCCCTTTTTACCAATTCTCACTGGTGGGACTCTGCACCTGTTAGCCTGCTGCCTACCAACTCATCTCTGCATCCACAGCGAGATCCGCTACAGAAAAGTACAGTGTGCAGAAGGCAGGTAAACCTTCTACCTTTAGAGACAGGAACACATCAGACCTTGGTCAGTGACTCACCTCTCAGGAGCTTCCTTCAGTGCTGGTCCAAGTTTAAGTAGGCAGGATCGTATTTCTCCCCTGTTTCCAGTATCCTCTAATAACACCAAAGAAGAAAAATGCTGCTATTCCATCTAAGTGCTCACAGAACAGACTTGACCGAGAGTACAGGACAGAGGAGAGGAGAGGAGAGAGGGAGGAGAACGAAAAGACAGAGAGAGCGGGTGTCCTATTACACACTCTCCACTGAAGTCCCCCCCTCCACCTCCTCCTCCTCCTCATCCTCCTCCCCACCCCTGCTTTCCACGATCGTCCTCCCTCTCTCCGTTAACTAGACAGCAAACAGATCACATGCACAGCTCAAAACATCAGAGAGGTAGAGGACGCGTGCCTCGCACAGTATGAGGGTGAAGCCCAAAAGGTCAGACACGTTCACATCACAGATAGATTGCATTACTTTTAATCTGCAGGTGATCCAATAATCAGATTGCCTTCTATGATACAAATGAAATCAGATGTTTTCTGTTTATTTCTACTTTCATCTGCCTTTTTGTTTCCCATGGGGATTACTTGGCTTGTGAGTATTTAAAGAAAACTATTTTACTTACTGGGTAGTTGAAACTTTGCAAATCAAATAATACTTCATTCAGGAGTTTCTTACTAAAAATGGTTCAAACATAACGTACAGTCATGCTTGGCACTGTGTGACATCACTAGAGTCAAGTGATGTCTGTGTAGCCAGCTCTGGTTAGTCCTCTTGAGTTAGCATATAAACATTTGCCATAAAGCTGGAAGTGACAGCATAATAATATTGAGCTTGCAGGTCATGAACCAAAGAAACTATTGTATCATTAGAAAAATCATGGGCTCAAAAATTACTTCAGTTTGCCATGGGGGAAATCTACATTAAATATAAGAGGTTTTCATCCAAAATTTGGTCGATTAGGGGATCACCAAAGCCAATATAGTCTTCATCTTTCATTAAAAAGTGGTGGCTGGAGAGACAGCATTGCCATCCTTGGCACAATCCCATTATTTTGGATAAAAAAAACAGATTATTCCTTTATCTATTTCTAATGCAGTCTTGCAAAATAAATGTGAAATGTTATTATTTAGAGAACCAGTCAAAGGTTTGCACACACTAACCCAACTTTGAACAGGTACTGTACAAAAATATGTGTCAGAGCAGGTAGAATGGGACCGTTTTAAAATATGCAGATGACCCTGGTACTTCAGTTAAAACATATCTAAGCCAAAGGATATGAACACTGCTGGAAAATGTACTCATACACAAGAGGCCACGGCCATTGAGAGACAGATGTTGGGTGGAATGTGTTCAGTCTTATAAATATCTTGGAACAATTACTGACTCCAAACTAAACTTTGAGGCAAACAGTGAAGCTCTGTGTAAAACAAAAACGGCACCAACATCTGTCACATTTGAGGTAACTCTTTCATTTCCATACTTATAAAATCATGATGATTTTATTTCATTTTATTTGTGCCTTTATTGATTCTGCTTAATCCTTTTCCTTGGTGTCATGGTTTGGATACAAGTCTGTAAAGAACAAAAACTCACTAAATCAAATTGTTAAGTGGTCTAACAGGCCGACTGGTGACTCACAGTTGAACCCAGCATCCCTGTACACCAGACAGTTAGCTGGTTCTATTTGACTTAATGACTTGCACCCTTTTCATGCTCAGCTTCGGTTTCGTTTTTCTGGATGAAGGCTTCTAGTCCCAAAGTGCAGAAAATATGGTTTACAAACAGATTTTGTTCCAGAAGCATCACTCAGTTTTGCTATCATACGCAATGCTGTGAGGATTCTATATTAATATTTATTTATTTCTTCACTATCTTGTGTACGCTTGTCTGTTGTCTGTGTTTATTTGTGCATGTGAGGAAGGATGACTGCAGACCAGATGTACCTGTGGGTGCAAATAAAGTAACCTGAACCCGAACCTGAATGTGTAGCAATTTTGTAAAAAACTGAAAAAAATCAACGACAAAAACTCACTGTTAACACACAGCTACTCTAAATGAGCTCAGTGAGGAAAGCTCGGCCAGCATGGGGAAGCTTATAAAACTATATTGTGTAACTAAACCCTGCCAAAAGTGCTTCAACACAATTATTTATTCCAATGCAGATTTTGCAGCCTTGACACAAGCAGAAACCAGAGGCGTCAGGAGTCTAGAAAGACTTTGGCCTAAAACTGAACACTACAGTATGTAACACCAGGTAACAGTCACACCAAGCCTTTGATTCCCACCCTAAGCTGCAGAGAGATACGACACACTGTTGACTTTTTTTTTTTTTTTTTTTATTCCTCCGTAGCTGGATGTCCCACGACACTTCACTGCATGTATATGAGGCACCATGTTAAGGATTTTACACGTTAGCAAGGTGGTTTTATGGAAATATTTGAGCAGGCTGTTAAAAATTAGAACATAGGAAAGACAGAAAATAAAAGGTGGTGTGTGAGCCAGCTCTCTGATGAAAGCATCTGACAGAGAGAAAAAGTAAAACAGGGGGAGGAAAGAGGGGTTCACTGGTGGCTCAGACAGGAGGAAATAATTACCCCTCTTCTTGACAATAGAGCCAGATTTACGCCTCTCCAATTAAAGTGTCAGGATGGCCCACTAGAGCGGTGCAGGTTTTTCATTGGTCCGTGAAGGCTAGACATGGCCCTTATAGGTGGAGAAGGAGAAGAATAGAAAGAGGTGGGTGAGAGCAAAATTGAGATGAGGCATATCTTTTATGGTCCCCATGACAGAGCCACAGCAGTAAATTAACTTGATGAGAGTGGTGAGCTAAAGTGAGGGTGACAAATGGCAGACAGGTGTGCTGTTTGACATGAGATATAATTATAGATGTCTTTGTCTTACGGTAAGTGATTGTAAAACAGATTAATTTGGTCAATTGTTTTTTTTTTTTTTTATTATCTTTTATTGCAAAATATTATGATAACTGTCTTGAGTCTGGTTACTTAGCATCCAGTCAAAGTCTTTGATGCAGAGACTGCATCTGACAAGGACTGTGCTGCGTTTCTGTGCGTGAAATGCTCATCTCACTTAATCTCTTGGCCATGCACACATGTGCCTTTGAAAAAACCTGTCCCTCATTAGCAGTGCAGATGTTATGCATTTGTCATGCTGATGTTAAAAGCACAGACCAAGGTTAAAGGAGGACCTCCTGCGGTGTTGGCCTTATCACATGCACATTTAAGCACTTGCCGACTCACATGGTCAACACTAACACACTAATATACTGTCACCACTAGTGTTAGATTTTATTTTTCAGGGTTTTTTTTCATGGTTTAACATTTTCCTGACTGTGAAAAAAAAAAAGTTTAAACAACCAGAGTAAACATACAGTGTGTCCTATAGGTTTTTGATTTATAATGCATTGAGTTCTAAAACCTGCAGGTTTTATCTTCAAGAAAGACATAAAGTCACACAGTCATGCTACTACCACCTAAGGAGTATCACAAGGATACCATGATCTTTCATTCATGCTTTTATTTCCTCTTGGCTACATTATTGTTATGGCCTTTTAAAAGGTAACAACCAGAAAGCATTAAATTGTATTCAGAAGCTACAAAAAGCAGACTTCTTACAAGAACCATAACTGAACATATCACTCCAGTCACAATTATTTTGCACTGGCTGCCCATTATTTTTAGAATTGATTTTAAAGTTTTACTTATTACTTTCAAAGCTCTTCACGTGCTGGCCCCAGATTATATATACTCGAACTGCTGTTCCTGCACCCACCGGTGCGCAACCTCAGATCCCCAGGCAGAAACCTGTTAACTGTTCCCACCTCACGCTCAAAGACAAAAGGCAATCGAGCGTTTGCTGCTAGGCCTCCTCAGCTGTGGAATGGCCTGTCTTACCTCATCATGGTCCTTTGACATTGCATTTGAGTCTCATCTGGGCAATTTTACTTGATTTGTAAATTCTCTCTAATTTCCTCCTTGTTTATGCATATATTCTATATTTCTGGGAAGTAATTTGTAATGCTGGTTTTGATAAGTTACAAATAAACTTATAATTATTGTTACAAATAAATGATTGCTATTATCACAACGGAAACAATAAGGAAATCACAGCAATTCTCTGTAAAGTGACAGATAACAAAGTTCTAACTGTGAACACTGCAGTGATTTGTCCTGATAAAATTACCTTTAAGACATTTTTGGGACAAATAAAGACCTACTTTTATACAAAAATCCATGAATATGCAAATGGTTTCTATTTCAACAGTGCTGGACACAAGAAGGCTTCACACAAAAAAGTCCTTTCTCAGTGCTGACAGTATCTCAGTGTCTGTTCTGACATTTTGCCCAACATTCTTCAGATGCTGACTTGTGATAAACTGTTCATATTAAACTTGCGTAACCAAAGCAATACCCTGCAACGTGTTTAACTAACTGATCACTTGGCTGAGCCACACACATTCATAACTGCGTAAATCAAACCAGATTATTTCCCCCCATCAGGGCAGCTGCTCTGAGTTTACATATGTTCCTTCCATCTGTGCGGCCATGGCATACTTATGACTGACACTTCTGTGAAAGTGAGGAAAAACAAAAGGCAGAGATGTGAATAATGGGACACTAATTAGCTGCTATGCACCAAAGGGCAGATCTGATAAATGCTAAACAGGACTCTGCAGAGTCCTTCACGTTCAACAGCTCACTTTGAGAGATTAATCGAGGAGTTTAGCCACGCCTGCAAAAAGAGGTGAGGAATTCTGCCAGAGTCACGCGCTGCGTCAAAACATCTGGAGTGAAATCTCCCTGCACCTCTATCTCAGCGTCTGAGGTCATCAGCTGGAATACATACATTGCAGCACAGCAGCGTACGGGGAGTCTGGAGAATGGCTTTCCCTGTGAGAGGATATTTTTCATAAGATATCAGAGGTGCATGAGCTCACACTGCAGATGAAACATAAGGTCCAGCACAGGCTGGCACAGAAAAGAGGGAATAAGAGAAGATGAAAAGGGACAGGACAAACAACTGGTGATGAGCTAAAGAAAGGAAATATTTAGTGAGCTTGTTAAAGTGACTCATTTGTCCGCTGACTAATTATTTATTCCATCTAACCTTGAATCTGCCTGCATGTTGTCAGTTTTTCCCAACATTTTTCAGTTTTATAGTGTGCACTCAGTAAAAGGTCACAATTGCTCAAAGAAAAACAAAAACAGAAGGGATCCCTACAGTACCCTGTTTAATGAAATGGCAGTAAGGGTGTGAGGTACCCAAATATTTGATTTGGTGCTTGGATGAGTTGAAATCTGACTATTTTGCCTTCATTCTGACTTTATTAATTATCTCGATAAAAATTTAATTGAGTCTATGGTCTTGATTATTAGTTTAAAGTCTTTTTCATACATCACAATGTTCATTTTGTAAACTATGATCTCATTTAGAGTAATATACACGACAAAACAGGGAATGCTGAGGCTTGTTCAGTATTTGCTGAGCTAAAAGCTATGCTAAGGAGTTGGCTGTTCAGAAGCCAATACTAGGATCCCGTTTAATATCATAATGAATGAATGCACAGGTAGCACTAGTGCTAGCCAAGGAACTTAACCTTCTGGCCACTGATTTTCAGTCAAGTTCTTACATAACTTGGCATGCCTCAACATTTTCTCTGTGTTTCCCTTTCTTAAGAAAGTCTTCTTGACCGCCACCCTTCCACCGAGACCATTTTTTATAAGACAAGATGCATCTCACGTCCTGTGTCAGGTCTTTGCTGGATTTTCCCCCCTATTTCTAGGACATGACTTTCAGACACTGTTCATCTGCTGTAGAGTTTTTTTTAGGCCTTTCTTTTTCTTTTTTCCTCCATTTGTCCAGTTCCCCCAAATCTTTTAAGAACACACTGTTCACCATGCTGAAATATCCCTACTTTTCAGCTAACAGGTCCTAAGGAACCATCTTGTTTCTGCAAAAATACTATCTTATGCCTGCCGAACTGTGTTATCTTTGATATTTTTTTGTAGATTTAACTAAAGAAATTTTTGCAACAGTCTACTAGTACAACAAAAACTGCCTCCTTGGAAGCAAAACAAAAAGAAATGAGTGGTGGCTCAAGACTTTTGCACAATACTGAATATCATTAAATAACCTGCAAACAAGTAGTGCAAGTAGTGTGTCAACAATGTCACACTACTGGGACACTACTTCCTTGTAATTTCCTCTATAGCTTAAAACCTCTCTGTCCCAGTTTCACATAGCACGCCGTGCTGGTAATTTCTCATATATGTCTCTTCTCTCATCCCTGCACATCATTTCCTGTCTTCCACGTTTCCATCTCAGTGGGTGGGGGAAACACTAAATCAAATTAAAAGTTCTCTACTGAAGGCATCAACTTCCACAAAGGAACTAATACAGTCTGGCTATGATTTATCCCCACTTCCTGCTTCTTGTAGCTGCTGTACATGTGCATATGATGCACATTTCAACAGTAGCACGGAGTTCAAGCCTGAAGTCTTAATAGATTTTATAGTGAACAACATTCACATCCGCATCTTTATTACTCTAATAAACTTAATGATCTTACATATTAAAAAGAATCTGTTACAGCAGTTGTGGTATTCAGTGGCAGCTTTCAGAAGCCTCAAGTGAGATTTATGTTTACTTGTCTCTAAGCCAGTTTCAGGATATTGAAAGTTCTGTATCAGGACTTGGAAATGACCTCCGATAATCATTTCTTGATCATTCCTGATTTTCTGATATGGACGCTGTCTGTCAAATTTGAAATGAAAGCGATCAGCGAGATTTCCTTTTCCAGAATATTACAAACAACATCTTGAATTTAGGTTTAGAAATTGAGTTCCCCCTGAAGTTTCTTCCAAGTAGGGAAAAAAAAAAGCTTCTCACTGTATGACACATACAGCATGCATTCCACATCTGTTTGCTCATGACTGGAGTCATGTCATGCTTTTTTTATGTGTGGAATTATTCAAATACAAGATGCCGCTTTTTCATATGTGCATTGTTATAAAAAATTATAATAATAATTGTTTTGTTGATTATTTCAAACCAGTATCCTGTGGGGTTTAGCAAGATAAATTTGTATTACTTAAAGTTAGAAATTGAGCTTCTTTGATATAAATTATAGACCCATCGATTGCTTTGCTGGAGAGATTCATTAAAGCTTTGGCAGACCTGTTTTATGTAATACAGTAAGCCAAATAAAAAAATTAATATCCACATATACACACACACACATTATATATATATATTAGGGGTGGGACTCGATTAAAAAAATTAATCGAATTAATTACAAGCTTTGTAATTAATTAATCGAAATTAATCGCATTTTAATCGCATTTCAATATTTGACATGAGAAATATTAATTTAAGTTTATTTGATGAATGAATCAATATACATAAGCTTAAACTTCAAAATTTTGTTTATTTTCCCACCAGTCTATTACACAGACCAATGAAGGGTGGAAGTGCTCCTGTGATAAGCAAACACCTGAAATTAAAGTTAAGCATCATAACTGGATAGTTTTATTCAACATTAATGTCTCAATATAGTTGGAAATTAATCATTAGCTCAGCTGTATTCCTTGATGTTGAAATGTGTTATGCTTGTTTTAACAGCTTATTTTGAATTAAAGACTTAAAATTAAACCACAAAAAGGAGAAAAAGTTCGTTCTCTGTTTAACCAGCTGTTTTTACACAGCTGTGCTTCGCACTCACGGTTGCTGATATGAAGGCTAGCCGCTCACTTCCGGCCTTTGTGGTGTTCGTGGGCTGCAAAAGATGTGGGCCGGGTCCTTCGCAGGATGCGGCCCCTAATTTGGACATTGTGCGTCGATATAATCTGTATGCCGGGAACTCGCGCACTGAGAAACGTTCCACGGTGCAAAGTGCGATTAAAATGCGTTAAAATTTTTAACGCGTTAATTTCCGCATAATGAATTAATCGAAATTAACGCGTTAAAGTCCCACCCCTAATATATATATATATATATATATATATATATATATATATATATATATATATATATATATATATATATATATATATATATAAATATATATATATATATATATATATATATATGTGAAAAATGTATGAAGATTGTGAGGTAGATTCAGGAATGCAAAATACAATAAGGCATTGCTAAATTAAATCCCTGTAGCATAAGGTGATATTATTTGAAACATCCAGTGCAGCAGCTTTTTTGTCAGAATGAGGCGGGGTAATGCTGGACAACATTCAGTTTAATAACAGAACTTTTCTGAGCAGAAGGGATTTTTTAATGAACTGAAACAGAGTTTGGGGGGTGGAGACCAGTATGATATCGATATCTGGCACATATTCTGGATGAGGCTGATAGTTTTGGGATTAAACATGATGCAAATCTGTACCAAGAGGCTCTGTGTTTGGAATGAGTGCTTGGACTCGTGCAAGTGACAGCTGCTGGGAGGAGAGTTCTGGAAGCGGATACTGGAATAATGGAGTTGCTGGAGTGGTGAGGTTGTAAGAATGATAGCTTTGGCCGAGCCATTTGCCACCAAGCTGTGGATGCACTAGCGGCAGCACCAGTGTCGGGGAAATGGACGAATAAATTGTATATTTGGAAGGGTGATGGTTCTGGATACCATTCAGGTGGTGGATTATTGGATGTCTGATACCCACTGAGACAGTCTCTGGAGTAAAGAGCGCATCTCAAGATAAGGGCTGAGACAAGTGCTTGTAAGGGACATCGTAGGCTCCAGAGAGGAAAGCAGAGATGTATCCCCAATGAAAGCCAGGATGAAACTGGAGACAAGGAGCATAAAATACAGGACATATACACAAGCTGGGACAATGACTAAAAGCTTAGCACTGGCAGTTTGTAAATGACAGGCGCTGTCCATATATTCAAACACACATATCTATATTAGGGGTGGGACTTTAACGAGTTAATTTCAATTAATTAATTACGGGGAAATTAATTAATTAAAAATTTTACGCATTTTAATCGCACTTTGCACTGGAACGTTTCTCAGGGCACGGGTTCCAGTTATTTTTTTTTGTTCCCAGCAGGCCTTTATTATTTTTCATACAAGAAAACGCCCAATAAACAGAACAAGTCCACTATAAAAGGTAAAACAATTATACAAAAAACGAGAGAAGCAACAGTACATGTTAACATCTTTCTTCAGAGGATATTCAAGTTGAAAATCATCACTTTAAAGGACATAAGTGATTATTCTCAGCTTGTTTTCACCCCCCATGCTAGCCAAAAAGGAGGCTGCAGTGCACTGACACTAATACAATGTGAGGCACTGTGCAAGAAGTAACAGTCAGTCCCTCATGCACAGGGAACAGTATGAACTAACTAGGTTTCAGCATGCAGATGGCCACTAGTGCACAAAACTACAATCAGAACAGAATCTACAGGCTAAAATCAAATCAACTCCAATTCACTGAGAGCACTTTACAGATCTGAGGATGAAGGGACACTCACTGAGCCACAGCACAAGGAAGCAGCTGATCACTAAGATCTGTTAAAACCCTTGCTGCACTTTGTTTTTTTCCTTTCAAAATAAGTGTGTTTATTATGTCAGCTCTTTGGGTCATTCTCCACACATTCAGCCTTTTTATGGTCCACGTCTGCTGTTGTGGAACATAAAAAGCTTGTTTGTACAAAGATGATTGCAGAAGACCAGCATGTCCCTTCAAACTGGACTTCTACACCCCCCAAAAGTCACGGTTTACTTGCTGCTCCCTCTCAAAATGTTTGGCCATTCCTCCGATGCACAGAAAAATACTGAGGTGCATTATGACAATGAACTGGGTATTACTGGTGTCACCAGAGCTGATACCTGATGCTTTTCCCCTTGGAATCAGTTCAGAAAACAGTTAAGATCCTTCTGCTGAGTGACTAATGGATTGACTTTTTTTTTACTTTAAAGTACATCCTGTCTCAGAAACCCAACTGGTAGCCATGTGACCAAAATGCTGACACGCCTTGTCAAATAGGGAAAAACAGATACTTTTATGGCAGCTCATCAGTTAATGTTAGCTACACTGGGCTTGTCCTTTTCTTACCAATACTCTCAGCCAGGGGCGTGGTGGCCATCGGGAGGTTTCCCGAACGGCCGGTCGTTTCCAGGCCGGACCTGGAAACGACCGGCCTTCCTTTTTTTTAAGGAAGCATCGCGGCTGCTGCCCTTTTTTTTTTTTTTTTTAAATTAAGTTTCACAAAAGTATACAATGAATAGTATACAAGAACATAACATACAAATGAGCCAGGTGAGCCAGGGGTTATCTACATTAGACAAAAAAGTTATAAGTGGAACATATATTTAACGTTTTGATAGCCTTCTTGTTTGTTGAGTCAGCAAGCAGTTTAAAATAATACTCCATATCCTTTCTGAATACTGCAAAACAAGGGTTTTTTTTACTAAATTTACTTTTATGAATAAAGAATTTAGCTAAAAACAAAATCTAATTTATTAAAGAATAGCATTTACCTTATTTCTTGGCATACTTATGAAAACCAAAGACAACATTTTCCCAGTGTAAAACAAAATCTTTGAGGAGATAATCAATGAAAAATCTGCTGAGGTCTCCCCAAAACTGTTTGGTCTGCGAACAATGCCAAAATAAGTGAACCACTGTTTCTGGATGGGAGTTACAAAAAGAACAGTTTGTATTGATGTCTTTCTTGAATTTTTGCATATAATGGTTGGCAGGGTAGCATTTATGTAAAATTTTATACGATACCTTCTTAACTTTGTTTGTAATTAAAAATTTATGAGGGAGCATCCAAACTTTTTCCCAATCAATGTTATTGGTGAGTCGACTCCAATATGCAATTATATAAGGGATGGTAACAATATCTTTTTGGAATAAAGCATGTATTTCTTTATTCTTTTTCTTTTGGGGTTGTGATGAAAAGCAGATTTTCCCTTCTGGACAGTCAGTTATACAGAGGAGAGATCCCTGTGCAGCCAAAGGTGTAGGTCTGTTCCTAAACAACATTAAAGCGCCTGAAGGAATGGCACTGATGACAATAGAAAATTCCTCAGGAGTCACATGAAAGTTATGTCTGGATAGAAATTCAGTGTAACAGAGCAGTGATCCCTCCTCATTAATTAACTGACTCACCAACCAAATCTCATTCTGAAACCAAGATTCATGAAAAAGTGATTTGTTTTTGGAAATAATGTCTCTATTATTCCATATAATATAAAAATGTGGTGAGAAATTATGCTTATAAACAAGACTCCAGGCCAGGAGAACCTGTTTGTGGAATACAGACAGTTAGGCAGGGAGTTTATCTACGTTATAGTTACACCTTAGAAGGAAGTGCAGGCCACCAAAACGGGAAAAAATGTAGTGGGGAATAAAGTTCCAAATTGATGTAGGATTTTTTATGAAGTTTCTAGCCCAATTAATTTTAAATGTGTTTTTCACGGTGGTAAAGTCCAAAAAATTAAGTCCTCCGGATTCATATCTATTCATTACAACACTTTTTCGTACATGTCTCTTTATGTCTTCACGGGTTTCTGGAAGAGCACACGTAGGCTGCCATGACAGACTGCTACTTCCGCTGTTCGGTTTTATACTTCCGGTTACCCAAAGTTAGAGCCAGAGTTCATGACAAAATTCAGTTACTTTGTGCTGTAACAGGCGGCTTTATTAGTTGGAACATGAGCTCGGATTCAACTTGTGCTGTTGCCGGTTGTCCCTACATCAGTCTGTACATTTTTTCAAATTATTTTATTCTGTAAATTTGTTCTTTTTCCCCCAAATTATACTACCCAGTTGCACATCCTATTACCGTATTTTTTCCTTATGTTTTAAGTTTTCCTTTAATGTACAGCCTCTTATTTTTTTACACTATTTTATTTATAGTGTGACACTACAGCATACAGCATACACAAAGCTTAAACAATGCGTGCCTTCATGTAAACACGTAGCAGTTAGCAAGATGACAGCTGCATGTCTCCCTGATCACAGCCTTCGGCCAGTCCAGTGTTTCTGTTTCAGTGATCTGAACACTCTGATATCCAGATCAGTGATTTACCTTCCACAGAATAGCTGCAGCATCACTGCATGATTTCCCTAATCAGCGATTGGGAACAGCTGACTGTCTCCACCGCTCCACTTTCCCTTAGCATGACCCATGCTAAGTGCTTAGCTTGGCCGCTGGCTCAGCTCTACAGCTGCTTTAAGGAAAATAACGTTGCCTTATTTGTTCAGCATTACTTTATTGATTTTATTGCTTTGAAGGTAATCTGGTGCTCTTATAATTACGTGATTCCCCGCCATCAACACCTTCGGAAAAAACAAGGTAACTGATAATGTCGATGTAGCTGACTTCAGGCCATAATTTCATGTCATTTACACAAGTGACGGGTGAGGCACTGTTACCTCGCTGCTTTTTAAAACATCCTTGCAATGTATCCACCTCCGATGTGGTACCATTTAGGCCAGGTAAAAGAAACTGCAGTGTCAACATGTTTAAATGAACGGCAAGTGTGTAACCCGCAACCGTAAACAACAGCGCAAACGGAAGTAAACTACCGGTTTCCGCTATGAATTATGGGTAGTGGCGAGAAGTCAGGAATACTGTGGATACTGTTATTATTCATTGTATACTTACTTTTGTGAAACTTAATTTAAAAAAAAAAAAAAAAAAAAAAAAAAAAGATGCAGTTATTTAGAGGGTTTTTGTTTAGAGGAAGCGTCGCGGCTGCCACCCAGCGGACTGGACGGAAACTGCTACAAGGCTTATTTTTTTATTTTTATTTTTATTGGACAAAAATGTACAAATCAATAAGTTAAGTATCACGTATAGCTTCCCGGCCCACGTTGTTCGCAGCCCACGAAGACTGCAAAGGCCGGAAGTGAGCGGCTAGCCTTCATATCAGCTTAGCCTGCCCTCACCTCGTAGCTCATGTCGCCTAGCAACCTGAGTGCGAAGCACAGCTGTGTAAAAGCAGCTGATTAAACAGAGAACGAACTTTTTCTCCTTTTTGTGGTTTAATTTTAATTATTTAATTCAAAATAATCTGTTAAAACAAGCATAACACATTTCAACATCAAGGAATACAGCTGAGCAACTATACTGAGACATTAATGTTGAATAAAACTATCCAGTTATGATGCTTAACTTTATTTTCAGGAGTTTGCTTATCACAGGAGCACTTCCACCCTTCGTGAAGTTTAAGCTCATGTATATTGATTCATTCATCAACCAAACTTAAATTCATATTTCTCATGTTAAATATTGAAATGTGATTAAAAAGTCCCACCCCTAATATATATATATATATATATATATATATATATATATATATATGTATATATGTGTGTGTGTGTGTGTGTGTGTGTGTGTGTGGGGGGGGGGGGGGGGGGGGGGGGGGGGGTCCTTGTTTAGTGCTTACATCCAAGGCAGCACATTTTCCCAGATATCTATTTAAATTTGGCCCTATTAATGAAAGCTTACTTCCTCTCTGATGGCAGAGGTTAAAACTGCACAAAGAGGGTGTTGAGGGTATTAAGCTAAGCCACTCTGAGGTCACTCAGACGCTCTTTGAATGCAATAAGTATGGGCAGCATAATTCAAGCTGGTGCCAGCAGTCTTTTGTCCTGCCTTTACTGTTTTGTCTTTGTTTAAAGAGAATTTTCTTGTGCTGAAGTCTTGAAGCCATCTAGGCAGGAAAGATGTGTTGATAGTAGGGGTGGGACTCGATTAAAAAAATTAATCGAATTAATTACAAGCTTTGTAATTAATTAATCGAAATTAATCGCATTTCAATATTTAACATGATAAATATTAATTTAAGTTTAGTTGATGAATGACTCAATATACATAAGCTTAAACTTCAAGGTTTTGTTTATTTTCCCACCAGTCTACTACACAGATCAACGAAGGGCGAAAGTGCTCCTGTGATAAACTCCTGAAATTAAAGTTAAGCATCATAACTGGATAGTTTTATTCAACATTAATGTCTCACTTGTTATAGTTGAAAATTAATCATTCTCTCAGCTGTATTCCTTGATGTTGAAATGTGTTATGCTTGTTTTAACAGCTTGTTTTGAATTAAAGGCTTAAAATTAAACCACAAAAAGGAGAAAAAGTTCATTCTCCATTTAACCAGCTGCTTTTACACAGCTGTGCTTCGCACTCACGATGCTAGGCGACATGAGCTATGCAGAGGTGACGGCAGGCGACGCTGATATGAAGGCTAGCCGCTCACTTCTGGCCTTTGTGGGCTGTGAAAGACGTGGGCCGGGTCCTTCGCAGGATGCAGCCCCTAATTTGGACATTGTGCGTCGATATAATCTGTATGACTGGAACTCGTGCACTGAGAAACGTTCCACGGTGCAAAGTGCGATTAAAATGCGTTAAAATTTTTAACGCGTTAATTTCCCTGTAATTAATTAATCGAAATTAACGCGTTAAAGTCCCACCCCTAGTTGATAGTCATAATAAAATCATATTTTTATCATTACATCAACACCTCTGACCTTTTAATCTCCAATGGATCTATATTGCATTTAAAAAAACAAACAAACAAACAAAAAAAAAACCATGAAAGCAGAGGCTACATGTATTGCTGAAACCCAGTATGGGCTATAATTACATCACATCAATAAGCAGAAAATTAGGTGAAGGCCATTTTTTTCTGGTGCACATTTTCTTTTTCTGTCTCTCTGGAGACGCCGGTAGAAAAAAAAGGCTTTGCAGTGATAGAGAATAATTATAATCATCAAAAAATATTAAAACCAACCTGCTGCTCATGTTATATCTTGTAATTATGCTGGAACCTCTACTTACCTTTTAACAAAGAGTGCAAGTATAAGTTTTTGATTCTGTTTTAAAAATTAGGGAACTTATTTTCCAGCTCTCGCCTTCCTTCCTGCACATTAACTCTCATTTATTACGTCTTTTTGTGTTTAAAGAGGCACTGAGAGGTTCAGCTGTTGCTAGTGTTCTGTCATTCAAAGCTAAGAAAATACACCTCATACTGATGATTTGGCATTATCTCAAAATGTATGAATTCTTCTAATTCTTTTGTACTTTTTTCATAGTGCAAGACTGATATTTGCAATTCTAACACATATCCATTCAGCCAGAGGCCATTAGCTTAATAAGTTATTGTAATGACAAACTTTAAAACTGAGCAGTGTAAGATGCAGAGGTGCTTAATCACAGAGTCCTTGTTGGTCTGTCAGCTTCTGCTCATTAACTCTCCAAACCATTTCCCATCTTGTTACTGTGCTTTCTGCTGCATTTCCCATTGGATTTCTTCACTCATTTTCCTGAACTGTCACTGTGTCAGATTTTATACACTGAATGTGCTGTACAAGTGCACATTCTCTGGAAGTGAAAAAAAATAACTTGATGAATAAATGTGGTAAACAATTAATAAAGAGCAAAAAATAAATAAATAAATGCAAGATTGGCTAATGACTGGCTAAAATTGGTTTTCCTGTTAGTTGATTTTACAATACCTCATGCTAGGAACATGTTGGTTTAACCTAAATTTGAACTCTCAAATCAGCAGCATATTCCTGATTTGGCTAGTAATACAAACTTTGACGAGAGCCTGCAGTGATTACTTTGAATCGCAAACACTCTCAGTCACTGATCAAAATGAGATAAAACACAAGCTGGACGAAAAAAAAAAAGTCTTAGCTGAAGGCAAAGCCTGTTGCAACAAGCAGAGTCCACCCCAAACCATCTATCATAATTCATGACTTAAGCAGATGGTGTATAGGAAACAGATACAGATAAAAATCTTCTTGAGGTAGGACTGATATCTGCTATCTTTTTTCATCTGAATTCCTGCTGTTTGACTGTCGCCGTGGATCACTGCTGCAACTTTAGATCCCCACGCACCACCTCAACAGGAATTTCAATCAGGTTAAGAGGGGATTTTTCTTCTTGATCATCTCAGAGCAACAAGGTCACTCAATAGCTGTCACTTCATTCAGTTTGAATCAGTCATTTATAGTCTGTGGGCGTTCTCAGCTCTCAGTGTCAATTCTAAACAGTCGTGATTATCCGATTGAATCTTAATTAATAGTCGGGTCAACTGTCTATCAGCGACCCAGTGTCAGTCGCAGATTGATGAAGATGCAGTACTTGTTTATGATGAGAATAGTTTTAATTAAAAGCAGGATGGCCGTACAGAGGAGAGTAAAAAGACAGTGCCCCATCTGTTTCACAAGGAGAAAGTGTACAGAAACATAACAGATTCAACTCATTTATCAAGAGTCTTATAACTGTGTTATAAGCTCAGGTAAAATTTTGCATTTACTTTCGCATTTGTAGCTATCTTGGTTTTTTGAAGAAGAATGTAGCCACATTTGGATCAGAGGGTGGAACTGTCAGCGTTATGATATCAAACTAGCCGGCTAGTTTGATATCATAAGTCATTATGATAAATGTGCTGAATCTTGAATCATTATTTTGGCTTCTGAAAAACAGGCCTAACGGAAAAATATATCAAAGTAGTTGAACAGCGGACCAACCAGTAAGCAGCTGGGCACATTAGAAGTCAAAGGGAAAGGACTCGCTTTGCAGTTTGACTGCAGTTTGACATTTGAACACTGTCAGTGTTCCACTTTTAAGATGATTCAATCTAGTGTTATACTGGCAGCAGTCAAGGTAGGAATAAATGTAGCCTTGAGTCCTAGCCTCAAGCAGAAATAAATAGGTGGCTAAAGAGGTCTATTAAACTTACTTTTTATTACAAGCCCCGGATTTTTCTTTCATTTTCAATATCCTAGTGTTTAGCCACAGCTCATGCCGACTCAATAGACACTGCTTCAACAATTTATCAGACTGGTTTTAGCCTCACAGTCTCCAGAACAGAAACAGCCGGTGGTGGTTGGGTAGAAGAAGCTTGCAGCTGTTATATCCAAAATCGTTATTGTTTTATCCAGGATGTTTTGTTCAGGATTTTAATACACAGTAACCTCATAGTCAGTTCAAAATGTATTCTGTTCTGTGACCATCACGAGAGTATATAAATGTGTGGCTTTACAGAAAGCCATTCAAAAAGTAACACGTACAAAGTGTGTATCTAACTGGGACCTAGCATCATTCATCTTGGATAATGTAAACAGCTGAAGTTCCTTAAAGACCCCTTTTCATGATCCTTTTAAACACCAGTGGACTGCTAAATGGGGCATTTTGATACAATCATGACAGTGTTTGAAGTGTAAAGATAGATGGAGCATTAAAAAAAGAAGCAGTTTTTTAAACTATGGCTGTTTTTTTAGGTTCAAAGGACAGAACCTTCTGCTGTAGTCCGGGTAAGAACATGTCTCAACTGCGATCAATTTATATATCAGCAGATTGGTTGATGGGATTCATGGAAGCTGCAGCCCCCACACTTTACCTGCATTATGAACAGATGTGCCAGGAGCCAGAGCTCCTGATTCAGCGACGCGTGACGAATGGCTGAATTTCACCAAAGGTCAAGGGTCAAGACATATCCCTTACCCGACCCTGGCATTAGACACAGATGCGTGATGTCAGTTCCCATGTGCTGGAACTGGAAGGTGGCTACAAACCCTCTGACACACCAAAGACTTCCCCATGGAACTGCAATCCCGTCAGCTCCCCGTGAACCATGAACCTTCAAATGCCAGATACCCACCTCAAATTATCTGTCCCCAAAGGACCTGCAGACTTTCTTCCATTCACCTTCACCCTACATTCCCCCAACCAGCCAGCCCCCAGACACCCACGAAAGCCATTCACCTGCATATAATACAAGAAGAGGTTCAAGTTATGTCTCAACCTGTGATTTTGTAGGCTGTTGTTGTCAGTATGCCCTGGCCTTGTAACTCTTGGTTCAGAGCAGCTCATATTTATTATTTATTGAACACAAGGCAGGCACACCCCTTGCCGGTTTACTTCCCATAAAAGACTGCTGCACTCTTGCCCTTGCACCAAAACCTTTTCAGAATGCATTTTCATTCTTTTGCTGTAAACTGGAGGAAAAAATTCAATAAATAGTAACATTTTGGGTTGCAGTTGCAGTATTGAGCAGATGTAACATTTAATGTGTTATCTCTATCACTCCTTGATAAAAGCTGACTTCATCCAGCTGTTATTATACTGGAAGCCTCGTGAGGTTCCGGTGCAGGGAAATTAAGTGGCTTGTTTCACTTCCTTAGAAGATATGGTTTTGCTTTCTAGCATCTAGTTAAATAAATTGCGTCCAATTTATATCGATTAATAGTGCCATATATTTTTAATGCCTTTATTTTACAACTGTGTGATGGTTCTAAATGAAAAATGTACTCAGTGTAGATACCAAATACTGCACACACTCCTGCTGTAAATCCATATAATAAATAACTCCATGTGAAACAAAGGCCCATTTATCAGATTAGAGTGCCTGCACGATAGGACCATGGTGGATATACGGGCCCTGTAGAAATTGGGGCTTGTGTAAACATCCTGCTGTTTTATATGCTTCCTGGGGTCAGGGGTGAACTGACGAGCATGACTAATTTCAAAATAAATTAACGTCTGAAAGCACTCTGTCACCGGCACAGTAGAATTCAATTAGCTTTCATTCATTGTAAAGGTTCTCAATTAGCCGGGTTGTTACTCATCTTGATGGATGCTGTTTTTAACCGTGTGTTTGCATGCACACTCTGCACAAACTCTATTGGCTAACACAACTATAGTATTGAATTGCGGCATGCTGTTGATTTATTTTAGGTTCTTCTCATAAAGAACTCTATTTATGAGTTTTAAGGCTTAAAACTATATAAAACAGCAATTGTTTTCCAGCATGCTCACAGTGGAAAATTTTATAAAGTGATAACATGTCAGATGTTGTATCAGATGATCTACTTTAAACTTGTTTTCTGTTTCCAAGTGGAAAATACCTTGGATGTAGCCATAACTTCTAATTGATTACAGCCACTCGGATGATGCGGCTGACATCAGTGATCCACCAGTTTGATGCACACTTAAAATTTCACAAGCTATTTGATGGCTGATAGGGAAGTTTTATAAAAGGCATTCATAGTCTACGAAGCACGAGTCCTGCTGATTCTGGTCTCCTCCTGAACTTTGTTTTGGCCCCATCATGACATCCTCACCTTTGGTCCATGTTGACATGACAGTGTCACACAGTCATAAAAACTCAGTTTCCTATCCAGGAGTGGCACTCGGTGTGGTCTTTTGCTGTGGCTGCTCTGCATCAATGATTTAATGTGTTGTGCATTCAGAGATGCTGTTCTGCATACCTTGATTGCTGCAAGTGGTTATTTGATTTACTTTTGTCCTCTTATCAGTTTGAAGCAATCTAGCCATTCTTCCCAGACCTTTGACAGTGTATTTTGTCCCAGAGATTTACCACTCACTTGATATTTTCTCTTTTTTGGATCATTCTCTGAATACTCGAGAGATGGTCATGTGTGGGAAACATCCCAGTAGATCAGTAGTTTCAGAAATACTCACACCAGCCCGTCTTGCACCAACAACCATGCCACGTGCAAACTCGCTTGAGTCACACTTCTTCCCCATTCTGATGCTCGGTTTGAACTTCAGCAGGTTGCCTAAATGCACCGAGCAGTTCATCAGGTGTACCTAACAACGTGGCCAGTGAGCGTTATTTATGGTTTAGAGTAAAATGTCTCAATAACTAGTCAGTGGATTACCATGAAATCTTGTCCCTGCTTTGGATGAACTGTAAAAACGTCATAACTTACACTATAGCAGTGTTAGATGAAAATGTAGTTATCTAAATATATCAGTGAAATGAATCAAATGTCTGCAAAACTAAAACACAGCCCCATTAACTATCTTGTATTTAATACTAACAAGCAAATATTGTCATATATTAAGTAAATATCAGTAAGTTAAATGTATCTTATTCACAAGTTCAGTCTAAACCAGCTGTTTGTCTTGCCATCTTAAACTACCCATGTACACATTCCTGAAACAACATGAAAGTGTTCCTAATGAAAAGACCAACAAAGGCAAACACACTTGACTTGCGACGGGAGTAATAAAGTCTTATCTGGGACCACTTCTATTCTTTGTTTTCACTTGCTGTTGACTTTTGTTTGTAGTTGCAGTTTGGATAAGGACAGACACAAAAAGATAGGAAAAAGATCACAGTTTTAGTTAAAATGTAATTTTTTACTTGTCTTGAAACACATGCTAAAACGTGCAGCTCTCTAGTTTGATGTAGTGACTGCTTCCATCCCCTCTAAGGAGGACACCAGTCTGCTTTTTACATGGAGTTAAGAAGAGGACAGCTTTCTTCCTGAGAATGTTTGCATATTCAGATCAAAACCCACAGTATGCTTATGGCTGAACACTCATTGTCCTGCTCATGTATATCAGCTGTTTGCTAACACCTTTCACCTCTGTTTCAAATACGCTTTTACTGATTAATCTGGAATTTTGAAAATAAAGCTTTTATTAAAATGGTCAAATAAAGTCATACAGGCTGTCAACATGGCTCATTACTTTAGTATCTGTTATTTATTTGTGCCTTCCTTTCAGTGTCGAGGCTTCCAAAGGCCACTTAAACCCTGAGTGATGCACGGATTGAGGCCCAGACAGTATAATCAATATGCCCAGGATTAGTGGTAAGATGTAATCATCTGAATAACCCCTTTAATTAGCATTACTGCGTTGCATGCTGGAACTGTTTAGTGCATCTTTGGCATAAAATGAGAGAAAATATTGCCAAATGTAGCTTTTCTTTGAGTCATGTCAGTTTATATCAATGAATTGAATTAGATTTTTCTAAATCCCATCCATCCATCCATCCATCCATCCATCCATCCATCCATCCATCCATCCATCCATCCATCCATCCTTTATCTATGTCCAGATCACTTGGAAATCACTCTTGAGCTTGAGTTATAGTCCTGTATTGTATTCAATGCTCAGAGACTGTTTGCATTTATTCTTGTGTGTTGGTATGTCCCCACTTCTCTGCTACTGTGAGTATAATTGAACCAATCATGTTGGACTTGGAACAAATAAATATTGAAGTTACTTTCCTGCATTTCAGTAAAAGTAACTTGTTCAGTATTTATTGGCTCTGTTTAGTCTATACATTGTTTGTCACAGCTATCAAAAAAAAAAAAAATGGTGTAGGCTACATACAGTACATTGACATTGGCAGTGGCTCTTACATTAGCACTGTAAGCAAATAAGACACATTTAGAGCCTATTATGTTTTGTCTAGATAGGCATTATCTTTGTGTTAAACTGCCATTATGCGGCTATGCCATAGATTTAGTACAACACTTTAGTGCAGTACTACTCTGCCATTACCTCCATTGTGTTCTGGGTGCTCATGCCCGAAACACTCCTTCTGTTAGGTTTCCACAGGGCAGCGTTGTCCCAGCCCTGCCCGAATGAATGAGCTCCTCACCCTTTCTCTAAGGGTAAGCTCCGACTCCACTTGAAGGAAACTCATTTGCACTGCTGTTCACCGGCATCTCATTGTTTTGGTCACTACCCAGGGCAAGGAAAGATGCAGTAAATTGACAGTTTCACCTTCAGCCTCAGCTCTGCCTTCACCATAGACTGTACCAATCTGCCGGTCAATCTCCTGCTTCATTTTTCCCCCTCTTCAAAGAATAACTCATACTGTAGTTCAGGAAAATGGATCCACTGTATCAGTTTCAGTTGTAACTAATTTTTAAGATTATAGCGATTATAGCATGAAGGTAATGCAGCATTTTTATTATAACCATTAGAAATGAAATTTTCCACTTTCCTTATCTATTCTGAGTAATCCTATCTAAGTTAGAAATTGGAAGTGCATTGAGAGAAGATTATATTGTGGAAGGAAGACATGGCTATGAATTCATTTTCTATGGCAGCCAGATGCTGTGTCCAAGGACAAGCCTGCTTGGTTATAAGGAAGGGACTCATTACAGCAAACAATTATAAACATATGTGAGCAAGAGGCAAAATTAAGGCAGAATTTGAAACAAAGGCATCCAGACCTCAGCATGGCTGTCATCTGCCAATCATTTAATTTTAGCATTGATTGCTGTTTGGCTTGCCATTGTAGGGAAGATCATTTATCATGTGCTCATTCTAAGCAGCTCCTCCACCTCTCTGTATCACTTTGAGTTTTGTCTGCCACACAATTCAACTACAATGAAGCCTGTCACTCTCCATTTTCCTGATTACTTCAGTAGTGTGACCTCTTACAGATTTACACTTAACCTGTGATGACTTCAGGTCCAAATCAATAATCAAACACAGTAAATGTCTAAAACAAAAAGAGCAGTTTTGCTGAACCACGATGGAGTTGACCAGGTTTTAAGGAAATGAGCTGGAAGACAGCAGCAAGAAGCCAAGATGTTTAATTAGTTCGACCCTGCAAGTGCCACGGGACCGTCTCCACCCCGAGCAGATGAATAGTCTTAATTGGCTGAGTGAAAGATCAGGAATACTCAAAGGTAATTCCATTCAAGGCTCTGATTGATTAGGTCAGAATTAACCTGTGGACCCAGTTTCCCAGGGGAGTGTGTGGCAGAGATCGTTGTCTCAATTCCAGATTGGTTTAGACAACCATCTGCTACACGTGAGGCCATCCCCATAAAGAGACCGGTTACTTTCTCGAATTACCATGCTCAAGATTTCATGCATGTCAGCAAAATCTCAGAAAAATCTCACGGACAGTAACAAAGGTTTTTGACTGGAGAAGAAAAGAGATGTAAAAAAAAATATTTAGGTGTGTTTCAGTTTGTAAGGGGCTATGCTGGGATACCAGCTAAACCGCATTTGCTTTAAATTGCTAGCTGTTTACCGTTTGGGGTGTTATCACAAAGGTGACAGCTGCCTGCTGCCTAATTTTAAGAAAACAAGCTGTTCATAAGTGGCAAATGCCAGGAGAAAAACTGTAGTATCTAAAAATATTTGTACTTATTGGCATATATACAACTGAGACATGTACAAAAAAAGGCTTTAACCATATTAGTGTAGGTTGCATTTTTAAAACAACATCTGTAAAAGATGTAGGTTGAAAAGTGACCATAATTTCACTAATATTTACCCTCATATAAAATAATTACCCACAAACATAACTGTGGCAGAAAATATAGTCTCCAGCAGCCTCACAGTGTATACTCACACTTGCCAAACACACAAAAAGCCAGCCGAGCCAATCTGAGACATGTACTCTTGACATGCGTATTAGTGGCAGCGGTCTGTAGCTGCAGACTGCAGGGCAGGAAACTCTGGCTTGCATTAGGTGCAAATTCGAGCCTGACACCAGCAGTAGGGAGGGCAAAAAAAAATATGATTTATTTTGTTTGTTTGTTTTTGCTTGTTTTATGACAGCTTCAACTTTTAGTATTCTCTTGGGCGGGGAGTTTGTTGCTATGCCTTACTCAAAGGGGATGATTGGATTTCCTTAATATGACTATATGATTTGACTAGGGTAGCCTAATTATCTCTGGGGTTGAAAAAGAAGCTGCCATGAATGTGCCAAATACAGCATTTCCTGAAGTATAATTTTTTTTTTTTTTTTAAAAGCATGCTTTTAGTGCTGTTGTAATGCTTAAAATTGCAGTGCTTAAAATTCGAGCTTGACCTGCTGTGACTGACAGGTTTGCCAGCACACGGGATTCGTTGCCAATCGCTATCTGTTAGACTTCACTTCTGCTAATATGAGTCATTGAACTGGACCAATCAGTTGTGTTTGTGGCTTTTGTGCACTTTGATGCAGTTATCTGACAAACCATATGTCTTGCAGCTTGCTAACCTAGCTTGCTAGTGTTGGCCAATAACTTACAGTAGCAGTCCATCCTCTTGTCTGAATATGTTCACTCATGGCACCAAAACATGCTAACATGAGGCTTTAAAAATGCAGAGTTCACAGATCAGTTGGTGATGTCATGGTGGCTGCATTCATGCTTTAAATTTAAGCAATAATAGTAAGTTAACTTGCACAGAAAATGGCCACACTGGCAGGAGCAACAGCAGAAATATATCTGCAAAACTGAGACATATACAGCGAGGGAGAGGTGACGATTTAGTGTACCAGAGCGTCAACGCTTAAATGCTGCCTTATTACAAAAATGTTAACCACACATAAATGTAGAAGCAGAGTAGTTTGGCTTTGATGATGACAAAAATGATGATGATAACCCAACCATGGGTGGGCAACAAGCCAATGTGCTCCTAGTGCTGGTCCACAGCCTGGATAAATGGGGAGGGTTGTGTCATGAAGGCATCCGGTGTAAAATCCTTGCCAAATCAAACATGTGGATCATCAAGATGGTGAACATGGAGCTACCAAGCAGGAGGAAAAGAGGAAGACCACAGAAGAGGTTCATGGATGTAGTGAAGGAGAACATGCAGAAGGTTGGTGTGACAGGGGAGGATACCAGGGATAGGGTGAGATGGAGGCAGATGATCCACTGTGGTGACCCTTAATGGGAGCAGCCCAAAGAAGAAAAATGAATAATGATGACATTTATTTGTGTGAATGTGTTTTGTATGTCACTACATTTTCCAGTACTTTCCCAATGTTTAGTGGATGTGAATGCATCCACTAAACATTGGGAAATTCATATTGTCTTATTAGTGCACACAAAGGAAACAAGATAACGGTATATGACACAATGTACTCTGCCTGTGTCACAGGAAATAAAACAGTAAAGACATGTACTGACAGAGAACATGAGAGTACGCAGCATTAAAGCAGCAGCATTAATGACTTACTATAAAGTGTATATTTACTTAACTCAAATGGATTGGGGCATTATTTACAGACATTGCGGTCTTCAGACCAAGAACTGCATATTTAATATAGTTATAGCAGGAGCTGTACTGGCAGATTACTATTGATTGCATGGCTCCTCATATATGAGACTTTGCTCTTGGCATGCTAACTGAGCCATGGACTGTATCTTTATTACATTAGAAATTACTGACAAAGAATGCAAATGAAATGATTGATTATGAGGTCAATAATGAAAGCAAACCATAAAGTGTGTGTCAGCTATTTAGTCAGTTAACACACATGGTTTGGTTGTTTTTTGCTGTAAAATACAGACGAAAAGCTTATCTTTGGATTTCATGTGTAATGGCATCAGCACACTCTTGTATGCTGTCCTGGCTCAGATACCAGACGAGGATTTCCTGAGTGAAAATGGCTAAATTTGTTGTGAGGGCAGACAACTGGAGTGATATGCTTGCACGCTGAAACAATGTAACACATTCCTTTGCACATGAAACATCACTCATAGATTTTCTGAAAGAGAAGATCCCGACTGTTGAAAGTTCAGTGGATCTTTGGAAAAGGAGGTGAATTAAGTAAAATTTTGGGGGAAAAGAGAAAGCAGTGAACACACCGTCCCACATGTCAGAGTGAATGTCTGTGCGGTGAGTGGAGCTTTGTTGTCCAACTTCCAAACTGAAAGCATCTGCTGAGCCACTTTGTGACTAAACACACATCTGTTTCTTTAAATTGGATTGTTGGAAAAATTCATCTGGAGGCCAGTGAACCTTTGCTGTTTATGTTTTTTTTTCTTAATCATTTGTTCCTCATAAACGTGTATCCTTTCTGAAGAAGAAAACAATGCCTCTTCTAAAAGACTGCATGGTGTGGGGGTACAAGGCAATAGCCTGTCTTCTGAGGTCAACTTCAGGACAAAGACATTTACCAGCACAGTTTATTATACCACAAGAGTGTACACAGATGATATACAAATCAGATGTGAAGAGAAATGAGAGTGTAAGCAAATTGTTAACTTTGGTATATGACTCCCAGGGGCCCTGTACACCTCTTCACAGTCAGTTTGACACCAAACACATAATGGGGCAGACAGGCGGCCTCTGGTGAATTGGCCAGGGCACACACACACACACACTCTCATACACACAGATACACACAGCCAAAAAGTGTTTGTTCTGTAAGAAACAAATTCCGCTATTCTGTTTGCTGACGCTGCGCTTCCCGAGAGTGTTTATGCCAAAGCAGAAAGTCCATGAAAAACAAACTAAAATGGGTAACATTAAAACAAACCTAGCAGAGGTCTGATCATGTCAATTAATGATTATTTCTCCTTTAAACAGGAAAATGTGAGTCAAACTTTGTTGAGCCGAATTCATTTATGGTCAAGTTTCCTGGCCACCTGCTGTCGTCATATCACTTACCACTGTGCACCGAGTTCAACGGAAGCGAGGCTGAGTATAAATAAAAATTAATTTTGGAAAATCTAAACGAAAATAAAATGTTTAGCAGTGTTTGCATGACAGATTGTACCCATGAGCCCACCTCTTAGGCTTTGGCTGTTTACTCAGTACTCATACAGCCAGGCTCTGGTTCCACAGAATCCCTTTAATGTCAGTCTTTGTGCGACAGTTCCAAAAAAAATCAACAGCAAAAAAAAAAAAATAAATAAATAAATAAATAAATAAGAAATTTGCAGATTTTATCAATTAAGAGGAATTTTGGGCACGGCTGTTCTGCAGTCCAAAGTTCTGCACGTTAGAGTGCCATAAAACATTTAATGAAAGCATGCCTGCTAATGCAGCTGTGCAGCACAAACACACATGATTTGTTACAAGGACTCAGAATAAAATGGTGTAGAATTAGAGGATTTTTGCAAAGAAGTCTTTGAGCCCCTGGGGACTTTAGGCCTCACCCGCTTTCTTCATTGCAAGAAAGCGGGTCACATCACCTTGGATGTGATCAGTAAGTTCTCATTAAAGCGCGATTCAAGATAATGCTCACCTGAAACACATTACAATTAGAACGTGTTCCTGTATTGTTACTGGTTTTTTCCTTTAGAAAGAGTTTGTTAATCCTATATTGATGAGACAAGGAGCTGCGTGGAGGACATGAGATGGAAAAAACCATTTGTCATGACCGACATTTCCAGCCATGGTGACGATTTAAAATGTGAATTTACTGCTGTCCTGGAGCGCTGCCAAGAGGCTCTGACTGCTAGAAGAAAAGAGAGGACTCTTTCCCATTTGTGGGGAAATTTACTGAGTACTAGCTACCGTGTTAGGCTTTAGCAGGTTTTTCTGGCTGCTCTGGTGGTGTGAAACTACCCCTGAGCACAGCTTGGCATACTGTATTATCTCCTTAAAGCTGTGGCTGACAGGCTGGCAAAGTAGTTGCCTTTTTACACACATATCATATGTGACGTAACGCTGGTGTTAATCTGAAGTGCTATAGCACAGAGTTAGGTGGCTGAGCTCCCTTACAGATCACCATATTTGACTGTCAATGTGAAAATCTTCCAAATCAAAAATATTTTGGGAGAATCTAAGACATCATCCATAAACAGCAGAATTATCAGTCTTTCATGTGCAATCTGAAGAGTCCCTTTGAGACTACTCCACCTGTGGCTGATCTGCACCATGCCAAATCAAATTAAGGACCTGGGGAGCCCTGCTGAAACACAGCATACCACAACTCCCATGTGAATCTGAGACCTCTTCATCGCGGTGCTCGATAAGTCAGCATTAGTCTCTATCTCTAGGCCTGCCAACTTTCTCCCATTTCCTTATCAAAAATTCCGTAAAGCCCGGGAAAATATTTGGTGGGAAAGCTGAAAGGTATCCCAGAACTGAAATGGTTTAGCAGAAGATCCTCGTGATTGGAATGGCATGATAAGATAAAACATGGGGGGGGCTGAATACTGGAAACACATTTGAATTCTGCATCCAAATGTATCAGGACAGTAATTATCCACACAGAATTGTTTCTTTGTCACGCGCTCCCAGCTGTTGTGAAGTTTTTGTGAAAAGCCATGCTGATTCCTGGAAGCCGGAGTAAGCAGGAGGCTGTTTTGAGCAGGCTGCCTGCTCTCACCCATGCAGTGCAATTGGCTCTCCTACTCGGTGAGGCATCCTGTTGTGTTACTAAAGCAGCCCACCTCTGTCTATCCGTCCATCTATCTAGCCATCCCTGGCGCCATCTTTCTGCCAAGCTCAGCAACTTTTATGCACGTCACATTAGCCGCATGAGAATGACAGGGTTGCAAGAATGCCCGAAACCTATTTCCAGATTTGTGGTTTCAGCTGACAAGCTGCTATAATGCTAAATCCTTAGAAGCTGCACAATCATAACCTTAAACTTGGGCTCCAGGCAATGCAGGGTGGTGTGAGTTAAACTACTATTAGCAATACAAGAAGGCAAGACAACAGTGGCATGACGGTGGCTGATGAGCAGATGTTAATGACCTCACATTGTTAGCGGCTGCAGCTCATAAATCACCTCCCATCATTCAGTCTTACATCTGGATGCTCACACTGTTTCTTTTTTCAAATTCCCTCTTGAGATGGCAGTGCATGTACGCTGCTTAGCAAGTAAAATTTGTTTGCTTTTAAAAAATAACGTCTTCTTCACGAACATATCATGCCAAAGATTCGTTGAAGAGACTGACTGTTTTTCAAGGGAGAAAAATTGTGATATTCAGTGACTGCAGGGATAATTAAGGCCCTTAATTATGACAATTTGGATCAAGATCCTGAGTCACTGTTTTTGTTTGTTCAGGCATTGAGTTGTTTAACTTGATGGAGAAAGCACAGTGGGTATATATGTGACACACTGTAAAGTTCCATCTCACTCTGCCTGCAGACTTGAAGCATGAAAATATGCCTGACAGCTGTGGGGAAAACATATGCAGCTGATAAGCTTGAGTTAAAACAACTGGGTATTCAGCTGGAGGTGATCAGAGGATAGTTCTACCAGGAAAGACACATTCCAGTTTTGACGAGATTCAGCTCTAATTAATCCACCTCAAACAAAAACACACTCCGATGAAAAATAAATCAAATTAGAAATGCCACGCTGTCGTTTTCTGTCTCCCACACTTTGCGTCAGCATGAGAAGATGTATTGTAATGCATACAAGGACAAGAAGTTTTCCAGCATGCATAACAAAACAGGAGAACGTATGAGTACAAGTTACAGTGTTGCTTTCATTATGTAGTTCGGTTCTTCCTTTTTACCCTTTACTCCTCATTATATCTGCTGCACAAGTCAATAACAAAAGGCAGCAGCATGACAGATTACATGAGTGTGGATCAAGGAGAACAGATTGGAAATGCTGCCACCTAGTGAGCATCGTGAGCTGATAATATTTACTGGATTAGACAGGGTTAAAATAAAACCTATATAAAAAAAAAATTATGCCAAATATATTTTTCTTTTTTTTCTTGGGGGTGGGTAGTTCTTAAACAATTAGTTGAAATGTTGACACACTCACGGGACTCACTGGATTTGATTTAATTGTGCTATTACTGAATATGTATCAACAATAGGGAATTTTTAAAATTTCCTTTAGTACATCATCTATGCTACAGATTATAATACACATGTTATGTCCTATATACACGAAACAGTTAAAACATGGGAAAGGATACAACAGATATTTGTAACATTTACCTCGCTGCCTCAGTGACTGTGTAGAAATATCCTAAATGATCCTACATGAAGACATGATATGGTTCTTAGACAAACTTTAAAGTTTCAGATGTGGAGAGCAGTTCTGTTTGCAGCCACTTGGTGATGCTCTCTCAACATGCATTATGCTGAAGAGGGCTCCACTTGACATTTAGGGATAATATTCTAAATGGATAAAATATTGCAGACTCATTTTTCATGAAGCTCACTGATAAGTCAATAATCCACGTAAAAGCCCAATTTTTCTTGTTGAATCTGCACCACAATCACAGAAGAGGGGACGGAAATGAAGCGAAGCAGAGCGGTTTGTCAGATCATTTTAAAACTTTATGACAATTAAGGATTAGATTGTACTAATGGAGCTGCACGTCCCTGGTATTTTGTACATTCAATATGATCACGGAGCAAAATTGAATTACAGGCTTAGCAAATATTCCGCAATCTCACAATTCCTCTCTAACGATGGACTTTTCTCAATCCTGCAAGTGCAAGTCAGCCAGGAAAGTCACTGAGAATGAAAAATCTGCTTGAAGACGGCAACATCTGCAGTAAGTAACTGAAACTGACAAAGCAAGTTAAAAGAATGAACCATGTCAAACCATGTTATTTATTCAATACCCCCTAAGTTCTTCATGCTTTGTGAAAGTGTTCCCAAACCAAGACTCCTCTTGATCATCATAGTTAGAGCGGTGCATAGGGTAAAGGCTGATCCCTCGCCTTGGAAGGAAATTCCTTACTGACTCCCTCATCAGTCAGCGCCCTCTAGTCAATGCCAACATAGCTCAGCAATGAATATACATTTTCAGAAACTGCAACTGAGAACACGATTTGGGTAGCAGGAAATGAGGAGCATTTCCAAGGCTAGAAAGAAGTGTGAATTGAGCAAAATGCTGTAAGGTGTAAGCAAATGTAAAACTAATCAACTCAAGGAGGGAAAACAACACAAAGCAGATATCTGCTTTCTATCCCTTCTATCCTCCATCCTCGATGAATGAACTGCACAAAAGCTTAAGTACCTATTTCCCAAAATGAGCGGGGAAATGGGTATCTATCAGATATTTTACAGACTGCAGAAATGCAATCAAGCGTATTGATGTACACAGACTCTTAAGTATAAATCTGTGGGTTTTATTCAAAGGGCTTTTAGTGGCAAATCAAATGAGCTGAGCAACCTTTTTCCAGACAGAGCAAAGCATCTCACGCCTTCTAAAGTTATTTGATGGCATCAAACATGTACACAGGCATGGCAGGGGGTTGGAGGTGACTTCCCATGGAGTTGTCAAACTAATGTACTGCTTTGATTTTTTTTTTTTTTTTTAAACTAGGTCAAAGATCGGGATAATCAGAAAAATCAGAAGTAAAAACTTTGGCATAATTGCGCATATGTGTGTATTTATGTGATGGATTTTCATTAAACTTAGATTGAGAAGTTTATTTGAGCTCACCGGGACGCACTTGATTAATGAGGTCGTCCTGTGGCTTGTACATATACACAGAGCTCAAAAGCGTTGTTGATTTAATTTAATTTCTGCATGACGCACAAATAAGCGGAATCAGAAATAATGCATTACTGAGTGAAAAACAAACACACAGTCACGAAGTGACACTTAACAAGGGTTGCAGTAACAAAACTGCCCATAGAAACACTTCATAAAAAATGTAAAAGTAGTTACATATCGTAATCACATATAAAATAGTAGTTAATAGTTTACCTTTATTAGTATGCTGGCTTTTTGACTTAATGAGTGTTTATTTTATAAATTAGTAGACTAATTGTTTACTGTAACTTCCTAGTATTTTGACATGAAATTAATCATGTGTAGGTGGACTCAGCCTAAATGGGCACATTGGTGACAGTTTCATACTGCAGCAGATTATGATAAATTGTTCTGAAAACCACTCTAAAGAGTTGGATGAATGCGTAGCAAATTAGAATTGAGGCAAGCATTGATTTTTAAATATACTGTCAAGGGAAACTATTATCTGAAAATGGTGCAACATAAAATTTCAGGTAGAGAGTTAAAAAAAAAAAAAGAAAAAAAAAAAGATTTCACCCAGGACCACTTTACTCAAATAAATTTTTATTCTCATTTGCAGAAGCTTGAGTTATATTTGGTGCTATGGATCTAATGTATGACCATTGTCTTTCACATAGAAAATCTAGGACAGGGAGAGCAGCATGAATGAGTACCCTTGAGGACCAGATCACATCATGATATTGACACGCTGATACATCAGACAGCATGAAAAAAAAAGAAAAAAAAAGGAGCAGCTGAGATGGAGGGAGTTTGCAAAGCTGCTCACAGAGGAAGCAGTAAGGGCAGGCTAAAGCGAGGTGCCTTGTGGAAGACACGCCAATGGATGCAAACAAGTGAATCAGCGGCTGATCTCATACAAACCTATATCGTCTGACAGCTCACCTATCATTTGATGCTCTGGGACTTTGTGGTCTGCCTGAACTAAATTTTTGCTGAAATAAATCTTCAAAGCCCCTCTAGACTTGGAGTTTATAGAAAAGTAAGCTGCACTGATCTGTTGAACATTAAAATTTTATTATTTACCTCACAAGGGTAGTTGGCAACAAAACACAACAAAAACACTTGATACAACTTTTCAGGAGTTTGTGGTTTGAGCTGCTAATTGGAATCCGCTCAGTCAGCCAAGGGAGGCTGCAAATCGTGCTTAAAAGCTCTGATAAAAGTGAGTTTGGACCCTGAGTTTGTTTTTATGTTAAAGAATATGTTTTTTTATATCTACAAATAGTATCATATAACAAGCAGTATAACAGTCACAGAATTAGTATTTAGATTGCATGACACTGGGAAATTGTTGATGTTACTTCAAAGTCATGGGATGGTCATTATACACTAACACACACACACACACACACACACACACACACACACACACACACACACACACACACACACACTGAGCGTATTCACTCACTAATCTAAATCATTGAATTTAGGTGTTCTGGTCACTTCCATGGCCACAGATGTATAAAACCAAGCACCTAGGCATGCAGACTGCTTCTACAAACATTTGTGAAAGAATGGGTCGCTCTCAGGAGCTCAGTAAGTTCCAGTGTGGTATCGCGATAGGATACCACCTGTACAACAAGTCCAGTTCTGAAATTTCCTCATTACTAAATATTCCACAGTCAGCTGTTAATGGTATGATAACAAAGTGGAAGGGATTGGGAACAACAGCAAGTCAACCACAAAGCGGTAGGCCATGTAAAATGAAAGAGCGGGGTCAGCGGATGCTGAGGCGCTTAGTGTGCAAAGGTCACCAACTTTCTGCAGAGTCAATCGCTACAGACCTCCAAACTTCATGTGGTCTTCAGATTATCTTAAGAACAGCGCATAGAGAACTTCATGGAATGGTTTTCATGTTCGAGCAACTGCATCCAGGCCTTACATCACCAAGCACAATGCAAAGCACTGGCTGCAGTGGTGTAAAGCACACCACCACTGGACTCTAGAGCAGTGAAGATATGTTCTTTGAAGTCTTGAATCACACTTCTCTGTCTGACAATCTGATGGATGAGTCTGGGTTTGGTGGTTGCCAGGTGAACCGTTCTTGTCTGACTGCATTGTGCCAAGTGTAAAGTTTGGTGGAGGGGGGGATCATGGTGTGGGGTTGTTTTTCAGGTGTTGGGTTCAGCCCCTTACTTCCAGTGAAAGGAACTCTTAATGCCTCAGCATACCAAGACATTTTGGACAATTTTATGCTCCCAACTTTGTGGGAAGAGTTTAGGGATGGCCCCTTCCTGTTCCAACATGATCAACATGCACCAGTGCACAAAGCAGGTCCATAAAAACATGGATGAGCGAGTTTGGTGTGGAAGAACTTGTCTGGCCTGCACAGAGACCTGACCTCACAAATGCGCTTCTGAAAGAATGGTCAAAAATTTCCATAAACACGCTCCTAAATCTTGCGGAAAGCCTTCCCAGAAGAGTTGAAGCTGTTGAAGGGTGGGCCAACATCATATTAAACCCTGTGGACTAAGAACAGGATGTCACCCAAGTGCATATGCATGTGAAGGCAGATGAGCGAATATTTTTGGTAATATAGTGTGTGTGTGTGTGTGTGTGTGTGTGTGTGTGTGTGTGTGTGTGTGTGTGTGTGTGTGTGTGTGTGTGTGTGTGTGTGTGTGTGTAACATATATGTAACGACTTCTTCTTTCCTCAGAAGGGTTTGAGGTCTCTATGAACAGCTCGGAACAGCTGGACTAGGGTGTCGGTCCACATCTCTCTCTGGTGCTTGTTACTGATTTGAGCCAGTGTCTGGGTGATGTACACTAGTGTCAGCACTGTCCTCTCAAAGTCCTGCCAGCTCAGTGGTTGGCGCCGCTGGGTGAGCTCGGCCGTCAGACGGCGGATGTCAGAGAGGCTTTTAGGGAGTACATCCTCACAGATGACTTCCAACTTTTCAACACTTCTCAGGGAGGCCAGCTCCTCATCCGGGATCAGCAGGGTGTGTTTATCACCTTGGATCTGCATTCCAGCCAGCAGAATCTGGGAGATAGTGGGGCATACAGAAAAACACTCACTTATATAACCAACTAACTGAAACGTTGCTAGTGAGGTCACACCCCTTAACAGCTATTTCAATCTATTCCAAAGAACCTATTTATCAAAATATCTTAAAATGAGCCAAAGACTGGATACTAAAAGTTTTTTTTCATCAGTGTCACCAAGATTTTGGGTAAACACATATTTCACATTCCTGCTAATGATTAGTAGCACAGCAGTGGTACACAGTGTTTCATTCTAAGCAGCAGGGGGAGATTGTGCATAAATTAACACATTTGTAGCCATACTGGTTTCCAGTAAAGAAACAACAGCTCGTGAACTGTTTCAGGGTCACAAGAAATAAACTGACCTCAAAAAGCAGCTCGATGTCCTCCACTGACTGCTGGAATGTGGGGTTGATGAGTGAATATGTTCCACGTTTTATCCTGTATGCAGATGGATACAGAGCTGGAACACATGAGAAGAGGAAATTGGATTATAGACGATCTCCCTTGTGCTCAAGAAACAAGGCAGCACATTATTTATTGTGGCATTTATGTGGGTGGGCCAGAGGTTGAGTAAACACATATTCATTACTGTTCAAATATTATGTATGTGGGTAAGAATTGGGCTCCAGGTGTGAAGAGAGCAACTGGTCTTTGACCTGAGCCATAGTTGCTACAAATGCCAGTGGCCCGGTGCTCCCCAGAGGTGAGAGATCTGCTCATTCACTTGCAGAAGGGCAGGTGTAACTGACCTCATTTGGTCAGATTTCAGTGTCAGTCCATATGTGAGGGGACCTTACAATGTGAGGTGTCCTGATATAGCTGGAATGAAACCCCTCACTTTCAGCTAGAAATAGTTGCTGTTGCTGCCTCATTTCTGCAGTAAAACTCTGCAAAACCCATATTTTGCTGCACGTGATAACAAGAGGTAAAATCTACCAGGCCACACAGCTCACATCCAGAGGTGGACAGCAACCAAAATTACTCATATTCTTGCCTACGTATATTTCTGATGTATTAGCAATTAACCATAGAACCATTCTGAAATATTTTAGTTTTCACTGTGTGTTTATAAAATACAGAGAGTACGGTGTGAGTAAAACTTCAGAGTTAATAAGTTTGGGCTACCAGAGTGAACTGCTGTATAGACATGAGAATTCTTGGATTAGTTCTCAATCCCTGGTGGATTTTTGGAGTTTTTCAGTTTTTTGTTGCATATTTGTTGCTTTTTCACTCATTCAGTCCAGTCCTTGCACCCAACCATTTTCAGAGGAATGTTTTTTGTTTGTTAAGCCACTTAACACTGATGATGAACCAGTGTTGTGTCTACACATAACAGACAACTTATCAAAGAACCGATTTTAAATTGAATGTTTGGGCACTTTGTTACTGACAGCCCATCACACAAATAAATAATTTGTGCCCATTTCTTTAGTTGAATCTATGAAAAAAGCCAAAGACAACACAGTCTGACAGGCATAAAATAATATTTTTGCACCACCAAGATGATTCCCAAATAACTATTAGTTGAAAATTTATGTCCTTAAAAGAAAAACTGAGAAAACTGAACGATTTGAGGATGAAGAAGAAGAAGAAGAAAAAGAAAAAACAAAAAAACAGTAGGTATCAGAACATGATGTCCTTAAAAAATAGGAAAAGAAAATCCAGTAAAGACCTGGCACAGGACCTGAGAGATGCATCTGGTCCTTCACTTGATCCATCTGCTGTTCACTGAAGCCTCATCAGAAATAGTCTCAGCAGAAGTATGGCTGTTCTTAAGAAACTATTCTTAAGTGAGGAAAACAGAGAGAAAAGGCTGAGGTATGCCAGGTTACATAAGAACTGGAGTGAAAAGCCATCCATCCATCCATCCATCCAATTTTTTCTGCTTGTCTAATTCAGGGTTATGGGGGGGCTGAAGCCTATCCCAGATGTCACAGGCCAGGAGGCAGGGTACACCTTGGACAGGTCCCCAGTCAGTCGCAGGATTAACACAGAGACAGGCAAACATTCATGCTCACATTCATGCCTATGGTCAGTTTAGAATCACCTAACCTAACCCCATTCATGTCTTTGGGCTGCAGGAGGTAGCCGGAGTACCTTGAGAGAACCCACACGGACTCGGGGAGAACACGCGAAACCCAGACAGAAAGGCTTCAAGCTGGATTGATGAAACCAAATAAATTTTTTTTGCTCCAAATTGTCATGAATATGTACAGAGGAGGTCAGGAGAGAAGTACAACAGTGAGTTTTCAAACAGACATTTGTAAAACACAGTAGAAGCTTGTCATGTTTTGGGTCTGCATTTCAGCCAGTTGTATTAGGGACCATGTCGAAACTAATGGAATTATGAACTCTGTAAAGTACCATCAGATTTTGACCCACTATGTATCTGAAAACTGTCAGATTGCCAATGGTTTCATTTTTCAGCATGACAATGATTCCAAACACACTGCTGATGCAGTAAAAGCATACCTGGATAGAAAAACACACAATGAAACACCACCAGTCATGCCTCCTCAGAGGCAACATTTTTGAAGCAGTGTGGGATTGTCTTGGCAGAGAATGGAACAAAAAGCAGCAGACATCCAAAGAAGGTCTTTGAATGTCCTTCAATAAGCCTGAAGAACCATTTCTGAAGACTACTTAATGAACTGAGGGGCTGCTCAAGACTTTGGCACAGTACTGTAATTTATATATTTTAATGATGATCTGTAATATACCTGAATAATGATACTGGCTCCTCATAACTTACAAGCAAGATTTTGATAGATATTGAAATTCAGTAATTTATTTGATTTATTGTAAACAGCTCCATCTGACATGCCAAGAAGCCTCGAAAACCTATCAGACTTAGAGTACTTAAAAACAGGGATGTTCTAGTTCGCTGGTTTAAAATGAAAAACACCAATACAATCTAAATGATCTAAATGACATAGGAATGATTTATGAACTAGCTCGATCCAACAACGCATTTGTGTTCTCATTTTTTGTATAGCAGTCCTGTGTGATAGTGAGCAGATATTCCTACTGGCAATGTGAAGAGTTTGTGAGATCAAGTCTAAACATGTCTGTAAAAAAAAAAAAAAAAGGAAGAAGAATGAGGATCACATGAGGATGTGCAGGGTCTGTTTGTAGTAGTACAACCTCTGATTTCCTCACTTGTCTCTGTTATGTGTGAGTCCAAGAGCAGTTTTTGTTAATGTTGCTTCAGGAGAGGGAACTGAAAAGCAGATTTAATTTGCACAGAAAGATGATTCACAGTATGATGTATTGAGGTAAAACTTCCTCTGAAGTTCAGCTCGCTTTTTCCACTGCTTCTGTTGCCATTTGGTGCAAGATTCAGTGTATAAACCAACACACAGATCACACACATAAATCTTAATGAGGTATACAGTATATAAACACTGGCCGCCATGTGAATTTGGATGACATCCTTCCTCTGCTCTACAGTGGCATCTATGGATTGCTGCTTTGCCAATTCTGCAGTAATGATCAGCTCCACTGCCTGCAGCCTCGCTGGCCAGATACATTTAGCTTTATAGCAATAGTGAGGCCAGCCAAAGCCACATAATCTGACAGAGCTCCCCGTGTACCTGCTTCCTGCTTGGGTGACTGCCAGTCTCAGCTCTTTTTTTTTGGCAACACAGCCACCATTCTGAATGTACAGAAAATCTGTAGCTCCACATTTCTATAGTGGAGTAATGAATTCCACAAATCTGGCACATCTGTGTCATCCTCATCATATTATCTCAATCTGTGCACCTGTCCAACACGGCTATAGCCAGATGTTTTGAAATCTCAGATCAGTAGTGGCCAAGTTCAACTTCACTGCCCTTTCCCTAAAATATGAATTTGGCTTTTAAGCATTAAAATGTACTTTCCTTTTTTTTTTTTTTTTTTTTTTGTAAATTTCAAATCCAAACATAATTAATTAAATGCTGGTCAAGATGTAATGTGAGAAATTGTATTCCAACAGAGAAGGTTGAAGTTTCTAAAGAGTGACTCTAAAACAATATAGTATGCAAGATGCACAGTTGTCCAAACCCCAAATCACCAAGGAAAAGTAGTGGGAAGATTTCCCTAGATCAAGTACTAACATCCACCTCTAAGTGGATGACAACTTGTAGGTGAAAATGCATACTCCTCAATGAGTGAGTGACTCCCAAATGCATCAGGCATTGTAGAGGAGCAATGCCTGTGCAAACATATTAGATACCAAACAGATACTGCAGCTTCAGTGGGCCATTGCTGATGTAAACAATACAACACTCGAGGGTGCTCATTAGAGCAAGGGTTATATTGTTAAAGGATTGAGGAGATGCAGGGAAATGACAGCTTGAAAGCCAACCCAGTGCTGATTTACATTTAAAATTAATAATGTGCAATCTGCATAAAAAAGCGTATACTGCTGCAATAGTTCTTTGGCATGTGAAAGTGTGTGTTTTATGTTTATGGCAGCAGCAACAGCAGTTTGGAATAAAAACATTATACTGTAGCTTGTTATGGTTGGAGCTGCATTGCTGTAAATGTGCACAGGCAATAACAATCTAGTCATTTGGTTAAATTCTTCAATTTTTTCATGTTTAATGTCACGAGGGCTATACTGACCTAGATGAAGGCTATGAAGTGCCACACACTGGGTGTCTAAATGACACAAGCAAGTCTAGAATGAAAATAATTAACTAACAGGTTTGGGACACTATGATAATATGGCAAGTAACTAAGGGAAAAGGGCACACACACACACACACACACACACACACACACACACACACACACACACACACACACACACACACACACACACATATATATATTTATAAAAAAACAAAACAAGATGATTCGTTCTTATGAGCTGATTTTTCTTTTTTCAGTTTGGATGTTTAATATACTGCTGATGTCCTTTATCACAACATATCAGCTTTCCCTACTGCTTGTTCTAAGCCTATTCATCCGTCATGCTGCCCTCCCTCCTTCGGCGCTCCAAACAATCAATGTTTGGATGGGCAGGCTTCCCCCCAGTGTCATTATGTAGAGGCAGGGAACTTGTAATCTCCAGCTAACTGCATGCAAGGAGATGAGGGAACGACAAAGATCCATTAATTAGCTGGGTTAAATGGTACTCCTGGCTGGAAGGATGTCTTGACGAGAGACATAAAGAGAGAGAAAGAGAGAGAGAGAAGGAAAACAATCAAAAACAAAAAACCAAAATGGATGTCTGGATCCCTCCAGCGTACGATAAAAGAGGGTGAAAAGGACACAGGATGCAATGAAATCTTCCCTGCAATAGCCCATCTTCTACATTTCACTTCATCTCCAAATGATAGAAAATGGTAAAATTACAAACCATAACATTATTCTAGTGAGTCTAATTCAAATTCCACGATTTGTGATGCAAACACAGACTTTAACATAAATATTCCTAGTAAAGCTGAGCCCAGCTGCAATAAAGTCATGTTGCGTTGCCAGGGATACTGATAGGATTTGACACTGTGAATATTGGAAAACTGTGGATACTGGTGAGAACTGGAGTTATGGGGTGAAAGATTACATATCTGCAGTTTCTACTAGTCCTCCATCACTCACACTCCACAGACATGTGAGCTTAGCCCTTTATGTCCGGACACATTCCCAACTCATCACAGAAGAAACCCTTGGTCAGTAAACCCTTGGTGTCATGTTTAAATGCACAGTCTACCCTTTAGCACCACTTTTCAACATGCATTAATGTTAAAATTGTTAAGATGCATAGCACAACATATACTGTACATAAAAGACTGTTAATCTTTTATGTAGCAATAGGGGGTGAGCAGAGAGAGACAGGACAAAAGGCAAACTATAGGAGAGAGAGCCGGAGTTTAATAATTGTTCATGGTTAAACACAGTAGTTGTATTTAAACACACAGTGAGTGAAAAGAGCCTAGGCTAGCAGCCTAGGCTTATTGCAGCATATCTAAGGGATGGTTCAGGGTCACATGATCCAGCCCCAACTATAAGCTTTTTCAAAAAGTAAAGTTTGAAGTCTAATCTTAAAAGCAGAGAGAATGTTTCTTAGTTCAGAGAATCACGAAGTCCAAAAACAAGTCCAAAAATCAGTTAGCCAATAAAACACTTAGCGAAGAAATCCAAATACCTAGAGCACACTAGGAGTATTACTCAGGAAACACAAAGAACAGGGGATCGCACGGCTATGTGGATAACATGACAAAATACAAAGAAAGACTGAGACAATATATACACAAAAGGCAATGCAGAAAGAGGAGACAGGTAGGAACCAAAACGTAGCTGAAGACTTGATTACAATGAAAGTTTTCAGTTATGTATGACAATGTTCAATGAAACCCCACAGAAATGCAGCTGTACTAGTAAATATTTGTCATGTAGCCTTTTTTTTTTAATGGATCAAGTGGAAGTCTTCAGTGTGAATGACTTAATGCATGCTCAGTAGTCCCATAAAGTTGATTCTCTTCATCTGGATGTTGCATTTTCAGTGGGAGAAAATGTTTCACCGCTCATTCAAGTGCCTTCTTCAGCCTCAGCTGAGTGCAGGCTTTCTCAGCCTTACAAACAGTACAGCTGCATAACAACCAAAACCAACACTATTGCCTAACAATGAGCCTTGTGCTCAGTTTTATGACTCTTAATATGCAAATTGTCACGACCATTGATCAATGGCATGAGTACTATTCACGGAGAGTTGAGTGGCTCTAACCATAGCATTATAAGATGGTGAAAGATGCACTCTTAGACCCATCCTTGGTTCAGCAGTGGTCATTCCCTTTTCCCATAAATGGCCTCCTTGACTTCCCGCTGCTATCCAGGATCATGCTAATCACTGAAGAATGGCCACTGGCCTGTAGGTGTAAACAGACTGCAGACTCCTGGCCTGGGCGAGATAGCTCTTCTGAGTTGTGCCATCTGCTTCAGTGTAAACTGACTCGCTCATGGTGGCAAACTAAATAGAGACCAGTTAGACTCTGCAGTTTCCCTCAACTCTAAAGAGTTTCTGAGCATGAGCTCATCTTTGTTTTGGTTTTGGTTTTGGTGCTGATGCTTTCAGCAGCTGTGAGCTGCTGTTGTCAACACAGACATGTCTGATAAATCTACTGTGATTGTCCAGCACCAAATGGCAAAGTTAGCAAATAGATGGTGAATGTAGTGGAGCAACAAACCTCTAAAATGTCAGATACTTCTTTTTAAGAATGAGTAGAGGCAAGACAAGAGCTAAAAAACAAAAAAAACATACTGACTCAAAAGCAATCCATGATCAGTATCAAAAAATGCAATATTTTTCCTTTTATGACCAATGTCATTTAGGATGTTTGATTCATTCCTGAGGGAGAAAATGGTCTTCCAAAGCAATAATTTTAAAATATGGGGTTTTTTTTGTTTGTTTTTCCTGGATTTCAACAAAAATGTCTTTCTTGTGGCTGGTCTTAGCATCATATGACTTGTCTGCAGATTCAAAGGCCTGACAGTGATGAAAAAGGAATTTCCTCAATGAGTAGATCCAATGACAACAGGCCAGACACTTGAAAATGATCTGCTGATGTCCTGCATGCTGCAATGTTCCTGCTAACTCAAGAAGATAAACACATTCTTTCACAGCTGGAACCAACTAAAGACACACACCAAGACTCAGCCATCGTGATTTGTTTATTTCTGTCCTCTAGTAACATTTTAAATGAGGTCGCAAATAAAAGCAAAATAATTTGTCAGTGGAAATATTCTTCTCTCGTGATGATGATGAAATTCCCACTGGTCTCATGACAGATAGAGAGAGACTTATCAGATTCTTAATAATCATTTATTAGACCTAATTACTAGAGCAGGTGTACCAACCTACCTTTCCTGTGGTGCTGACTGGCTGCACAGGGGCTGCACAGGAAAATAAAAGTGAGCAAAGTCCACCACTGTGCCATGTTGATCCTCACACACAAGATCCACTCACACAAATCAGCACACACTCTCTTCTTGCTGAGTTCTGTCTCACTTAAGGGATGCAATCTCAGTCAAAAATGAACATCTCAAGGGGGGATAAGAACCCTTCTTTCCACTCCACAAGTTTCGTGTGCAGGATCATTCTTTCATTCACTGTTTTCACTTTTCTATTGTCCCCTCCCTTCATCATCTTCTTTCGTTTCATTTCTTTTCTTTTTTTTTGTGTGTGGCTATGTGTGTGTGTGTGTGTTCTCTTTTCAAGCCAGGGTGTCTGGGCTCTCATCTGGAATTCATCAGGATTTTGGGAACGCCTGCCCTCTTGGCTGGACTTTACAGCTACTGGATGACTGCTTTACTGGCTGAGTGGTTCAGTTACTGGGTGACTTTTCAGTTGACCAGGCGACTGAGTAAATGGTTGAGTGGCTGACTAAATTACTGCCTGAGCATAATTTCATCCACTGAGCCAAAATCAGTCTAGTGATGATGGGAACATGGGAAACATGGGAATGTTTCTTGAAAAGCATAGTTTCAATTAATTAACCAAGAATTCAAGTATATAACAATAGAGAAGATGGCTAATTTTGCCTCCAGATAACAGTCAGTATTTTTTTCACACCAGTTCAATAAAGAAGCAGCCTGGAGATCAGTTCCAACCTAGATTATTATCCATGAATCGGAATTATTGCTAAACATTCCAATCTTCACTGGAAAACTGGATAGCAGAGAGTGACAAATGCTGTTTGGCTGTACAAGTGACATTACACTCATATTCAAGGTATTTCTTTCAGGGAATTTGGATTTTTTTTTCCAGCTACATGAGATATTGCCCCAGGTTGGGCGCTTACAATAGAATATGTCTACTTTTTGCCTGTTTTTCCTTTGAGTATGCTTGATTAACCGTAGGGTTCCTTAGCCCCTAGGTCTGTCCTACTACTTTATAATACATGCCGCTGTGTTCACAAATCTCAGCACTTGATGATTACAATCCATCATAAATGACAGAAGCCACTGTCAAAATAACCTTTAAACAATAATTCTGTTCAGTCACTAAAAATGGAAACCCTCTCCCTATTTAAGTATCTTCACATCTTCTCTGTTGTTATATAATTAATTGAAACTATGCTTTTCAAGAAGTATTCCCATGTTCCCATGTTCCTTCAGACTGGAGACAAACAGCTTGTCAACATCAACAACGTTGTGAGGACCACTCAGAGCATCTTGATTAAAGGCTGTCAAGACTCTCTCCACAAGTCTATATTCTCTCCTCCACAGTGCCTTCTGCTCTTCGTTGTCACAGAATATGTGAAATAAACACACAGTCTGCCTTCTGCTGCCAAAGCATATAATAGCCTGTGTAGGTGCTTTTGGATTTCAGATAGTTTGTTTTCTTGGCTGATCCTCCAAGGCTGTGTCTGCTAAAATAAAAGAGATAATATGCCAGTGATGGTCCTGCGTAAAAGCAGTTAAAAAGACAGACACTCATGACCCAGCAGTAGATTAGAGAGCAACAATTAATTATTCAAATAGAGCCTGAAGACACCAAACTTAAATGTTTATTTTACAAAATAAAGCCGATAAGAGCTAGCTTCTTCTTATCAACACTATACCGTTTGAATAAACAATGAAGTCTACTATCTGCATGCAGTTATCATCCACCTTTTGAATGGGAAGCCACTGAGGTCTTCCCAGTTGACAGAAGCCTCAGCAGTTTAGGTCACAAAAATGCAATCATACAACAGCGTGAGACAAGTAGTGCTCCCATTTCATTTCAGCGGTGATGAAAAGCGAGTGGACGATTGGGAAACCCTTCGGGTGATTTCTGCGCGTGACAAATGTCATCATCAGTGCGGGATTCGTGTATTTCATTTTAGTGTGCCACAAATCTGATGGGAAATAAAGTGAAGAACGTGCATGGAAGGATTATACAGCATACACCCCCACCCCCAGCTCATCCTGCTTGATTGGGAGACATAAAGCATAATAATGTTAATATAGTGACATTCAAAAGTCAAACACAGTGTTAAATTTATGTGGTTTTGCTTAAATGCGACCATACGTTTGAATATTTGCTCGTAGCAGATGGGCATCCGAGGTATAATGCCCTCATCTTTTTTTAACCTACTGAACACAAAACACAGTAACAAGGATGAGAACTCTGGAAGACTGCCTCTGTGGGCAAACTGTAAGTCTCGTCCTCATGTGATTCACATGAGTAACACATAAGGCATAAGCAGATGGCATTCTGAAGGGCAAAACAAAAGCCTAAAACATTATTCTCTGCTGCGCGTGTCCCTTGTGTTTGCCTGCAGGTGCACAGATTTAACTCCTGTAAGAAAAGAAAAATGGTAATGACCCCTGAGTGCGTGAGGTTGTACAAACACTGTCGGATCATATGCGCAGTAAAAGAAAAACAATTCTTTTGTCTTTGTAACCATGAGGGGGCAGTGTTATGACACAGATCCTAAGTGATCCACAATTCCCCAACTTATCCAAGATCCTGCAGTGATTGCTGTCGCTCCCCCAACTCTTTTGGTGATGGTGCATGAATTCAGAAATAATTGAATTCTATTCAGATAAGGTCTGGCAATGCGAATGCAGCCACTTAACAGAGATCAAAGAGGTTGTTTGGGTTTAAACCAGGTGGGGACCCTCGAGACATCCTTTAGTTTAATTGCTTCTATGCTGTAAATCAGTGGAATGCCTCAAATATGCAAATTTACATGAGCCCAGTGCACATCTCAACTTGCATGATGCTTGTTTAATAGTCAAATTACTATCACGCAAAAAAAAGTCTGCAGCTGCAGTTTTGTGTTACAATACAGTGAGTCGGGATAATACGTAAACACCTGATCTGAGAGTACAAATAAAGAAACTGCTGAGATTTGGACCGTAGGGGTTTGGTACCATTTCCTGGCTAAAAGGCTGTGACTCATGGGGAGTGTTTTGAGCAATAGTGAAATGATGTCATATTATGATATAGGCATGTAGTTAATGGTTTGATATATTGCAGCAAGTAAAGCCCAGAGAACACAGCAAGAGACTGCTTATACTCATTTAGATATGCTACCTGGAGAAAAATGCCTCCAGTGTATGAACAGTACTGTTAATATACATGTTGCTGTACAGTTCCGATGCGTTCACAAGCCAAGACATTTAAGAGTTTGGGATTTTTTATTTATTTTTTTGGTGGTGGTGGGGTTATTAATCCTCAATCCAAGCTCTGCTGAAAAGCTTGCCTTTGTAAGACTTTCACTGTAAATGACAATTTGTTCTTGCTTTGTCCTCAAGGCTGCAAAGTGGTAAAAAGAAAAGACAAATCAGAAGGAGCGTGTTGGAGGACCATATTAAAATAAAAGATGGAATGAGAGTAAATACCAGGGACAAGATTGTAGAAAAAATGTGTATCATGGGGATAATAACAACTTAGAGATCTGGGCCTTAAGGAAAAACTGAAAAAAAAAAAAAGTTTGAGAACAGTTAGAAATGAACTCCCAGAGTTTAAAACCAAGATCTATTGATTGACCATAGTTAGTGGCAGCATGGCAGCCGTCACAACAAGTGAGGCCAGCGTGAGAACGGGTTGTCTAGAACACATTCTACCGAGCTGGCAGGAGGCACATCACACATCAAAACAACTCAACAAAATACTGCGAGTGTGTGAGTGCTCAACCACAATGCCTAATCATCATACCTCAAGCAGAATAATTACCTCAACTGTCCATCACACCTCTGCAAACAATTTCATCAGGGCTCGTCAGCACAGAAGCACAGACACAGCACAGCATTGAGTCTTTAAATGGAGCTAGCATGTCTTGGACAGCTTGGAACATCATGATCGGCCCTGGCGGGTTCCAGGTGTCTCCAAATCCTAAAAAGTAGGTACTTGTCTGCCTGATATATCCTGCACACTGGAGAGGAGACAGCTACACCAGCATGTTAGCCTAAACAGACCACCTGTCACATTACTTTGGCATGCAGTATTTATTACCTAACAATATCCCAATTAGCCATGACAGGAAACAATGCTTTGTAAATCTTGAGAAATTAATAGAACGTGTTTGTAAAAATCAGGTTGCTAATTTTCTCCCATGTTCTCAAGCTTATCTTGTTTGACCAATTAATTTTTAATAACTTGATTCATAGTCAACAGTGCAGCCATTGTTGCAGTGTAAAAAAGCTAAACAACATAAATAACTGTCTTAGTAGTTTAAAAGTGCAGACACACTTATTAACATGATGTATAGCATATATATATATATATATATACACACACACACACACACACACACACACACACACACACACACCGCTGGCTGCATTCCAGCCATAATTCCAGTTCATAATTCCATCAGTTATGATGGAATTATGAACTGGAAGTTTTTTGTGTTCATAATTCCAGTTCATAATTCCATCATAACTGATGGAATTTTGAACTGGAAGTTTTTAGTGTTCATAATTCCATCATAACTGATGGAATTATGAACACAAAAAAAGTAAAGTGAGATTTTGATGCACCATTTGATATCCTCTGGAAACCATTTGATTGGCAATAACTTCATTTTTCAGCATGACAATGATCCCAAACACACTGGCAATGCAGTAAAAGCATACCTGGATAGAAAAGCACACAATGGAACACTATCAGGCCTCCACAGAGCCTGGACCTCGACATTACTGAAGCATTGTGGGATCATCAAAATGCAAACATATAAAAAGCTTCTGTATTTTGCTAAATCTGGCCCAGACTCTAGTTTTAATACCTTTAATATTTTAGATAGTGTAATGCTGACATGGCGAATTTTCTTTTAAAAAAAAATATGCCTCATCAAATTATCACTGACTAACTGATATGCACTCAAAGTAGGGCAGGGAAGTAATCCACTGAAGGGAAAATTAGCAGGCTCCCAGCAAAAAGCTGCCCCAGGAAGACATGAGGCTGCTCAACAGGGGCGCACAGCTCATTTTACCCAAGGCCCTTTGGCCGATTATGTTTCTAATGAAAAATCATGTCTATGCATAAAATAATGTTATATACACTGAAAAAAAAAAACTAATCTTGTGTACTTTCTGGAACACAAGAGGAAAAGATCAAAATATCACATCAAAACGTACAGTTTAACTAAGCCTGTTTGCATTTCTTAAAAAAAGATATGTTAATATGACATCAGAATTAAAGCTGGACTATCTGGGGACAACATGCTCTCATATAAATTTAAGATCCATTAGATTATAATGTTTTAGGGTATGCAATCGTAGGGCTCAGTTGCATTTATCTTAAATTATGAAGTTAAATAGGCAACACTAATTGCTTGAGCTTGCCTCCAAAATAATATTATAAATGGGAAGCTTTCTGTCATGTGAAAGTAAAACAAAGCTAAGTTAGCTGCAGTGAAAGTTAACACAATATTATATTAGATCAGAAAAAAAAGTTGACAGGATTTGAAGGAAAGCCAAACACCTAACCATTTTCTTGCATCTTAAATAACAATGTGCACTTCATTTCCTGTAATCATGCACCCCTCATCCTTGCTTGTGCGTTGGTGGATTTCTGCATATTAATGAAAGGTACTTATTGAGTCATAGTGAAAGACAAATGCATGTACAGAGCAACATCCCTCAATATGATCATGACCAATGCATGAATTGGTCTCATGATTTCCAGTTACAGTTATTAACTGGTCATGAGTAATGAGGATGCAGTTTTTTTGAGCCTCATCATAAGTGCCTCAGTATTAACACACACATATGGATATTTAAGAGGAAATTCGATTTAAAATATTTTTATTAAAAAAATGTATGAAAAAGAAATGATGCAAATTGATGAGGTGCAATGTTTTTTTTTTTTGTATTTCTTAACTTTACATGCTTGTGAGTACAAATTTGTACAATTGTGTTATTTTGATGAATAGACTACTTTTTGTGTTTATCAAAAAAAAGACTAATTGAATAAGTTTTACATAGGAATGGCCATCTGGCAAAATGATAATGTGTCTGCAGAAAAAAATGGTCAACATTCATTCAAGACCGATATTCTCTTTGTAGTGATTTAGTTTCATAACCAGTGATGAGCTAAAAATGCTGCAGATTAACCACATTTTGACAGTGAGAGAAGTTGAAACTGTCCCTCTCTTTCCAGAAAGAGGTAATATAAGTCACTATGCAATCCTGTGATTTTTTTTTTTAAATACAGGTTTTAACAGGACTAGCTTGTAGGAGCACCTTTAGCAGCAAAAACTTGAATTAATTGTTTTATCAGTCTCTCACATTGTTGTGCAGGAATTTTGGCCCACTCTTTGCAATGTTGCTTCAGTTCATTGAGCTTTGTGGCCATTTGTTTATGCACAGCTCTCTTAAGGTCCTGCCACAAGATTTCCATCAGGTTGAGGTCTGGACTTTGATTGGGCCATTGCAACGCCTTGATCATTTCTTTTGAGCTATTCTGTTGTAGATTTGTACTTTATCTCCCAGACAGATGGTCTCACATTTGCCTCTTGAATACTAGACCTCAGTGCAGCATTTGATACTGTTGATCATAATCTTTTATTATGGAGACTAGAACATGCCATAGGTATTAAAGATACTGTGCTGCAGTGGTTTAAATCATATTTATCTAATAGACTCCAATTTGTTCATGTAAATGCGGAGTCTTCTTCACGCACTAAGGTTGATTATGGAGTTCCACAAGGGTCTGTCCTAGGACCAATTGTATTTACACTATACATGCTTCCCTTAGGCAGTATTATTACAAAGCATTGCATACATTTTCATTGTCATGCAGATTATAACCAGCTTTACATATCCAGGAAGCCATCAATTAGTTAAACTGCAGTAATTTCTTCAAGACAAAGGCCTGGATGACCTCTAATTTCCTGCTACTAAATTCAGATAAAATTGAAGTTGTTGTACTCGGCCCTACAAATCTTAGAACCACAATGTCTAACCAGAGACTTACTCTCTGGACTTTTACCAGAATATGTCCTTCAATGCACATAATAAGCAAATATGTATGACTGCTTTTTTGCATTTGTGCAGTATCTCTAAAATTAGAAACATCCGGTCTCAGCGTGTTGCTAAAAAGCTAATTCATGCATTTATTACTTCTAGGCTGGACTATTGTCATTCATTACTGTCAGGCTGTCCTAAAAGCTCCCTGAAAGGCCTTCAGCTGATCCAAAATGCTGCAGCTAGAGTACAGACAGGGACTAGAAAGAGAGAGCAGATTTCTCCATATTGGCTTCTCTTCACTGGCTCCCTGTTAAATCCAGGATTTAATTTAAAATTCTTCTTTTTATGAACAAGGCCTTGAATAATCTGGCTCCACCTTATCTAAAGACCTCATAGTGCCATATCACCCCAATAGAGCACTTTGCTCTCAGATTGCTGGCTTACTCGTGGTAGGGGGTTCCCATGATGCACTAAATATTTCTTTTCATTTACCTCTTTTCACTGCATTCAGTCATTAATTATTATTCATCTCTGTCTCTCTTCCACAGCATATCTTTTGTCCTGTTTCCCTCCCCTCACACCCAAACAGCAGATAGCTGCCCTTCACTGAGCCCGTTTCAGCCAGAGGTTTCTTCCTGTTAAAAGTGAGTTTTTCCTCCCCACTGTCACCCCCTCATAGGGGGTCACTTTGACTGTTGGGTTTTCTCTGAAATTATTGTAGGGTCTTTACCTTACAATATAAAGCACCTTGAGGTGACTGTTGTGATTTGGTGCTATATAAATAATATTGAATTGAATTCTTTGGTATACAGAGTAGTTCATGGTCCACTGAAATGCTACAATGTGTCCAGGTCCTGTGGTCCAAAACAAGTTCAAATCATCACCCCTCCACCACCGTGCCTGACAATTTGTGCTGATATAATGGTTTTTTAAATGTATTTATTTTTGCCAAATGTAGCCACAGTACATTATGACCAAACATCTCCACTTTGTCCAAAGGACATTGTTCCAGAAGTGGTTTGTGCAGATGCAATTTTGCAAACCTAAGCCATGCTGCCATGGTCTTTCAGTGAGAAGAGGTTTCTCCTGGCAGTCATACTTGTTCAGTCTTTTTCTACTTGTATTTCTAATTGTACTGTGAACTCTGACATGATAACTGAGGCCTGTAGAGTCTGAGTTGTAGCTCTTGACACACCTGAATCCTCAAGACCAGGAAACTGCCAAAACATCTGCTTTTATAGAGGTGGTCACACCTGCTAATGATCAGTCAATCAAGTGGCTCTGATTAGCAAACCTGGCTGATCCTAACCTTCTTAATTCCTGTGGAAACAGTAAGGGTGTACTTGATGTACTGGCTGTGTAGTCTTATGATTCACAAGACTGCACATGACTCAGGCAATCTGGGAAACTGTTTAAAGTGGTTCTATAGAGTTGGGTTAAGTGAAATATCCAACATCACCATGCTCTGGAATGTACGCTTCAAAAAAAGGTAAAAGTTTTGTAGGGCTGGGTTATGCATGTGAAGTAAAGATTCTATTAAGTCAATTAAAAATTTTCAACCTGTAGAAAAACCTCAGTACTCCTGAAGGTGTATGATCCTTTATTATGAACTTACAGAGATGAGGGAAGAAGCTAGGGGGAAATATGAGAAAGAGCTTGAGGTCCTGGTGAGCTCTGATATTACTCTGAGTCTGAGCTAATGAGCTGTTCAGAGAGAGAGAGTGCAAAAGGAGTCTGGTGGTCAATTTTATGAAAATCACACAGAGTGGAAAACATGTATTTGTTTTTCCATGGCTGATTATTATGAGGTATAAAGAAGTCTCATTGCTCTCCTGCCGGAAGAACACATAAATAACAGTAATATTTTTCAATATAAAACAGAGGGTTTCCTGAGATTATGGCAAACCTAGTTAAAGAGTATTATACTTTGCTCCACGTTCTGTCTAGGGTGTCTGTATTTGCATGAACTAAAACCTTACTTCTGAGTCTTTTTCAGGAGACTGGCTAGACTGGCTCTGCATCACTCCCAAATAGACACCTGTGTCTCTTGTGACAGCTTCCTTGACCTCAGTGGATGAAAATGTTGCTCCACCTGTACAGAACAAAGCTGGAATCCTGTGTATGAATGAAAGATAGGGAGCAGTAGGCACAGACTGAACCCAGCAAATGAGGTCTTGGGGGCTGTGTAGTGTGTGTGTATTAATATTTGAGTGTGAGGCAGGAGGTCAGTATAGGGGAGGTGGGTTGAGGTTTCGTTCTTTTCCCTGAAATGGAAAGCTATGTAACACATCAAAGCATGTGCAGCCCTGATTCCAGATGGCCAGTAGCAGTCTGTAGCCTTCTGACGATCATGCATTACTCCGGTGGGAGCTGTTAGGGGGGGCGGCTTCTGCTATTTGTACTATGTGGAAGAAAAAATGTATCATCATAGACTGTGGTGGTTTTCCAGTGATAGAAAACATGAAAATGGTGACATGACAGCTATTTTTATTTGCGTAGAATCAGGGGTTCTTAACTTGGAGGTCACAAGGTTTTTAAATAAAATTAAATAAAGCACAGGCTCAGGCGAGTGCAAGAAAAAAAAAAACTGGTGAACCAAAACTAATTGGCAGAAATACATAAATCAGACAGGTGAAAAAAGAAGACAGCTGAAAAACATGTTGTAGGGTGAGAAAAACACATGTAAAGAAACTAATAAAAGACAAGGAGGAAAGAACAACCAGGAAACATGGAGGACAAAGAGAGACTGACAAACAACAAGGGTTGGGGAATGGCTATAAATCTGCAGAGAACTATTGATAGAAGCTGAAAAAGACCTAAAAGATGGTCAACAGTCAGTAAAAATTTAAAAGTTCAGTGAATGCTAAAAACACATATGGCCTTTGGCAAAAAAAAAAAACAAAATAAAAAACATACTTGGTTTATGGCTTGACTCAGACCTCCTGCTGGGATGCAAAAAATTAAAAAGAAAGAGTCTTTGCACACATAAATTCTTAAATAGTTATGTTTGGTCAAGCAAAAAGAGCATGCACAGCCACAGTGTGAGATACTGCTCAAGGTATTTGATCCTTTTAAAGTTCAGCTTTCCAACATATCAGGAAGCTTTGTACCAAGAAAAGTTTTTAAGTAAGCTATTTTGTTAGTTTTTACTTACTCATCACAAACCTGGAATCCTTGTTGAATCTATGCTATGAAGAATTAAGGCTTCTGGATGCAAAAGGGAGTCCAACCCCAGCATGCTGCACCCAGTAAAGATTAATGGAAGAATCCATCCATCCATCCATTTTCTTCCGCTTATCCGGGGCCGGGTCGCGGGGGCAGAAGCCTAAGCAGAGAAGCCCAGGCTTCCCTCTCCCCAGCCACCTCCACCAGCTCATCCGGAGGGACCCCAAGGCGTTCCCAGGCCAGCCGAGATACATAATCTCTCCAGCGTGTCCTGGGTCTACCACGGGGTCTCTTCCCGGTGGGACATGCCCGGAACACCTCACCCAGGAGGCGGCCAGGAGGCATCCTAATCAGATGCCCGAGCCACCTCAACTGGCTCCTTTTGATGTGGAGGAGCAGCGGCTCTACTCTGAGCCCCTCCCGGATGGCCGCACTCCTCACCCTATCTCTAAGGGAGAGGCCAGCCACCCTTCGAAGGAAACTCATTTCTGCCGCTTGTATTCGCGATCTTATTCTTTCGGTCACTACCCAAAGCTCGTGACCATAGGTGACGATAAATCAAGAGCTTCGCTTTTACGCTAAGCTCCCTCTTCACCACGATGGACCGGTGCAGCGTCCGCATCACTGCAGAAGCAGCCCAGATCCGCCTGTCGATCTCCCGTTCCCTTCTCCCATCACTCGTGAACAAGACCCGAGATACTTGAACTCCTCCACTTGAGGCAAGAACTCGTTCCTGAGCCGGAGATGGCACTTCACCCTTTTCCGGCTGAGGACCATGGCCTCAGACTTAGAGGTGCTGATTCTCATGCCAGCCGCTTCACACTCGGCTGCGAACCGTTCCACTGCGAGCTGGAGGCCCCCCCCTGATGAAGCCAACAGAACCGCATCATCTGCAAAAAGCAGAGATGAGACTCTGAGGCCACCAAGGAAGAAGCCTTCCGCCACCTGGCTACGCCTAGAAATTCTGTCCATAAAAATTATGAACAGAATCGGTGACAAAGGGCAGCCCTGACGGAGTCCAACACCCACAGGAAACGAATCCGACTTATTACCGGCTATACGGACCAAGCTCTCACTGTGGTTGTACAAGGACTGAATGGCCCGCAACAATGGGCCAGACACCCCATACTCCCGCAGAACCTCCCAAAGGACACCCCGAGGGACACGGTCGAATGCCTTCTCCAAGTCCACAAAGCACATGTAGACTGGTTGGGCAAACTCCCACGCACACTCGAATATCCTTGAGAGGATAAAGAGCTGGTCCAGCGTTCCACAACCAGGACGAAAACCGCATTGTTCCTCCTGAATCCAAGGTTCGACTAACGGACGCACCCTCCTTTCCAGCACCCTGGCATAGACCTTACCGGGGAGGTTGAGGAGTGTGATCCCCCGAAAGTTGGAGCACACCCTCCGGTCTCCCTTCTTAAAGATGGGGACCACCACCCCGGTCTGCCAATCCAATGGCACTGCCCCAGATCTCCACGCGATGTTGCAGAGTCGTGTCAACCAAGACAGCCCTACAACATCCAGAGCCTTCAGGAACTCAGGGCGAATCTCGTCCACCCCAGGGGCTCTGCCACCAAGGAGTTGTTTAACTACCTCAGTGACCTCACCCCAGTGATGGTCAAGTCATCCCCCTCATCCCCAGACTCTGCTTCCACTACAGAAGGCGTGTCAGTGGGATTCAGAAGGTCCTCGAAGTATTCCTTCCACCGTCTGACTATAGCCTCAGTTGAAGTCAGCAGCACCCCCCCCGCACTATAAACAGTGTGAGTGAAGCACTGCTTTCCCCTCCTGAGTCGCCTGACGGTTTGCCAGAATCGCTTCGATGCCGTCCGAAAGTCTTTTTCCATAGCCTCACCGAACTCCTCCCACACCCGAGTTTTTGCTTTGGCCACTACCCGAGCTGCATTCCGCTTGGCCTGTCGATACCTGTCAGCTGCCTCCGGAGTCCCACAGGCTAACCAAGCCCGATAGGACTCTTTCTTCAGCTTGATGGCTCCCTTCACCTCCGGTGACCACCATCTGGTTCGGGGGTTACCACCACGACAGGCACCAACCACCTTGCAGCCACAGCTCTGAGCAGCAGCCTCAACAATGGAGGTGCGGAACATGGTCCATTCGGACTCAATGTCCTCAGCCTCCCTCGGAATGCTTAATGGAAGAATAAAAAAAAATAAATAAATAAAAATAAATAAATAAAAAATCAGTGGCTCGCAACTTCCTATGGGGGGAAAAATGTCCAAATAGCAGACCTCCTCTTCATATTTCTTTCTGACTTATCCATATTTTTATAAACTTGGCTGCAAGCAAACAGCATCCGAGGAGAGGAAGACAGGCTATGCTGCTGAGATCACAACACTGTGTATGTGTGTCAGATTGCTTTTAACAAAAACGATTCAGTAGTGGTATGAGCTAAGTAATTGCGAGTAATTAAAGATCCATTGTTGGAGAAATAAAAGACATGCTCGTGTTGGAAGCATTCTTGCCTCACTGAGTAAAGTTGAAAATTTTTTTTCCTTATTTATTTCTGTGCTTTTTATGTTAAAATACAAGTGGGCACTTGGCAACAGTGGGGAAGAAAAACTCCCTGCGAACAGGAAGAACCCACCGGCAGAACCAGGCTCAGGGAGGGGCATCTGCCACAATCAGTTGGGGGTGAAGGGAGGGAGTCAGGACAAAAGACATGTGGAAGAAAATCTGTGGAAGAAAGCCAGAGATTAATAAGAACTAGGGAATAAATGCAGAGTGGTGTATAAAGACATAGGGAAGCCCCCCAGCAATCTAGGTCTACTGCAGCGTAACTAAGGGAGGGTTCAGGGTCACCTGATCGAGCCCTAACTATAAGCTTTATCAAAAAGAAAAGCTTTAAGTCTAATCTTTTCCAAATCAAAATCTATAAATGTGCTGCTTTTTCGAGTGACCTTGATATTATTTTTGAATCAGGACATCTTCAAAAAGAAATTCAACAACGTGGAACTGCAACAAGCATCGATGCAAACTTTGATAAACTGGAAAAGAAAAATCTTTCCAATACATTTCTTCTCTCAGCTTGTGACTGGATTTTCTCTTTGTCATTTCAGCCACTGTCAGCGCTCATGCTTTGACTTTCTGAAGGCTATCTGATTTCAAAACAACATCTGGAGGGAGCTCAGTGTGAACCTGCTTTTCTTTCTTCATTGTGCACGCATCTTTGTGACTGTCAAGCAGTCACAAAGCCAACCAAATCCAAATCTCTTCCTCGTTAAAATCTTAGACTTCTTTTTCCCTCCAATCCTCTCAAAGCTGTCTACCACGGTGCAAAGTGCCTTGTTAGATCAGATCTGTTGCTGCTTATCCTGCAATATCCCCAGCTTACTAAGTCTGGATTATACAATTAAACTCCACAGTTTTGCATTTCAAAGCTTAAGCCCTTCATCAAAGCATAAACAACATACAGAATTATGAAAATGAACAACAGCTTTAAAAAAAAAAAAAAAAAAAAATTGAAGCATGCCTGCACTGTACGTACACATGTAGAGAGGCATGTATCCTCATCAGAAATACAAGAAGCTGGTAATCAGTTTACAATTTTGTGCTCATGAGCAGTTTCTCTCTTCTCTTTGGTTGCTCTTTTCAGGTTATTTTACTGTGAATGTGATCCTTTCCTCTACTCTGCTGGCTCATTCATTCGTCTCATTAGCAGAACCACTGTAAAGTCAGCTCTCAAAGCTTCCTCCATCAAGGCTTTTCTGCTGGAACAGACTTGCTCTGGTTGCCTTCCTCATTCCCTCACATCCTCAGGAGCAGTCAGTAACGGTAAATAGCCAGGGATCTGCCTCGCTCTGCTATGAAAAGCAATTGCACAGTTATGTCCAAAAGCTGGGTCTTGATTCCCTTTGAGGTGAATATTTTTCTTTTTTTTTGTTTGCTTGTTAAAGAAGAACTGGGACCATCCAGTGGAGCGGTAAAATGTCCAAATGTCGTGATCTAACGGCTACATCTTTAGACACATATTTTGGCAACAAATCTGTGCCTTAGAGGGCTACTCTGACTGCTCTGGACACAAAAATAAAGACAAATATGACTTGCACAGAAGATCATGCCTGTGGAAAACAGGAAGTTCTACGTTGGGTCCCTGCATATTAAAGCCATCAACGTGCTTCAGATAAGGCCATGCCAAGATAAGGCTCAGATAAGGCCTTCCTCATAACTTTCTATTTAAGAAAAAAAAAAAAAAGGTATTTTTCCAATAGTTGTGACTCAACAGTGGTTATATGAGAGCCCAGTCATGCAGGCCTATAGACAGTGGGGAGGAAAAACTCCCTTTTAAACAGGAAGAAACTTCTGGCAGAACCAAGCTCGAGGAGTTGCCACCATCTGCTTTTAGGTAAGAGGAGGGAGACAGGACAAAAGTCACACTGTGGAAGCAAGCCAGAGCTTAATAATAACTAATGATCATACCCATTACCAATCGCTTTGAGCTAATCAGCAGTTACACGGACAACAAAGGGTTGTATTACTTTTGTTGGAATGTTGGGAATTTGTTAGGTACTGTGAGAGTCCAGAGATGTGTGCAGTAATGCTTACCATGCAACTCATACAGAGGGAATATAATTTACATTTAGATGAATAGCATAAATGTGTTTTTCAGTTTTTCAACTTGTACAAAAAACAAAAAGAAAAAAAATGACAAGTTTGTAAAAATGACTTAATTAAGTCTTACTGTCACAGTGAGGCTGACAGGAACACAAACTATGGTAATTAGCAAGCTTTACAAAGGCTGGTAAGCATTTTTAAAACTTTGGACAATGCCAGGTAAGTTGTTCCCACTGGGATGCACTTCTGTTTCAAAAGTAGAGTGCTAACAGCTTCTCATCCAAGAAAGTAAAATGATCTTGATGTGTCTTCATTAGCTCAACTGCTTTTTATATACTGGCCATATCATTAAAACCATTTACAGGTGAAGTTTGAACATTTTTCAGGTGAAAGAACATTGATTGTCTTTTTGTATTCCAATGTTAGCTGGGAAACTTTGGATACTACTTCGACATGTACTACCCACATCTGACATCTGAGTCTCCTGAATACACTTCCTGCAGAAGTAAACCTGGCCTCACAAGGTTTCTAGAATAACGTTGGATCAGAGCTGTTGTGGCGATATGAGGATCTACACTTTAGTAGCTCGGTGGTTCTTAGGTTGTGACTGGTAAGTGTATCTCTACTGCTTATAATTACATTTTTTCCCCTATTAACGCATTCATTGTTCATGCATCTTTTTAGTCTGCTATATCGTGGAGCCTACTTGCTAATCAGACTATATGCATGTTCATTTCCCACCTTTCAAAGAAACCCGCTCTTAGATTTACTTCTTCAAATGACATTTTATCATTTTTGTTTGTTTGTTTGTTTATACGGTACTTATGAAGCATAAGCTCACTTTTGCCTTTAAGCATTTTATTCCCTTACAATATGGGGGCGGGTGAAGGAAATAGCAACAGGACAAAGAAAGGAAATTTACGCCAATTTTTTTTTCTCCCTTGCTTAAAATCCCCAAACTATTGAAACTAAATATTTTCTTTTTGAGGATAATCTTTTGGATTCATTTTAATCTTTCAGTGCTCCAAATTGCATACTGACCCAGAATGTAAAAAAGCACTGCCCTAAATGTGTCTCTGGTCCCCAGCAGTCATTTCTGTTATTTATCTCTCCCTGCTCTCTATCTGTCCATCTTGCCTACTCATAACTTATTCCATTATGTTTCTCTGTTTCCTCCTTGCTCCAACCCCCAGAGCATTTCCCTGCCCTCTTTGCTTTCTTTGTCTTTTCTTTCATTTTCTGTCAATTTCCGTCCCTCTAATTCTTCCTATTGGTGTTGGGATGTGAGGTTTCTCAATTACAGCCTCAAGGTCAGTTTTCACTTCTAATCACAGCCAATGCCTCACAGATATGACAGTTGTGGAAAAGAACCCAGCCTTGTGCAGTGTGGTTACAGTCAGCAAATGCACATGCAGTCAGGAATCTGTGTCCTCTTTCAGTGGGTTTATGGAGTCATTATGCAGTTGTGGCTGCTTTGGCGCATCAGTTGTTTATGATTATTTGTCCTCCACTATCTGCTATCCTCTACTAAGCCTCTTGCTTGGCCCTCCAGGTTGTGTTCTGGGGACCCATGGCAATGACTGTTCTGTCCCCAACAAACAGGCGCAGACACCGCAGCACGGTCTTGCATACTCATAACTCATCTACATGTGTGTGGTCTTGCCACAGGCGAGGGATTTGCAAGATTCTGTGGCATTTTCTATGAATTCATGCATGTCTTTGTGAATAGAGGGAATAAGGCCACCAGTGGGGTTGTATAGATTTTTATTTTCTCTGCTGATACTCCCCAGTGCTCAGGGGAACCCTGACCCTGACAGTTTGCTGGCAAGCCGAGCCTCCCATTGATCACTTCTCACACAGTAAACAAACAAAGTCTCCCATCATCCCTTGCAGTGTCTCTGAGCAGAACAGACTCCAGGGCACAGACTGGCAACGCTGGGCCCATAATCCTGCATTGCCCTGCTGAGGTTTACTTTGTGCTGATAAAACTTTACTACCATATCGTATATAAAATAAATCACACGAAGAGTATTTATTAAATCCGAAGGCGTTATCTGCACAGACTGCAGTGCACACAGCTTCAGAAACCCCAAAGAATTATTTTGCAACAGATGAGAAAAGATATTGGGATAGAGAGTAGCAAGCTTATTTATTTATATATTATTAAAACTCTGTTATGATCAATGATGTTGATAATTTTTAAGATGTATCTATGATGCAATTTTGTTTTTTTCTATGGGTTGCAAAGAATAATGCACTGCCCTACAGAAACCCATGGAGTCAGTGATTGAACATTATATATATATTTAAAATAGATCTTTGCTGCTAAAAAGGTATTCCAACATATAAATGTAATGGATTTACCTTTTTAAAAATGTCCAGAAAATGTTACTACTACTGTAATACAGTATTGCTACATTGTAATTTGGAATATTTATCCTGAGAAACAAATAGACTACAACAGAGAACAGTTACCCCTCTTTCAGCATTCTTGATGACAAAATATGAAATTTTTGCTCTACAAATGAAAGTGATCTGTGCCAAATGGCTTTTTAGGAGCCATACAAACAAAACAGAACAGAAATAAACATTTCAACACAACAGTTCAACCAAGGGTACCCTAAACTTAAATTCACACTGAACATGGCAAATCCCCCCTCAGTGCTGCAGACACCTTAAGATGTTTGGCCACTTGTAGACAGAAGATTTTCATTTCAAATCAGGTACAGCTCAGCTCCACACTGCAAAAGTATGAAACAATTACCTATCCTCAAGAAAAAGTGGACAAAGGCCATCGCTCTCTACTTATGCTTTTTTGCCTTTTGTTAGTGTTTTTGTCAGAATTGGTAGTATGAGACAGTACCTGCAGAGCATGCAGGTTGAACAGGTAGTCGAGCTTCTCCAGGATGCCACATTCATAGGTACTGTTACAATAAGGTTTGGCGTGTCTCCCAGCACAGTCTCAAGAATGTGGTAGAGGTACCATGAGACAAGCCATTACATAAGGAAAGAGGGACAGGTATAGAAAAGGGCATCAACCCAGTCGTAGGGCCAGTATCTTCTCCTTTGTGTGAGGAGGAACAGGACATACTCGAAGAGTCCCACAGAATGACCTCCGGTGAGCTATTATTATTATTTTACATTAGATATGTTAATTTACAGTTGAGTTTTGTAGTTTTATTGATATTTTATGGTACTTAAATGTACAGGAAAATTATGTAAAGTGACAGTTTTACATTTTTTTAAACAGTGTCTGTGCCCATGCAGTCCAAACATGCAGTCCATGGATGCACTTTGATAACCTAGCTTGGCTGATGAGGACAATGTATAAAACTACATATTTTTTTGTTAAACCCCTTGAATTAAAGCTGAAAGTCTACCCTCCAATCATATATTGATTATTTGTTTTAAAACCCACTCAGGTGGTGTACAGAGACAAAAATACAAAAAAAAAATGTGTGTTTGCCCAACAAATTATGGGCCTGACTTACAGCTTCTCCTCTGGGCACCCAATTCAAGAACCTTCATACCTACATGTAAGAAAATTGCCTCCCTGAAGACACCATGTAACACTATGTGACAGCTTGAATTGTTATCCCTTTGAATGCCAACACATAAATATTAAGTTGTCTTTTGCACAAAAGCAAAAACTTCCAACCCATGAGGATAAATTACCATTTAGGTGAAACTTTCTCAATGATTGGAGGCAAACTAGAGATAAACAGAACACTATATAATTAAACTGCAGGTAACTATACCGTAATTAAGCCCTATACTATCAGTTTTCTTGACAACATAATGCAAACCTTTTATGTTATGAAACAAAACAACAGAAGAGCTACATTCTCTTTGTGTTGCTCTATTTCTGGCATGGAAGAAACTAAAGTTTCTTTATTTTCCACAGTTTCCTGATTGCAAATGAGGTGACAGTGTTCTTTGTATGCTCAATTGCTCCCTGGGTTGCTTTTTTCCTCATCTCACAGCGATGTCTCCCTGCGATCAAGACGGATCAGCCTTTGCAGAGAGAGACAGAGAGAGAGAGAGGCCAGCCGTTGTACCATTCACATTATTTGCACTCACTACTCTTGCACTTGACAACATAATTACCAAAGCTGAGGCCCTGTGCAATTAAAAGCCAGTGGCTGCTGACAACAGGGGTTTGAGTAAAGGGAACATGGCAAAGATGAGACAAGATCTCAGCAAAGGTGTTCGAAGAGAGCAACTGTCCTCGTGTTTTGACACTGCTGACAGCAATGCAGGAAGGATCATAAACAGCAAGGCAAAGTTTTACCATCTTAGCAGCAGACTATGTAGATTCTTCTGAATAAAAAGCCCTTCCTACCATAAACTCGATTTATCAACGTTTTGAGAGAAAAGACTGGCTGAAGGAAGTGAGGAATAGTTTTTGGTGCTTTAAGTAGCGGCTTCTTATGGTTTGTGTTCTTTTGCATTGCTGTACAGTATGATATGACCTGCAATCATTGGCCCTTTAGATTACAGATGGCTAAGGCTCAGAGAATTATGAATTATCCAGGAACCTCTCATTAGCTTTAGTTCAAACATTTCACGATTTTTCACTTAGAGGCCGCCCTCAGACGCTGATGTTGTGAAATGAGCATTGCCTGGAAGCTGCATCAAACAGCTCCATTTGTAATTATTCAAACTTCAGGTCAGGTCATTGTCAGGAACTATGATTGTTCAGCATGGGCTATTCATGTGTGTGCGTGTGCTTTTTATCTCTTACCCACAGGTTTGTCATGGTGATAGAGATTTTTTGGCTGTTTGGCGAATATAATTATAAACTGTTAAAAAACTCACAAGTGTCTTTTATTAGTGTGGGCAAAATCCAGCACTCAAATAAAGAAACCTATGTCATACATACAGTAACAGAGCACTTCATTAGGTACACCTTGCTTGTATGGGGTTAGATTCACTTTTACCTTCAGAACTGCCTTAATTTTTTTGTAACATAGATTCAACAAGGTGCTGGAAACATTCCTCAGATCATTTTGGTCCATGATAGCATCACAACCGAACATCCATGATGTGAATATCTCATTCTACCACATCCCAAAGGTGCTCTATTGGATTGATATCTGGTGACTGTGGAGGCCAGTACAGTAAACTCATAGCCATGTTCAAGAAGCCAGTTTGAAATGATCCTCAGTTATCCTCAGTTTCCTGTTCTGTCTTCTGCTGCAATCGGCCATCTGCTATGGCAAAGTTCGACATGCAGTGTATTCAGAGATGTTGTTCTGCATACGCTGGTTGAAACAAACTTATTTGGGTTACTGCTGTGTTCCTTGAAACAGTCTAGCCATTCTCCTCTGACCTCTAGCATCAACAAAGCATGATCACTGGATATTTCCTCTTTTTCAGAGCATTCTCTCTAAACTCCACAGATCGTTATGAACTACTCAGAACAGCCCATCTGGCACCACCAACAATTTCACATTCAAAGCCACTTAAATCACCTTTCTTCACCATTTTGATGCTCAGTTTGAACTTCAACCTCTACACATAACATGTTAAGGTATGCCTAAATGTATTGAGTTGCTGCCATGTGATTGGCTGGTTAGATCTTTGTATTATGAACAGGTGTATCTAACAAAGTGGCTGGTGAGGATATGTATGTATACTGGTATTGCCTTGACTGCAAATCCAGTCCCTCTTAGCTACATAGCACCTTTCAATTCACTGTTTATGGTCAGCTTCACTGTTTTGGCCTCACATGTTTTTCAGGTAACCTAGAAACTAAAGTGAGTCAGAGATTGCCGCCAGCGCATCCATCAGTGAGCATGTGAAAGATAAAAAGAGCTCTTTTCATTGAATCGAGCATCTCGTCACTGAAGCTACTGTGAAAGTATGGGTATCTATGATAGCGTGCAAGTCCTGGATAAAACAGGAGCAAGGCACTGAGATTCATTCTACAGGCCAGATGACTGTTACCAGTAAACAGGAATGTCCCCTTGGTGGGAGCTATTTAGATAAGGAAACATAAACAGTCACATAGATCTGTCAGTGAGCCCGAGTGCATGAATGCAAGGCCAGGGGGAAATAATTGTCACCTGTGATGTGTGTTAAGTCTGACTAATTATCTCCCTGTATCTATTTTTATTGTAATATGTGCAACCCTTCTGTGCACCGAGCATAAATCAAAAATATAATTTTTGTTTTTTAATGAAGAAAAATTACCAACTTGTGGCTCCACAGCTTGTTAGACAAACAAAATGACTTGCAGTTCCCGTTGGGCAACATGGTTCCAACCTTTCCAAATGAGCTCTCCATCACATGTAATCAATAATTGTCAGCCCTTGCTCCACTCGGAGTGCTGCTGCTTTCAACTATTCCAAACTTTGCATTTTTCTGCCGAGCCCACCAGGTCCATAACTACAGATTAATCCATTTTTTTGAGCCAGCAGGGGCACTCTTTACAAATTATTTAACGATAAACCCTTAAGCCTATTTTACCGTTGCAGGGAAAATGAAACAAAGATGAAATATTGGATGCTTTAATGAACTAAACTTTTGTGAGCAGTGAGCTCTATAATTAAACTGACCCACACTAATTGCAAAGCAGTTTATACACTGCACAGCAGAGATACTCTGTCAGAACATTTGTGCTATTTTTATAAAGTTTGGAAAGCCAAAGTGCTATTTGCTCACACTTATACAGTGTCAAAATATTCCAAACAACCAGACCTGAAATAATATAAATTACAGTATTTCACCCCTTGAGCACTGGCTCGTGGTGCACCGAGAAGAAATGTAGCAATTTCATTTGTTTATTGGCATCTTTTGAACAGCCATGATATTTGTTTAATTATGAAAAAGGCGAGAATGGCAGCTCGGGTTGTAAAATAGCTCATGAAATGAAAAGGTAGCGAGGCATTAAAAATGAGATGTTCTGCAATATCAGGCCTGCCGGTGCTTTATCATCTCTGTGTCAACAGAGCAGCTTCCTCTGAGCCTGTTAACTCTTGTCGGGAGTCTTGGCCTTCTATTCCCAAGCTGCAGTTTTTTTTTTTTTTTCTGAACCTGTCATGACTTTCCAAACTTGGAAACAAAAGAAACAGCAGCAAAAAAAGACATATTTGTTTTCTCCATACCTACATCCGAATCTTGTAAATAAAAACACAGATGATGTTCTCAGCTTCAAAGCTCGCTCCCTAAGCTTAAATTCCCACTGAGATTTTCACACATTGCCTGTTTGTTAGATGCATTTTAAAAAAAAATTTTTATAACCAGTGGGTGATTTTGGATACTTTTTTTTTCTCTTTTAGAAAAGCATTAACAACAAAAGAACACTGAAGATCTCACCACTTCAGTCTGCTGCTATTATAATTTAAATGGAAAGTTTAGCAGCGCTTACTCCAGAAGCAGCGATAAACAACAACAAATGACCTGCTCTCTGGAGTTAATAGAAACTGTCTTAGAGGTCAATGTGGTCAGCTTAGCAGTATGCAATGGATTAACTGACAATGATGAAATGTAAAATAGAAAGAACATATACATACTGAGATAAAAAGATGCATTGTCAGTGTAATAGCTGCCCTTCACTTGTTCACGTCTATCTCACTTCAAAGCAATTTCCGCTGTACTGTATCTGCCAAAAAAAAAAAATATATATATATATATATATATATATATATATATATATATATATATATATATATATATATATATATATATATATATATATATATAAATCCATCCCATAGTTTAACTTCTTTTTTTTTTTACAGTAAAGTTTTGCTAAGAAAACTTCCTGATCACACTCGTACATTCACAGCTATTCACACATGGAAGTTGCCCAGTGCTACCAGCCTGAGGACTTGAAGGAGCATGGAGCTCAAGGAGTCACAACCTTCTATTTTTCTTACCCTGAGCACGTGATCTTGGTAGTGCGGGGACCTTTTCACATCTTGCTTAGTTGCTTATTTTCATTTGTTGTCAGGATCACTCTCCACTAATTGCTGGATTGTGAAGCTGCATAGAGTGGTAGTATTACTTGGGCCTCTTAGTCAACTGATGCTTTATTACTTGCTTGCTAACTGTAGCTGTGTACTTACTTTTCCTGTCCTCTGTCACAGAGTCTGTCCTGGGTGTGCCAGGCTGCCTGCTCACTTTCAACCACTGAAGAATACCTACCCAAGTTCTAAACTGTGGAGCTGGTAAAAGGCCTAGATTATACTCTGTTGTGGACACAGACAGCTTGAGACTCAACAGCTGAATTGTCATTCCTGTTATACTTCTTTCAAGTTTGCTTCAAGTCTGTCACCTGGGGTGCATGTGTAGTTGTTGATTGTTCATCTAAATTCTCCATGGACAAGTGTACACAGTCACAAAAAAAAAAAAAGAAGGACCCTTTACCACCACAAGGTCCCTAGAGGGCCTTAGTGGACTCACAGATGTGGACTTACCTGAGTGCACTACTTTGTATAGCATCTTCAGACTGATGCATGGTTATTAAAAATAGCATTTGGTCATTTGCATTAACCAAAGGAATTTGGGAAAATGTAAGAAATAAAATTAAGACTTTCCAGACTTCTTGTTTATGGAGGTTTGACATGCTCTCTGCTTGAGGTGCAGGATTGTTAAAAATAGATATTCAAAAGGCTACCAGAACAAAATTTGCATCATCAGTTGCTCTGCTTGTAAATTTGTCTGTGATATGTTGTGAAGTAGCTTGCTTGTGAAATATTTGAATAGGTTAACTAACTTTAAGAGATAACAGAATCCACAGGTGACAACTCTGATAGGTTTGGGTGTAGACGTATATTTTTAGGGCCCCACACACACACGCACACACACACACACACACACACTTACCCCTCCCCACCCCACTATCAAAACTTTTGATAGTGGGGTGAAGTGTAAAATAAATAGAGTAAATATTTGCAGCTAAAAATTCAATTCATAATATATGGTGGAACTTTTATCAGCTGTTACACTTCACGTAAAAGCAGCAAATATCTGCATGCTGTGTAATATAAAGGGGCCAATTCCATAGTTAAGTTGACTGGGCCCTGATGTACCACCCCAGGTGCACCATGGAAAGTTACGCCTTTGCAGTAAGCTATGATTTACATACTGAAGGTTATAACAGCACACGGCATACAGCATACGGCTGCAGTTTCCCTGATACTTTTGAATAACACTGGATACAGTTATGCTGTAAATAAAGTTATGTGTGTTCATATATACACTTTTACTTGTATTTTGCAAACATGTATGTCATGTACATTTTCAGGTATCTAAAAATAGCAAAATCTTTACCTTTTACTCTACAAAATCTAACTGGGTACAGTATATGAATGCTTGCAGGGTGAAATGAGTATTTTTTTCATTTAATCAACTGTAATTTATTCCTTTTGAGCAATGAAAGCAACTTGAAACAAACAGCCAAAGTACGCTTGACAGCATATTGATTTAAAAGCCAAGACATCTGCTACTGCTGTTATTATTGTCAGGTTTTGGTAATGTGGAGGCAGTAAATTGTGGCAGTTTTTCAGCACAAGAACACGCATAGCTAATCACTTTCTACAACTGGTGCAATTTACCATAATTTTCAGTCCTCTCAGCGGATGCTATCTCTCCATTTAGTCATCTTAAATTCTATTTTTAGCAGACACATCCTCCTCCTCTTCCTCCTGCTGCTCTCCTCTCCCTGCTTCCTTATGTTATCTCATCTGAAAGCACAGAGCAATGATCAACACCAGGAGATTGAAGCCAGTCCCCATTTCCGTCAAAAAAAAAAAAAAAGAAAAAAAAAAAAGCGCTGGCTTCTGAAGCGAGGAGAGAGAAGTGAAATTTATCTTTCTGCCACCCACTCCTCAAATAAAAACTTAAACATTGGCACTTTCTACCTTTATAGCACCATTGCCATTTGTTCCGAGTTATTCAGAGGTTTTAGTGTAATTTGTTTTTTTTGTTTTTTTTACATGATCCTGGGAAAGAGCGGTTGGAGAGAAGTAATGGTGGAGCCTAATGGACCAGTCATAGTGATAAATGTGACACGTGTAAAGCTGAGAGACCTAAACCATGACTATAAGGTCTAATTAGCACACCATTAGTCTTACAGTTAGGATGCAAGGCTGATCATGTGTTAAAATTAACCGTCTGCTTACCGTAATTATACCTGATGATGTGTTGTGTTCTCAGCCATCAGAAATCTGGGCAACATTTCTCATCAGTGTACACATTTTGCATTATAACGGAGTGCAAAGCTTCCTAATAATCCTTTTGAATACAACATAAATATTCAGTGAATATTCTGCACTCACTTCATGTGTAAAACAAGGAAACATTTTGTATCAGAAAAATGCCAAATAGGCCACAAGTACATGATAGTATTAGACATAGAAGTCTTAGATAAACCATAAACATTTACTATAAGTTTTTTCTATTTCTTTTCCATATGGGAGGACAATTCTGGGCATTCAAATGTGCTCACAAATGTGAGAAAAAAAAAAAATCCCTGCCAGAAACCTATGCCTGCTGTTCAGTTCTGTCTACTACTTGTAAAGATAATCGGCAGATGGCACAACCACGAGGAATTAATGCGAAGTTATTTCAGAAACTAATAATCTCAAAAGAGAAGGATGGTTGGGAAAACAGTGCCTCATCCCTTCTGTCTGTGCCGCTCACAGTAAAGCCGTTGCACCAAAGTGAATAGAAGTTAACAGAACACCAGGAGGAAACCATGTTGAGGATGGAGAGAGAGAAGCACAGTGAGAAAGTCCCTTTGAAGTGTCCTTTTAAGAAAAATAAATGTCATACCCAATTACTCTCTGTAGAGCATCTTCAAATAGCAATATAGGAAATGTAAATGAAGATGTTCTGTCACCAGTGCTCAGAAGTTCAGTCTGTTTAAAAGTTCCCCAAGTCTCTCATCAGCCTGAAAGACAGCCTTTTGATCATCAATCCCATAGACTTTGATTAGATGAAAATGGCAAACTGACTCATTATTTTGGGTTGTTGTGTCTTATTATATTATCCTTGTATGATGTTCCAGAGGCCACAGATACCAGTGTTAAACAGACTTTGTTGTAATGTCACACATGAGTTGCTGAGTTCACTGGCAACATTTTCGACATCATCAGATGATATATGAACTGGCATCGTCCCGCATGCTCACCAAGTCACGAATCCTTAAACCTTAAATCAAAGTGGAGTTCATTTTTAGCAGTTTTACACATATTCTAAACTTGATTCATTAATTCTAAGCTTCATTAAAGTGGCAGACTTACAATTCATAAAAGAACATACTTATTTGTGTCACGGTCCCGGGTCTGTGACCCAGGGTTTTCAGTTTTGGACCTTCAATTTCTATAATTTAATGGCACTGTTTGATTCTTAGTTTATTGTAGTTTTTACAGTTTTGAGCTTTGTACCTTTTTATAGTAATTCCTGGCTGGTTTCTGTATTTATATCATTAGGTCATTAGGCTGCTACTCCTGCAGTATTGGTCTGAATTTAATCAAACATACAAAAGTGTGCTGAAGAACAAGGTCATATTTTTAATTTTACGGGCACGTTTTCCATTTTCACAAGAATCACTGCTCCTAAGAGTGTTGGTCTGGATTGTAATCTTCATAAAAATGAGTGTGCGCCACTCTGCCATCTACAAATAAATGCTGTCAGCAGGTTTATTAGGTTAGCAATGAACTAGGGTCGTGGTGCTGTTGACAAGATTCTGGATGCTGATAGATTTTGCACGCAAAACAAAACAAAACAATAAAAAAAAAACCCAGAAAGAACTGAATGAAATATCAAATGATGTTATAGCTTGAAATGTCACTCTGCCACACATTACATACCAGTTGTATCTTGTTAGATGGTGATGATCTTAGTCTTATTGGTCATGACCATGGAGGAAGTGTTCCTCTTGGCTGACTCCCACATTACAAAGATGTCACTCGGGCCTTCCTATCACGATATGCTAACATCAGTAATAGAGTCACTGCTCTGATATGCTGATGTGTTCACATATTTTCATGCTTTTTGTGGCCATAGGTATTACTGATCATGTAGTCATAATAGTACTTTCATTTGATGGTGAGCAACATTAATTTGTCCTGGATATGACTGAGTAGGAGCCTCCTTGACTTCTCAGTTAACTCTCATTAGTTTGTGCAATTCAGCCAAAGGATGACAAGAAAACCTATCACTTTCTTTCTGTACTTCACACGTTACAATAACCTGTGAATTGTGATGGATTGTGAGCCAGCTGAACTACTACATCACTGACATTCTGATTTGTTGTAACAGCAGTTTTATTTCTCTCTTTTTGTTGCCGCAAAACAAAGCAGAAAATTCCCAACTAATTTGTTTCTAATTTTCTCCCGTACTTTGGCAGGTTGCTGAGCACTACATTAATGTGAGTGCTCAGCTAGAGAGATGGCAGAGAGGACAGTCTTTACATTGTCTATGTATTCACATTATTATGAATTTGTGGGTGAAAAGGACAAGGATAGCTGCACAGTGAAATGCAAATTGGACCTGGGTGGCAAGTGTCTGTTAGCTACAAAGTGCTCTACTTGAAACATGAAGAAGCACCTGCAAGCTAAGCACAGCGCCGTAACACTGGTGGCCCATTGAGGAGGATAATGATGCTGGCTAAAGCTGTCACTCCAAGGGAAATTTACAATATTATTGATAGTGATGGAGGAGATGCTACCAATATTAACTACCTATGCCATTTGCTAAAAGTTTATGCATCCAGAAGTAGCTGTACTCTAGGCTACATACCCTCAGAAATACAACATGCATACACAGTCTTTATAATGTTATGTTTTGCTTAGCATAAGTTTTTCCTTTTTTGCCTTTTTTTGAACAAAGTAGTTTCAGTTTGGGAAGGAAACAGTTTTGCTCCAATGCACCTCCTTAGGTGCATTTTAAGGATATTTGCAGTGAAGAGAACAAACAAATTTGCAGAAATCCATGCCCAATTTCCATATCATCCATTAGAAAGTGATTAGCAGTTTTGCAATGCACCAGCCCTGCACTAATAAAACTCCTAAGCCTCAGCGATGATCAGAACAGTAAAAATTAGGTGATTAAAAAAGGCATTTCTTTTAGATTATTAAAAACTCCCATCTAACAGCCCAGGCCAGCACATTTACTCATATCATATTAAACCTGAGGTTTCAAGAGGAGCAGACATCTAATAAAACAGCTGATTTTAACTGTCAAGCATGAGATTTCTAACCTGCAGACCTCTTTTCCATTAGTTATTGATATAGAAAAAGGATTTTTTTTAAAGTCAACCTTCACCATTTTTTCCTTTTCAACATCTATGAGCTGCAGGAAAGTTGGTACTGAGCTAAGATGCAGGGCTGATACTCGTAAAGTGTACCGTAAGAGACTGGGCTAAAGGAAAAGGTTAATAGAGTGCACATAATCTATTCTTCTCTAAAGATTGCAGTTGAATTACCCTTCAAGCCCGGAGGAAAAGCTTAACTCTTAGTACAGAACAAAAAGGAAAGCGATAACTACTGCAGGTATTTTCACTGCTGCCACTTTGCGCACAGAGACCACTGGAGCAAGTAAATATTTTAGGTCCTCCTTTTAATTTCGGCACCCCAAGCCAATCAGTTGGATTTGACATCGTAATTTCGGTCTGCAATTTGGTTGTCTACAGCACCCGTGACACGTCTGCATGGCGGTTCCCTCTAATTCCATCAGCAAGTAAAGAAAAAAGAAGACAGATACAAACAAGCATAATCAATCCCCCTGAGAACCTTTTGGTGATGGGTTAAACAAGTGCCCCAGCTGCCAGCAGCCATTAGCAGCTGCAGCTAGTGCCAGCTCTGACAGAGCATGGGGATGTTTAGGACTCAGAGATAATTTGAAAAAAACCCTATAATTGGCCGCAAACTGTCCGGCAGCTTTGAGTGGAGGTCCCTTGGGCGTCTGTATCGATGAATCTTCCTGATATGAGCCTGAAACCTCACTTTCTTCTTCTGGAATAAGTGCTATATTTTGGAAATCTAATGGCCATTGCTGGAAGTTGCTTAAATCGACGAGTTCTCTAAACTTAGGAGACACTGTCTGGTAGAGGTGATCTGGGAGGGCTGAGAGGAAAGATGGAGTGCAGTGGTGGTGATGCTCCTTTTCAGGTCTGGCTCTGGTTTCTCAACAAATACAGCTGCAGGAAATGATTAATAACTGGCCCCTGTGAAAATCCCTCTGTCTGACTTCACAGTGGCTCACTGTTAGCTCAGTTGTTCCCAAGATCCTGCAGCCTCCTTTATTCAAATTAGCAGCTCACTCTGACGTTAAGGATTTTCATCTAATGCAGCATTCAGCTGCTGGATGTAAACCGCCCTTCATGTTATAGACTGTTAATTAGATAATAGAAAGATATGTTCCAACACCAAAGAAAACATATTTATACTTGTCGTACAAATGTGGATGGTAGCGCACACTATAAGTCTCTCCCTGGACTTTAATGGTGCTGCATTAGAAAAGTGACTAATTTCAAAAATGTGTGGTAAGACTGAAAAGGATACTGTATGCCTGTCATATTGTTTGTTTTGAAAAGTTAGAAAGTTTGTCTAAAGTGCAACCCGTCATCAGAAAGATGGTAGAGATTTGATTTTCCTCCCAGTTTGTTCCTTTCATTGGAATGATAGTAAAGTGCACAGTTTTATATGTTTTGTAAAGGAAGAAGTACAGAAGAAAAAGTGTTAAAAGCACTTTCATTCCACAAAAACTACAAATATGCCACACGGGGGGGGGGGTCTTCATTGCTGTAGCACAACAAACAACTGAAGCTCTGAGCAGTTGTGATAGAACGGGTGGATTGCGCTTTTTCGATGATTTTACCTTGCATTTCACAGGTTTTCTATTGTGGTAATTTCATGTGTTGCAGGTGGCGTAAACTCAAAACTGAGGATAAAGAGTCAACAATTTTCAAAATAGGAAAGAGAATAAAGCTATGCCTCGTGCCTTAGTGCTTTATGTGCAAGTGAAAAAAATGGGAATTGACTGCTGCATCTGCAACTGAAAACGTCATCATGGAGAATTATGTTCCTTGCGATACGATGGGAATTGTAGGATGTCTAAGCGAGGACCAGGTCTGACTGATAGTTGGTTTGGTCCTTTGATACACACAATAGCTTCAGTTTTACTGTAAGCAGCAGCATCTTTTACTGGCCCCAGTGGGACCACATAACAGAGATCTCCCAGAGATTCAGGTTGACATGAGCATGTCCTTCTTGCAAACTTCTCATTTCTTCAGCTGTCTTGCACCCTGTGCAGTAGTTACTGTATCACAAGGTTCCTAGCATGGGCTCCCACCAGGTACTTAGGCTTCCTCCCACAGGCCAAAGACACGCATGTTAGGTTCACTGCTGATTCTAATTTCCCCTTAGTTGCGACGGTGGGCACGAATGTCTTTGTCTTGGTGTTGGCCCTGTGATGGAGTGGCAGCCCAGAGAGTACCCTGCCTCTCAGGCTGTCGTCCAAAATATGCATATCAATGTACATTTTCAAGTTCTTCAGTAACAAACCTACTCTTAGAATGAATATTTTTATTGTTAACCTCATAACTGAGTTCTTTCATGTACAAATAATACAAAATGTTATTATATGCACATTAAATATAAATTTATTTACAAATATTTTCTACACATTAATTCATTGGACTCCTTAGCCTGCAAGTTGTTCTGAAAAGCTCCCAGTATATTTGGCATAGGTGGAATTGTTTGCTTACTTTTCTTAATACACTAACCATATTGAAAAATTGAAGTTTGAAACAGGTATGATAAAATTTTAAGTTGTTGCATATTGAGAGAATATAGATCTTATTATAGAGCTTAAGTTAGAAAACCACAGATAAGTCAAGTAGCATTCAGAGGCATAACACAGAACTTTTGGCATGAGCAGTCTGTGGGCTTACCTCCTTTCTTGATCCAAATCTCGTACACATGATTTGTTTTTGTTTTTTTTAATAATTGTGCAAAAGTATTCAACAATATGTAGTGATCATTAGGGTGGACAGTTTGAGATCTCCTCACATCTCAATTTGCCGTTCTCAGTGTCTTGTAATGTATAATTAATTTATGGTTAAGTGCTTTTTGCTTGAACTTTACAGGCACTCATTAGAAGAAGAAGAAGAAGAAACAGCCTTTATTAACACGCATTTAAGAACATTACAACAGATTAATTACATAATTTTTTAGAACATTACAACACACACGTTTTAACGTTTTACAACATTAAGCCATTTCTTCATCACCACATTCTTCAAGACCACATGCTCCTTCAACATCACTGAGGCGGGGAGAGGGCATCATATATAAAGTACCAAAAAATAATCACTTGACCTATAAAAGGGTTAAGATTGCATTATTTTTCTTCCTTCTTGTTTATGATTCCCACAGTATGAAAAAGCCTAAATGCAGTCCAGGTTTTCTGACACTTTTCTAACACTGTCCTCTCATCATCTGTCCCACCATCATCAGTGCAACTTTGATTTTCCTCTCTCACTTCACTTCTGTTATCCTCCATCACGTCTCTATTCACTATCTGCTCAACAGGACCCCCCCCCCCCGCTTAGTTACCACAGATCATCAAGACGCAGTGAAGACTTGTAAATAATGCAATCCTCTTTATGTCTGTGCATTAGTTTTAATTAGGTTTATGATATGTACAATGACATGACGCAACAGCCATTTGTCTGTTAGCGTTCCTGTGATGTGAAACACAAGAGTTACACGGAGGTCTGATGGTCTTCTGGATATAAACTGTTTTGCCACCTAACAGTGTTTCATTAGAACCAGCAAAAGCTTAATGAACACGTCCACCACCACATAACTGTTTACAAGCTCACAAAAGTTTATTTTTCTTTCTTAATTTTTAAAATTATGACACAGTGTGGTATTTTTAAATGCTATTTCATCAGCCTGAAAAACACCGGCTTCCTCAAAATGCCCTGCTTACCATGCAGCTGGTGCAATGACATTTGTAAAGAGTCCTGCTGCTGCTTCACTCTCTCTGGCTCTTTCTCAAATTAAGGCCCAAGTTGCGCTAGGTTCATTTGATAGACAGTGTCACCTCTGCCATTGGCTCTCTGTCTTTAACAGCTGCTGATCACTCCACCATGCTTAACCTGTTGGTTGAGCTTTGTTCATCTTTCTTTTCAAAGGAATTTGCTGATTGACTTCTTCTCATTTCTTTTTTGATATCCTGATTTTGCTTTCTCAGGGAAAGACATGACACATTAGCAGTCACTTATAGAATAAATTCGCTGTGTTGTAAAGGCAAGCCAGAGTGCGGAGTGGACTAGATTGTTTTTGTCGCAGTAGGGGCTGTGTGGCGAGGAGGGGGGGGGGGGGGGGGGGGGGGGGGGGCAAATGCAGGATTTATTTACTGGGGGCTCACAAGTCAAAACAAATAACAAAATCTCAACCAGGGGAAAACCAAAGAACACAAGGAAGCCTGGGAGAAAGACCAAAACAAAAACTAAACTGGAAAACACACAGCTATGAAGAGGTAACACCGATGACACCGCAACGAAGAAGAGAGGAAAAACTGAGGGCTTAAATACACACAAGGAAATCAGGGAGAGTGGAAACAACAGGGAACAACAGGTGAACCAAATGAACCTAATGACACATGAGAAGCAAAACTAAACACAAAACACAGGGAACATGAGACTGTCAAAATAAAATGGGAAGTGACTCAAGGGAACAGAGATGCAGACCTGATGCTGAACACTGGGAAACAAGGAACTAGAAAATCAAACATAACCAAACCCCACAACAAAAGAAAAACCCCAGAACAGACAACGGACCCCGGACCATGACAGTTTTGCTCGAAAGCGGCATCAGAGAAACTCGGCTGTTTTCTGAAATCCAAGTTCAGTCGTTCAACTGATTTATTCAGGCAATTTAATTATGGCACTAATTACTTGCAAAAACAAACTTCATTCCAGGCTTGCAGGGGGCCCCTCCTGCCATCGGGGCCCCCTGTGTAGTCAGTTCCACTTTTCTTCCAACTACAATGCCCCTGGTAGTATTTCTTGACATGAAATCATTAAGCCAGACTGTGATCAGATAAATAAGGGAATGAGTGTACCATAACATGATAACAGAGTGCCAACTACCCATCGTATGACAAAGTCCACTATACTTTAATTGATCTCTTCAGACAGCTTCTGGCCAGAGCAAAAGGAACTGAAACATCGGTACTCTTTATTAATACAATAACCATGACAAAAAAAATTCTCCATGGTGTTGTCTATTTATGCAATATTCAAAATAAATGAATAAAATCCAGACCAGGCTTTTGCTATGTTTGTCAGAGTGTCCCATTACAAGAGTCTGCTGTTGAGCTACTTTATTAAGAAGTATATCGGTGTCTGAAGGACATTAATGTGCTTACTGAGCTGCTCTTAATGAGGCAGCACTCTGCCATGGAGGCCACAATGGTCCTTGATGATTAAGCTCCGGAAAGTTCTTTCTGTCATATTGTTGCATATCCTGAGTGCTCTCGCTCGTTCTTCCTTTATTACGTGAGTATTTTCTTTGTTCTTTAGCAATTTCTTTGTGTCCTTTTCACATTGCGCGGACCACAAACATCAGAAACTCCCATTAAAATAGAGGGGAGGTGGTGCGTGCGCCTATTAATTAAACACAGTGGATAACAGGGAGGAGAGAGCCTCGGCAAGTCTGTTCCTCTATTCCTTAGTTGTTCTTAGTGAGACAGAGGAGAAGATGAAGACTTACTGTCGTCTATTGGCAAGAAGAGAGATGATCATAATAGATGAGAGCGTGGCAGATGCTAACATTAGTCAAACCAGGCAACACAAGTGAAGACATAAGCCCAGTCGTTATAGACTTGGTCTTAGCCATAAGTGCTACCTGTACTATTAGTTACTCAGTTCCCTCTATCACTGTGCCAAGGTCAGACAAACAGTGCCTTGATAAAATAAATGAGTCAATAGGAAAAATAAAGAAGATCTTTCAAAGATTTCACAGCACTATGGACTACAGTTGCTCACACTCCACTGGAGTGTCCTTATTCATTGTGACTAAGAAAAATGCCCGATAGAAGTCCTTCTAAAGTCTTTGTGACACGGTATGGTACATCAAGTTGCCCAGGAAAGTTCACAGCAGTTGTAAATTGTTCTGAGTGGCCACTTTTTGAAGTCGCATTTATCGATTTCTGGGGATTAGAAAGTAGAAAACTTTAAAACAAGCCAACAGACGCAGAGGCAGCTCACCAAATGTCTGCTATTTGGTGCTTGGCAGGCTGCGTGCAGTGAGCTTTTCTGCCTAAAACTCTGCAGATGAGAGCAGTGAAACAGTGTGTGCATTCAAATCTGTTAGAAAATACCAACCCAACCAAACAGCTATAACTAAACTAAAATATACGTAGCTGTTCGGTGACCCTACAAAATATTTTTGTGCTGGGAAATTCTAAGAAAACCTTTTTTCTTCAAATGCAAAGATTTTAATTATTAAGTAACAGAGTTGATGTTTTCACAAGCGGGATCGAGAGGATCTGTTTGGAGCTTGGAAAAACACAACCTGCAGCCTCATCTACAAAAATATTCTCTAGCATTCATACTTAAACTGTGTTTTAAGATCAAGGCCAATGCTGGGCTTAATATAACAGCTGGCACTCAGAAACTTGAGGACTCAACTCCGGTGACCAGGTAAAAGTTCAAAAAGGGTTTGACACAAAGGCGATCAGCAGATCAACAGAGCAAACAACCAAACGGAGCAGGCAGATTCAAAGCTCATGAGAAGAGGGTGAAAAAAAGAGTCAGGTGCACAGGATTTACATGACGAACACTGACGATACACACAGGACAATATGGAAAAACAGGTGCAACACATTAGGGCAGGGCAAGCAATCATGGCGGCAAGAAACACTTGACGGCAGGAATACGCTTGCATTCATTTCATAAGATGCTGAGCATAAAAAAACTCATGCCCTAGCAGATTTTATCAGTTTGTTTACTATAAAAAGTGTCCATAATTTCTGTGAAACTCATGCTGTATTAAAGAAAGCCTGAACTACCAGTTACAATGATAAACACATTAGTTTATCAGTAAAGTGTTTGAGAGGTTACAACACAAGCGAAGTGTCGACTTCTGCATCTGCTGATCATTAGAAAGAATGCAGGTGGTGCAGGATGGCTGGGGCCTCTTCATCGCAGGGAGACGGAGGTGGTATGTGTGACCCTGGGGCTTCGGTACTTTTGAGGGGCTGTGGATGGCAGATCATGATTTTGATTGCAAATGCTACCAGACACGTTAAAAAAAAAAAAAAGAAAGAAAGAACTAATGTAGGTTTAAGGCACTTCCACATTTAACTTTTCAAACTGGAGGTGGCTTTCATTTTCTATTTACAGGCTATGCACCAAAAATAGCACATCCATGCTCTTCATGGCTAATTTTCACCCTGCCATTAACCTGTCACAACAGCAACCAATATTTGGAGCAGGTAGCACTTTGACTCACTCTTGAACTATCCAATTGTAGTGTCACGAGTATAAATAAGCCACTTTAGCTTTATCTTTTTGTATTTTACCTGACAGAAATGTAACTCACAGCAGTCTGCCATAGCCTATAGCCTCTACACTGGATTGTCTGAGTTTTCTCTCTGCGTATGTGTTTTTTTTAACCATGTATGTCCCCAGTGATCACGCTATTGCTGTAAATCACACGGCCTCATTCTAAAATGCAGCTTAACAGCAATTCAACACTGTGGTCCTGGAAGTGAAACCCTATCTTGACATATGAGCTATGACTTTCGGAAGAGACAAGGTTTCAGACACATTTGTGACGATCACAGAGGAGGAGGACCCAAATGCAGGACTCGCAGTGAGAAAGGGGAAGTTTAAGAAAAGAAAAGAAAAATCTTTAATCTAGAACAAGCAGGAATCACACACATAAAGGCCATCAGCAAAGGGCTGTCCATAAACAGGCTGAGCCCATACAGCAGAAAGTCCTACAGAAACAGAGATTTCAGAAACAGGAAATGACGAAACAGAAACCACACATCACGTCAGTAACGTAGCCAAGGAAACTACTTCATAAACTTAAGGGGTGGGCCTATCTCGTCAGACCTGGAAATGAGGAGTAATATTTATGTAACACATTTATTTATTAAATTATCATACAATAATAGGCAACCTTGTACTTGTACTTACTTATAGTTGTCTTCTTTTTGTCTTTTTCAGAATCCATGTCTATCTATTTTCACACATACACTACACACACAAACTTTTCTTGGCATTACCCAACCAAGCTGTGTGTAAGAGCGCATAAGTCTGACACAATTGGATTGGACTTTAACGGATCCTTAAGCCTGCCCCGCTACATGATATTTCCAGCAGTGATAACGTGTCTGAAACGGATGATGTCTGCGTGCAGGATGTGGAAAAGGCCAGCTGCCCGTGACCTGATTAAAATGACATTGTCCGGAATTCATGTATGAAAATGACATTAAGGCAGTTTGAGCGGAATTGAAGATGAGCCAGTATGAATGAGCTCTAGCGAGCGGTGGAGGGGAGAGTGAAGATGGAGGTGTGTACCAATTTGCATATTCATGATTCACGCATACTAATGAAGTATAGAGTTACATTTAAGCCATTTTAAAGCCTGAAGGGAAATGTAAAAAAAAAAATCTATGTAATTTGATGAGCAGATGAGTTTGAGATGAGTTTTAAAGGGTTTAATGAATGCTAGGCAAGGGACTTTAACTGCACACTGCACCACCTTATTTGTTGAAATATGAACCTGCAACAGATTTCCTGTACTTATTATATTTGTTATAGGATCTGAAGGTTTCAGAGGTTTATTGCATCAATGACTAGCTGGATTTGTGGAGGGAGTCAGCAGAATTTTCAAGTTATGTCAAGGCAAATTTGATGGCAATTTGATGCAACCTAAATACAGAATAATATAATTTATCATGTATTAATGTTTTGTTTATCATTTGAATGGATCTTTTTTTATCTTTCTGTGTTCTAGGTCCATGACTCATTATTTCTACCTTGTACAAGCACTCTGACTGAAACAATATCACTGATTATTACATTCATTGGCCACTTTATTGTGTACATCTCACTAGCACCAGGTTAGACGCTCTTTTGCCTTCATAACGTCATTAACTCTTCATGGCACAGATTCAACAAAGTGCTGGAAACATTCCTCAGAGATTTTGGTCCATACTGGCATGATAGAATCACACAGGTGCTCCAGATTTGTTGGCTGCGCATCCATGCGAATGACCTGCATCTCCCTCTGGCTTTGCAGAGAAGTTTAGAAAAATAGTTATGTGGACAACAGGAAGTTTTTCAAAACTGACTGACCAAATGCAAAGCAGAAGCTGAGTCTTTAGAAATATTTTCCAGGCTGTTGCACTGATAGACAGCATGCACACAACTGACTGGCAGTATTTTGACATGCTCAGTCAACAAAACATAATAATGAATCCACTATTATTTCCAATTAAAACATTCCTGCTAGCATTGTAGTTACATCGATTTCACTGCAAATGGCTGTTCAGCTGAGAATATTTACACTAAGGCATCTTGTGGGGTTTGGATCCGGCTCATCGCTCATTGGCTCAGAGTACAAACAAACTGATAATTAAATAGCCTGCAACAGAATCATGCTTATTCAAATGTATATGAACATTTTAGAGCACTGCTGATTACTCTAAATGTTTATTGCTGTTTCCTATGGAGAAGCCCACGCCACTTTTTCATTTGACAGCTGACAGGCTGCAGAATCCTGTCAGGCTTCTGCAGGCTGTGCACCAGTTTCACTTGTACACACACACAGACACAGGAACAAAATGCATACAGTGCATTTGCATGAGGTTATCTATATCTCCTTTGAGTTGCGATAAATATAAAATTAGCTGGCTCTTCCAGTCTTGTAGGTTTACTGCCAGTTTGTGCCCACTTCCAGTGCAGAGAATACGCAGCACTTCAGGACGCACTGACGGCTTGCAGAACATTCCTGTAGAGGTTTACTGGGAGACCTCTAAAAATCTTTATAGCACGTTTTTAATGCTACACAGTGTCATTATTGACAGGTTGTTGTTCGTGATTTATCCTAAACAACATATGGCAGCGTAGTTTTGTATTAATTGCTCAGCTCAAGATGTTTAATGGTGCTGTGGGGTGCCACTATCAAATGTAGAAGAATAAGCAATAAATGAAAATTTTATCAGATTTTTTTTGGGATGCATATTCAAAAATCCTGAGATTTAAATCTGCTGATTTCCAGCATTTGTGTTGTGTGATTTTTGTGAGGCAGTGGACTGAAGCAAGTTGCTTATATATGATGAGTTTTTGTCACTGCTGCAGTTTCTAAAATGGATAGGAATTTGGAAAAACATTGTCATGTTATCTGTCAAGCTGCCTAATACATCATAAAACTTTTTTTGGAGATTTGTTTTGCTCCTAGTCAAGCTTCAGACTGCATCCCCAGAGTTTAACAATGGCATTTTGTCATGCATTGATACAATCATGTCATTTTGAGTAGTGGAAGCAACACACTCACTTTTTTTTTTTTTTTTTTTTTTAAATTACAACCTCAGTGTGGGCTTTTTGTGGATTTTGCATGCTTTTCCTGTGCCTGAGTGGGTTTCCCATCAAGTGTTCTAGTTTCCTCCAACAGTCCCAAGACAGGCATGTTCATTAATTGGTGGTTCTAAATGGGTTGTAAGTGTGAATTATTGTCTCAGTTTGTTAGGCCTGTGGTGGACTGGTGACCTGCATCCCTGCCTCAATGTCAGCTGAGCTCATTGCCAAAGCTGGAGAAGCTGTTAATAGAAAAAAGAAGAAAAAAAAAAAAGTGTAAATGAGAACATTAAATTGTGAGAAAAAAAAATTATGTTTGAATGTGTCTGTATCACATTCATAGTTTTAAATAGAATTTTATTTATCTGATGATGTTTTAAACCATTTTTTCCCCTCACACAACTCTACTAAAGTCCCTCGAGAAACAAGTCTTGCCACTCAGCAGCCATTTAGACCATTTCTGACTTTTATTTTGAAGCCCCCATCTAAATGATTTAGGAGTGAGCTTCATCTTCAAATTCAGTGGTCACTGGGACATAAAAATTACATACCTAGGGAAAAAAAAAATGACAGCTTTTGGGGATTAAAAAAAAAAAAAAAATTGAAGCCAAAGCATTAGTGCCAGAAAATTGCAGTTAATCTAATGGCTTTAATTCATATTCCAAATTCAAATAAATTCCCATAAACTCAAAAATGCACACCTTTAGAGCATTTCAACAGGACAGTTTATGCAGTTTGGTGCATAATGGGTTTTAGCCTCTTTATATAAGATTCAACAACTGTCTTTTTTTTTCTAATAACACATCAGTTTGGAAGCTCGGAGTATGAGGTATGACTGCTTTGACTAACAAGTGTGCAGACAAGGGGAGCTGTCGCCTATCCTGCCTGAAAGACACCATCTCCACTAATTTGTATAACTCAAATGGACCTGCCTGCCTTGTTTGTGCTTGGGTTTTTTTTAAATATATCTCACTAACTTGTGCTTCATTTTTTTGGTGAGTGAAATTCTCTATTTGTCTGTTACATAATAAATATGTGTGCTACTCGTGCAGTTTATGGATGCAGCTTACTAACTGAGCATGCTAGTCTTAATTGATAGCATTCCACTGTCTCATCAAAATACGGTCATTTCTGGACAACGGGCAGAATGCAGCACTGAAGCTTGTGTCGACTCAAAATAAGGTTAAAACTTTTCCCTGCAGGTTTTTACTTCTACTGCTGATTCATGTCATGGATACCATGCCAAGTACACTCCCAACAGAACTGATTGTCAGTTGTGGCAGGCAGGAGGTGGACCAAAAATGCAGGACTCAAAACTTAAACTCTCCCATAAAAACACAGAACTAGAAGGAACACAGCAACGAAGGCAAATGTGCCAAAGGCCAAAGGCAGACTGAGACAATAAATACAAACAGGATAACGAGAGGATGGGAAACAGGTTGGAGGAGAGCTGAAACCAATCACGGATGATGAGACAGGGGAAATAGAACTAAATACAAAGCATTAGTGACAAGAGACTATCAAAATAAGACAGGAAATAACTAACACTGAGATCACATGCAAACTTGGCACAGAAACAAAAGAAAAACAAACAAGATGGGAGGATCAGAATGGGAATACAAAAAGGAATCAGTAAACCTCTCATCGAGTAAGGGAGGAACTAAAGGCACAAATACAAGAAATTCACAAGCACGTGGAAAGTAAACATGACACTAAAAGGCTAAATCCCATCTCAAAACCAAAAAACAGAACGAATCTAAAGAACCTCGGAACAGGAGCATCAAACAAAGAAAATCAAGAATACAAAACTACACACCCAGGGACCATGACGCTGATTGTCTTAATTATGATAAACTTTTTCTCAAGGTAAGTTGTACCTAATATTTACCACTAAATACCTACAAACTAATATTTCACTTAATCATTGGTGTATTTTGTGTTTTGGGCTCTCGCCCTATGTTGGCAAGCTAGCAGTAGTTACAGCTACTTCACAGTTTCACAGATCTGTTTTTTTTTTTTTGTAACTTGAGAATTCGCTATTAATAATAACTTGGCTTAGCTAAAAAACTACTCTTTTTCAAGGCAAACAAGTATCAGGAGTTTGTGTCAATAAAACAAGTTGCTGACAAATTGGAGCTGCAGGGGCCAGACACTGAACCGTGAATTATTAGAATACTGCCCTTTTTTTTTTTAATCTTAAGTCTGCTGGAGCCAACATACTTTACAATATAATTTAATTCTCAGCCAGGGGGGTAAGTCCACTTTTCAGTGTAAAAACATTATGAACCCTAAATGTCCATTAACAACTGCACCTAAAGCTAAACTAGCCTTTTGAAAACAACATGCACAAAATCGCCCAAATTCAGTTGTTTAAACCAAACACACTTTCGCTGAGCGAGTATCAGTTTATTGCATCCTTTTGATTTGATAGCCGATTTCATTGCTGGCCTGCCTTCAAGTTATGTGACTGCTGAACTGGCGCAAATAACTTATAGATTTGCTGAAAACCAGTTAAAAGCTAAAATAATGCACGAGGCAAGGAGTCAATAATAGATTAAAAAAGAGAGTGAGTGAGAGGCACCCAAAAGGCAATCAAGAGTCTGTATTAATTATGCTAATGATCTGGATTTGCTGCTTCATTAACCACCATTTTTTGATCACAAGGGTGGCTCTGCATAAATTCTCTGTGGCACTGTTTGTAAAAAAAACAAACAGATAAAGAGATCTTGTGTGTGTGTGTCTGTGCGTGCATATGGGCATGTGGGCAAACATGCTAATTATTGTAATTGCTGTAAATACGCTCAGATTTCAATTAGGTTCTTTTCCTGAATCTACGTGAATCAATATTGTATACATTTCCACTGACAGGCAATCTGTCATTATCACAAATTTTAAAAATGATTTCTTAAGTGGCGCTTTCTATTTAAATGAAAACACTGGTTGCATAATTGTTTGTAAGTTACATTAAAAGCAGGATGTGGGAGGAGAGCTCAGCTGAACTCCTTTATGACTTCTTAATACACTTTTATTGTCATAAGTGTGACACAGCCTCTGCCAAGATATGAGTTCATGATTTTTGTGACTTCTGGAATGCCCCTATGCATTTTAAGTTAAATTTGTGGCATAAGGAAATACAATAAATAAATAAATGACATCATTGTGCCACATACAGAATGACAACATCAAACTAATAACCCTAAACAGGATTAGTGCTGTTCTGAAAGCCCAGGAATTGTCCAGGGATCATGTACAGCCTGTAGCAAAGCAATTCAAAAAATCAAATGAAAATGTATTACCATTTATTCATTTGACATTTATCACGAGCCTGAATCATGTGCTTTCTTCTGCAGCTATCAATATTATTTGTTTGCTTGACAAAGACAAAGGGAAAAATTGGTCCTTTTTAAATTACAAGAATGTCACTGTCAGCCAAGAGCCGAGAGCGGACCTCGGTTTTTCCCTTTTGTTCACTTTGAAAGCGATTTAAATGAGCAGAAATAAGATGGCGCGGGTTGGAGGGATGAAGCAGGGAGATGAGGCTGTCAAAATGTGGCCAAGTCATTTTATCTTGATATTTGCCCACGCGGCAATAATTGATTTGTCTTTGTTCGCAGCCGTGAGTATACAAACATGGCAAGTGGCCTACAGAGGCATGTCTCCTTCTTATTTAATAAAGCACTGCAGGTTTCAGTGAGCTCTTTATAGAGTTTTCTTGCCACCTCTCAGTCTGCACCTACCCTCCAGATATACTCATTTGATAGGACCTGATGTGACTTCAATACATGATACAATTCAGTTACATATGTTTGCTTATTTGCTGTCCCCAAGCTCTCTTCTGCAGGTCCACCATTACAAACTTTTGTTGCATGAACAAGCAATATTTAAACCTACATGGCTTTTCAATTCTGCTTGAGATCAAATGTGTCATGCTGATTTAAAGGGAAGTGACTCAGAAGACGTGTGTGTGTGTATGTGTGTGTGTGTGTGTGCGTGTGTGTGTGTGTGTGTGTAAATGACATACAGTCTATGATGTTTAATTTGAATACACCCCGGGGAGTTTTTGATACCAGTAGCATAATGGAGCTGTTTTTATATGAGGTTCCTGCTGACTGAATGACTGAATGTAAACAGTTTGAAATTCATTTACATGTAAACTCATACAGTACATTAGATGGAATTTAACTCAGGACGGGCACTTTGGTTGCTCTTAATACTGATAAGAAAATAATTTAGAGTTACCCTTGAATCGCTGCCAAATCTCAATCCCTCTGAGGAGTTAGGAAAGTAGCTATGCATATGATGTACCTAATGAACTACCATGCCATATCATACTGAGCTTGTTCTTAATTTACAAGTAGGAACAACTTAGTACTTTTTGCAGTATTCAGATTGGGGGTATGGATTATGACCCAAAAGCTACTGTGTTTCAGACAGTGTTAGAGGTTGAATAACGTAGCAATACCTAATAATAATTAAAGGGTAATTTCACTGACATTTGTATACAATGGTTTGGCCTTTCTTATGATGAAACATAGTTTAATTTGTGATATAGCTGTCACATTAAATGATGAAATTGACCATGATAATCCTTGGTATGATTGCTATAATTTGATGGTGGATGGCGGTGCATTTTCTATATCAGAACTGACTGTCCTATTATAATAAAGAGTTTATTTGAATCCAGACATTCAGACAAATCTAGTGGGAGTCAAAGTCAGCCTGTGATTCATAATGGAATCGCTCGAGGCAATAGATTGGTATGGCAACAGAGATTAGAGTGTGCAGTTTTTTATGTTTGTGACAGAGTTGCTTAAGTTCACAAATACTGATTAGATTGCCCAAGGCTACAAGAAAACCAAAGGTAAACTTTGTCATGATATTCATTGTATTAGAAAATTACTGCAGTTATTCATTTGATTCCATGATACCGAATAAGAGTGTGATGACAGTTCATGTCTATGTAAAATAAATGGACTGAAACATAAAAGCATGGAAAACATTCTCCCCTAATAACCCTGTACTAGGCTTGCAATCAGCCTCCATCCATCCATCCATCCATCCATCTCGGGATGGGTCGTAGGGCAGCAGCCTAAGCAGAGAAGCCCAGACCTCCTTCTCCCCAGCCACCTCCTCCAGCTCCTCCAGGGGAACACTGAGGCATTCCCTGGCCAGCTGAGAGATGTAATCTAAACAGATGTCGCAGCTGGCTCCTTTCAATGTTGAGAATAGTGGCTGTACTCTGAGTCCCTCCTGAATGACTGGAGAAACCAGCCACACTTCAGAGAAAACTAATTTGAGCTACTTGTATCAGTGATCGCATTCTTTCGGTCATGACCCAAAGCTCATGATCATGAGGGCAAGGATGTAGATTGACTGGTAATTCGACAGCTTTGCTTCTTTGCTCAGTTCTCTTTTCACAACAACTCTTTTCTGGCTGAGAACCACAGCGCAGACTTGGAGGTGGTAATTCTCACTCCCGCCACTTCACACAACTTGGAGGCCACCACCCAAATGCAAAAAAGCCTAGATGAGATCCTTAAACCACGAAAATGGAAGCCTGCTACTATTTGGCAATGCCAAGAAACTCTGACCATGAAAATTATGAAGAGAATTGGTGACAAAGGGTGACTGAATGCCTTCTCCAATTCCACAAAGCACATGTTAACTGATTGGGCAAACTTCCACGCACCACCCTCAAATACCTTCGAGAGGATCAAGAGCTGGTCCAGAGTTCCACAACCAGTACAAAAACTGCATTGTTCCACCTGAATCCAACCATCTTTAGGATTTACAATAGAATAGAAAATATACAGTGAGTGGCAGTTCTCAGGGTGAAAATTTTTTGTTGTCAGAGGTCAGAGAAGAATGGCCGGGTTGCTTCAAGGAGATAGGAAGGCAATTGCAACTCATATAACCACTTACTCTGGTCAGTGTATGTAAAATAGTATCTCTGAACACACAGTAAAGTGCTTCTGTAGCCCAGCAGCAGAAGGCCACACTGTCAGCTACAATCAGGAAACTGAGGTTAGAATTTGCATGAGATCCTCAAAATCAGACAACAGAAGAACATTGCCTGGACTGATGAGTCTCAGTGGTAGGTTGGAAGGGTCAAAATTTGGCATAAACAGCATGAAATCATGGCTTTCTCCTACCTTGTATCAAGGGTTCAGGTGTAATAGTGTGGAGCATGTTTTTTTGGCACACTTTGGGCCAATTTGGTTATCTTTTATATTCCACAGCCTACCTGAGTATTGCTGCTGACCATGTCCATCCCTTTATGACCCCAGTATATCTATATTCTGATGGCTGCTTCCAGCAGGATAACTTGCCATGTCACAGAGCTTGTGCCATCTCAAACTGGTTTGTTGAGCATAACAATGAGTTCACTGTACTCAAATGACTTCCACAATCATCAAATCGAAATCCAGTAGAGCGCCTTTGGGATGCGGTGCAATAGATTTGCATCGTGGATGTGCAGCCAACAAATCTGCAGCAACTGTGTGATGTTATCATGTCAATATGGACCAAAATCTCTGGGGAATGTTTCCAGCACCTTGCTGAATCAATGCCACGAAGAATCAAGGTAGTTCTCAAGGCAAGACATTACTCACAAGGAAAAGGCATACTGGTTCCTTATTTTTTACTTTAGTAAATGAGCTAAAATTTTCAATTTACTCACTTTGTTCAGAGATCTTCTGCATTTCTATACATGTTCTTTACCAGTTATTAAAAGTGAGGGACACCAGGCAGCTGGAATCTATCCCAGCTGTCTATTGTGCTTGAATTAAAAGAATTGCACTGTAATTCAGACATTAGTTCTGCAACACTGACTCTACCACCAGAAGGACATGCAGCAGGTAATGTTAAAGTTACTATTGTTTCATTACTGAGCAGTACACTGTCAAAGCTCTTTGTGCGGGGATGACTGAATAGATCAGTATATTACTGTATATTTCTACATGTCATAAGATAATGTAAAGTGGCACTAAAGTTTAAATCTCAAAAACACCAGCGTAGAACTTTATCACTTTGATGTTGTTTGCAGTATCATACATATAAATATGGTTTAAGTATCAACAAGTCTGTGAAGAAGAACATCCCTCTTGGTGAAACATTCTGCTGAAGTCAACACCTCAACAAGACTTTGTTAAAAGCAGCACTGTGGTGTCAGCAAATCCCACCTTGAGTGAATTCAGCATTTAAAAAAAAAAAAAAAAAGAAAATCACAGTAATGCCCTCATCCAATCCAACTAAAGGTCACCACAGTGCACAGCAGAAATATAACAAATTTAAGGGAATGGATTTTATCACAGAAAATTGCTTCTGTTGTAGTTAAAGACAGATTCTGCTCCATCATTAATCTCAACCATCTTTTTGACAGCTATTTGCAATTACCCTTCCCAGTTTAAAAGGAAAATGGATACAGATGAATTTTTTTTAATATTTTTATTTCTTTTTACAGACTTTTGTCACAACAAAGTCAGCAAGAGCATTCTTTTTTTTTTTTGTCTATTGCATTGTTGTAATTTGTTTGAAAGCAACCAAGAGGACAGTAACCATTTCGTAGCGTAAAAGCAGAGGCAGTTTTGACATGCAGCAAAACAGGCAGGGCATTGAACCAAAACCAAGGCAAGGGGAATAAAAAGAACCCCCATCATCAACTTTCAAATCTAACCCCCATTACCCCATCATTTACAACCGGTAGAGCCCACTGATTTCAAAATATTCAGAAGCTGCAAGAAAGAAAAAAAAAAAAAAAAAAAAAAAAAAAAAAAAAAAAGGGATTTTTGCTCTGAACTTTCACCCAGGGGTGAAAAATGAACAGTTCTAATCCTATTATGTGCTGTTAACATTGCTTCGCAAGGGATTCAGTAACACATTTGAAAAACGGCAACATTCAAGTCTTTCTAGTTAGCCAGCATGGTGATTGGTCAAAGAATAGAGAACACCTTATATGCATTAATGATGTAAAATTTGTGAACAAACACTATTTGATATGTAAGTGATACATCACTAAGCAGAAAAGAAAAGCCTGACCTCTGCACCTCCCTCAGCCAACATCTCCAAAATTTTAAGCTTGGATTTGAGGGACCATTTGATCTATTAAAAAAGGAAATCAAAGTACAGGAAGAGGCCACACATAATCAAATGTTAACATAATGAAACTTAATCTTTTTGTAGTCTCGCTAGTGTAGTACAGTGCAATTAATGTTCATAAGAGTATGTCCTGGCCATAAAATACTTAAACTGTTAAGTTGTAAAAAGATAAACACACTACTGATCCATTACCATTAATTTCTGTATGCTTTTACAACACAAATGCAAAAGAAAGAGGCGCATTTATTGTATGTACTATAAGAAATGTGTTGGTGTTATAGAGTCTGTTACTAGTCTGAGCAGTGTTAAGATCCAGGTTCAAGAGCACTCCCCAAGTGCTTGGTCCCTAAGGGAGACATACGTGACAAGTTCTTCTGTTAAATGGCTATAAACAGAGGCCTAAAGAAGATAAACCCTATCCAAAAAACTTGGGGAAAAGAAAAATTACAATGTAAAGGGAGATCACCAGACAGACCAAATGAACCTCCAACAAACAGACAAAAGCATTGTTGAGACAGAGGTTGATCAGGGTAAAAGGGGAGAGTCCATCTTCTCTCAGGGAACCACTGCATCCATCTGAGTGCCCGTTCATACAGCTGCCCAGCCACCTCCCACTCTGCGGTGTCTCACTTGAGCAGAGCCTTTATGGCCTCGCTATCGGCAGCTTCAAAGGCAGTGGTGCCGTCCGGTGCTTTCCGGTCTTTGTCAGCTCCCTGTGGAGGAGAGCAAACATGATAATATCTTACTTGGTGTCTCAAAGTCTTGGCGACATCTGCTCAGAGGTGACAAGCAGATACTGCATCGATAACCCCTTCATGAACAATGTCCGTGCTCGTATGAGTTCTTAAGAGACTCAGAATCAAACTCCCTCACACACGCTCCTATTTGTCTCACCCACATCTGAAGATCTGTGAAGATTAAGGAAATCAAAACAAGGGATAAAAATCTAAGCATTTGGACACAAGTTGCACCAGCTGTCACTTAGTTTTCAGAGCTGAAATGTGTAGTCCTTAAAACAAAACTGTTGGCCGAGCACTGCGCCTTGAGTCGATGTTTTTTAAAGCCAGGAGTAAAAGAAAGCTAAAGTGAAATCAGAACAGGTGTGTTTCAGAAAGGTGGAAAAACTCATGTATACACAACCCTAATTAACAAATAAGGAATGAGCTGATAAAAGTTATTAAGTAGTGTAGTGGTTCAATCTTTTTGGTATACAAATGTGTTTCACTTTTTGAGAAAGACCAGTGAAAGAAACTTGGACTGAGATTAGTTGCAAAAGGAAGAGAAACAATACTCGCTGTCAGTGTCGCTGTTATAAATTTTCTGAGGCTGCATGGAGTCCACTTGAGGAGGCATGTATATTTGATTCATTTATAGTGCAGCTCCAGCACAAACTGGCAGGCTTGCTGATGTCCAAACAGAGCCCTGTGCTCACAGTTCGATTATGAATTTTACATCACACAGATCCTTGAATACTCAGGGACACACAAAAGGCATGTTGGTCGATCATGAACACACCAAGAACAACCAGGTTTTCCCTTGGTTGACTGCTTCAGCGAGGCGGATGGGCTGTGGCATCAAAAAGCTTTACAGAAAAGTGAGAAGGGTGGCCATTCAGACATAAAGCTGCCACATTCAGATGCCATCAGATCAATGGAAAGGAGTGTGTGTCTGAGAGGGACTGGAGTCACACATGCTGAGGCACAAATCCATTCGAGCTTTGAGGGATAACAGAATCAATGTGAAGGAGATGGGAGAGGACACAGCCATTTAGATTAGTTAGGACAAAAAAAAAAAAAGAAAAGCAGAAGAAACAGGCCACGTGTTTTAATGCATTGTAGTGACAACAGATTAATGGCAAAGTAGGAGTGGAGGGGCTTGCAGTGGAAAGACGTCCCTTTGTTTGGCCTGCCAACTTTAGCCTCTTAGCAAAGGGCTACAGAATCAAGGCAGAGAGAGTCTATTGTTGCGTGGAGAAGCGGGGCATCAAAAACAATGTGACCCAGTTCGAGTGCCCGTCAGCGTGAGGATGGTTGTGAGCAAATTCCATGCCACAGGAGCAACTGAGCATATCGTGAGAAGGGGGATTTACCAGGGTTGAGCGGGTAACCTGTCACATCTACAGCTGTAATTGGTAAGGAAATAGACGACAAAGTGGGAGCCCGCACCCCCCCCCAGTTCACAACATGCTTCACATTGCTCGGAAGTGTGCAACTGTCAACACTCTAGTTATGTTAGAGTCATGCTATGTAAAACTTGAAGTATGAAGACTGGTGAGCCCAAGTTCGTGTGTTTTTTTAAAACAGAATTTAGTATGATTATTATCATATTATCATGTGTATTAAAAACTTAAGGAAAAAAAAATTAATATTCTTGCAAAGGATTACATAAGATTGACATCACTCACAGTCTGTTAAAAGTGACGATAGCTGTCTAACTTATCTTAGCTAAGACATGAAGCATGGAGGCGGGGAGAAACAGTGGTACAGCTTTCTTCAAGTAGAACAAAACCTGACAACCAGCTTCTTGAAAGTTCGCTAATTAGAAAATGGTAACTTGTTTGATTTGGGTTGATTGTACAAAAAAAAAAAAAAAAAAAAAAAAAAAAAAAAAAATGAAGCCGGGCTAGACACTTTTGGAGTCTTCACTGCTTAATGAGTATTCGTTCAAACAAGAGCTGTAGATTATCTCGCACAAAATAAAAGTCAATATGAACTTTGTTGTCAGTGAAGTTGTGTCAAATTGAGTCTTTATCAGACGCTGCTGTGCAACATGGATTCAAAAAAAAAAAAAAAAAAAAAAAAAAAAAAAAAAAAAAGGTATTTGTAGCAGGTCTTTAAATTTCAAGAAAAGAAAGTGATTGATCCTTTCATACCTTCAAATAACAAAGGGTTCAGTGTAATTCATCTTGTCAGAGGCAGGGCAGCTTGCAGGTAAAAAAAACAAAAAAAATTGTTTTTCTCTGATAGTGTTTTTTTTTTCTCTGATAGAAAACATTTCGTTATCACAGTTTAAAAGTTAGCTCTGCAATGTTTTCTAATAAGTGGATAAATTGTTCTTTTCCGTTAACTTTTCCCAAAAACTGCTCATTCATACCAGGTACCTGACAATTACTGCATCCTCCCACTCTGGTGTGTTACTGGGTGAAGGGGAGGGGCCTGGCAAAGGCTCTCTTTATCCCGCCCCTTTTCTCCAGCTCTGGAGAGGTCATTAGTTGTTGGTTCAGTCCTAACCTAACTGGCTCTAAAGACCTCATTTAGATTACAGGAAATGACATTGCATGTTGCCTTTAGCCCTCATCACTGTCAGTACAACTCTTTTTTGGAATAATAAACAACTGCATACCTTGCACCACTATATTAAGGTTACACATTCTCATAAATATACCTTCCAGTCAACATACCGGCACTGCCAGAGATTTGCTTTGTATCAGGATATATGGTAGAGTTCCAGTAATAGTGTTGGCACGTGCTCCTTTTTCTTCCTTTCAGGATACAACTCGCTACCCCCAACGGCCAAGCAGCTCACTGGCACGCTCCTGACACCACTTAGAGTAATGAGCTTTACTCAACTTGAATAATGACCCCACATGAACACCTCACTGTCCAAACACTATCCAGTCAAAGACATTGATGGCCAATTGAGACACAGCCTAATGAATAAGAATAGACTTCCAGCATGTCTCCAGTCAAAATAAGATGCATCATCACCCTGGACTACAGAGCCATACAAAGCAGCACTGGGTCAGTAACGTAATGCCACTGACTTGCCAAAATGTCCATTAAGTTTTCATTATGCCTCTAAGTCTAGTGAATGGAATGTGAAAGACTTCAAATATTGAGCCAGAGCTTCACTCTAAACCTATTTTAAGTACAAGGTTTTCACGAGACTGTTGCCAGCAAGCAAATATTACTGAGCAGTAAAAAGGCAGATTTTTCACACAATAGCGATAAGGGTAAGATCAATATATGTACTGGGATGGGATGTGCCAGATAGGCTCTAGATGACATACAGGGGGTATAGGGGAAAGGAAAAAAAAAAAAGCACATGGGAGGGAGAATGATTTTGTGTTTATGGTAACCCAACCATATTAGGGATACAAACTGCAAGCCTGCACGTTCTTTCATACCTGATTAATCTGTAGGCAAGTTTCTCAACTCACTGATTACATTTTTTGTCTTTAAAACAGCCGAAAAGTATTTTAAAAGCTAATCACACTTTTCACCTGGTGTATTGCTTTGACTTATCAACAGTCCTTCACATTTCACAAGGTGGAACTGGAGTAGAAAAAGAAAAAAAGTTATATAAAAATAATTATTTAAAAAAAAATTTACTTCAGTGATGAAGACTGGAGGATATTTCAATGTCGACTACTATCTAGAAGCTATACACATGTAAAATTGACTTAGGACCATATTTTATACTTTTAAAACTCTTGTGTTTAAAGATATTTTAGACTGGCACATAAAAAAGCTGCAATAAATGTTCCATCCCTACTTTGTATAAAAGGACACAGAAAAAAAGGAGGAGATCTTTAGGGGGCAAATATGAAAGACACTATAATAACAGGAACTGACTTCAAACAGTACTGCATTTCTTCCTAGTCAATGGCAAGTTCCTCATGAAAGAAAAGGATGTGTGTATTTGTGTGTGCGCCCTTTTATTGCTGACCTAAAATTAACTGGATGGCCTTTGCAGGCTGTAGTCAGCACTCTTGGCCAGCATCTTACAGCTGGGTCACCTTTGGGGTAATAATGGCCTTTCATTATTCATTAACAACAACAGCACGGCACACAGTTGGGGGGGCAGGGGTCAGCTTCCATGATGCACAAGGGAACCAAGCCATTTTATCTGCCAACACAAGAATGTCTGACAGTCCAGCAGTCACAGTTCAGTATTCTCAGTGGGCTCCTTTTATCCAGTGCAATGTGGCAGCTGTGCAGCTACAGGTACTGCCAGACAGAGTGGATATACAGTAGAACTGTCAGTGGTTGTAGCTCTGAAACAATCTATTCATCTCATGTTGGGATACATGGGAAGTTTCCAGAGTTGTCAAGGGCATATTACTGAGACCTGCTCCCTGTGGCAACTATTAGCATCTAGTGTTAAATTAAATGATTAATCAGACTTTAGTTTAGATTTGCAATTTTGGTCTACAACAATTATGAAAACAAGATCATCAGCATAAAATGATTACTCTTTCGCAGTCGTTGTCAGAAAGTTTGTTTTTCATGTGTTATAAATCAGTAGCAACACACCTTACCTTTACAGCACTGCACTTTCACCTCTCCCTAAAAACATACCCAAGGAGGCTTTGAATTAAAGAGAAGAGGTGCTACATATGCACAGCTGCCCATTTCAGATGTACATCCTTCTGACTCTCAGAAGGATGTACCGTGACTGGCAGCAGAGGAAATGAAGGAAAATAACTGCCGCTGATAATGAAGCCTTTTTTTATAAAGAGACAAAATGAGCTTTTAAAACTCAAATTTTTCATTGTAATGTGAAAGTGAAATGTGACAGTGTGATATTAACACTCTTAGGGCCATTAAATGCATCATCTAGTGACAGATCAGATCTTAACTTGAAGAACACCATGTACGCTCTACAGCTTGTCATCTTGCAAAGCTTATAAACAATAGCTGTCGTGATATACATAGCCTACATGCATGTATAAATATAGCCTATGGTGAGGGGAAAAAAACGCATATATTTAAGTCAGAACAATGCATCGTCAAATGCTTGCTGACATTATGCTAGCAACTTTTATAGTAAATGACCTACTGAATAGCATTTTGTTCCCCTGTTGGCGCTGGTCATTTCCTTCAGTTTATCTTACAGCCAGCAGCACTGATGGCCAGCTGACAGGTTCCAGCTGTTGGCCGACTACTTGCAAAAATCTGCTGGTTTTGTTGATACGCAGGACAGGGTGCGCGACTGTTTATGAAAGTGGAGCACTAAGATATCTGATCAACCAAAAGCAATTAGTGTCGTGTACCAAAATGTGCTTCTCTAACCAACATTACAGTTTACCCATATATAGATTATGGTTTCCTCCTTTCAAACGCCTTCTTCAAAGTCCTCTTCAACCTGAAACTATGGAACAGTCCGCCTGACTGGTGAATGGTGGTGAGATCATACAGACTGCAAAAAAGTGACTTCCCTATTCTGTAGTGTGACTTCTTCCCACTTCCCATTACTTGATGCTACTGCGAAACAACTGTGTAGAGGAGCTTTCATTTACCCTGCTTCATTAAGCCTGGCTGGAAACAGACAGCTGCTCACTCACCCTCAGGCCCCTGAATCACACTCTCTCTGAATTCTTTTCATATACACATAACAGTTTGGAGCAGCCTTTGAGTGATGCCTTTTACATAACATCATGCAGTCTTCCATAATGTAAACTCCACTCAATCAGTGGTGCTCCACTTGTGTCATTATCCAAATTCCAAGTCAAACAGTAAATTTAAAAAATAAAAAAAAAAAGATCAATTTGTTTGACTGATGCATATTTACAGTGCTAAGCTGTGCCCACTTCCATTTTCATATTCTTTGCCTCAGTGTTCAGAGAAGTTTGCCTTCCTGTTGAATGTAATGATAAATGTACCACGATACAGGACACTGTCAACTATACACACCTATTTCTTTTAAACATCATGAGTGCTATATGGCAGAGAAGTACACATAAAAAGAAATGAAGTGAAGACAACTGCCTTTTGTGTGACATTCATCCTCCGCAGGGCCATCAATTCCATTGCAGTCTGGCTCATTTGGACTATAGTGAAACAGTAGCTACAGCTGCCTGGATGTATAGAAGATCTGTCATTATGCAAGGAGTGCCGACTTTTGAGTCAAACATTCAGGTAAGATGTGAAAGAAGCAGCACAGACTTTCTAAAAGAAAGCACCTCCACTTACAAATGAAGCTGTCTATTTAACTGTGAAGGAACTGCCAAAATTTGTTTTCTATGGCTGGATGACGCTGGATGGATTGGACATTTTTTATGGTATGTTTGTTATTATGTGGTAGTGCTACAGCCAATGCCAGCTGTGCCTGACTCTGTTTTCTGCCTCTCCTCACAGCTGCGACTAGATATGCACATGGCAGCATGCATTTTTCTGACTGAAGTAGCATTTAAGGTAGTTCAAGAGCTAAACACCTTAGGGAGGCTGATGTGGACGGATGGAGCAGAGATTTAAATGAAGCAAAGGACGGTGCACCTATGAATGAAAGAGCTCAAAAACACAGACACACAAAAAAATGCAAGTGAACAACAGCAATAGTGTGTGATGCTCTATGAACATTCCAGCACAGCCTCCACAGAAATGCGTTAAAGGCCTTTTTGTCCAGTGAATTACCTCATCAGCACTCACGGCTCACATGGAACCTCTGACACATCAGCATGCACTAATGGGTGAAAGACACCAGTGCACTCTTTGTGCAGATTCATGCATACATGTATGCACGCTCAAAATCAGGGTACCAACCTTTTCTAGCAGGAGCTTGACACATAAGACGTGACCCTCAAAACAGGCAGACATCAGTGGAGTAAACCCATGTTTGTCTGGAGCCTGTGGAAGGAGCAGACGGGAGAGGAATAAGTAGGAGACAGAAAAAGATACACAAAATTTGGAAATATATGAGCAGAACATAAGAAAATTTTGGTTTTGGGAGACAAAACAGAGACTGTATATTGGTACACCTTTAAACCCTCGCATTTGACTAGCAGATAATTTTAACTAAAAGGCTCCAGGGCTCTCTAAGGTTAAATGTGAGAAGGGGTTTTCCAGCATATCCTCCGCATGAGGTCTGCAATAAAAATTGTTTCCTTTTTTGTTAAAGAGGGGCCTAATATAGACACTTAAATATATTTTAGATTATCAGATGGCCAAACAGACATAACAGACTTCTGTTAAGTAAGGTAACACACTTGCTGCCCTAACTGTAAGCAGACTAACTATGGTTATGAACATAGTCCCTCACAAGAATACCACTATGAGCCATAAAAAACCCTGGTGACATCTGGCCAGCTAACGCGTTAGAAGAGCCAATGAACAGTAGGTGGAAAGTATAAGATAAACCATTTTCTGAGCCAAGCTACTTTTGTTTAAAATAAACAAATAATACTTGTGTCAAACCAGGCAGTCTGACTATGGACTCGGACAGTAAAGCAAACACAGGCACTGTTATTTTTGTGGTCACTGTAGCCCTGAACAGTAGGTAAATTTATGCAAAAAGAATGCAGCTGAGATAGTTGTTTTGACTCTTACATTGATATCTGCCCCCTTAGAAAGGAGGAACTCCACCACATCTGCCTGACCGAAGTCTGCAGCATAATGCAGCGGCTTCCTTCCACCGTCCAGGGTCCGGTTAACATCCTCAGCCTGAAGAGGAGAAAAAGCACACATTAACAAAGACAAGATCTCCTACCTCAGCAGTGCAACAAGCCAGTCTTGTCATTTTGAGCTTAAAAAATAAAAATAAAAATGAAAAATCTTCCATCTAAAAACATGGAGGAAATAAAGCATTTGTGTTATGTATAGTTCTAGTTATTCAGCAAAATAACATCACATTTATCATATGATTTATTTGATGCTTGGGCCCATAGTGAAAGACAAATCAGTCCCTGTGAGGGCTGTCAGTCCTGACTCTTTCTCAAAAATGTATGAATAACTAATTGTCTGCATAGGGATGAAGGAAGTGAAGCAAAAAAAAAAAAAGCATTCATCAGCTCAGAAAATAGGTCTCCTTGTGTGAATATAGGAGCACAAGAAGCCTTGGAAGGTCTTCTAACAAGATTAATATCTTGTTACCAAGACCTTCTTATTAAAACACCTGAGCTGGGGATGACAGAACTCATTTGGTTATTTGGTTCTCCTGGGGCAACTAAGATCAACTCTAATGAGATGGCAATAAAATGACAGAACAGGCAAATAGCAGTGAGAGATACTATGTATTATTGTTATTAAAATTTGTATGAGCTTACATATTACATGGAATTCTAATTTTAATAACATTATATGTTGTCATTTCCTGGTTCTAATTCATACATTAAATTTCTTATATATTCTGACAGCATCAAATGAAGACTCAACTGGCTACAGCAGACATTTTGAATTAAGATGGCAGTAAAGTCACATCTAGTATTATCAAATAACTGCTGTGAAAAGGGCTCAACATAATCTTGGAAGTATAGTACTCTAGTTTCATGCAAACCTAAAACCTAAGGTTACACTTTTTTTGTCATGAAGTTTCTACATTTATTTATTTTTTCTACAGTTTGCCCTTTCTTGGGGTCAAATGACCATGATGATCGCTTGCACACAGCCTGTTCTGTGATCACCAGATCATTCTGAAACAACACAATCCACACTGCAGCACTCCCCGCATCACCTCACTCTTATCAAAACTTTGTTTGGTCAAATTCAACATACTGAACACATTTCACTTTACACCCAGTCCCTCCTCAGCGAATGCTTATAAAATAAAGAGTTTAATTTACACTGTAGAAAAAGGACACCGCACTGTAGTCATTTTAATTTTTTTTTTTTTTTTTTTTAGCATAGTTAATGATACAAGTACAATTGGAACATTAGAAATGAGAAAAGTCTTCTCTCTTTTCAAAAGCTACTAACTGTAATCATGAGTTGATATCAGTCCTTTGTAGTGATGGTTTAAATAGACAACCACTGTGTATTAAGCTTGCTTTAAAATGCAAATCTATCTTGTACCCATGTGTCCTGCAGTGCACCGCGTTGACTACATTTAAAAGTGCAAAGCAGATGAATAATGCGGGAAGTCAACTATTGATTCAAGAGTTTGATTAAAAATGCAAATAGTTTCACGCACTGTGAAACTTAAACTGGAAAGTACAGTTTACCAAAGAGGCTACGGTTGTCCCCAAAAAAAAAAAAGAAAAGAATAGAAAAGAATTGATACCCTGATACTAATTGACCCTAAAAATACTATCAGATTACATACTCATTTGTAACACTATCGTTTTTAACAGCTCCTCCTCCTAACACACAATTTCACACAGTCACTCCCCTCATTGACAGCTGACGTAGCTGATGTGGGCCACTGAACAACAGGCTATGAGGAATTTGAAGAGGTCATTTAAGGTCCCCTTTCAGGAACATTGAAAGTAGTAGCTAGCGGTTATGGCTAATAATAGAATAATAATATGGGAACTAGGCAGCAAACATTATCAGTCTCATCTGTCTGTAATGTCAACAGACACTGTTAACAGGACAACAATTACTTGTGTCTAAAAACTGTTATGTTTCTCTTTAAGTCACAAATTGAAGCTGAGAAAAGTTTATTAGTAACTACATAGAAAAAGTGCTTCTCTTTTCTCAGAAGTCACCGACTGTAATCATGAACTTATATCAATCATTTCTAGTTACAGTTTTTGTCATTCGGGCCTGCACTTTTTAGGGCCTTATGTAGCAAGATTGCTGTAAACATGCAAAACTATCTTGTCCCCGGGATTTCGGTGTTGGATTAAACTATACATTGTTTCACGAATTTCGAAGCTAGGATGGCTATTTTACAAATGTAATACATTAGTGAACCATACTTCGTGAATAAAGCAAATGTAGACGAGTACATACTAATTTAAGGGGCTTAACTGAGTGTCAATCTATCCAGCTACAGCTTAACAAAGTCCGTATGGAGGGGTGTTTCTTACGGTGAGGCTGTTTAAAAAAAAATGCCCGTTTTATAGAAGCAGGTCTGCGTAGTAAGTACTGGCAAAGACTTTCATATCAGTCTTTTCCAAAAACGGCATGCGGTGAGTGAACGGCGCTGCTGCGTTTAGCCGAGCCTCCATCTCCTAGACTACCGCTGAGACCACCGCCCACAAAGCTGGCTAGACACTGGGCCTGTCTGCTCGATTAGCCGCTAGCAGACAGCTAGATACTTGTCACAACACGCTTGCATAAGATAGTAATATGCATTTTCTAGTAATGTATATACTATACTTAAAACAGCTATATTGCCGCTGGTGCCAAGAACGGTTATCCGTACGTGTCACGTACCAGCTGATGCCACAGTTGGTTAGCTAACCAACAAGTTGCTCTCAGCGGAAAGTGGCAATTGTTTAATCTAAAACGCGTTTCGTCGCCCGTGAAACGAATTCAAAGTCAGTTACGAGGTTCATAAATTACCATTAATGATACGGATCCAGCATGTCCTTACAGCTTGTCAATTCTGGGTAACCTAACTTAACATTGCCTAACTCCAGCTAACGCTAGCTCACTAGCAGCACTGGTAACTAGCGCTGATTACCTCAGCTATGCTACCAGCAGTCAAAAACGAACAACTCACTGAATGGCAAGTCAGATAACCGCCAACTTACCGTTCCCAGTTTGGCTTTGACCTCATCCAGGTCCCCAGTCTTCAATGCCCACATCAGTTCTTTATCACCCATCTTCTTGTGGCTGGTCGGTGCTGCACCTTCCTTGTTGTACTGCCGGGGATTTGACAAGTTAACTGCTAATGTGTTAAAAGTTAGCTAGCTTCGGCTAGAAAATACTGCTCTCGTCAAGGCTAATGCGGTTTCGGCTAAATATAGAGCCGTTTGAATACTCGGGATAATAATTTTTGTTCGATTGGCGACCCAGCGAGGAGTGACAGAGGGGAAAAATGGTTCAGGAAAAGTTCTAAACGGCCAAGTAGCGGACAGGTATCCGCCTTTCTGCGATCTAGAAATACTTCCGATGCCCTCACCCGGAAGAGAATATTTAAGGGGAACTTTTATATTGTTTTTAAGTGATAAGATAAAGTTACTTAATGAAGCGCATTTTCTGGATATCCCTAATGGCATTTGTAAAAATTATTTCATTTCCTAAAACATATACAGCACATTAATAAGATTCTATGTTACCAAGTGGAAATTCATATTCTTATTGTCACCCTCCTAAAATAATGGCCTAAATATTTTTTTTTTTTAACGAAAAGTCTTTTTTTTGCCTAAATCATCATATTTTCAATTTTTGGTTCAGTTATTTGTGTGTAATGGAAAAACCAGAAAAAAAAAAAAACAGACATAGGGCATTATTTTAGGAAGGTGACGTTATATGGGTCTCGATCGTATTTATGCATTTTCCCACATCATATATCATCATATCTGAGTTTTATTCGCCTTTCCACTGTTTTTCATTGTTCAGCAATGTTGAAGTGTACCCAGTGAATAAAAAAACTACATTTAATTTCACTAGTTAGTCCTATAAGAAAATAAAACGAATTAAACGCAATAAATGTAACCACATATTGCTAGAGTTTCTAGGCCTACTTGCAAATGGCAGACGCAAACCATGTTAAAGTATCTTCACATGCTATGCTAAACCACAATACCACAGTAACCGAGAGAAGTCAAAACGAGGGTTTCACGTGTCTTTAAATAACTGTGACAGACCATATCCTGTGACACACCATATCTTATTTTCTTCAAAAAGCAACACTTAGATGACCACTGAAATGTGTTTCAGTTTTTGTTTTTTTAAGAGCACAACCCGTTCGTGCAACATTATTTTCATGTTAAAAAAAAAGCCAAAATGGAACGTTTTATTTTACAAAATGTAAATCAATTATTTATTTATTCACTTGTTCTTCTATATTTATCTTCACCTGTAAGTGGTTTTATTATTACAACACAAAAACACATGAAGTCAAAAGAAAGAACACATATATACTCCCTGGTCATTTTATTAGGTACACTTGTCCATCTGCTTCTTAACACAAATATCTAATTAGCAGATCACATGGTAGCTACTCAGTGTGTTTAGGCTTGTAGACATGGTCAAGATGACCTGCTGAAGTCTGAAAACTACCAAGTGAGTGGCAGTTCTCTGAGAAAAAATGGCTTGTTGATACCAGAGATCAGAGGCCAGACTCGTAGAAGGGCAACAGTAACTCAAATGACTGCTTGTTACAACCAAAGTATACAGAAGAGCAGAAAACCACACCAGCAGTCAGCTAAGAAGAGGAAACTGTGGCCACAATTCACAAAGGCTCAGCAGAATTGAACAGAAAGTTGCAAAAATGTTCCCTGGTCAGAATTTGGCATAAACAACATGAACGCATGGATCCATCCTGCCTTAAATCAACAGTTCAGGCTAGTGGTCTTGGTGTAATGGTGAGGGGGATATTTTCTCGGCACAATTTGGGCCCTTCAGTACAAACTGAGTAACTTTTAAATGCCACAGCCTAGTATAATCTGAGTATTGTTGCTGACCATGTCCATCCCTTTTTAACCACAGTATACCCAACTTTTGATATCTTCCAGCAGGACAGCTTGCCATGTCACAGAGCTCAGATTACCTCAAACTGGTTTGTTGAGTTTACTGTACTCAAATAGCCTTCATAGTCACCAGATCTCAATCCAATAGAGCACTTTGGGATCTGGTGGAACGGGAGATTTGCATCATGAATGTGCAGCTGACAAATCTGCAGCAACTCCGTGATGATATCATGTCAGTATGGATCAGAATCTCGTGGAAATGTTTCCCAATACGTGAGCATGGTTTCACGTCATTATTTATTTCCACAAAACAAATGCCACATGCATTGCTGGTTCATCCTTGCTCTGACATATGCCATTTAAGAACAGCTCAATCAGCTCCTGATAAGTAGGGCCAGCTGCAGAAAGCAACACTGCAAGGGTGTGAAAAGACCAATTATTACTTAACCCTTAAAGGATCAAGGTCAGAGTAATAAGTTTAAAGCCTACAATTGCCTCTTTGCCCGTTGAGCCACTGAACTCCTAAAGCTGCTTTCATTCTTCCAATGAAACCAGCTAAACATATCTTCTCCAATGCCCCCCTCCTTGTGAAATATAGGTGATGACAAAATCTTGTCGCATTATCATTAGATAAATGAAATCACTTTCTTGGAAAACTGATCTAGAGGAAGAAGATGACAATAAAAGATACAATTCTGAGAAAATTCTATATGGCAGTACTAATGAAATTTAACTGCTCTCCCATCCCCTTACATAGTTTCCTTTAACACCATACCTCCCCCAGTATCCTCTCCAATATGTGAACACATATATTAAAGACTGAGTAGGTGAAACACAGGTATTTAAACCCTTTTACGTGACAATAAAAAAAAGATTTTCCAGTTTATGTTACAGATTTTAGATCCTAATAGTTAATAAGGACAGTGATGACTACTGCCCAGACTTCCCCTGCTTGCCATGCTAATGTGACACACAGAACTTGAATAAATTGAATCCCATAATGGGCTACAAATTCATATGAAGTCTAAATTAATTATAGTCAATTGCAAGTATTCATGGTTATAATGAAGAGATCTGCATACTAATGGTACTGTAGAATGTAGTCAAATTTCCTCAATTCACATAGCCATCAGATGAATGGAAAATTAATAAGATTCTCTAGGTTTTCAGATTTAGTATTATTTGTAATGAAGGTGAAAAAATGTACTTTTATAATACTAAAAAGAGCATACTTTAGTTGTTACTGTGGCAAAAGTGAGCTCCAAGTTTGTGAGAGTGCTGCAGATTTATTTAATGTACAGGCACCAGAGAGGAATTTTCCACCTGACAGAAATGTTAAAGTAATTCTATCCATAGGCATGACAGTATGGCACCTCCATTTTTCAGTCTATTAGCAGTGCCCAGGCAGCAGAAATGTGCTATGCAACTGTGTCCATTAAACCGTCCAGACATTCCCTCTCCTCTCCAGCTATTCAAAACATCCATCCATCCATTTTCTTCTGCTTATCTGGGGCCAGGTCATGGGGGGGGGGGGGGGGGGGGGGGGGGGGGGGGGGGGGGGGGGGGGGGGGGGGGGGGGGTGGCAGCCTAAGCAGAGAAACCTAGACCTCCCTCTCTGCAGCTGCCTCCTTCAGCTTATCTGGGGGAACACTGAGGTGTTCACAGGCCAGCCGGGAGATATAATCTCTCCAGTGTATCCTGGGTCTGCCCCAGGGCCTCCTCCCCATAGGACATGTCCAGAACACCTCACTCATGAGGCGCCCGGGAGACATCCTAGTCAGATGCCTGAAACCACCTCAACTGGCTTTGAAGTCAAGGAGTCAATTTTGAGCCCTCTCAGATGACTGTGCTCTTCATCCTGTCTCTAAGGGAGAGGCCAGCCACCCTTCAGCCACGATCTTGTTCTTTCAGTCACTACCCAAAGCTCGTGACAACAGGTGAGGGAAGGGACATAGAATGACCCTTAAATCGACAGCTTTGCTTTTATTCCCAGCTCTCTCTTCACCGCAATGGATCAGTACAGTGTCCACATCAGTGCAGCTGTGGTTCCAATGCATCTGTCAATCTCCTTGTCCCCTCTTCCCTCACTCATAAACAAGACCCTGATATACTTAAACTACTCCACTTGGGGCTGGAACTCATCCCTGACCTGGCGTGGGAACTCCACCCTTTTCTAGCTAAGACCCATGGCCTCAGATTTGGAGGTGATACTTCTCATCCCTGCTGCTTCACACTCGCCTGCCAAATGCTCCAGTGCAAACTGGAGGCCACCACCTGATTAAGTCAACAGGACCACATCATTCACAAAAAGCAGAGATGAGATGAGGTCACCAAGGTCGAAGCCATTCTGTCAATAAAAATTATGAACAGCAATTCCAAGAAGGCTGGATACTCTGAGCTGTAATTTGGAACATAAGCGCAAACAAGAGTTAGGACCTGTTCCCCAACATAAAGGTGCAGGGAAACAAGAACTCTCCCCAGGCCCGGCTCTCGGGTGGGGCCCTGATAACCCTATCCTCAGGATAAACTGTTTCCTTGATTTTCCTCTCATAAGGGTCGTCTGCATCGCTCTTCATCTGTTCAAAACATTCCTGAGATAATAGTCAGCAGTGCAGCTGAACCTCCCCGTAACTACAAAAGCACTCAAAAGCCATTACAGTCAGTTTTAATAATAATTAATTCTCATAACCTCTGCAGTACGTCAATTAGACATTTCTTCATGGATCAAATACAACCATTTTATGAGGACTATTTTCCTCAGTCAGAGATTATAATTAATGCTTTAAAGTTGAAATTGCACATTTTGGGTCTCTAATTGTGCATGAACACTTTGTTGAACAGTATCCACCAAAGAACACATAAGAACTTCTACAAGTACACTTATGAAGTAATAACACTGAAGCATTTCAAGCTTGGAAAAATGGGTTTTACTTAGCTGCAGACTGACACCATATGACTGTAAGTCAGCTACATCAATCCCATTTTCCTTTTATATTTCCCTTAAGAAGTCTAAAGGTTAATTTAAAAAAAAGGTTTAACCAGTTTGCCAGTATGTTGTATGTTTCCAACTGTTTAATGAAGCTACTCAATTTTTAATAAATGCTTTTAATCTATTGTAAGATGCATGGCAAAGCATTGCTGTTCATGCTTGTTTAAAAACAATGTAAAATGCAAACAAAAACACTTTCCATGATTAGTACATTTATTTCAAATAGTTTAAGAATATGGTTGCAATTATTTTGTTTTTCTTATTGATAATCAATCTTATTAAAATAACAAAACAGGCAATGCTTGATTTATCTCTTAATAGTCTCTGTCTTCTCCAGTCTGTCTGTAACTGCCTTAAGTGCACTGGCCCTGAAGATCAGTTCTTCAAATCAGGTTATAAATATAGAGTTTCCATTTTTTAAAAAGGATAGAAAGTAAATTTGTAAAACAGTCTACTATTTTTAATCTGTGGATTAATACAGTTTTGGTGGGGTCTTAATTAGAGCAGATGGGCCAGTGTATGTGGCATTGACTCAACTGAAGCTACCATGCTCATTCCCCTATTGATGAAGGAATATTTCAGACTCACTTGTGTGTTTTAAATAGTCTTCAGCCTTATCTAAGTCCCCTGAACTTTTAGTTCAATACAGAATGATAAATATGTTAATAGAAGTTTAATGTAGACCTTCTCATTAATGCAGATCTCAAATAAATGAGTGTCATTCCCTGTATAAATGCTTAACGAAGCCCGGACTGTGCTATCATAAAGTGTAGTCCCCATAAAAGTCAAAGCCTGATTTAAATTTGGCTGATATCCTCTTATAGTTAGCCTTCCTGTCATGGTCCCCCATCCTTTCAGGCGCTGACCCACGCTCACTCTGTCTCTACCTACCTGCTCTATCTGTCTCTCTTAGTCGTGTGTGTAGGTGTGAGTGAACTAACTTTGCATAACTCTTACCAGATGTGGGCGTGGTCACCCCAGATTCCACTGGCAAATATATACAGTATATAAGCCTGGGTGCATCATTCCATTACTTATTGGATTGTTAAGCTACACAGTGTTGTTGTATAACTTGCATCACCTAGCTGATGCATTGCTATTTGTCTTGCCTGTCCTCTTCCAGTGCAGATTCCTTTCTAGTGTGCCTGCCTGTCTAGCTTCTGGAAATACTTTTCTGATCCACTCTTGCCCTGCAGAAAATTTTTCTCCCAAGACTGCCCCAGTAGAAATGAAAGACCACTTGCCTGAATCCAAGCCTGTGTCTGTGAAAATTGATGAGAACTTAACATGAATACTAAACTGTGAAATCAGAATATACTTACCTGATTCTAAAACCTGTAAGACCCGAGTATACTCACCAATCCTCAGATTCAGCGGTACTAGACTTGATCTTGTGAAGAAATAATATTCCTGAATTGCTGCATACACTAATCTGATATCTTCCTCAAGTTGTTCATTAAATTGTTGAACTTTTTTCCCAGTGCATCCTGCAACTGAGCAGTTCTTTTGCACAAACCTTGACACTTCACCAGTGCTGTACTGCTTCCGGTGAGGTTGTACTTTTAACCTTGAATATCAATTTGGGTAAGAGGATCAAGTTGCAGGGAACCAGATTTTGTTGAGCAAAGCACGCAGTGAGTAACAGTTTTGGTGGTGTGGTAAAAAAAAAAAAGTCATTTTCAAAGTGCTGTGAGCAGACATATGATGGCAAGGGCCTCAATTTAGGCCATTTGTGCCAAATGTTCTCCCAGGATGTTACAACAAAACATGCATTAAAGGTTTCATTCTAGGAGACAAATTCACAGTGCACAACCCCATGAATGTCAAAAACAGCCACGATCCTGTTTGCATTCCTGGACTGATGACCTTCGGGCTCGGACACTGTGAACTCTGACACTGAAAATTGTTCTATCTGGGTCACAGCCCAGCTCTCATCACCAGTGATGTCTCTTGACGTGACAGGTCAGTTTGACACAGAAGTTGATGGCTGCTCTTTGCGCAAGTTTGAAGTCCATATTGTAATTACAAAAACAAACAGGAGAAATCTAAAAGTAGCAGCCACAGCTGAAGTCGTCCAGAGGTGAATAAGGAAAGGGGAGATTAATGAGCTAAAATTAAACAAGATATGATTTTAGTTTATATAGGCAAAGTCACAGAACTTACTAATCTAACAGAACGCTAATCTATCGCAGGGATAACACAGAGAAACAGATAACCATTCACTTTCACACCTACTGTATGAACAGTTTAATCTAACCACATGCATGTTTTTTGCCTGTGGGAGGAAGCTGAGCATGCAAACTGCAAACGGAAAGGCTTCAGCTGGCTGGTGGCTGTTAGACTCTTGCTGTGAGGTGACAATGCTAACCACCACACCACAGTGCAGTCCAGAACTTTGCCTTTGTACCCTGTATACCAAAGAAAGAAAGAAAGAAAGAAATTGGATGATAAACAGTCACAATGGATATTTTTGGAATACTGGTTCCTCCATAGAGGAAGTAAATAGAGGAATCTCATTCCCAGCACTAGTGCAGTATATTTTCAAGGATTCTTTATTGTTATTTGCAACAAATTTCCATGCAGTGGAACAAAATCTGTCCTCAGGTTCCAGTGTTGCTGTAATGCCAGCACTAATGATCACTATTAATGTCTTTATTTATTACAGATAACCATTTGGTCACCTGTTAAAATTGGAAAAGTAAATCTTCATTCACTTTTGCCTGTATAGGTACTAACATCAACAATATGTAATTGATTAAGCATCTGAAAAATTCTGATATGCTGCAAAGATATAGCAAAATCTGTACAATGCAAAGATATAAACTGATAGCTTAGGAGTCTGAGAATTGTTCAGTGTCTAAGCCTACGCACTGGTTAATTAAAGAAGAGTGAAAGTCAGACTGTTTGCAAGGGAACATTGTATCTCCACAAATTCTCCCCTTCAAATGTATCATCTTCATCACGTTGTTGATTATTGTACTGAAGGGTAATCCATACTTGCTAAATTGGTTTAATCCATCTATCTCAGTTGTACATGGCCTTGTCTTTACCATGGCTAAATGTAATGTGATTAGTGAGGCCTGCTGTGACTGTCACAGGCACCCAAGGTATCTGCTGCAGTCCCAGCACAATCCTGGGGACGCACTGAAAATCACCTAAATGTCAGGTCTGTTTGCAAAGACAGCAGTTACTAAGCCACCTACTTCTCCAAGACTGTCAGGAAATGGGGGCACATACAGGCTACACCAATCATGAAATGTAAACTTTAAATAATAACTTTGGCTATTTTCTCTATTTTTTTATATTGTATATAAATCTGTATGCTGTTAGAAAGGCACACCTTGTCAGTCAGATAAGGTTCCTTTATTTAGGAGGATAAGGGCGCTACTATGTACAAGCAACATGACAGACTAATAATAGCAATCTGAACCTGTCAAATCAGGGGTCATGAAGAAACTTGAAGAATCTGATGGATTCCTAGAACCCTTTTTTTTTTGAGCTGGAGTACTCAGAGGACAAAACACAAGAGACATGCTGAGAGTGTTATACAGATATACAATTGCCTGCTGATGCAAAAACAAGATTAATGAGAGTAAATCGAAACAGTAACAGGGCAGTTGCTGGCCATAAATAAACAAGGCACTGAGCTGCAGGATTTCTTGGTAGAACTCCAGAATCCAGGGTACTTCATGACCATATGTAACACCCATAGACTGTATCTTAAAGATGGATATAGTCACTCTGACATCACACAATAATGAGCTAAGTGTTTTGGCTAACACCATGCTGGGTGTTTTGAAACCAGAAGTGACAGAGTAGAGGCTGGAGTGTTAACAGCTAAGCTAAGCAAACCTAGCTAGCAACATGCATCCATAGACACAGACACCTGTTAATTACTTAAAAGTTGTATCAGCACACAACAGGTAAGTTATTTATCTATTTCTGATCCTTGAACTGGTGAAGGTGAAGGCTAGCAGACACCTGCTACAGCCACATGCGTTAGTAAGAGTGACCATGCTTCACTCCTGACTTTAAGCCTTTGCCTTTAAATTGGGCATTTTCACATGAAAGTCCATGGGATTGGCTCTCTTTTGGAGTCAGCCTCAAGTGTTCAGCATGCCAGAGCCCCAGAATTGAAGACTTTCTTCCACAGAGAGAAAATGACTTTTTTATAATAAAGAAAGATATACTATGTTTTTTTCTTTATAAGAAAACAATGATGCACATTCTGTCAAGCTTTACATACAAAGACCGTGCTTGTTATAGTGAGATCAATTAATTGTTGGGTTTTTATCTTTTAATAGTGTTTCATGTCATTAAAAATATAGGAAATTGCCAAACTTATTCTGAAATAATTTGCCTTTAATGATTAGCCTTGAATTTAAAGGTAGCGTCTGTAAAATATCCCCACTAGATGTCAGTAGATTGCAGACTGCAGTCAACTGAAATTTGTTTTCCTGAAGTGCATAGTCCTAGCTACGGTGGTCACTGTAGGACAAATAACTCTGGCAGCTTTTCATCTGTAGTAAGTATAGGCTGTCAATTCACTGTTTACCTCAACTGGGTCTCTATTTACTCTGGAGGAGGCTGTAAATCTTTATGAAAGGAGTCTGACGTGAGTCAAAAGTCAGTGATATCCTGAACTTTTTTGTCGATAAGCACTGCTGTTTTTGCTGGAGTTAGGTGCTGTTAGCCAGTGTTAGTGAAACTTTTTCTGAAATGGATGTAACGTTGTTGGACTTGAATAAACTCTCATAAAATGTGAGAATCTAATCAAACTTCTAAAAGTGTGATTTTTTTAAAAGTCTTATTTTTAGGAGATGAGAGGATTGCATGTCTAATCTGCTGACGATACATAATTGCAACAGTATTAGGAATAAATAAGCATGTATATGCATATTTTTGTATGTTAGAACCCTGACTTCATTTCAGGAAATGAGGCTTGAGTTGAAGAGGAAGAGGTTGAGGTGGAAATGAGGGAGGAGAGAGTAGTGGTGGAGGAGGAGAAAGACATAATGAGAAATAGATGATGAAAATATAAACGCCTAAATATATAGTTGGGGAACTCCATTACTAACTATTCAATTTAATTCAATTTTATTTATATATGATGATGATACTTTATTGATCCCACAATGGGGAAATTACAGTTACCAGAACACCCATCCAAGAAGACAAACAGAACAAACATGGGGAGATTGGTGAACTGTAGCCATGCTGCCCCCCTTATATAGCGCCAAATCACAACAAACTCCACAGGGTTCTGTGCTGGGGCCAGTTCTGTTTACACTATACATGCTTCACTTAGGCAGTATTATTATAATACAGTAAGACACAGTGAGCATTTTGATTGTGATACAGATGATACACAGCCATATCTATCCATAAAACCAGATGACACAAATCAACTCATTAAACTACTGTACAAGCATGTCTTAAAGACATAAAGGCATGGATATCCCATAATTTTCTTCTTCTGAATTCAGATAAAACTGAAAACTGTTTTTATATTTGGCCCTAAAACTCTTCAAATACTTTGGATGGCATTAATACACATTGAGCAATCTTTATTGATCAGGATTAAAGAAATATGTAGGACTGATTTTTTTTTTCATCTTTGCAGTAGCTCTAAAATTAGCAACAGCTTGTCTCAGAACAATGCTGGAAAAATGAATTTGTGCATTTCTTACTTATAGACAGGACTACTGTAATTCATTATTATCCAGTTGTTCTAAAAGTTCCCTAAAAAAAACACTTAATCCAAAATGCTGCAAGGAGAGCTCTGACAAATACAAGAAAAAAAGATTATATTTCTCACATACTGGCTTGTCTTTATTGGCTCACTGTTGAAGCCAGAATTTAATTTAAAATCCTTCTCCTCACATACAAGGTCTTGAATATCTTGAATAATCAGGCCCCATCATATCTTAAGGACTTCACAGTACCAAATTATCCTAATAGAGCACTCCGACTGCAGGTTTCCTTGTGGTTCGTAGAGTCAAAGCAGAATGGGAGGCAGGGCCTTCAGCTATCAGGCTCTTCTCTTTGGAAAACTAGCTTACAGTTTGAATTATAGAGACAGAAAACATCTCTACTTTTGACATTAGACCTAAAACTTTATTTTTTTTGATAACGCTTATAGTTAGGGCTGGATCAGGTGACCCTAAACTATCCCTTAGCCGTGTTGCTATAAGCTCAGACTGCTGGATTTTATGTTGTTATATGTTTTAATTACACTGTGATGCACTGAGTACTTCTTCTTCACTATGCAGACATTTATATACCACTGCAGCATATCATTGAATTTTTTTGCCTTCTCTTTTCCTTAGTCTGCATTTTTTCCCATTTCCCTATGATCTCCTTTTTGTTTTCACTTCTCTTTATTTTATTTTTCTCCCCTCAGCTCCAACTGGTCATGGCAGATGGCTGCCTCTGCCTTGTTCTTCCAAAGGATTTTTCTTGTTCAGAGGAGTTTTTCCTTCCCACTGTTGCAAACTGCTTGCTCAAGGGGGTGGGTCATCTGATTGTTGGGGTTTTCTCCAGAGCACTGTAGGGTCTTTACTCAGAGACCAAGAAAGTCAAAAACACTTGCTAAAGCATACACTCACTTGACCTGATCTATATTTTTGTAGTTAATGTTCAAATTCAGCGAACAAGAGGATGCATTTTAAAGCTTTTTCTTAATGTTTAAATATAAAGAAATTCATCTGAAAATTTGACAACCTGTGAAAACCTTAAAACATACCTTGAAAACTTAGTGTTCAGTGTAACAGGCTGGTTAGTATCACTTTTTTGTATTAGTGTGCTAGTCTGAGTGAGCATACTTGGGATGGAGTCAGATTTCACAGTCTGATTTCAATCACCAGTTAACAATAATGTTTATGGTTTGCTGGTGCTGCAAATCTATTTAGTTTCATCTCAGCCTTTTTTTTGTTTTTGCTGCATATGCTGTTGGAAATGAGGTTAATGAGAGTGCTAAGAGGGAGCCAGAGCAGTTAAGTTGTGGGCCAGAGAAAATTCTCTGTGGTTGATCTGCAGATTACTCATTGCATCAGTCACGACATTAAAACAGCTGAAAAGTGAAATAAATAGACAGCTTGCTACAATACAGTGTTCTCCTGTGTTGGGTATTGACACATGCCACCCACTTAAAGAAGTGTTGCCTACCATCACACCCCATAGCAATGGCACACCCCAAAGTTGGTCCCTTGACCAAGACATCGCACCCGGTCAAACTACATAAACTGCTCAGGAAAGGCTTGTGAAGCATAACAAACACCAAGATATTGTTCTGCCTTCCAAACTAACCAGATCCTAATCAAATCTAGCACCTGTGACATGCTCAAAGGATCTGTTGCTGACATTCTGGTGTCAGACAGCGCAAGATCCCCCTAAAGGTCTTTTCTTTGCCTTGAGAAATTAAAGATGTTTTGGTAGTACAAGTGGACCTGCACATTATTAAGGGGGGATTTTATTATTGTGGCTGATGGGTGTAATGTTTTCATCTTTTTTTATTACAGCTTTTAGGCATACATAAAATTATGTCCTATTATAAAATTATGTAATGTTATACAAAACTTTTCTCTCTCTCTCTCTCTCTCTTTCTCTCTCTCTCTCTCATATATATATATATATATATATATACATATATGTGTGTGTGTGTGTGTGTGTGTGTGTGTGTGTGTGTGTGTGCATCTAAGAATTCTAAGAATTGTCACAACAAAGGAAGAATTCTACCAACACACTGAGTATATATATATATATATATATATATATATATATATATATATATATATATGTGTGTGTGTGTGTGTGTGTGTGTGTGTGCATCTAAGAATTCTAAGAATTGTCACAACAAAGGAAGAATTCTACCAACACACTGAGTATATATATATATATATATATATATATATATATATATATATATATATATATATATATATATATATATATTAGGGGTGGGACTTTAACGCGTTAATTTCGATTAATTAATTACAGGGAAATTAACGCGTTAAACATTTTAACGCATTTTAATCGCACTTTGCACCGTGGAACGTTTCTCAGTGCACGAGTTCCCGGCATACAGATTATATCGACGCACAATGTCCAAATTAGGGGCCGCATCCTGCGAAGGACCCGGCCCACGTCTTTCGCAGCCCACGAACACCACAAAGGCCGGAAGTGAGCGGCTAGCCTTCATATCAGCTGCCGTCACCTCTGCGTAGCTCATGTCGCCTAGCAACCGTGAGTGCGAAGCACAGATGTTTAAAGCAGCTGTTAAACGGAGAACGAACTTTTTCTCCTTTTTGTGGTTTAATTTTAAGTCTTTAATTCAAAATAAGCTGTTAAAACAAGCATAACACATTTCAACATCAAGGAATACAGCTGAGCGAATGATTAATTTCCAACTATAACAAGTGAGACATTAATGTTGAATAAAACTATCCAGTTATGATGCTTAACTTTAATTTCAGGAGTTTGCTTATCACAGGAGCACTTCCACCCTTCGTTGGTCTGTGTAGTAGACTGGTGGGAAAATAAACAAAATTTTGAAGTTTAAGCTTATGTATATTGATTCATTCATCAACTAAACTTAAATTAATATTTCTCATGTCAAATATTGAAATGCGATTAAAATGCGATTAATTTTGACTAATTAATTACAAAGCTTGTAATTAATTCGATTAATTTTTTTAATCGAGTCCCACCCCTAATATATATATATATATGTGTGTGTGTGTGTGTGTGTGTGTATATATATATTCAGGGATGCAGCCCCTGAATTTGGACATTTTGCATCAATATAATCTGTATGCCGGGAACTCGTGCACTGAGAAACGTTCCACGGTGCAAAGTGCGTTAAAATGCGTTAAAATTTTTAATTCGTTAATTTCCCCGTAATTAATTAATTGAAATTAATGCATTACTGTAAAGTCCCAGCCCTAATATATATATACATATATATATATATGTATATATATATATATATATATATATATATATATATATATATATATATATATATATATATATACATATATGTGTGTGTGTGTGTGTGTGTGTGTGTGCATCTAAGAATTCTAAGAATTGTTACAACAAAGGAAGAATTCTACCAACACACTGAGTATATATATATATATATATATATATATATATATATATATATATATATGTGTGTGTGTGTGTGTGTGTGTGTATATATTTATTCAGGGATGCAGCCCCTGAATTTGGACATTGTGCGTTGATATAATCTGTATGCCGGGAACTCGTGCACTTTAATTCGTTAATTTCCCCGTAATTAATTAATTGAAATTAATGCATTACTGTAAAGTCCCAGCCCTAATATATATATATATATATATATATATATATATATATATATATATATATATATATATATATATATATATATCAGTGACGTGCGGTGAGGGTCGTGACTGGTGAGGCACTGACGTCATCACATCAGATTTACAAACATATAGCTTATTCACCATTTGATTGGCAACAGTTGTTTTGTTTAACATTAACATAGTCTGAAGCAAACCTTTTAGCTCCGGTGTTGGTCTTCCTTTAATTATTATCTTCTGCTTCGATTGAAAGTCCAGTTTAGAAAATTCTTTCAGTTGAGTTATGTAATCTTCCATGTTGAACATAAGGCCAAGCAACAGGAAAAACTAACTGGCCTTGCTAACTGTTTATGGTAGCTTGCCGCCGAGGAGTCGTAGAGTCCCTGGGATCACCAGCGCCCCCTACCATGAGGCACGAGAACTGCGTGCCTCACCTAGTGTCTCTTCGCAGCAGTTTCATGATCGCTCAACACAAGAATGCATTACACACACATACAGTTGTTAATGAAAAAAACAAAAAAAAAACTGTGCATTATATACACCAGCTAAAATATGGAAATTTAGTTCATATAGTAAAAGTGTTAGAACATTTTAATAGCCACATGCAAAGGGAAAGTAATCCGGTCTCACTGCATAGCATGCCAGCACAGTTAGTAGTCATTGGCAATGACTATACTGAGCCGCACCACGGATTGCGCAATCCGTGGTGCGGCTCGCCGGGCTGGTGCCTCACCGTTCGTCTCTTAGTATTTGACCGGCAAATGCGAAAATTCAGCGATTTTGAAAAAACTAATCTAAAAATGGTGTAGTTAAATGGAAAAGAACTTTAAAATACAAATCACTGAATGAATATAACCATTTAATTTATTTTTTAATTTTATATTTCCACGATGACAGGTGAGGCCGTGCCTCACCTGCCTCCCCTGACTGCACGTCACTGATATATATATATATATATATATATATATATATATATATATATATATATATATATATATATATATATAAGCAATAACTTAATATGAGTGAATAAAGTAGCTTATACAACTCTTACAGCTTCAGCGTACTATTTGTTTCATTTTGTGAATTTGGAGCTACAGTATAACATCTGTGTTGCATCACAGATTTCATGCAAAAAGCACCATCACCAAGTTAGACATGAAAGCAATTTCCCTAACTCTCTGTAACACGCCACCCTAGACTGATTTAGACCTCAAACCACCTTCTCAATCACAGCTGCCCTGTTGTTTTCAGATATTGCACACAGAGCAAATTTGGTTTCTAAACTGGGAATGTATTGTGACGGAAAGGGCGAGCATCATCTGGTTTTTCAGCTTCGCAATTTGAAAACTTTTAATAAAGGGAGTTCAAGCACAACTTTTCGGGATGAATTTGTGGAGCAGAGAAAAAACAAAAAAAAACCAGAAAAAACATGCAGTTTGCAAAACTAATAAAAACTGGTAACTGCAGGAGAGTGTGTTGTGTTTTAGGGGCAGAGGAAACAGTAGTAAATAATTTTCTATCCAATAGACCCATGAGCTATGGAGCGTAATCTCAAGAGAAATTAAATCTCCGTCGAAGTCTGCAGTGCAGAGATAAAGTAATATTACTGCATAAGCAATGGGCAGTCATGCTAGATAGTTGATAGCGTAACAGCTCTAGGTTATATTGTTGAACAGGCAACCTGTGGAAACATCTACCTGTTAAAACTAATATTGAAAAGCAACATCCTCACTGCTGCTGTCACTTTTCTAAAAATTCTACCTCAGAAGCTGTGATCGAATAATCTTAAAGAGGACATGAGGCTTTCAAGATCCTAAAGCCGGCAGGGTCATATGGACACCACCAGTAACAAATTCTCTAAATATCCTGTTTGGTCTGATCTGTCTGAGGCTGACTCGTCATTGTTAAAGGGAGCAGTCAGTGTGTCCTCTGTGGGCAGACATGTGCTGCTTCTTCTGACACCATGCACTGCCTCCCTCTAGGGGTCAGGCCATAGATACAGCCTTTCTTAATGGGAGTGTGGGCATGAGGAAATAAGGAAGGCATAGAACAGGACTTGTCTTCATGCAGAGGCACACTGATGTGTACCACATTCATACCAATCTAACAGCCGCTGTGTGAGCGTGGGCTTTCAGGCACTGAGGTGTGAAGAAAATTTAGTCCAAGACTTGTTCATTTCATGGAGTCTGTGATGAATTTGAGACCAGGATCATCCCTGTAATTCTTGGATGCTTACAGCCCCTAATAAATTGAGCAGAAACACCCGTGGCTGTCCATTGTTTCACCTTCTATCATCTGGCCTCCACTTCCATAAGGCAGTGCTATCACATCATCTATCACTATGAGGTTTTGTCCACTACCGGCTGCCCCTGATCACCCCTGACTAGCTCTGACTGGGGGCCAGTGCTTTATATGGTAGATGTGAGTCTTGATAGGATTTGACAACTTTATTAGGCACAAATCAGGCGGCCACACTTTCATTCTCTGGTGGACATGTGAGCGATGTGCGCCCCAAGCTGTGGTTTTCGTCACGGGTGGAATTCTCTTTTTCTCTGTCACTTCTTATTCAAAGCCCCTGGGTCTCTCTCAGACATTATCATTCCCTCCCCCCCCAGCCCTCTACTACAGGAGCCTTTAGGGGACATATTGTTGCTTGGATTGCTGGTCCTGTCATTAGTGAATAGTATCAAGCTCATGACAAAAGCAACCACACTTGTCACTTCGGACCATCGTTAATGCCAACTAACATCAAGTTATATGACGTAGCTCATCAGCCTGTCCGCATTATGTGGCACACATGAAGCCAGCTGTAGTGGCTGGTCATTGAACAGGAAAGCAATAGTAATAATAATAACTGTACATATCGCCACTATATTCTGATTTTTATCAGGTGCAGTTATTTATTTCAGTGCAACAGAAATAACAGTGAAGGGTTAAATGGAAGGAGTCCTGAAGAGATTAACACAGGCATGTTCCCCAAGTTCTTCACTCAAGAGCAAAATGAAAATCACCCAATTTCTCTGAGAAAAGTTTGGGCAAATTGAGCAGCATTATGGACAGAGAGGGAAGCTGAAAAAGGATTTCATGCATTAACATTTCCTTCTCACTTCAGCAGCATTCATTCTGGCTTTGTTAACAGTCCCCCACCCCAAGGGGGAGATCAGGAATGAAGGACAGAAGGCATGGACAATTTCCATAAGTCCCTTCTTTACTTTGCATATATTCAAGTGAAAGCATACAGTCTGAAAAGAGGCAAAGTCCCTTCTACAGTTACAGTAGTGGAATCCTCTATTTTTAGGGCTTGATTGAGGAAAAAGAGGGGAAAAAAAATCAAAATGAAAATACAAGGAAACAAACAAAACAAAACAAAAAGGCATCAATTCATTGCCAGCCACCAAGGCTCAAGTGAATCATGAAAGAGAGATTCATCACATGCCTTCAGGATATGTATTCCATTGGAGGACAAAGCATATTTCCCCCACACTGTTCAACACAGCGGATGAACTTTGTATCCCATGAAACAACAAGTACAGACATAGAGTTTCATGTGAGTTAAGAGATCGGTTTTTCTCTGGTTGCAAACATGACAATATATCACACCTAAGAAGAAATATCAACTCAGTGTTTTAGGTGCACTATTGATGTAGTAGCAGCAAAATGAAATACAAGCAATTTCAGGATATGAAGCTGCCCTGCTTGCAAACAGTAGACTCTTGCATGAAAAAAAAAAGTTATTTTCCCACATCTGTGGTAAGTTATGATTGTTTCGGGAAATATATGGAAATCATGCAGAAAATGTGGTTTTCCAAAAGGTGCAGTTACGTTTTTGGTTTTCATTCTTTGGTTTTCAATGCGACAGCTCTGTTTTGAAAATACAGAGGAGAAAAGGATGGATGTGTGAGACATATTATGATTGATAATACTACCTCAATTTCACATTTCTGATCGTTTACTCTAATACGAGTAGGAAAATGAGAAAACGTGTTGACCTTTTTTTGCCATTCAGCTCAGCTGTGATCTTTCAACATGACACTTTGGCTGATTTTTTACCAATCCACAGGCATTCATTATCAATGAAGTTGATAATGATTATGATCAGTAGATAAGGATCATTGCTTTTGAATAAGAGAGTCGGTCTTATTAAAAATAAAAAAACCTTTCACAACACTCTCTTGCATCTCTGCTTGGGTAATGAAACATAGCAAAATAGCACACAGTGGTTCATTTAGCACTTTTAGGGCAGATTCTCTGATGATCTTTGTTGTGTATTGTTGTGTTTTGTTGGGGAAGGGACTCGTGGGTGAGCATTTAATTGTGTAAATTATAGTGCATCCAGTTACAAGAAAACACAAGGATGTAAGACAGGAAAGACAGGATGTAACAAAAGGTGGGACACCAAACAGCAGACCGTAGAGCTGTGCAGAGATTAAAGACCCTGCAGCAGACAGAGTGGTGGCTACATGGAAGAGCCCACGCTCTAAATTAAATTACCAGGAGATGGGCTCATTAGCATTCGGCCGGTTACTCAGCAAGGATCTATGTACTTTAGGCAACACAGGAAAGGCAGTCAGATGGTAATATTGTCAAAGGCAGAGCAAAAACTATTTTATGATGAATCATGTATTTTGGGGAGTATTGAAAAAAAAAAACTCCTCAACAATAATGTAAAATGTTAGAATATCACTTATTAGTAAAATAATGCCACAAAAGGCAATTTCACATTAGTAAAGGACAAATGTCTTTGTATTAACATAAATGACCACATGAAAGTGACTGAGTAAGCAGGAAGAAAGGACCCTGGATCAGTTAAATCAGTTGCTACTGGTGTTATTTTAACTGTGACATGCTGAAAAGTTGCCTGTGAAAAGTTATACTATTTTTTAAAGAGGAAAGTAGGGAGGCAGGCGTAGCACTATAATGTTTTAATTAAATTTGAAACTCTTCCAATCAAGGGGGAAAAATGAATGCTCAATTTGTAACAATCATTTTGAATTCAAAACTTCCACATATGTATGAGCGGTGCCTTAAACTCATGCAGGGATTTCTTTTCCTAAAATGCTGTGTCTAATTTCATTTCATGTTATGCAGTAAATCAGCATTGCTATTCTTAACAGCAAGTTGTGCTGAAGAAATAATCACGATACAAGGTCATCAGACAAATAATGTAAGAACTAATTTTGGTCTGAGATCTTAAATAATGGCAATTTTAATAGGCAACAATTATACTAAAGATTTAATACTCCTCAGTGCTCCTCAGTGCAACATCAGTCCAAAGGAATGACAATAATTGAAGCTGTTTGTAGTCATTTTGAATGTTGTGATACTGTAATACTGGACTGATAAAATATATCATAATGATATATCATAATAAAGTTTTTGATGATCTTTATTTTCTTTAGGTGCTCTAGGAACATTGCTCCTGAGCTGCTGTAATAGGCTTGCATTATATTCTCTATTATCCTGGTAATACATGCATGCCTGCAATGTTGCATTTCTGGTTTGTATTCAGGGTCTTTTATTTTGAAAATTGTCTAGCTACTCTACGGTGGTCCTGTGTCTGACTTCCTGTCGTCTTTATCTGCTCTGTGCAGCTTAATTGGACTTCTGGCAAAAACAGAATTAATATGCTGTCATGCTATCATGCTCCTGCATTTTGAGTTGTGGACTATGTTGCTTAGTATTCCGAGTCTGAGTTATTAATTCCAGCTTTAGTTCCAGTTTTTGGTTATAGTTTTGAGTTTTCTATTTTCTTATATAGCAGATATTTATGTTTTTTCTTTGTTTACTGTGCATCCTCAGAGTTTTATTTTTTTTATCTAGTTCAGTTCTTGGCTGTAGTTTGCTTTTATTTCCTGTTTCAGTTTGTTTGGCCTCCTGTGTGTGTTTCCTGTGTCTTGTTAAGTCTCCGTTTCTGTGTTAGGTGCTCTCATGTTTCAGTTACTTCCTGTTTTATTTTGTTAGCCTTTCTCTCTTGTGCCTTGTGTTTAGTTTACTTCCCCATATCTCGTTATCAGATTTAGTTCAGCTGTGCACAGTTTCCCAGGTGTCTCCACTCTGCTCTCATCTCTTGTCTGCTTGTGTGTCTATGTTGTATCATACTGCCTGTTTATTCTGTTTGTCTGCCTGCAAGTTTTTTCTGCACGTGTCTTCAGTTTTGGTTCTGTTTTCAGCTGCCACTTGGACTCTGGCCCCAGTAAATGTTTTTGAGGTTTTGGGTCCACATTTTCTACTCAACACATGACACAGAGAATGATTGTGACAAATTAAAAGCTTCCAAATCTGATAGAATCTTGTCTTTACAGCTACTTTATGGCTCAGCCACACAAGAGTGAAAATAGGCTGAGGCTGGAGTTCTTGCTCCAGCCTCTGACGGGGACGGTCGCATTCTATCTCTCTCCCTGCCCTCCCTATCTTTCCTGCTTGCTGCTTGCTGTGAGAGCGTCTCTTGCACACTGTTCGAATAAGAATAAGATTGAGAGCAATATGGATTTGGCAAACTGGGCCTTCAAGACCATGGATCGAATTTTTTCCACTATGAGATCTGGGAAAGGGGAGCCTGCGTGTCCGAGTGGAACAGACCCGGTTGGATACGTCATCGACTCTTGGAGCTCGTGGAGACCTGTGTGCTTCTCGGCCCTAGAGGTGGAAGACGTGGAAGACGCTTACATATTTGGCTATCTGGTAGCGGTATCTTTTCTGTTTGGGCTTGGAGGATACCTGATTTACCGTGAAATCAAGAAAACCTGGACGGCAGTTCGACATCTGCAGAGGCTGCCGACCCAGGTGGATGGGCTGACCAGAATGGTACAGACTCAGACTCAAAGCCTGATGAACCTGAGCCGTAGACTTGGGGAGTAGCAGGTGAGAGGGGTTCGATCTGGAGATAAGGTACGGTTCTGCTCAGTGAGGACGGTAACTAATGAATTTGGATTATTGGATTTATTGAATGGTTTCCCAGTGAGACTGAAGGCTGTTGAAAAAACAAGCAGCCTGTTCCAAAACAACACCTGCATTATCAGAATTCGGCTCCCTAGCCGGCCTTGGCTGGCAATCATATCTCTCCAGAACTATGTGTGAAGGCCGCTATCCCCCTCAGCCCTCTCTGTGATTTGTGAAGCTGGATCTGGTGTACCAAGGCTGCTGATGAACTTCCATCACTATCAGCAAACTGTTTGCCTGGGAGCTGGCATCTGGGCTCCACAATGCCCCCACCCTCTCGTCTCCGTCTGCGTCCCCCTCCTGACCCTGACCCTACCCACCATACTGCTATCCCGGCTTTATATGTGCAATATGCTTTTTGCTGAGGTGTTTTTTGGAACCTCGTAAGGTGTTCTTTATGAACACAGTATGAGATGATTTTTTTGAACCTAACTATCCCAATGTATCTCTTTCTGTCTCTCTGCTAAAGGTAGCGCTGTTGTGAAACGGTTGCATGACCTCAGACATCTGTCCCCCCCTGTCTGTGTTATGTTTTTGTTTTGGATGGATGTTCTGTTAACTGCAATTTCCCCATTTGTGGGACTAATAAAGGCATTCTTGATTCTTGATTCTTGATTCTTGAAATAGGAAAGCAACCTCCTGGCAACTACGAAAAACCTGTCGTTGTCATCGCTGCTGCCGATTACCGATTGCGGGCGGTAGAAAGATAATAAATAAAGAAATACAAATGTGAGGAACAAAACCATAAACAGCCTAAGAAACAAAGTCTGATAGCAAAACTCAAAAGTACAAAACATAAAATGCTGGGTCAGCGTGATACTGTGATAGGAATCCACCTGTGCACAAGTCCACTCATTAAATGTCCTCTCTAAATATTCCACAGTCATTTGTAAGTAGTATTATAACAAAATGGAAGTGATTGGGAACGACACACAACTCAGCCCAGAAGTGGTAGGCCAAAAAAAAAAGTGGCTGCTGAGGTGCATGGTGTGCAGAGGTTGTCAACTTTCTCCAGAGTCGATTGTTACAGACCTTTAAACTTTATGTGGCCTTCAGATTAGCTCAAGAACAGTCCATAGAGAGCTTTGTGGAATGGGCTTCCATGACCAAGCAGTTGCATCCAAGCCTTACATTTCCAAGCTCAATAGCTGCAAAGGGTGGGCTGACATCATATTAAACCCTGTGGATTAAGAATGGGATGTCACTCAAATTTATATGCATGTGAAGGCAGACGAGTGAATACTTCTGGCAATGTAGTGTATCTACAAGAGGAGCCTGGCAAACAGAACAATCTGAAAATCTTTGAAAAGAGTCATTGTCAATCTAAAAATAAAGAGATTCATAAACTGCTTTAACTGTTACGCATTCATATTTCACCAACAGTTTGCAAGCAAGTGATGTAGTGGGCCATGGGAGATTTTTGTCCTATCAGGTGCACTCATATAAAACTGCAGGAGTGGGAGAGCACCTTTCATGCATCTTCACCGTTTAGTGTTTGCAATTTTGAGAAGTGGAGCAATCCTTTGCGAGAAAAAAATCCTCACGTGGGCACATCACACCAAAGCACTGGCCTCAGTGGGAGTAAATGCAACAAAGGGATTTAGGTCTAATGACTGTGCTTTACAAACAAACTCCAAATGTAGCGCTGAGAAGTGTTAGGGTGACTGAATGTTGTATTCAGCATGTTCACGCTTCATGCTCAGCGCTGCCATCACAGCGCACCTCATTGCATTTTACTTTGCCCACTAATGAATTAGAGAGAACACCATCCTTTCATCACCTGAGCCTCATCAGGTTCCCGTCCAAAACTCATCTCCTCTTTCCAGATTTCTCTTTTTCCTCTTAATCACCACTCTCACCCTTCAGTTTCCTGCTAAAGCAATCTCACAGTTTGATACTGAAACAAGAACGAGAGAAGATTGCAAGCCACTCAGAGTGATTTCTGATGCCTGAGAACGACTTTTTTTTTGCAGAGGCTGTCCTAATTGTTTATTCCAACAAAACGATAATTAACCTGCTTCACTGGATGTACCTGCTTCAGCATGTACTGGTAAACCAGCATCAGGCTTTCAGTTTGCATGTGTGGCATTGCTTTTGTTCCAGGGCTTGACTATGTGCTTCATTTACATAATTGTAATTACCTGTGTGGGCAGAAGACCGGCTGCTGCCCCAGGTATGAAGGCTGTTTTCTTCCCATCTTCCTTGTTCCGCTGTGAATCACCTAAATTGCCCAGTCTAAACGCCTTGCAGAATTGAGGTGGCTTACAGCTTTAGAAATCCTGCTTTCCTTAATGACAGGTTTTGCTGAATGCTGCCTGAACTGTTTTTTTTTTTTGAGGAGAAGAAAACGAGGGGGTGAAAGGGAAAAAAAAAATAAAATCAGAGGCGTTTTATTCCTGCTGACCAAACAGTTTTTCCTGTGACTTGATGCATTTCTCCAGGTTTTTCTCCGGTCTGCTCTGCGGGTTTCCACTGAGCATCCTTATTACTCGTAAGTATCCAGCTTATCTCATGCCAGCGCAAACCCAGATTCAGTTGCTGTGGTTAATATTTCTAATAAAATTATTTATTTTTATGCCACCATTCACACAATAAAAATAGTTTAAAGAATATTACAGAATGCTTCATTTGAGGATGATAAAGTGAAGTTTTTTTTTCTTTTTCCAAAAGATAAATCATAGTAGTAAACAACGGCTTCAAGTTCCACTACCTTTCTTAAAGTCTTCTTTTTGAGCCAAATAAGACAAGGACAATAATATACTGTGTGCTGAGGCCAGTGCTGATTTTTATTTCTTTCCAAACTGAACAGTGTTCATTTAAGGTCTTTAACACAAGATGGGTTAACCAGGCTTAGCAGGCTTGTCTCATTTATGCCTTTTCTTCTCGTGATCAAGTGCATATGAAAGAGAATGTTATTTTCATGTGAGATGTGCTGATTAGAAAAAAATCACTTGCTGTATGTGGCAGTAACCACTCAGCCTACTTTGCCAAAAACTACCCCCCCCCCCCTTCAAAACTGACAGTCCTTTCATTTAATCCAACATTAACAGGATGAAAAAAGTAAAAAAAAAAAAAATTACTATTCAGCTGCAGATTCATCAGAGCTCAAAGGGAAAATCGGATGAGACGAGAGTTAACCTCTGGAATGCAAATCAGGAACTTTTGCCTTGAATTAATCTGTTAGATTATAGAGTGTGCCCATCATGCAGCAGAGCTCTGAAAATGGAGATAAACACTGTCATTTTTTCTCCAGAATATGCCCACCCACTCTGAAAATGAGATTTGATTCATTGGCGGTGGGGAATCTCAAATATTTACCATGCTCTGTGGTGTAACTGATACCTGGAGATGGGAGAGGATGAGATGAGAGACAGAGACTAATGGACAGATAAATATGCAGGTACAATTTTCTCTTGAGGCTCAGAGAAGTCTTATCTGAGAAAGTGAAGCCGCTATCAAACGCCTGAACTCAACCGAAAGGCTGTTTACATAACAGCCTTGAAACCCTCAAACATTTCCTAGGAGGTGCATCTACACACTTTAATTTATTCATCTCACCAACCCTGTCACCAAATGTGCTGAAGTATTTGCAGAGGGCATTACCATTGCAGCAACTGAAAACCAATTAGACTTAAAAACATGTACTGGGTGTGATGAAAGCAAAGCTCAAGTCTTTGTTTTTTTTTTTACTTTGTGCTCAAAAGCCTGTGATTGAGTTGTTTGTTTGTCTCCATAGCTATAAAGTGTGCTCCGTGGCACCTCTGCTTGGAGGTTGTCATATTTGGTATTGCTTCACCTTCTAAATTTAGCCAGGCAAGAACACCAAGTATCTCCACTCTGCACATACAGTACATATGCTGCTTTTCTGTGGGGATAGCACTTTACTCTCAAGCAATCAATATTGAATGCACCTACAGGGACTAACCAAGCAAATGTCTGCAGGCTAGACGCAGTCCCTTCCTACCCATTTTCTATATATAAAACTGGCCTGGCATATAATGAAAAACATTACCTGCCACTAGTGCACATAACTCTACAAGCAGCCTGACGGAGGAGTTATGGAACAGGGGCCAAAGAATGATCCAATTACACAAATAGTGTTTTTATACCAAAGCATCATTCATCACGGAAGTCTACAGAGATAAATCATTCCTGTGCTTTAGTTTAGGATGAAATTCCCAGAAATCATTTGGTAACGGGGGTTAAAAAGACCATCTCAAGATAACTGAACTGCCCTCACTTTTGGTGCATGGGTCAGCCGCATTTGTAGGTATACAATCTGTAGAGCAGATCTGTGTCCCAACCTTTAGAAAGAGAGTGGGCTTTCTGCTCAGTCAGTCTCCTGTGGCACAGCCTTGTTCACAAACATGCATATGACACATGTCAGCAAGTTACCAACCAGTCCTGCCATGAGCCTGCTTTTACCTCGACATTCTGCTTACACGTAGTCACCCCGGAGCAGAGCTCCTTCATGGCCATTAGCTGCTAAAATAAGCGCTGGAAATGTGAAAAAAGGTTAGCCAGTATTACTTTAATGATAATGTGTTCTTTGAACTAATGTGCTCAGATTTGCTGGAGCTGTCTGATCCAGCGCACCTGTAGGGGTTTTGTCATATACCTTGAATTAAGTAAATATAAAAACATTCAGATATAAAAGAAAGTTTTACTCTGTTTTAGATTATAATAAGACTCAAACATGAACAATGTTTCTATTGGGGAACTTCATGAAAAAAATATTAGATTGTTTTGTAGAATTTATTTATAGCCTATTAAGAATAATTTAAACCAAAGTAGAGCAAATGATATAAAGTAAAATAAAAGGTTTTTTTCAGACACAAAGATACACACTCTTCATGCCTTGAAAAATCTTGGTCCATGGAAATATCTAGCATGTAATAACCAGGCAAGTATTCCATTTCAAATGTTGTGACTGAGGCTGCTTTGTGTGGCTGTACAACTTTAACTAATATATTACTGAAGAAAGCAGTAATATAATGGACGACACAACACACACACACACAACACACACAGCACTGACATTTTGTGTGACTTAAAATAAATGATCATTTCATGTTTTATAGAAGCCATATATTAAGAAATATCTCATGTGAAAATGCAATACATATATAATATTGTAGCGATTCTCTTAGTTAGAGAGCGTGTTGATGTTGTGGGATTTCGGACTGTTCGGGAGGTTCGTGAAGGCAGCATGGAGAGAGAGAAAAGACCGAGAGCTTGCCTGTGTGTGTGTGTTGCTGTTCCGCTGTTGTAGTTGTGGTTGGCGTGGCTGTGGCCTACAGCAGCCGTTTTTCTGCTAATAAAGACGACCTTTGTTGTGAATATCGCCGACTGTGGAAGTGTGTTTACAACGTTACATTGGTGTCAGAAGTCAAACTGCTAACCGTCGGCTAGCCCTGCTTCGGCTACCTCAGTTGACAGCCTGCGCTAACTATGGCAGCGCAGCGAGATGTGGCCGGGGCCCGCCCGAAGATCAAGAGAGAGGCTATGGACAGTGACTTTGGGGGCACGCTGGGTCCTGAGGGAGCGGACAGTGCCGGAGAGCGTTTGGCCCGCCTCAGACGGACTGCCAGAGGCCTGGCGGCCGCCGCTGGCTTTAGCCCGTCGACTGCAGGAATATACGCGGGCGCGGAGACGCCCGCCCCGAACAGCGCGGGGCCCGTGCTTGGCGATAGTGGCGCCCGGCCCTGCCAGGCAAATATGAAAACCCCCAAGTACTCCGGTAAGGCTGACTGGGAGGCCTTCCATGCTCAATTTGAACTGTTAGCGCATGCTGCGGCCTGGTCCACAGACACTAAAGCACTCCAGCTAGCCTTGTGCCTCACTGACGACGCTTTGGCATGCCTGCTGCTGCTTAGCCCAGCGGAGAGGGGTGACTACAGGGCTCTGGTTGGTGCTCTGCAGCGGCGGTTTGGGCAGTGTGGCCAGCCTGCTGTCCTGCGGTCCGAACTGACAAGTAGACGGAGACAACCAGGTGAGCCGCTTCGCGCTTTGGCTAATGACATTGAGATGCTAGCGAAGAAAGCATATGCCCACATGCCCATCGACGTGCAGAACGAGCTGGCCAGAGACCAGTTCATCCGCGCCATTATCCCTGGTGAGCTGCGCATCCAGACTCAACTTTCCCACCCCCGCAATCTGCACGAGGCCCTGGAGATGGCCTTGGAGAGGGAGGCCGTGGTGGCTTCTGCGGGGTGCGACCATAGCGAGTATGACCCGGTGGTGAGGGCTGCGGTGCCGGAGGCCCCGGGCCAGGGGGTGCCAGCGTGGGCGGCCGAATTGACCGAACTGGTTCGAGGCGTGTCTCTACAATCTTCACGCCGCGGTGCTCGTCCTCGCCGAGACCCTCCTGTTTGCTGGACGTGCGGACAGCTGGGCCACATCAGCGTGCGATGCCCAGACCGTGCCGGTGTTCAGGGAAACGCCTCAGGGCCTGCGTAGGTGGGACGGCGCAGGCCCCCTCTTCTGTGTCCCAATCCGCCGGGGCGCCGGTGGACAGAGCCCAACGGTACAGCTGGGGGTGCGGGGCTCAGCTCCCCCCAGAAGCAGACGACAGCACAGAGTCCGCGAGGGTGGTGGGCTGGACGCGTGCAGGGGATTTTTGTCACATCCCCATCACCCTGGCAGGGGCTCCGTGCACAGCTCTGGTTGACACTGGCTCCACTGCGACCTTGATGAGACCTGACGTGGTGCCGGTAGGAACCCAGTTGGAACCAACTACAGTAAAACTGCGTACAGTGACTGGTGAGTTAGCCCCGATGTTGGGAAAAGGACTGGTCACTATTCAGGTGGGGGGCCTGGGAGTGAACTTGGAGGTGTGGGTGGCGGCGGTGCAGGACGTTTGCATATTAGGCCTGGACTTTCTGCGGGCCTCACAGAGTGTCTTAGACCTGGGGAATAACACGCTGACCTTTCCAGGGGGCCCCATGGTTGACCTGGTGCGCCCCGCACAGGCCCCGAACCTACACCCGCCAAAGTCGAGAGCAGCGGGGGTGCACCATGAGGCACACCTTCTGCCCCCGATCTACCCCCCTGCACCCCTGTCCCCTGACCCTGATTTAGCCACCGTGGTGGGTTCTCCTGCCTCAGACCAGCACACTGTAATGGGGGAGGGGGATAGACTGGCAGTAGTGAGGGACATATGGACACGTAGCTGCCAAGATTTAGATCATCCACAGCGGGAGGAGCTGTGGCAGGTGCTGCTGGAGTTCAAGGACATTTTTGCTCTGTCAGAAGACGAGGTAGGCTTAACTCACCTCCTGCAGCACGACATTGACACGGGAGATGCACGGCCTGTGAAGTCACGCCCTCGCCGCCTCCCCCTGGCGCATCAGGCTGCGGCTGATAGTGCGATCGGGGAGATGCTCAGGGCTGGCGTCATTGAACCCTCCGACAGCCCCTGGGCCTCGGGGGTTGTGATGGTTAAAAAGAAGAAGAGCCCCAAAATGAGATTCTGTGTCGATTTTAGGCCGTTGAACAGTGTGACTAAGAAAGACTCATACCCGCTGCCCCGCATCGATGAGTGCCTGGATTTGGTTTCCGGCTCTTCCTGGTTCTCCTCGCTGGACCTGCGTAGCGGGTATTGGCAAGTGCCCCTCAGCCCCGCAGCCAGACCAAAGACTGCTTTCAGCACAGGCAGGGGGCTGTGGCAATTCCGTGTTCTCTGCTTCGGCCTATGCAATGCGCCGGCCACGTTTGAAAGGTTGATGGAAAAGGTGCTGGCCGATATTCCCCGACAGGAATGTTTGGTCTACTTGGACGACATCCTGGTCCACGGAAGTTCCTTCGAGGCAGCTCTGGCATCCCTGCGGCAGATTCTACAGCGGATAGCGGCAGCGGGCCTGAAACTCCACCCTGATAAGTGCTGCTTTATGAGGAAAGAGCTGGAGTTCCTGGGACACAAAATCGGGGGTGAGGGTATCAGTACGCTGGAGGAGAAAGTGCAGGCGGTGAAGGACTGGCCAACCCCCACAAACTTGAAGGACTTAAAGAGCTTCCTTGGTCTGGCGTCCTACTACAGGCGGTTTGTAAGGGGGTTCTCCTGTATTGCTGCGCCCCTGTTCCGCCTGCAGAAAAAGGATAGTGACTTTGACTGGTCAGCAGGATGTGAACAGGCTTTTGAGCGGCTGAAAAACGCCCTAACAGAATCTCCCACCCTCGCCACCCCGGACCCCAGTCTGCCGTTTATTCTAGACACAGATGCCAGCGATGTCGGAATGGGGGCAGTGTTGAGCCAGGTGGGGCCAGCGGGGGAGAGAGTGGTGGCGTACTTCAGCAGAACCTTTAATAAGGCTGAACGACGCTACTGTGTGACGCGAAGGGAGCTCCTGGCCATAGTACGGGCAATAAGTCACTTCAGGTACTACCTTTGTGGCCTGCCCTTCACTGTCCGGTCAGACCATTCAGCCTTGCAGTGGCTAATGGCGTTTAAGGAGCCAGAGGGGCAGATTGCACGCTGGCTGGAGGAATTAGCGCCATACGTCTTCGAAGTGAAGTACCGAGCGGGGGCTCACCACGCCAACGCAGATGCCATGTCCCGCCGCCCCTGTGCTCCAGCTGGTTGCCAGTACTGCGAAAAGCGGGAAGCCCGGGAGGAGGAGCTCCGGGCTGGGGGAGAGCATGATTCCGGGTGTAGCGGAGGTGAGCTGGCCTGCAGAGTGGCACAGGTGATTGACCCGCTCGAGTGGAGAGCGCAACAGGAGCAGGATGTTGACCTCCGGCCAGTGCTACAATGGGTGGAGTCTGGTCAAAGACCGCAGTGGAGCGGAGTGGCTGGATACTCACCTGCAACTAAAGGACTGTTTGTGAAATTTTCAGCTCTCCGAGTAAAGGACGGAGTGCTGCAGAGAGCCTGGAAGGAGCCAGCTACGGGGGAGGAGAGGTGGCAGGTGGTGGTCCCCAGGGCCCTGAGGGAGGCAGTTTTGAAGGCCTCCCACGGAAGCGCCGGGGTGGGGCATTTTGGAGTTTCCAAAACCCTTCGGCGGTTCCGGCAGAGTTTCTACTGGGGGCAGCTCAGGAGGGATGTTGAGGACTTTTGCCGCCGGTGTGACCTCTGTGCAGCGCACAAGGGTCCCTCAGACCAGTCCCGGGCCCAGCTACAGCAGTTAGCAGTGGGAGCCCCGATGGAGAGAGTAGCAGTGGACGTGATGGGGCCTTTTCCACGCACAGACAGAGGAAACCGTTATGTCTTAGTTGCCATGGACTACTTCACAAAATGGCCGGAGGCATATGCCATACCCGACCAGGAGGCGGAGACGGTGGTCGACAGGCTGGTGGAGGGCATGTTTGCCAGGTTCGGGATGGCAGAAACCATTCACAGTGACCAGGGAAGGAACTTTGAGTCGGCTGTTTTCTCTGTCATGTGTGAGCGCTTAGGGATGCGAAAGACCCGGATGACACCGTTACACCCGCAGAGTGATGGGCTCGTCGAGCGCTTCAACAGGACCCTGGCGAAACAGCTAGCCATCCTCACTGCAGAGCACCAGCGTGATTGGGACATGCATCTCCCCCTTGTTTTGTTGGCGTATAGGTCCGCTGTGCAGGATTCCACCTTGTGTACGCCTGCCCTGCTCATGCTGGGGCGAGAGCTACGGACGCCAGCGGAGATGGCACTGGGGAGGCCTCCGGACGCTCCGGTAGTCGTACCGGGTCCGGAATACGCCAGGAGACTGCAGGACCGGCTGGAGTCGGCCCATGCTTTTGCCCGTGATCAGCTGGAGAAAGCGGGAATGAGACAGAAAAGGAATTATGACTTGAGGGTAAAAGGGAAAGACTTCAGGGCCGGTGACCTTGTGTGGGTGTACAGCCCGAGGAGGAAGAAAGGCCGGTGCCCTAAGCTGGACTGCCACTGGGTGGGGCCTTGTGTAGTGGTAGAGAAGCTGGGGGAAGTGGTGTACAGGGTTCAGCTGCCGACTAGGGGGAGACGAGTGGCCCTTCATAGAGACAGGCTGGCTCCATATAAGGGTGATGTGCGCCCAGTCCAGTCAACCCCCCTGAGAAATGAAACAGCCACAGCCCCAGACTCACTGACTGTGCCCCCTTCTACTGCCCCACAGCTTCCTCCACTTTTGCACCCCATCCCAGATCAAAAGCAGGGTTCTGCAGGACAGCAGACACAGCCCCAAGTGTCGTCTACAAGGGGGCTGCAGAGGCAGAGAAGACCCCCAGGTCACCTCAGAGACTTTGTACGGGATCCCTCGGGGCGAGGGATTTAGTGAGGGGGGGCAATGTAGCGATTCTCTTAGTTAGAGAGCGTGTTGATGTTGTGGGATTTCGGACTGTTCGGGAGGTTCGTGAAGGCAGCATGGAGAGAGAGAAAAAGACCGAGAGCTTGCCTGTGTGTGTGTTGCTGTTCCGCTGTTGTAGTTGTGGTTGGCGTGGCTGTGGCCTACAGCAGCCGTTTTTCTGCTAATAAAGACGACCTTTGTTGTGAATATCGCCGACTGTGGAAGTGTGTTTACAACGTTACAATATATTATAATACTTCTGCATTTTGTTGCACTGTACTTGTAACATATGCAGTGACAATAAATCTAATCTAATCTAATCTAATCGGGGATGAAATATCAAGTACTGTAAACATTATGCTAATGTGAAGAGTAGATAGAAGCAATTTAAATAGTTGTATTGAAATAAGATAAAGAGGAATTCTAAGTGAAAATTACCAATCCAATTCTGAGTACATTTTGTGTGCAAGGAAGAAAAAAAAATCTATCTGACTTAACTAAATTTTTTTCTCAGCACTGAGTAAACTTTTCCTGAGTAAAATTTACAAAAAATTTCTGTGTGAAATTTTTTTTGTCAGTGTAGTTTTATGTTTCTAACAACCCATTTCCAAAAAAAGTTGGCATGCTACTGTATATTATATCATCACTAGCCTCCACAAAACAATAATAAAATCCCTACAGGCACTTACATTTCACAGCAATTTCTCTAACTTCATATTTGGATGCCCTGGAGACTGCACACTTACCGTCCTGCTACACATGTGAGGACATGCCGATCTTTAGCCTGCTCGGCAGATACTGGTCACTAACACCAATAGCAACAAACATATCCATCCATCCATCCATCCATCCATCCATCCATCCATCCATCCATCCATCCATCCATCCATCCTCTTCCGCTTTGCCAGGTTCAGGTTGCAGGGGCAGCAGCCAAAGCAGAGGGGCCCAGACCTCCCTCTCCCCAGCCACCTCGTCCAGCTCGTCTGGGGGGACCCCAAGGCATTCCCAGGCCAGCTAAGAGATATAGTCTCTCCAACATGTCCTGAGTTTGCCTCGGGGCTTCCTTCTAGTAGGACATGCCTGGAACACCTCACCCAAGAGGTGCCCAAGAGGCATCCTATTCAGATGCCTGAACTACCTCAACTGGCTCCTTTTGATGTGCAGGAGCAGCGGCTCTACTTTGAGGTCCTCCCAAATGGCTGCACTCCTCACCCTATCCCTAAGGGACAGATCAGCCACGCTTCGGAGGAAGCTCATTTCTGTCGCTTGTCTCATTCTTTTGGTCACTTCCAAAAGCTCGTCACCATAGGTGAGGGTAGGGACTTAGATTGACCAGTAAATCGAGAGCTTCGCTTTCACGCTCAGCTCCCTCTTTACCATGACGAACTCATTAGCCCGTGATGCCTGACTGGGCGCAGCCCAAAGAGGAAACATGAACCTGCCCTCCTGTAGGCCCACCACTTGCAGGAGGTGTCGCAGGGGTTGGGTGCAATGTGTGTCAGACGGTGGCCAAGGGAGGAGGCCCTGGCAGACTGATCCCTGGCTATCAAGAATGGCATATACACCCTCTTGTTAAAATATTGCCTGATAACTTTATGAATGTATTGACACAAGAATATTTCAACACATTAACCAGCATATTTACCGAGTACATTACAAAGCAGTTTGCATCACCATGCATTTTCAGCTTGGTGCAGACCAATGTACCAAGATGCACTTGCATCTTGGTACATTGGTTCTTTCTTGCAATGCTGCCACTTTGTGATGGAAGCTTGTAACACTAAGTAAACCTTTGCCACTACATTTGCAGTGTACCTTACAACAAATGTCAAATTCAAAAGAAACTGACAAATAACTTGTTTTCTTGGTAGCCTAACATGCCAAGAAAAAAACGTATTTAATCCAAATCGAAAACTCCATTATGAAATTAAATTCAATGTTTTAACCACCTTGCACCACAGGTTTTAGAGCAACACACGATCACATCCAGACAACAATGACAAAGAAGACCCAGGACTGTTGAGCAGCTAGAATCCTTCATCAGACAGAGGTCCCAGAGGTCCAGCAACTGGTCTCCTCAGTTCCCAGACATTTATGGACTATTATTCAAAGAAGGGGGAAGATACACAGAGGTAGACATGGCCCTGCCCCAACTTTTTAAGACATGAATTGAGCTAATAGTTTTCTTAAAAATGTTCAAACATTTGATATGCCTTCTATGCTCTATTGTGAATAAAATATGGGTTTATGAGAATTGCAAATCATCATTGCATTGTATCACGGTATTTATATTACTTTTAAACAGCATCCCAACATTTATGGAGTTAGGGCTGAAGTTTTCCCTTAAGAGCAGGGGTCATAACCAGGTGTGCTTAAATTTGGTTTTACTCCCAAATAAAGATGTTTAAAGCCTTCTTGTTAGTTTGGGGTCAAAATTTCAGTCATTTCTGTTTTCAGTTTGGTGTTGGAGCCAAGCTACTAGCACATCATGAAAATTCTGGCTTTAGACCTGTGTTCTTGGCTCGTGCATGAAAAAATGATATTATAATGAATACAACATGTATGAATTATACATTATGTATTTTATTAGAGCTGGTATATACTTTGGCACACATAACTATTATATATTATGTATTTTATAATAATTAGCAGATTTTATTGCTAATTGTTAATAATGAAGATTTTATTACTGATCAGTGGGAAAGCCCTCACTGCCAAGGAATTTTATTGCGTTTCTATTTATTTATTAATGACAGGATTTACAAAATGTAACTGATGTGTTAAAAATTAATCATAAAAGAGGAAACTGCAGCTAATTAAGGGATGTTATGTAGTTTCTATGTCTTTGCTATTGGTGCTGTGTTACTGATATGTTAAAAAGGTTTAAACTGTTTGGAATGTGAGGCTTTGTGCTTCCACATAACATGTAATTATTTATATTATTCAACATATAAGGCATATTATTTTGCTTTCTACTTTTATATGCTGAATTATCTAGAAATAGTAGGAAATTAACAAGCTGCAGTATAAAATTTAACTACAAGTTCCCAAAGGAGGGAATAAAGACATCCATATTACCCACTATAATGGATGTGGATATGCCTAATAGCCACATCTCAGTCATGTTCATTGTTCTAATGCACTGGAGGCTAATCGAGAGACCTTTGACCACCAAATGCATAAGTAATAAAGCTGTCTCATTGCACTAATCAATACAAACTGAATATATTACAAAGTATATTCCTCTATTTTTATTCTGGGATATTCTGGGAACAGAGCCAACTTTAACAGATCTGTACTTTAATGGGTTGAAAAGAACATCTCAGTGAATACATGCCGTTACGGAAAGGTGTTCTATCTTCCTCAGTGATCACGTTTCAGTTCAAACCACATCTCACATTTATCTCTTCAGGGCAGCAGTGCCTTCACTGGATCAGCATATCTTTGCCTTTGCAAGAGCTGCTCTCTCAGCATGTAGCAAGCACCCATCGCTGAGTTATGATCATGCCTTTATAATGAGCAGAGACTCCAATCCTGTTGAACACACATCGTTCCTGTGGCAGGGAGGAAAAAGAGGAGGAAGCACAGGGGAGGGGGTTAAATATTCCACAGCATGGTCCGATCTTGCCCAGCTTCAGAGAGTAATGAAGCAGCTCCACAGATCCGCCATATACAGCCCTATCTCTCTCCCTAATGAACGAATGAGCCGCACCCAGGTGAAAAATGAGCCGGCTCAGTGCAGCCCCTTAAGGGAAAAAAATGGGATTCCTTTTCCTCGCAAAACACCACATGTTCCCACCCGCTACTGCGCGCTTCCCCCCATTCCAAACTCAGATTTCAGTGGGAATGATTGATTAAACTCAAAACAGCCCCCTCGCCCCAACCCCAATCCTCTCCTCTGCTGCATCTCTAACTAATTTGGTTTGTGCTGTTGCAGTGGGCTGTGTTTGCTGCTTTGCAATTTCACCTACAAAGGCATTTGCGCAACTGGTGCAACACAGCAGATCAAGTAATCACAGGTGAGATTAATGACACAGTCAAAGGTCAATTTTTTTCACAGGCAGCTGACTCAGTATATGTGAAGTAAAACTTATTCTAAATCACCAGACTGTGGCAGAAAGAGTGTTTTCCAACTAAAACTTTGTCCAGTGCCTTTGGGGGCTATTTACAATTTAGTTTGATCAAAATAATGTTAAGAAACTTGAAAAAAGCAAACAGAGAAACAGTTGAGTAGCTCAGCATTAATGCAACTATAGCCACGAAAGTCAGTGCAGTGCTTAAGTCCCTTTAGGCTCAGACAATGCCCTGAGGCAGACCTCGAGGCGTTGGCGTGCCCTCTTGGTGTCCTATTAAGGTTGCTGTCCAGCTGGTGTGTTGCATATGACATAACCTGGCACATCTCTTCATGCAAAACACTACTGTCTAGGGTCGCTTGCTCTTGAAAGCAGTCAACCTAAAAATGGTCTTTGGCTCTCATATCAGCCCTACCATCTGGAACTCAAGTTGACTCTTCTTCCCGGAAGCCCATCACGTTCTAATTTATTTATTTATTTGTTTCTATTCCTTCACAAGGTTTGAGTTTTATTGTCATCTGACTCAGTTTGTTGAAGCTGAAAAGACCACAGGGTCAGAAAAACAATAGCGAAAATCAGACAATCAGAAACTGGTCACCCATAACCAAAATGAATATGTTTTTAAACAGGGATATGTGCAAATGAAATGTAAATCAGATACAACTATTTTTAAGCAAAGGGGCGGGGGGTTAGTTTACTAAGAGTGATGTGGCTGCTTTGAAAGTGAAGGGCCTGCACAATTTTCTTCATATTAAGACACCTTGGACCAGTTCCTGAAACTTTTTAATAACACGCACTTTCTGGTTAAAAATTTGCATCACATTGACATTCTCACTTACCGGCATACTGAAAAGACACTGGCAATATGTGCCTAAACAGCTGAATATCTTTATTACAGCTAGGGAAAATGGGAACTATTCAGGCCACAATAATATAACTTCACAAATGAGGCCAGTCATGTGCGTAGTGCACTGCATTTTTGAATCTCTTTGACTCAAAATATGACAGTTCTGGACAGAGAAGTATAAGTAGTTTCTGAGCTTCGACACACGCATTAAAAATAATCAGATATGGAGAGGTTACGTTTGTAACAATTTGTAACATTTGTAGCAATAATATTTATTCATTTAATAGAATAAATGTAACAAACAAAGTCTGTCTCTCACTGTAACACTCAGCATGATGTAGACATTCTTCCATTCTGCATGCTGCCATTTTTGTGGCACCATTTGGTTCTGTGGGCAAAACCTGTTCAGAAATTCAATTCTATAATCTGCCATTGAGTTATTTTTCTTTTGATCTTCTTTCTCTCTGTGTTTGCACATGTTCATTTGTTCTGAAGACATCTGGTGCTGAAGCAAGCCACAGATGAGCATTAGACACAAACACGAGATTAAACCGTCTTCGAACAAATAAAAGTTAAGCGCATTCACAAAAGAGTGAAAAGGTGGGGTTAAAGAAAGACTTGTGCAAACACAATGCAATGAAAGAAAACAGCATGACTATGAAGCAAAAAACACAACTTACAGTGTATTCATAAAGCAGCAAAACCCTTTTGAGTGTTGCTATAATGCAAATTATTTTAATTCATTGCTTCTCTCATCTGTCTATACACACACACACACACACACACACACACACACACACACACACACACACACACACACACACACACACACACACACACACACACGGCCAAAATGGAGCCGGCCCAGGGTTCTCTCTCACCACCCACTTACCTGTCAGTCTTCACTGTACCACTATCAATTAAAGGCAAAAATGCCCCAAAAAATATATTTAATAAAAAAAATTCATGGTGTTATTCCTTGACTAGTCCAATACTGTCTTGGGTAATCTGCTCAGGGCTGTTGGACCCTGGGTTTGCTGTGTTCAGCTTTTCCTCAACCCTGACCAGTCTGCTCTCCCTGAAAAACACCACCACAGCATGAGGCTGCCACTGCCATGTTTTACCTTTGGCATGGTATTGAATAGTTTCCTTGTGTCACAATAATTACACTTCTTTGCTTCATGAGACCAGACAATCTTCTTCGTCACAGTCTAGGAGCCCTTTAAGTGTGTGTGTGTGTTTTTAAACTTGTTTCATGCGTCTTTCACTGAGGTGAGGCTTCAGTGTGACCACTCTGCCATACAGCCCAGATCAGTGGAGCGCTCCAGTGATTATTGTGCTTCTGGAAGTTTCTCCTAGAGAATCTGGAGCTCAGCCCGAGTGACCATCTGGTTCTTGGTCACCTCTTTTAGGCATTTCATCCCTTGACTGGTCAGTTTAGATAACACTCCTGGTTTTCCCAAGCTTCTCTCTGCTCATCCAAGCAAAGTAGGAGAAGAACATTATTTGTGGGCTTCCAGATCTGTTCCTCAAGACATTCTTGTCTCTGAGCTATAAATGCAGTACCTTTGGTTTTTTTTTGCTGTGTTATGACTGTCAGCTGTGAGGTCTTAACTAAACAGGTGTGCTCCTTTCCACACATGTCCAATTAAGCCAACAGATGGACTTCACTGAAAGTGGAGACGTAACTCAAATGTGATCAAAATAAAAGGGAGGCACTTTAATAAATTTTGATTGTCATAACAAAGGGTCTATATGTGATATTTAAGTTTTTTTTCTTTCAAATAAACTTGTCAAAAAATATTCATAATTAAAAGTACGGCTTAGGTATCATTGCTTTCTGCAACACAAAAACACCTAAGACAACTTTCCACCAAAAATACATAAAATGCATAAAATATGGGCAAAATTGTAGAAAGAAACAGTGAATTATGATTATCATAACTTTTACTGTATGTAACCTTGTATGTTACAGTACGCTAAACTGATTGGCCTTGCGTAAAACTGACATATTAAGCTCAAGAATAAAGCCTCCTCTACCTTTGCTGATAGCCTTCAACTATCAGAATTTCATCATAGAAGGTCAAACCTGGGGGTCTGTGGAGATCTTTGGAAACCTTAACAACAGTCCTTATCAGTTGTTTCATTTATTGGCAGGGGGCTACCACAGTACAAGGCAAAAAAAAATGCTCTTTTATATTTTGTCAGATACAAATTCAAACCTTTAGGCATTTCTGCAAAATGGATATGGAGGGGCAGTTTGTTCCTTTATTCTCATTTAATTGTATTGGATGTGCACCATTAGCCAAGTTTTGTACTGTAGGTGTTAGTGCAGTGAATAGGGAACAGGTATCATGATGTAACTACATAGTCAATTCACTCTGTGCTGAAAATGAATTGTAAACCTTCAGTGGGCCAATAGATGTCCACTGAACTATAACTGTGCCTTTTATAACAAGCATCTGTCTCTCTCTCTCTCCCTCTGATGTGTGTGTGTGTGGTGGTGGTGGTGGGGGGGTGGGGGGGTAGATGATAGGATGCTTCTGTAAATGAGTTTGGGGAGCGAGTGCAGGTCACAAGTGAAAAAGATAAGGCTTTGCACAGATGAGGCCATTTTTCATCAGAATGATAGCAAACCTCTGGTTGGGATGTGCCAAATGAATGATGCCTGATGTAGGCTCATTTTCATCACATGCGCCGTATTTGCAAGGAAGAATTTACACTTTTGTTAGAGTCATAGAAACACAGACTTATTGGAGACATTTGGAAGGTATTTCTTTTATATTAAAGATGGAACTGGACATATTGAATGTCTTCCCTTAATAATTATACCCTGCCATGCCACTCACTGGGCTTGTCGTCATGCCTTTGAATAGACTGTTCATATTAACTGAAATGATATCCGAATAGGAATATTTTTCTGCCACTATCACCCAAGCATTCTTTAGAAGACAATCAAAAGTGTCTTGTTTCAGTACTTATAGTGCAGCAGATAACTGAAAAAGTAAATACAAGCACCACAATTTGCATGTTTGCCCTTCTGGATCTATTCATTTGAAAAATCTCATTAGCTGCTTGAATTTATTCAGAATTTTCCAATTTAGCCATCATTTGCATGTTAGGAAAGGACCGTTTCACTGCAAAATTTTGACCACTGGAAATTCCCAAGGTCCTACTCTTTTGACCATAAGTAAGTCCAATTTATTATTTAAAAACATATGCAAATCTTCTTTGATTCAAACAAAACAAAATCATTTCAGTGACACATATATTACATGTTGCTCCAATGGTCTGACAGTTGCAGCTTCAGGGTGCTATGCAGGTCAAGGGATTACCCTTCTACCCCTGTGGCAGCACTGTGATGCATACAGCTCGATGTGTTATTCATCTGGTGCCAATTTGTTCCTGTGTGATTCAGTGAATGTCATGTATTCGATGCATGAAGACTCCTTTACCCTTGGCTAAGCACTCTCAAGCTGACACACGCTGTGATCATTTTTTTTTTTTAACAGGTTAACACAGAGAGACAGATAAGCATTTACTGCCACACCAACAGCCACTTTAGAATCACCAATTAAACACACAAGTGTTTCTTTGGAGAGGTTCAAACCTTTTTGTTGTGAGGCGACCAGTACACCATTGTGCTGCTCTGCTCTTTGTCACATTAAGTCATATAATAATCTAAATACAAATTCAAAAGGTTACTTAATGTTCTACCCTCTCTTTGTTTACTCCATAGTAAATAAACTATAACTTATATAGGGGTTTTTTGCTCTCATATAGCACTCAAAGCACTTTTTACTCTGCAGGCTGAATCTACAGACACATTTTTAACTTGCAAACTCAGGGGGATGCATCAGGGGGGGTACCTAAGATTCAATATTTTGCCCAAGGACACTTCAACATGTGGATGCAAGAGCTGGGGATCAAACCGCCAGCCTTGTGAATCATACACAACTCCTTCTAAATTCTGAGTCATCATAAACAACAAGATTTTTTTGGGGGGGAACATACATGAGAACTGAGTAACCAGTGAGGAGTGTAAGGGGTCCATCAAGGAGATGTGAATGAAGCAAATAGAATCACTTGTACTAATTTAACCCACACCCCTGTTATTACTAATTAAATTAATTACTAAAAAAAAAAAAAAAAAAAAAAATCCTCTGAGTAATTACAGACTTCCAAAGTTGACTTCTGCATGATGAAAGGTGTATGATTTGACATTAAGAAAGGCAAGTGTAGTTTGCTTTACTGAAGAGAGCTCGTCTTGCACAACAAGCTATTTATTTTATCATTCATTAACAATAGAAAAAGGATCCAGGTTGAACTTTAGTGAACTAAAGGTGAGCGTGACAGCATCAGCAGTCTTTTTTATTTTCCCTAACAATCACGACAATTATTCAACTTAATTTTACTCTGTTGTTTTCCCCTGACCCTGCTGGAAGTGCCCCTATGTCCCATCAGTGGGTCCAGTCCCGCAGTTTGAGAACCACTAACTTAGCCCAACAGTTTTGTTTGGTTTTAAAATGGTGACTACAAAGTGTAACTATTAAAACTTCAGAAAATCACTATTTATGTCCTCAAAAAAAAACAACTCACCTGAAAAAGCAAATATTATAAATGATGTAGAAACCCTGCTCTCCAAAACAAATAAAAAGTAGAAGAAGAAAGTTATTATTCCACCTTGAGCCTATAAAACTTGATTCACTGGCTGAAGACACCCTTGCAGGAAGGACACAGATCTTCAATATCCAAATATCCAATCATAACCTCCAGTTTTACTGTATGGCTGATGCTTTTATATGACAGCCGTATTCTTCATTGTATGCATAATATATGGGTACATAAGGGTCTTGGACTATAGCATTATTTGAGAGGATGTAGTACTGACATTCTTATCTGTGCCCTGGCAGCCCTTCTCAGCAACACAATCACACTCCAATACACCCTGAATTACTTTGAACAAAACAAATGGCATTTACCATTCCAGGAGATAAGCAAAGGGGGCATGTGTGAAATAGACAAACAAACAAAAGGGAGAGTTGGAGGCTGCAGCAGAGTTAATCTTGGTCTGAGGCCGGATTAATGGCCATGCTTGCATTTTCTTGGAGAATAATCGAAGAGGTCCTGGTCTTATGAATAACTCTATCCAAAAAGGAGGCACTTCTGGCTATGAAAGCTGGAGAGAGTCAATGAAGAGAGAAATAACTTAGGGAAAAAAAAAAACTTTAACTGGTTGAGCCCACATTTTCATTTCATGGCCTGTGGGGGCAGCTGTGGACTTCTAATATATGCTTGGGACAAAATGAACAGGTTGATGTCTTACCGGGACTTCGCTTGCATCTCAAACAGCCTTCTTTCTTTCATCGACTTGGATGTATACATCCATTTCCATTGCAATTTTATTTCACTGCTGCCAGGAACATTCTTTTTTGTGAACAAGCTTTCTTTAAAATAACCGAACTTGGCAAAGATTTAGCTGCCTGTCAATACTTTCTCACTGCTGCTCGCTTTTCCGGCATTGCCTCCAGGATTGTGAGAAGCCGTCATGCCTGAGGTCTTTCAGACAACACTGCAGAACCACAAAATGGCAGCATCCAATCATCGCCTGCCTAGGCAGCCCGATTTCTCAGTAAATCCGCAGGAGGCACACTGATTAAGACCAGGGCAGTGATAGGAGAGGAGTGCTGGACCTTTTAGTTATTCTGAACTAAAAAAAAAAAAAAAAACCCTCAAATGCAAAATAAGGATGTCTGCTGGAGGATATGTGTGGATGGCAGAGGAGAGCAGAGGAGGTACCTGTCTGACATTTGTTATTCTTGCTATTCTTGCTGGCCTTTGCCGGTGGAGCAGGCAAGTGTTGAATCATAAAGTCCAAAAGTATGAGAAAGTGTCATATTGTATCAGACTTTTCACAACATGGCAACTAAAATAGTTGTATTAATTAATGGCTTTTACCTGACCTGTAAAATATTAGTAAATGATGTACTGTGCATTAATAAATCATTTAATTGTAGCTTATAAACCTTTTATAAATGGTGCTTTACAAAAATGTAGCATCACAAAATCTTTGACAAGTGCTTTTTTTGGTGGGTGAAAAAAAAAAAAAGTCAATATTTGCTATTACCATTTTATTCTTCAACACAGCCTGAACACTCTGAGGCAGCTTTCTTGTCATCTCTTTAAGTAGTCTTCAGGAATATTTCTCCAGGCGTCTTGGAGGAAATTCAAAGCTCTTCTTTGGATGTTCGATATTGTCCATTGGCTCTCGGGAAGCCAGCCCATGACTGACAGTGTTGAATTAAACTGAATTGGTCGTGTCCCTCTGCTTTACATGCGCTGCCAGTCATGATGGAAGCAAATAAAATGCTATAACTTTTTTCCTAGTGAGCCCCCACTCTTTGTTGTGGTCAGTCATTTCTAAAGACAAATATATTTATCGAGTAGTTCTTTTGAGAGTGCTTATTCAGTGCAGTTCATCCCACTTGTATTGCTACTAGGATTATTATTCCTTGTATTGAGGTGATGATTATTATTCTCTCACTGATAAATTCAAAAACTGCAGCACAGGAGGAATGAAAAGCACCAAGCAGGCCAATCACAGTGGTTGCGGGCTGCATTGACTTGATGTGTAGTTACATTTTCAAGGAGGTGCACATCAGGTTACATAAGTTATGTTGTAAGGTTTCAGAGGGGTTTACACTTCCGTCATACCTACGTAGTAGACTTCCCATTGATGCATAAATCCTCAGTAAACAGGGAAATGTAGACACAGGACACTGACACAGGAGGAACAGACAGGAAACACTGATAGTATAGCTCTACTCAAAGCTGAAAAAACAAAACAAAACAAACAAAAAAAAAAAACAACATATATTTTCAACTTGTTTGTGTTGAACCTACATATGGGGACAGCAGCTATAACTGTGCTATCATTTAGTAATGTTCAATATGCAATGCAGACTTATGACATCTGAGGAGTTTTATGTTCATTAGGCATAACCAGGATTTTATAATACACTATATATACAGTAGTAGATGAAATTTATATTTGAAAATCCAAAGAATAGTACAAGCGGCTGATTAGAGGCAACTAGTGTCTCTAATCAGCCATTTGGATGAAGCACTTGTGTGTTATGTATAGTTTTGCTTTTTTTTCTCCACCCTTTTGGTTGCCTGTTCCGTTTTGGTTAGTTTTATCTGATCTGATCTTGTTATGCTTAACTTATGGTACAGTGGATGTGTCTGCACGAAGCCTACAGCGTCCTCTAAAACCCCCAACAGAACGTAGCTCAATGTGGAGGTCAATGTATAGGCCAGATACTGATAGGCTGAAAAGTGGGGTGGAACATAGAAGGAAGTGACGGCAGCCTTCACCACAAAGAAAAAGGAGCAGAGAAAAAAAATACAGCACGAGAAGCACAGGTGGGTTCACCTGGGTTCACTTCAGCTTTATGTATGCTTGAACTTCACTCTTCTCTATGGCTGGCAAGGACCGACTCCAGCACAAGCGAGAGTAGCCCACAGACCGGTTGTTTGCTACACTGTCCCCTGGTGACAGTAAACAGCTACAACATGTAGAAAACAGTCTGCAAAGTTGCCTGTAGGCTGTGAGTAGGACCAACACAGAACTGTGTTGGAGCCCTCTGATTTTTAGCACCGTGTGCATGTCTGAATGTGTGGATAAACCTGTAGTCCTGCATCTTACCTGTCTGGTTCCTCATGTTTTCTGAAATGTTCAATGAGTTTTTATTTTTCCCTTCTTTAGATTTATCTCATCTCTGCCAGTCTGGTTTACCTTGAACTTTTGTTGGACTTTTTTATGCTTCTTCCCTGCAGTTTATTCTTATTTATTTTCCTACCTGCTTGTCTACCTCCTGTCCCCATTTCAGCCTGTTTTTGAACACAACTGTAAAACAACAACATCCCACAATTCCCTGTCATTTTTCCAACTGACCTGTGGGGCTTTGTTACAAACACTTGCAAGAGAATATATTCTTTTCTGCCTTATACCCTCCAATGCAACAAACGCAGAAGAAATGAATCAAGCGATGAACCATACACTCACCTCCTATTCCTTTCAAGATGATGGAAAACAGTTTTGTGTCTTTCTTTGCTGCTGTCATAAATCAAAACATGTGCCATGCAAGGCAGCTGTCAGCCAAGTCCAGTGTAGTGATTAACACACTCATTCATGTTTTCTTACACACCACTCCTCTTGCGTAGACACATTTGGTTTCTTACTGGATCTGAGCCTAATTACAATTACTAAAACAACGCTAAGCGCAGTAAACATTTGAAAGGGTGTTTCGGCACAGCTCAGATTTGTAATGATTTGCCACACAGCCATATTATTTAGCTCCGCATGATTAATGGTGATTTAAATAAATAAACACGTCCTAATTGTTTTGCAGTTGCATTCTCTGCGTATTTCCGAAACAGGTTTGTAATACAAGATAATAACCCAAATGAAAAATGCCACAAATTAAAAAGCTGTGCTGACTGTAAATGTGAGCGTCGTCTTTTTGTTAAGAAAAAAAAAGCTATTTGGTGAAAGCATGGGACGGCAAAGTGGAGGTGAGCAGTGTTGACATCTGAACAATAGCTTGCTTGCTAATGACTGCGATTCAACTTCCCTGGAGACCTAACGCTGTTCAGTGCATAATGAGACACCCAGCACCAGAGATGCAGGCCCTTGTGTTCTGCATTTTTATTGATGATTTGTTTATATATATATTTTTTGCGTGATAAAGAATCTGACCTGCACTGACATCGCTGGTGGAAACAGTGCATTTGTTTTTGTCCAATGTTAGCATTCTTTAAAAACAAAAACCAAAAACCAAGCTTTGATTCTTTTCCATGTAAAATATGAAGCAATATCAGACCTCCCTGCTTGCACAGGAGGATGCCTACAGCAGGGAACGAAGCCTGATGCCTGCCAACCTGCCATGCAATAATCGTCCGTAATGCCACTAATTATGAATATTGTCGGCTAATGAGTAGATGAAATAAGAGAATTACAGTTCATCGCTAATGAGTTCATCTAATTAGGCCATTAATTAACTCCAGAAGAGGTACATTATGGGAGGGGAACTTTGCTGCATATGTGGTTTAATGATGAAAGCCAAAAAAGGGTGAGACAGATACAGAGGCACACATGAGAGCAAATAAATGTGTCTTCTGTCTTCATAAAATTGCCCAATCAAGGTGTCAGGCTCTTTGTTACTGTCTCCACCTTAACTGTCAATACTTGTTTACAATAAAAAGCTCTTTAAGATTTACTTGCATGTAATCATTTAAAGAGGCTGATAACGCTGCCTTTTAATTTACTCCTGGTGTTGTCCATTTAAATCCAAAACAAACCCTGATTTAAAATGATGTTATATATAATAATTATGTTAAGCTAAAATGTACAAAGTTTCACACTTAATTATTTAGCAAGGCACTTCCAATTTCTACTGTGATGTGCATCAGTTAGCCTGTAAAAAGGATGTAATATAAAAATGGATGAAACAGACTGCTTTGGCACATATTCAGCTCAGTCATGAAGCCATGAAACAATTCAATTGGCTCAGTCTGAACTGCACAATAACCTAAAGTAACTAAATTCACATTGATATTATTTCTGTACTGCTTTATTGCACCCTAAAGACCTCATATGATAATCCTTTGGCCTCTCAGACAGATCTAGTACAAGGCCAGATAACTGCTGAGAAACTGTGGCTTGCCTTAAGCATCAACACCATCCCCCCCTTTGTACACCATTACACTTCCTTTAATTGAATTGCAGGAAGTATGGTTAATTAAGAGATAAACGTTAGGAACATGGGAGCAATCAGGGAACAAAAAGACCCCCTGATGGTGGACAGTGCAACCACTGACCCTTCTCTGGGGGAATCTCTTTCTTCCTCAAAAGCTGTGCTGATGCCCCCGCTGTTCACACCCGCTCCAGTGCCTTTTATTTTTTAATAAAAAAAGCAGAACCTGGGAGGTGTTTGGCACATCCAAGGAACAAGGAGAAATTCATCCAGCAACCATCACATTCTCACATCAAAAACACAAAGCGGAGACTGGACTGGACTTTACCCCAGCTTTTAGTCAGGCAAAATTTCCATGTAGCCATAATTGGCATTTCACTCATCTGCATGCATTCTGATGCAAAATGAAAGCTCCTGATGTAAGACCTGCACCTCAGTGAAGTGTAATAGCTCAAGGACATCTTTAACAATATGTATCATTGCATTTGTGAGGAAACTGAAACATCCAGTCCATACAAGCATGGGAAGAATACATAGATGGAAGCGCTCCTGTGAGGTTTGAAGTCTTTACTGCTGTCAGGCGAAAGTGGAAACCACACAATCAATGCATAAAAAAGGTCTAAACAATGAGCATTAACTGGATACTGTCTACCGAACAGCAGAGAGACAGTTCTATCCAGGAAGCTGCTGGATTCAAATGAGATTCAGCTTTAACTAATGCAGCCTGTTAGGTAAACATGAACAAGCTGTTTCTACAGTACATCTGAAATGCTTTCCTTTTTATGCCACTAACAATCTGTGCTAGAAACACTAAACTTGTTACCTTGTCTAATTATCAATATCACTTCTTTTTATAATTACACCAAAGCTGATGTTTGGTGCCTTGTCTGATTGGCAATTATTTCTTACAATATGCTGCTGTCTGATTGCTGTGTGGTTCATTTTCTGAATTCCTGATTGAATCTGTAAAAAAAAAAAAATAAATAAATAAATCTGTCAGAAAGATCATCCTTGACTTTTGTCAACCACAGAACACACTATATCTTCAGCTCAAGCTAACAATTTTGCTCAACACATCATATTTAATTTGGGCTTTCTGATTCATATTTACTGTCATTCGAGCGAGTGCACTGCTTCAGAACTCCTTCATCACCAGTGGTAAGACCCCATCTATTAATCCTCAGGGGCAATCCTTCTAATTTAGAGGGTTTTACCCCTTATAAATTATTCCTGTAATGGGATCAACATCGAGACTTTTGCCTTATATATTTTAATATTCATCGGATTTTGTGCTTCACTATCTCTGCCTCCTCTGATCAGATTCTGTCTCCACTGGCAGAGTACATTTACACTTTGTTGTTGATATGGACCAAATATCTTCCAGAATGCCTCCAGTGAGATTCGAATCATTAAATCTTCTGTGCTTCTCCGCTTCAGCTACGGAGAGTCTTTGGTTTACTTTCTTTAGCCTTCTCTGATTGCAGTGATGTATTTGGGTGCCAGGTGAAGGAGGCTAGGTGGTGGGTGAGTGCAGGATGTCAAAGAATAAGATGTGTAAAAGAGGAGAGTGGGCTGCTGGGAGCTTTCTGGCTGGACACACATGGTGTGCCGGTGAGCCCTGGTGTCTGCCATCATAATGAAGCATCAAGAGAGGGGCTCCAGAGCCATTAGACAGACAGATGTGAGGGATGGAGAAAGTAACACGGGGTGAGAATGACACGGTGGTTTGTGAACATGGGACAAAGATGGCCAGTGAAGCTGCAGTCTGCCACCAGAATGGAATAAAGCAACCAGTATGTCAGAGTTGAAAGATTACATATGTATTCACTGTCACACATGTAGCTTCCTTGGCTGAGTGTGGGAGGACATGAAAGATGTCATTATTCAGTAACTAGCTGCAATACTGCTGGACTCATGCATTCTGGTCTGTATATGTACAAAGAATGATAAAATCTGCCAATCACATTCTGATTTATGAACTTCTTTTGTGTACATGTCAAAAAAAATAGTCAAAGGTTGTCTTTTGCAGTCTCCCAGACACTCACCAGCCCAAATGCAGTTACTCACAACAAAAAAAGTAGAAAAGAGTAGAAATCTGACTTTTTTTAAAACCCCCAAACAGAATAGTTGATGTTCTAACTTATAGAAGTATTTCCACTTTCTAGTTTGAACTGTTGTTTTCACTTGCTGATTAGTTAATACTAGTTTGGGTGGTTTTAGTTAAAACATAACCTTTTATTGAAATACATTTCTAGGGTGACGTGTTTTGCCCCATTCAAAGATGATAAGACCCCAATGCATTTTCGGATTCAGACATCATCTACAGCTCAAAGGCATAGCCTCAGACAGGGCAGCCAGGATGGTGTCCCATTTTATCTCCAAATATGTAGTCAATCATTTTACACTCCAGTGATTAGATATTGGTGTCTTTTCTGAAAGGATTTGATGGTGGGGAGCTTACTGGGAAGTGTATTACTTGACCTCTGTCATTTGTGGAAACCTGTTGATGTCAGTGATGCAACAGTTTGCTATGCATAGCAAGACAAAGCAAAAAAGTGGTGCTCAAAAGAGGAAGGAGAAAAGAGAACAGAAATAGTATATCACTAAGCCTTTAGATTTGAGCATTGTTTTCAGTGACTTAGTGAATGCGAGGCCCCAAAGATGAAGCTCTGATGGGTAAGTACTTTGTCTTTGTGTTTTTATAAAGAAATTAAACATTTTTACTACTTATGTGTTGAAAATATGCACCCATACTGTAACATGCATTGAATGAGGAATTCTGTAAATGAGTGTTCTTGTTTGGTATAGTGACCCTTGTATATATATATATATATATATGTATTTAGCCCCCTTTTCTCTGAGTGCAACCAATTGTATTCAGAAGTTGCCTGATGACTGCTAATGACTAAAAAGAGTCCACCTGCGTGTAATCTAATCTCAGTACAAATACAGCTGCTCCGTGACGGCCTCAGAGGTTGGTTAAGAGAATATTGGGGAGTAAACAGCATCATGAAGTCCAAAGAACACACCAGACAGGTCAGAAAGAAGGTTGTGGAGAAGTTTAAAGCAGGCTTAGGCTAGATCTCACAGAGCACTGTTCAATCCATTATCTGGAAATGGAAAGAGTACGGCACAACTGTAAACCTACCAAGACAAGGCCGTCCATCTAAACTTACATGCTGAACAAAGAGAGCACTGATCAGAGATGCAGCCAAGAGCCCCATGGTGACTCTGGACGAAGTGCAGAGATCCACAGCTCAGGCGGGGGAATCTGTCCACAGGACAACTATTAGTCGTGCACTGCACAAATGTGGTCTTTATGGAAGAGTGGCAAGAAGAAAGCCATTGTTAAAAGAAAACCATAAAAAGGCCCCATTTGCAGTTTGCCAGAAGCTGTTGGGGACACAGCAAACATGTGGAACAAGGTGCTTTGGTCAGATGAGACCAAAATTGAACTTTTTGGCCAAAATGCAAAACGCTATGTGTGGCGGAGAATTAACACTGCACATCACTCTGAACACACCATCCCCACTGTCAAATATGGTGGTGGCAGCATCATGCTCTGGGGCTGCTTCTCTTCAGCAGGGACAGGGAAGTTGGTCAGAGTTGATGGGAAGATGGATGGAGCCAAATACAGGGCAGTCTTGGAAGAAAACCTGTTGGAGGCTGCAAAAGACTTAAGACTGGGGCGGAGGTTCACCTTCCAGCAGGACAACGACCCTAAACATAAAGCCAGGGCTACAATGGAATGGTTTCAAACAAAACATATTCATGTGTTAGAATGGCCCAGTCAAAGTCCAGACCTAAACCCAATCGAGAATTTGTGGCAAGATCTGAAAACTGCTGTTCACAAACGCTCTCCATCTAATCTGACTGAGCTTGAGCTGTTTTGCAAAGAAGAATGGGCAAAAATTTTCACTAGATGTGCAAAGCTGGTGGAGACACACCCTAAAAGACTTGCAGCTGTAATTGCAGCAAAAGGTGGTTCCACAAAGTACTGACTCAGTGGGCCTGAATACTTTTGCACACCGCACTTTTCAGTTTTTTATTTGTAAAAAATGTTTTGAATCATGTATAGTTTTCCTTCCGCTTCACAACTGTATACCACTTTGTGTTGGTCTTTCACATTAAATTCCAGTGAAATATATTTATGTTTGTTGTAATGTGACAAAATATGGAAAAGTTCAAGGGGTATGAATACTTTTGCAAGCCACTATATATATATATATATATATATATAAAATGGGGCCTATGCCTTAGCTTATGCCTGCAGCTTAACTATAAAATGTGATATTCTTCAAATATCTTGTCTTCTACTAAACCGCAAAATCCATTCTCACTGCTTGTTCACTGGCAGCCTGGTGTGAAATAATATAAAATAACAAGCCACATCATTTCACATGATATTTCTTTTCATTCTTCTGTCATTATGATCTACTGTAACCATAACCGCAACACATGTCATTTAATGCAATCAAATGCTTATAATGGGTAGACATGAAATGCAAAATGTGACTCTAGCAATGTGGTGCTTATGCACACTTGTTTATGCCTCATATTAGTCAATGATTGTTGTTGATGTCAACTAGTTGAATAATCCTATTAGCACTGCCTTAAGAGGTTTACTCACATTCTCTTTAAAGATTCTAGAAGAAGAAAAGTTTTCTTGTCTTATTCAAACAAGGAGACGTGGTATAAGAAGGATATTTGGTACAAGATAACAATTCTCACAGCAGATTTTCTTTTCAAAAAACTGTCAACAAGAGAAATGCAGTTTTTGTGTCACCGTCTGCATTAAATGATAGGACTTCCCATTTTTCAATACTCCTTCCTTCTCTTTTCTCTAATGATACCTAATAGGAGTTCATTCAACTGTAATTTCAGACATGACAAATGTGCCTTCTTACAAACTTGCCCCCGCCTTTTCTCACGGCCGACAGTTTGACAGCGACTGATGCTCAGCGACTTGGCTGCGACTCACTGCCTTTGAGTGACACCTGTATCATTCAGTGGAAAATTCAGTTTAAAATAAGGTCTGGTTTACATGTATAATTAATTAGGCCCATCTCTCAGTCGAGGCATGGCAGGTAATTATTAATGGCAACTGCTAGTCTGGAGAGCAGGTGCCTAAAGAGGAGTGACTTTCCACATCATCTCCAAGTGGTATGAAAACAAATGGATGGTTTTCACATAGAGGAGGGGTCTAGGGAGATAATGAGGAGCCTTTTATGAAAATGTAAAGAAAAAGGTTAGACTTTTATGATGTACAGAAGCTTTTTAAAGGCTCTTTTGAGAAATCATTCTTGACCAAAACTTCTCACATGACTGGGCTTTGTAGATTAGACCTTTAAATGGGGCTTTTGGCATGGCTTCGACTCTTCAGCCAAGCCGTCATAGTGTACTAAAGGACATGTGATGGGCCCTGCCTAATTAGAGAAAGAACATCCTACTTATGTTGACACTAAGCAGGAGTGTGGGAGCCTCACCCTGCTGTGATCAGGACATTTTTTTCTCTGCACTTTGACACCTTTCCTCCAAGCGCACAAGATGAAGACTAGATGTCCTGCCAAACTGCCAAAGTATTAGGGTGCATCAAAGCTATGTTCAGAACAAATCTTTCTGACTATGAAAAATCTCAGGGTCAGCACATTAACGAGATTAGTGTAATTTAGCCAAATGCAGTCCTCCCATAGGATTTTGCATTTTTCTGAGGGAATTGTCAGCCTTAGTGATCTGTTGGTTTATTTCTGCACAAATAACTTGGACACAGGCTGTTTTATAACAAAGGCTCATATGAATGTGGGATATCAGTCAAATTTCACAGATCTCCCTTTCAAGGTAGTCTCCTTGGACACACCTACTTCAGGCTTGGGTACTGCAGGCTCTTCCACTGAAAACTGAGGTTTGGGCTTTGACTTTGTTCTAGAAATCCAGCTCATATTTAAGATTGGTGATGAGACTGCAGACATGCACATGCAAGTACTCACAACCTCATTCCCACTGAGTGATCCAAAGACACCAGCCTGGTTGGAAGTGTTCCAGAGATCCTCGGGAAGATCATGCAGGAGTGGGAAACTGGACAAATTTAGAAGAGGTGTTTTTTAAAAATTTTTCTTACCGGCACAGTTGCAGAACTTTCTGATCACACTTTGTGCAATACTTTGTTTTGATAAGAGCTTAAAAGTGTAAAATGGTGTGAAATGCACTGCAGCATTTTCCTAAGTAATCTTAAGATTAGAAAAACATTATTGCATTCCTGACAGCAGTGAAAGGTGAAGAACCAAGTTCAGGCAAGCTGCAAAAGAAGCAGAGCTGTGGCTGTTCTGTGTTGGAGGACTTGGAGGATTTGGAGCTGAGTGAGATTACGAGAAGTACAAAAGACCCGAGCCGTGTTATTTGTGAGTGTGTGTCCCCTTTGTTGCAGCCTGTGAGCTGATCATAACAGTAATGTTGTAACACACCATGTACCCCTATAATGTAACTCTTTTAAAGGGAAGTTCAATAGATTTGAATAGAATTCCTTTAACCTTTGAAACAGACCAAATGGACTGCGACCAAATGTGCTCTTAGCTTTTAGTCTCGAAATAGTAACCAAGGAAATGGTGGATAAACTTGTTGCAGGTTGCAGAAATTTACCTTGTAAGGTGTGGTTAATGTTGGAGAAGGGTGTGCTGTAATCAAATTAATCTCTTATGAAACCTAACCAAGTGGTTTTGTTGCTTGAAGGCGACTAAAAAGTAACAGAAAAGGAACATTCAAAATGAAGGTACACTATGATTTGATCAAATCAGACATGAGTGAAAGTAATTTAAATAGCTAACCCCTTAAATCCCCAAAATGTGAGTTGAATTATAACTTTCTTTGGCTTTAGAACTCTACTGAGAAATACCTTTTCATACCTTTACAATTTATAAAAAAAAATAAAGCACCGCTGCAATGAATTTAAAGGGATATAACATAGTTTCTTGAGAGATGGCAACACTCAAGTGACGCTGCACTGGAGGTAAGAGCAATACTCTGTATGAGTTTCTTCCTCCTTCATTTTGAGATATAAATTCATTTCTGTGGGAACAAGGTTTGTTCAAGGTTACTGTGGCTTCTTTCATGAATAACAGACAAGTTATTAAATGGCTGCTGTGCCTGAGCCACAGAAAAAACAGCCTACTCATAAACGGATTGTTTGAAGTTACATTGTGATGCTCTCTCATTGTTATTTAATGAACTCGGTTCATTTTTCCTCCAGCAAAATCCATTAAAATCAATCACTTTTGCCCCTTTTTTCCCCCCATCTTGTTTTTTTTTTCTTTTTTTTCCCCCTGCAAATCACACTTTGGCACAGGGGATGAGAAAAAATCTGAGAGGCTGAGAAAAAGTAAACCAGCTAATGTAACCATTGCCTTCATTCAGATCCAATTCATTACTTGAGAATATTGAGTAGAGTGAACAGCAAGTCAGCCAATCCGCTCATCACCTACTAATAAGCACAAGCGTGTATGTAAGCGGAGGAAATATTGAAAGAGCTTGCATTCAGATCACAGCTGCCCCTTACCTTTGTTGTAGATGGCAAATGCCATTTGGATAAATGCTTGACAGACGTTGGTGTTTTAACCCAAATTACCCCTCTGCCTTAGATCTCTCGATTGCCTAATTAACAGGGGGGATAGTGTAAAGCCTTTCAAGTTCTGCACTTTAAACAAAGCCGGTGAGCAATATAGTGAGTCTGTTCTTCATTTGTGCACCTGGAAGGAAGAATGGAGGTGATATAAGGAGGAGTATTGCCATCACTGTGAAGCAGACTTTCAGGAGGGGCATGGCCTGTGAGTAAGACCTTTCTTCCTTATTTTTTTTTTTTTTTTTGTCAGTGCTTGAGGATATGTGAGCCCAGTCTTTCCTTGAAGGTTCACGAAAGAGGTGCTCACGGGAAACCCGGCAAAATGAAACTATTTGGTTATGTCTTGTCCTTTCATTGTCTCATGACAATAATAACACAGAAATAAGGTATTAAGCTAAATAAATGTAGTGGTAAGTAGTAAGTAGATAGTAAGATTTAAGTAGTAGTAAGTAGATGGATGGTCCTTTTAACCTTAATGTCCATCTTTTCCAACTGTTAAATTTAAGCTATTTAGTGATAGTTCAACTGTTTATCCGGTCCCATAAAGGCAAGGGTTAAAGTGGGTCAGAACAATGCGGATGGCGTTTGGCACCTTCAGTTGATGATCAGGTTAATGCAAAACAGTGTGGAATGAATTTATTTTTCATGTCCTACAGCCTTGTGATGGCATGCACTGCTGACACCCGCAACACATCCTTTTTTCTTTCTTACGCCTGCTATTCAAGGTGCAGATGTAAAATACTGTCGTACTTTCAGCTTCTAGCCAACGCTACAGAAGAGACGCAAGCATTTACAAAGCAATGTTTTTTTGTTTTTTTTTTAAATACAACTTTGCAATCATTTCAACAAATATCACCAAACATGCAAAATGTTTCTGTGCATTTTGTCACACAGTGTACCAGGTAATGTGTGGTTGCTATATATGGAAAAAGATGTTTGAAAAACAAGGCAGAAAGAAAGATGAGAATTTAGAAAACTGAAATTTAAATCTTGTTTTTGTGAACCATCTTGCAAAGCAAACTGAAGTATTCTAGTTTTGTATCATTGAATAGTTGCATGAAATATACTTGACAGATTGGTACATTTTAGTGCTGGCTAAACTGCAGTGCTCAGTGAAGTTCACAGTGATGCACTATGTTGGGCCACTAAAGGGCAGGCTGTGGTGTGCATGGTCAATGTTAGATTGCATCTAGAGTAGCAGATATCAATTTATATTTAAGTGGATGATGCTGATTATATCCATTCATCAAATTCTACTTTTTATACTAGGTTTATGGAGCCTAGGGGTTGGAAATCAATCATCCACCAATCATCTGCTTATATATTGTTGAATTCAGTTGGTAAATCCGCAAAGAACAGTAAATAATGGAATAGCAGCACAGGTCAGCTGATCACAGTCTGTATGCATAGAAAACTATACTGGTGCTCACAAAATAAGTTATTATGTGACTTATTTCTAAGTGATCCTTTTCCCCACGCTGCACTGCAACACTTGATCTTAGGGTTCCCCAACTGCCAAATCCCACTTCCTGCATAAAGGAGATGCACATAAAAAGAGAACAAACAGTAATGTGTTCACCAGAGACTAAGTAATATAAATGATATTCAGCAGCAGCCAAAATAACCACTGGCAAACTGAAGTGGGTGGGCACTGTTAAACTAATTTCAACTTTAAGGGACACAACTGAAGCGACTATCAACGGGGGAAGAGGGCGACCTGCACAACTGTCAGCCAGAAAGCAGTGAGTGAACAGCCAATTTTTTACATGGATTCGGCTTCAGACTCATTATTTTCAACCATTCCAGTTTTGAATCATGAATTTTTAGCTTGAAATAAACCATTCCACAACATCATTAGCTTATCAGTTCCTTTGGATGGAGTAATGAGTCTTTTTTTACTGCAGTTTTGGACAGTTTCAGTGTGTTTCTCCACTTGATTACACTTTTTGTAATTGCTGCACGTGAAAGGCCAGTTGGTTAGGTATAATTCAAGACTGATGCTAAAACAGACACTGCCAGTGCAAGGTCTCAGATGTTTCTAAAAATGATATGCCTGAGGTTTTGGTAGGTATCTGAAGGAGAAATATTATTCAAAGGTAATCAATGCTATAGAAAATAAGATTTGCAAAGCTGATGTGGGATTAAGGCTTATGTAGCTTATTGTGGAGTTGAACTGTTCTGAGAAGGGAAAGAAGGTTAAGAGGCCTGAAGGGGATTAATTTGCCCACTTCATACAGTTGAGAAATGTACAGAGAACAGACAGACAGGAAGCATCTGCATGCATGCACATATACTATGGAGAGATAAGAATAGAAGTGTTAGACAAGAGCAAAGGTGATGACAAAACGATTAGGAACAATAAGAGAAAAACAATTCCTTGTAAGGTAACAGCAAAGTCTAGCAACCTTAAGAGGAAGTTAAATATGAAGAAAACAACTCCTTTTAAGGTTATGCTGGGGGGGCATAAAAGGACACCGGAAGCAGAGAAAAGGGAGAAGAGAGAAACCGCATTGACCTGGGGTAAGAGAGGGACAGATAGGGAGCACTTAAACGAGGTAAGGGAATATTATTTTGCAATCTCAAGCATGCTTATTTATTCAATATAATTCTGCATTATTTTTGAGCTTCATGTAATATGTGTGGTGATTAATAAATTGTTAAGAGCAAAACTGAAAGCCTGACCTTTGCCTTCTTTTATCAAACGAATCTGGGGGAAACCGGAGGAAAGGATCCCGATTTCCCAACATATCTTTAGATGTCAGTTATCTTGGTAGTGACTGTTTTTTAACTCTCCTTACTGTGCACGCTTGTGCTCTGCACCGTTGTGCAGTGGCTAGCACTGTTGCCTCACGGCAAAACTGTACTGCTTGTTTGATTTTCTGAAGCTGTGTTTAGACCCAGGAATTGCAACAACAAGCATAGCTTACTGCTTATTACAGTATGTCATTAGATTTATAGTGTTATATGGTATGTTTTTTCTTTATTCCCAACATCGTTACATGGATATATTTTGGTACAAAAGTAAAACTGCGGAAATTCTTGCTAGAGTACAGGGACCTGCAGTTAGATGGTAAGCTGTGGATTTTACCAGTTTGCACATGAATGCATGCTGGAAAACCTTTTACACTGACACCTAAAATAACCTGATACCTTGTTATTGTCCAGGAGAATGGAGATGAAACGTGTAAAATGTAAGTGAACAAAGAGAGTTGGGAAAATAAAAGAAAAAAAAAAACCCTCTGGGTTCAGAAGATACATTTACAGACGTCTTTGATGTTTCTGAATATTATAACTTTTCACTTATTCATATTCTTTATCACTGTTTGCCAACCAGAGTTGATTTCTTTTTTAAAAACCACTGCTATAGTTACTTACTACACCTAGGTCTTTTATGGACTCTGTTTTATCCCACAAGGTACAGTGAAGCTTTGGCTCAGAGAAAGAAAGACACTGAAAAAGAATTAAAGCGACGCAACCAAAGCCAGCCAACCAATGAATGCAACAACGTGAAAAGTGATAGAAATCGATACAGCATTTCAACTTATCCCCCCCCTCAAGGATGTTGGAAAGAAAGGATAACTGAGTAGCAGCAGGAGGCTTAACATGGAAGAGCAAGCAGATAATTGAAGGGAAAAGAGCTGAAACAGACTCCGTGTGCATGTCGTATCAAGGAGAGATCGAGGTGACGGAGAAAAACACTTCTTTGTAGCTGTTTTCAGATCATTACGGGAACACTTGAGATGCACTGTTGGAAAAAAAAAAAAAAAACAGAAGAAAATTAGGCAACCTTTTTTGCAACTGGAGAATTCAAAAAAAAAATCCACTTTGGGTTTTTTTGGAGTTATTTTGTTAATTTTTCTTAGCATAGCATAATACAGGAACATGGTTCAACATTGTGTTTACACTGACCGTTCACAGAGAAACAAACTGACACGTAACTCACTGTGTTGTCATTTTGCGCTGTCAGCACCACATGGAGTGGGTACGAGAAAATCAGGGCACAGTGACTGACACCAAATCATGCTGCACATCATATTTATTTATCTTTGCTCTTGCAAACAAAGAGCTCCTGAAGAAGTAATAATGTGAATTATTATTCCAGACTGCAACTGAAATACATGCTGCATATTATATGGATTGTCTTGGTGAACTGGGACAAATGTATGATTTAATATTACAGGTACAGGATGGCCACAGAGGGAACTTTTCATGCGTTTCAGTAAAGGATCTGCTGATGTACATACATCTTTACCTCTGACCAAGCTGTATACTATGCAGTCATTCAGACTGCACAGAGACAGAAGGACAATTGATTTAAAGCCACTAAAGTAATTGGCAGAAAGTCGTGTATTAACTGAACAGAAATATGGCTTTGTATTCTATAAAATACTATAGATTAGTCTGTTGTTGGCAATTACTGTGCCTAACAACTGATTAAGGAGAAAATTTGCTTTCCTAAAATCTCAGAAAAATGAGGGTAAAACTGTTGGGGCACGGTAAATTTCCACTAATGGCCTCACTTTGCTTGTAATTACTCAAAGCGGCGGAAGAGTTTTGTATTTGGTTCCAAATAACTTGGTTTTTGGAGTCAATTTAAAGTTGGGTTTGTTTAAAACACAGCAGCCCAGATTTCTACAATAGAACTGATAAGTGAAAAGTAAAAACTGATAGAAGGGGGAAAACTTTTTAAGAAAAAGAAGAAATTTTGCTCTAAGAGATGTTGTTTCAGATAAAAAAATGTAATATCCAAGTGGCTGGAGATTTAGAAGATAAATGATTGCTTTTGCAAACTGCAGGAAATTACGTGCCTAAAGTCTGAAAATGTAGTCCCTGAACAATCATATGTCGGTGTATAGGAATCATCCCTGATGCATACAGAGTGATCATTATGTTATTACACAAAGTAGGTTTAGTGAGACCTAACCAGACAGAGTGACATAACAACGCGGTGACAAAATGTCTTACAAAGAGTTGCAGTGAAACACCGCCTCTCTACATCCCTTCTCCCCCACATAGAAGGCAAATAAATCCATAAGCACCATGTTGGAGCTCGCTGCCATTTTTTGCTGTCACTATCATTTTATTTGCCCGTTAATATTCCCCAGCTCACTCTGTGTCTCTCTTTCCCGCAGGCCTTGCTTCGCCACATTTGGTCCACAAGCTTAATATCCACCTGCTCTTGTCACACTGCCGAGCACTTCATCTCCAGCATGGGGCAGGTAGGCATTGGCCATAATTGAAATTCTGAACAGTAAACTATGTATAAACATAAATTACAAGAGCATATTTCTGTATCTAAATATACATAAATACATATATATATTGCTAGTTCCTGTATGTGCAATGGATCCATTGTAACTCTAAGATAAAGATGCCCTTACTTACTGTACATTTAAAAAAAAGGCAAATAATGGATAGTGAACTCAACACACCTAATTCTACACTTAGTATTAAGAAATACTTTTGCCCACAAGACATTTGAAACATACTGCATTACATGGGCTGTGGCAGATCAAACCCATCACTGCTCACTGATCACTCTCATTTATGGCATCATAGCATTAATGTGTTTGGTTGGAGTCGTGACTTCATCCTTAATGAGATCAACCACAAACCTAATCCCTCCACGGTCTAGTCTGTAGCACTTGATTGACTCACTTTAATTCAGTGTTTGGAGAATGTTTCTCCCACTTCTTTGTCTTTCCACCATTTCTCTTCTGCTCATAAGCCTCTTAAAAATCCTCCTCCTCCTCACTCCTAACAGTTTTGCTTTTGCCTATGTTACTGCAATATGTTAAAGAAGACGTATTGTGGTCATTTCCATCTCTGTATTTTTACTCTTGGACTACTTCAGTAGCTTTGAATGATTGAAAATATTCCTTATTTATCTTATACTGGACGATGTCCGCCCCCTCAGTTCAGCCAGTGCACAAAAAAGAAAAAGCTGTTTTAGGTTCTTCCCATTAGGCCATTCACCCTTTAAACCATCTTTCTTCTGATTTGCTGCCCCACACAAACATATGGGTTAAACAGCAGATGGGTGGGTGGAACTGCTGTTCTCATCTCATGCACAGCCAGATCTTTGCAGGAGATGACCATGTCAGGGACATCCCCTTTATTTGACAGTCCAAAGGTATGAAGAAAAAAGTGCTGGAAACTGAGCATCGAGAGCAAAGGGTTTGTGGATACACAGACCTTATTATTTGAAGCCATGCATGCATATATATATATATATATATATATATATATATATATATATATATATATATATATATATATATATGCATGCATGCATACACACTGATGGATGCATATACAGTATACTGTATATGCATCCATCAGTGTGTACTGTATGCATGCACGCATGCGAGGTAGATAAAAGCATTTGAAGTGCGTAGAGTAAAGCTCTGTATGAATGTGAGAAGGGGTGAATGTGTCTTATAAAAGTGCTTTTAGTGCTCAGTAAAAGTAGAATACCAGTCCATTTACCATTTATAACAAATAAGAAAAATAATAATCATAGTATCTCCATTTTAAGGCTACTATGGTTTTTTTCCTTCCCAGGATTTAGTCTTAACTACTCGTCAAATTTAGTGAGCAGCTTACCATTCTAATCAATAACTAACAGCAGGACTGAGTCATATTATTGAGTAAGGCACTATTACTTCTTAATAGTTACCCACCTAACAATACAATCTTTCTGCAGATGGGGTGACACCTTTAAGCTTAAGCTCTTCTTAAATATACAGAGAGCCTGTGAGCGTGTTAAAAGCGTGACTTAGCTTTTAAAAGCATTGGGACCTGACCTTGATGCCATTAATGCATTAATCTGACTGATGAAATACCCCTCCCCCCTCACGCTCAAAGGGTCGTTATTGCTTCTTAATCTTTATCGCCTCATGTGCACCTGATTGTCTCAAAACAGCTGGTTGAATTTTGTCACTGAAGAGAGGCGAAAAAAGAAGAGGGATAGAATGCAGATGAGTACACACTTCACTCTCCTGCGTGCAGGCATGTCTCATGTGATGCGCAAGCATCACCATATCAGGAGTCAGCATTGATGATGGGTGCACTTGTTGCTAATTCAAGACTTGAAGTGTGTGAAGCTCTTAGCCTGGTTGACCAGGAACCTGTGACTGGAGAGCAGCTATCTTGGGACAAAAATTGCTGTGTTATCTTGTTTGTGTGCACTCTTGTGCTTGTACATGTGTGAATATGTGCGCGAAGTAGAGCATGGCAAACAAACTCCTTTTTTTAACCAAGGAGGAGGAGAAGAAAGACATGCCATGGGATGCTAGCTCCCAAACAGTTACCACTGATATTATCTGCTGATCACTGAAGAGGCAGCCAGGTTGAGGGGATGGAGCTGAAGAGCAAGTTTAAGGCTGGTACAAAAGTGTGCATTAACAAAATTCTTTTTAACCTCGAGTGAAATTTCTCTTTCCTCCCATACTCTCAGTTTCTGTGTGTTTGGGGTGGGGCAGTCCTTTGTGTTTACAATAGTTTTTTTGTTTTTTTTGTTTTTTTCCAGTAGGCCATGGTATCAAACATGACTGCCTTCAATAATGCATAAATAAAGTCTATAAAGGGTTCTGAAGAATCTAAAATGAACTGCAGTATAACAGAGTGGTGCATTCTGTCATCAGTTTCAGTCCAGCTGCTTCCAAAATTATGACTTTAATCCAGTAGTTTCTTGGCATAGACATAATTAATAGGGTGGAATACAATATTGATACAAAAATATCAGCTAATTAGATTCCACTAATTATTAGATATTTTTGTTCAGGTTTCTACTGACAATTAGACTTACCAGAGCTGCTACTTTATGAATTACACAGATAATGTGATGTACTTTAGATAACCGTCTTGCAGTTTGATGCATAGTGATATGGGCAACATTTGGTGTTCATATTATATTGCCAGTTTGATTCCCACCACCAACAATGAAGCAATGTACCCATGAGTACTGCTAAGAATTATTGACATTTAAATATAATGCATAAAATGACAGCCAGTGATGGGGAAATGTAGAGTTACTAACAAAACGAAAAGAAAATCTGTAAGAATCTGTGTTTAAATTTGAATAATGCTGTAGAGCAATACAGCATCATGAACTGATTTACTAGCAATTATAAACAAAATATGCCGGTATATAGTTTCATGCAAAAATGACAACTCATGGTTGCTTCATAAGAGCATCAGGGTGAGAAAATATTTATCACTATAAATATACAATACAAGTACAGTTGTGTGAAAAGGGATCAAAAGGACCCAAAACAATATAAACACCAATAACAACAAAAATAATAAAAAATATTCTCTTAAAAATACAAAATAATATACAGTACTGTATAAAGCCTTCATTCTTCATTCTATTCTTCATATTTTAAAAGGAAAATAGAAAATACATTGCTTACCAAAGTTAATTAAATTAACAATATTGGTAATTACCAAAATCATTTGCATGATTCTATAATTATAAATTAATTAATTTCCATTAATTTCTTTAATAAAAATGAAATTTTTAATGCTAAAATGTAATTAATGTTGCTAAGCAGAAAAATATTAAAGCACATTATTATTATTTTATTAAGATGCCAAATTACAAATACAGGATTTATTTGCTTTCCAGAACAACAACAACAACAAAAAATTGTATTTTTTATTGAGTTGAATGTTATGCATGATTAATTACTGACTTCTCAGACAAGTCCAGTGTCCATTTTTTGTTTGTTTGTTTTGAGTTTGTACAATTCTAATTAGCTGGAAAGTCAATATTTGGTATGATCACATTTAATCTTCAACAGAGCCCAAACTCTCTTAGGCAAGCTCTCTCTCTTAGTTTCTTAAAGCAGTCTTCAGGAATAGTTTGCCAGCTTCTTGAAGGATATTCAGAGCTCTTCTTTAGATGTTGATCCCACACTGATCTGGGCTCTGTGAAAGCCAGACCATGATTAATGGTGTTCCACTGTTTGTTTTTCTATTCAGGTATGCTTTTACAGCATTGGCAGTGTTTTTGGGATCATTGTCATGAAAAATGAAGCTGTTGCCAATCAGATGCTTTCCAGATGGTATTGCATGGTGGATCTGAAAGTATTTTCTGTGTTCACAATTCCATCAATTTTGACAAAATCCCAGACACAGCTGGCTGAATTCCAGCCCCGAACTGTGAAAGAGCCTCTATAGTGTTTTACAGACTTTCACTTTTTTCCCCACTCTCCTGACCTCCTCCATGTATAACGATGACGATTTGAACCAAAGATGGCAGCTTTAGAAACTACATAATTTGTTGCCACTGATGGTCATTCCAGTTCTTGTGTAATCTGGTAAGTTTAAGTAAGTAAAGTTTACTTATAAAGCAGTTTTCACAGACAAAAGTAAACAGGTATTTAAAAAAAAATTCAATCAATAAAAGCCAGGTTAAACAAAACAGCTTTTAACTGCTTTTTAAAAGAGCCCACAGAGTCAACTAAATGTAATTGTATTGGGAGACTGTTTCAAAGTCTTGGTGTCAAAGACTGAACGGCTCTGTTGCCCCTCGTCTTTAATCTTGTACAAGGAACAACTAACAAATTCTGAGCCTTTGACTGTGAGCAGCAGTGTGTTCAGTAAGAAGCTGGTATAAATAGTCCAGGGGTTGGCCATTTAGTGCGTTATATGTAACTACAAATCCTAAAATCTACTGGGAGTCAATATAAAGAATATGATATAGGAATAATGTGAGCTCGCTTACTATAATGTGTTAATAGTCTGTCTGCAGCATAATTTTTTGTCGCTTGGAGGCGTGAAAGAGATGATTTATCTAAGGCGGTTTCCCTTCTTTAAGAATGGCTTCTTGAAAGCCACCCTTCCTTTGAGACCGTTTGTGATGAGGCTACAGTGAAGAGTAGATGGATCAATCGATTGCTGTATTTTTTCCTATTTCTAAAAGGACATGCCTTTTGGATACTGTTCATCTGCTGTGCATAGGGTTTTATGCCTTCCTTTTTTTTTTTTTCTTTTATCATCCACTTGTCCTTTTTCCCCAATTTTTTAAGGACACATTACGTTAAGTGCCTTTCTTATGCTTGAATGATTCATAGGTCAGTGTTAAGTGTCTGATCAAATAAAAACAAAACAAAACAAAATGGACTGTACTGAACTGGACTGAAATTGAGTGAAAAAGCAATCAATGTGCAAAGAAAATCTTGCTCCTTGGATGAAAAATATAAAGAAATGAGGGCGCTTAAGAGTATACAGTACTGTGTACTGTATATTGTGTGCTGAAATCATGAAAGTATAAACACTGAGCCCAGGCTATAACAGTTTAACGGTAAGGTTAAAGGTCAGAATAGAAAACCGCTTACAGGCAAGGCTGTTTGTCAGCTTCCCTCTCATGCCTGGATGAAAATGGTCTAGCCAAATAAAAGGTCATGACTTCAAAACAATAACTATCACCATTCAGAAACTGCACAGACCTACAAGAGCAAGGTCAAATTGCACTGCTTTAGCAGGCACAAGCCATGATATCATACAGCACTTTCTTTGACTTATAGCAAGTGAAAATGCAGGAACAGCAAGTGGCAAGGTGTAAATTATGAGAAGACCCTCTGGCCTGAGCAGCCATGGCCTAGAGCAAAGTAGTCATTATTGTAACAGGGATAATGCTGAGGAGAGAATTTGAAATTCTGCACAGGACACATTAAAAGTAAATCAAGGACTACTAACACATTATGCTGCCCTCCTGATTAGTAATGCTTTATTTTATATATATATATATATATATATATATATATATATATATATTTGTTTTACTCAATGCTTTTCCACTACCTTCACTATCCTTCCTCCTCATCAACATATTTAATGCAGGACTGTGTTTTTTTTTTAAACTTTCTACCATAAGCCAAACCTTTATTATTTGATTCCAATTGACCAGCGAATGCAGCTTAGATTGAATCCCAGCCTTCATCTTTTGAAGTGAGTGCGCTCAATTTCCATTTTCCATTCTTGCCGTCTTATCCAATGCTGACGCCATCTCTGCAGCTCTCTTGACGTACTGTTCTATTCAGGATTTATCAGGCTACACTGAATAAACTCAAATATCAAGTGGCTCACATCATGTGCTCGCAGTGGCTGTACAGAGCAAGACAAAATAGCCTAAAGAGTAAAGGCAGACAATATGATTTAACATCTCGTTTTATCATTGGATCCATCAACAACGCAGTGTTTACAGTGGGAATAAAGGAAAGGGCACACACACGGGGGATAGAAATAAATACTGTGCATTATAATGCTGATATCACTCGCGTCTCTCTCCATCTTCTCTTTTGAGATCACTTGAGTGCAGTTATTGATCAATAGCAGTCTCACAGCTTGGCCAGAGCCATTAAGATGTGTAGCTGTAAACACAGAGGGAAAAAAAAAAAGAAAAAAAAAGAAAAAGACGATCCCTGCTCGCTCCTGTTGCACCAATCAGTTCCACGCGCAGCAAATAATCCCCTGCAATACTGTACATCAATACAGCATCAAAGCATCTGCAGATGGATTCAGAAACACACAACAACAAACAAATAAATACGCCTACAGTTCGTCTGCGTATGGATCCGCAGAGCATTGCACAGAGGGTGTTTTTAAGTTCCAACCAATAAATTATATCAAACAGGCAACATGAAAAAAGAAACAAACAAATATTTGCCTAGTTGTGATAGAAATGCACTTTTTGAGACATCGAATTGCAGACTTCACTATGAAATTACTAATGCGGCAATCAACTCTCTGACTGAAAGTCACCAGAGCAGGTGTAGCTGAGACTTATTTGATTGTGTAATTTCACGTGCTTTATCCAAATCACATTCTCTGCTGAATCACCTGTAAATTATATTTACAGTATTCACTTAGTGTATCTTTAGGGATTTGCTATCTTAGTGTGGGTATTAGCTTAGCTCCTAGCCGAGTCACTAACATCATAACTTCTTCAAATGTCCCTCCCCTTCCTGCTCAGTGAGTCAGATGTTTAGTTTCACCTCTCCTTCCTTTAGTAATTTGGTACATGTAATAAATGTTGCTTATTTGTAACTTTGGAGGCCAGGCTCAGTGAACTGGAGACCTTGCTCCACATCCTTGAAAATCCTGTAGCTAGCCAGGTCCCTATAGTCTGTGTGCACCAAGGTAGCTTTGTCGCTGTTAGCTCTCACTCACAAGATCTTCCCAAGTAGCCAGGAAATCAGACCGGCTGGGTGACTGGGAGGAGGGAGCGTAGCCTTAATTAGAAACCCCCGGTACAGCACCAACCCGTTCACATCGCTTATTATTTTTCCCCACTCTGTGACACATCCACTCAGGAACAAACTCTGGTTATTATTGGTTATCTGGCTTTGAGAAATCCAAAATGTGTACTAGAGCAAAAGACTTCGGGGCAGATCTGCCTTCAAGTCAGCCACGCTGTCACTCATTTCTGGCTCTCCAGACAGGATCCAGCCTGCTTACAGACAGCGGCTCTGCTATGGCGGAGCCCCTCAGTAAATGCCGCCCCATTTTCCTTTTCAAAAGTTACCAGCTGCTGTTTATTCCAGGGGCCAGAGTAGGCAACATTTAAAGAAAGAGCTTTATTTGTTACATATACATGCAGTGAGATTCAGTCTCTGCATTTAACCCGTCACACATGGAGTATGTAGTACACACAGCACAGCGTGGAGTAGGGGGCAACCAGAGGGTGCCCGGGGAGCAACCTTAGGGGGTGAGGGCCTTGCTCAGTGACCCACAGTGATGCCAGCCCAAGGATTTGAACCACGGTCCTCTCAGTGATGAACCCTCTTCTTCTCTCCTAGGCCACCACTTCCCTAGACATACATGTAGAAGGAACCCTGAAATTTAAATCTGTAAATTCTGTAAAATAATAATTCACGTCAGCAGTAATGACACCCAGGTACGTCAACTGGAGGTCACTAAAATGTATATTGCATTTGCGTGTAACTTTGCCAAAAACAATGCCTCTGACTCCCTCCATAGTCGGACCAGTAGTGACATATTTAGTCCCATTTTCTCCTTAAATTGCTGGCAGCTTGAGTGGTGTCCAAAAAAACAATGTGGGCTTTATATGGGAAACTTTATGGGGAAAAACTGGTCTTGTTAGGTGAGATGGGATCCATCCTATTTTGGATAGAGCAGCTCTCATTTCTAGAAATCTGGCCAAATTTATTAAACCTCACAAAACTTGACTATCCAAGGTTGAGACCAGGAAGCAGCGTTGCAGTCTCGTTTACCTCTGTGCAGTTTCTCTCCTCCTGTCATCCCTCCAAAACTCCATCCATACAGAGACCATGTCTACTCCCAGTGCACCAAAAATCAGCAAAAAACAATTTGACCATAAAAAATTCACAGAGAAAAAATAATATAGTATCCTCAACTACACCAAAGAGTAAAACAGTTAAATGTGGATTATTAAACATTAGGTCTTTCTCTTCTAAGTTCCTGTTAGTAAATGATTTACTAATTGATCATATATGGCATATTTCTGCCATATTCGCTTCTCTTCATTGTTCCCTGTTAAATGCAGAATTGATTTTAAAACCCTTCTTCTCACATAAAAGGTCTTGAATAATCAGGTCCCATCTTAAAGACCTCATAGTACCGTATGACCCCAATTGAGCACCTCGCTCTCAGACTGCAGGCTCACTTCTGGTTCCTAGGGTATTTAAAAGTAGGATGAGAGGCAGAGTCTTCAGCTTTCAGGCTCCTCTTTTGTGGAACCAGCTCTCAGTTTCTTTACTTTTAAGATTAGGCTTAAAACTTTTCTTTTTGATCAAGCTCATAGTTAGGGCTGGATCAGGTGACCATGAACCCTCACTTAGTTAAGCTGCAATAGGCCGAGACTGCTGGGGGCTTCCCATGATGCACTGAGTGTTTCTTTTTTATTACGCACTTCTTGTCACTTTCTATGTGTTTTTACACCACTCTGCGTTTAATTATGAGTTATCAGTAATCTCTGGCTCTGTTCCACAGTGTGTTGTTTGTCCTGTCTCCCTCCCCTCACCCACAACCGGTCGCAGCAGATGGCTGCCCCTCTTGAGCCTGATTATGCCGGAGGTTTTTTCCTGTTAAAAGGGAGTTTTTCCTTCTCACTGCTGCCAAGTGCTTGCTCAGAGGGGGTCCTTTGATTGTTGGGGTTTTCATTGTATTATTGGGGGGCGTTACCTTATAATATGAAGTGCCTTGAGGTGACTGTTATTGTGATTTGGCGCTATATAAATAAAACTGAATTGAACTGAACTGAATTAATTTGAATTAGACAAAGAGAAGATAAATAACTGTTAGTCAGATGTTTCTACTAATGTTTCTGATTGGTACCTAAACTAAAAGACTGCAGGGTTTGTGGCTTCAGGGAGCTTTTTCCTGTGTGGTGTGCCAGATTGCTTATTAAACATACATAGACTGTTAACAGACCTTTCTGCCTGCAGAAGTTTCACTGGAGCTTAATATATCTGGAACTTGTTAGAAACACTAATCTAAGGCTGTTTCTATTCCCTACCACATCGTTTGTGAAGAACTGCAAGACTTAAGGTGTGTGGCATGGAAAACATTGCAGTTGTATTCTTACATCTGACCAAAGGTTTCAACTAGAAGGGCACTCAGTACAGTGCACATCTCGCCCATCCCAAATTTTCAATGTGCTTATACAATGCTGCAATAGATACCACCTAATGTTGTCATACTCCATCAGAAAAATATATAATCTGGATATATATTATGTTTCTGTACCCTAATTGCATCCTCAAAAAGACAACAAATTATCAACAGTAATTGTTTATACCTATGTATCAAATGACATTGTGATGGAAGAAAAATTCAATTATATATAAACTGTAAAATTTCAGCAATGATGAGATGTGGATTTTTTTATTTTTAGAACCTTGACCTTTGACCTTGAAAATTAAATAATATATTATTGGGTGCCCAAGGAATGATTCTAGAAAGTTTCAGGAATTTTGGTTCAAACCCTTTTGAGATAGATCCCTATCTCAAAAGGGTTTGAAAAATGAAATAGTATGTTCTTGTGCTCCTAAGAAATATTTCCACAACATTTAATGAATTTTGGTTCAAAACAGTTTGAGATAGTTTTTTTGTTTTCATTTTTGAAAGTTTTTGGTGACTTTGACCTTTGACCAAAATCAGTTGTTCTTTGAACATTCTCCAGCAACTCCAGAAATTTTCGTTGAAATCCGTTCAGAATTGTATGAGTTATCCTGCTTGCACACACAAGACAGACAGACAGACAGACAGACAGATGGTATGGAAAACAGAACCTCTCCTCTTATTGGTGGGGGAGGCAATAAGGTGTCACGTCCTGTCTGGTTTTTCATATTTCAGAAGTGGTCACTGTGTTTTTTTTGTTGCAGTTGACTCAAATTTCTTGCTTGTAAAGTGACCTCTTTGAAGCTCGATAAGGGTTTCCACCTCCTTGAAAGACTAATTTTTAAAACTTTTTTCTTTAGTAATTAGTAATACAAATAATGCTGCTAATTTTTTTTGTCCTGTTTTTTTAAGATGTTCATCTAATTGTGTTTCTATTCTCTGACTCCATTGTCTTTTGTTAGTGTGACTGACCGAAACTGGGCTAGAAAACAGTTAAATACTGGTTTCATAGCAGGCAGAAAACAAATTCACATTCACAATGGTATGCCTGTCCCTACCCTTTAGGTAGGGAATTGATTGCAAACTTGTTAGCTGTAATCCAATTATACATCCCAGCTCTCACAGGAGTCTTTGTACTACCTAGTGCAAAACTGTGGCTTTAGCATTGGAGGTAGTAATTGTAGAGCCAAAGGCCTGATAGTGAAATAGTGAAATCACCATTTACTTGCTTTGCTGCAAGCGAGTGGAATGAAAAAAAAATTATGCACCAGGTAAAGCACATACAGCACATACAGTATGTTGAAATGCAATAGCAAGAGAATCTATATAAAATCCCCAGCTAACGCTTCAGGAATTGACCACAGTTACCTGTGAAGAACTTCAGACTGTTTCCAAAGGCCAAATTGTCTTTGATATAGTCATACACACGAGCATGAGGATTCACAAAGGTGAGTGTATAAGAAATGTAACTATACACTAGATGTTTTAATATTTCAGCTGCTTTGTAACACTAAGGCACTGAGATATTAAAAAAAAAAAAAGCACACCGTATGCCTTGTCTGATTCATTAGCAGGCATACCCAGCTGACTGTAAATACAGTAGTCCTTCTGGCTGTGAGTGAGCTGGCTCGGGGCAGTATCCTTCAGCCAGTGAGTTAGTTACTGTATGCACCAATACGCATATGTAGGGATTTAGTGTTTTTCCTCCTCAAAACCTCGAGGCATGATGGCAATAGCTAAATGCCTTGAAAGCAAACACTGACACCTCCTAGTACTTGTGTTGTGGCTTGCAGATGCCCCAGGAGAGGAGCCAGCTGGACAGGGGAAGGTTGCAAAACAGGAAAGCATGAAGGGAGATGTTTGTCAAGTCATTGCTTCAGACACAGACAGAGTTGTGGCCTGGATGCTGAAGTAACCAGATTGAAATGCTCTAAGCCATTTTTTTAATATATATATTTCACATTTTAACCAGTCCAGTTTATTATGCACAATTTTGACTACATCTAGTGGCAAAATCTGACATTTTGGAATCTGTGTAGATATGTGCATGGATTTTGTAAGTACATATCTGTCCCAAAATCATACATGGGTTTTGAAACCACTTCCACCAGCCTTTACTGGCACATTTTCCATTAACTACTAAGAATATCTACTTCTGGATATACCTGTGCCTACCTGCCGAGGTGGACAGGTGGCAGATTATAAGCCCTGCTTCTCACCACCACAGTGAAAGAGCTCTACCTTTCTGATTAGGCAGATGTCAGATACTTGGCAGAACTGCCACCAAGTTTCCCCTACAGCTGTGATTTTAACTGTTTTTTTCCTCCATGTAGCTACACTGATACTTCTGCTATGACACAGAAAACCTCACAATTTTGGGTAATGGCACTCCAAGTTACTTCACTTGAAACCAGAAATTTTGGTTACATATAAAATTCGATGAAATAAACATGCATCTGTGCAGGAAAAAAAACCAAAAAAAAACCCCAAAATGATGCATGCCCATTTTATACACCAATCAGCTACAAAATTAAAACCATCTCCCTTGAGTCACCAAGTGCTGAGGGAGTCCTGTGGTTTCTGGTTTCATGGAAGGGCCTCTGTGGTTGAGGCTTGTTCCGCTGCATTCTCCTGATGCTCAGTCAGGGTTTGGGGAATTTTTAATGCTCCTATATTTTGGGCTCCTTTTGTTCCAAAGCAGTTTTCGCAGTGTGGTGGAGTGAACATTGTCTCGCTTGGTCTACAGCAAGTAATCCTTTTTAAATTATCGCTGGCTTTCTACCTACTTATCTGTCCAGTGACACTTCTGCCACTGGGGTGCTCTGGAGGGTTGCCAAAGCTGGCAGTGCTGCAGGGAATTAGGTCTTGCATTTTTGGCCTATACTGCTAAATGCCGATTATAGCTGCTTTTTTTTTTTTTTTTGACGTTGGTTACATAAATATATATTAACGTCTACACAGTGAGTACTGATTGAAGCTTGGCAGATCCTATAAGGCTTGTGAATGGTGCAGTGAGTAACACCGCCTTACAGAATGTGTCCAGACAGGCTACTACTCTGTGCCAGAGATAAAATGATCTTCCTGTTCCTGACTGTTCCAGACACTTTTCCCCCTCCTGTCTGTTTTCACTTGTCTGTTTCCACTTTTAATAGGTCATCTAATGATGAAGGCAGACTGGTGGCCAACACACCAATCACAAATGAGGAGCAGGGCTCAGACTTACCCACATTCTAGCTCTCCTGCTGAGCTCACTGCAGGGAGTTTATCGACTCTTCCTACCAATCCTTATAATGCTATATTCAGACCCACTTTACTTTTGAATCAGTGCTTTGTCACTCACATTTCTTTTTTCCTCCTTCCCTCCTGCAGGGAGAGATTGTGTATTAAATCATTAACGGTTGTCCTAACAATGCAAATTCCCCATGAGTGCTGATCTGTCAGTGCAAACTCTTGGCTTTCACACAAAGAGTGAAGCTGAGTATGATAAGGGGGCTCATGAATAAGTGAACCTGACATTTCATGCTTTGAAAAGTCACACCATCTCCATTGTGATGAATATTTTCATTTGTGCCTCTATTATTTTCTAAAGAAGTTGTGTTCCTGCAGACTCTTTCTGCCTGACACTTAACCTACTCTCAACCCACAATGTTTCGCTTCACGGTTACATTATATAAATAAATTTAAATCCTTCTGACAAGATGAAAATAAGAGTTTAAGATGTAGCTGGAAAAAGCAAACTAATGTAAATCAGTGATTACCCACTTTTAAGGGTGAGGGTTAAGGATTGATATCATACAGACATGTGGATTCTAGTGAGGCACGTACCATCTTTTCACAGTGTTATAGCTCGTAGTACGTCTACTTTGGATGGTTACAGCATTATGGTTCATAACTGAAAACACTATGGAGAATATGAATGGGATTTTTTACTTCCAGAACCTCACTGTTGTGCTCATAATCACCCAGTGATGGAATCAGACAATTTTTTAGAGTTGACCAGACTTAGGTCATTGCTTAACTTGGAGATGGCGCAGGAAGCCAAGGAGTAGTGAGTGTGAGAACCACTATCCTGGATGAAAAAACAAAGATCCTTGAGTACATCAAGAAGATGGCCACAAATGATAATGTGCTTAGTAAACACCCCAGGCAGCAGAAACCTGAGACAGAAGAGGAGCAACAACAAGAACCATCATGGAAGAGCAGGCCCCTGCATAGCATGTACCACCAGGATATTGAAGAAATGGCTGATATAGAAAAATCCTCCTAATGGACAGCACAGAGGCACTAATCACGGCAGCACAGGAACAAGCTTTGAGCACAAGATCGATAGAGGCTGGGGTCTACCACACCAGGCAAGACCCCAGGTGCAGACTGTGCAGAGATCCCCCCTGAGACAATGCAGCACATAACAGCAGGGTGCAAGATGCTAGCAGGCAGGTCATACATCGAGTGGCTGGCAAAATATACAGGAACATCTGTGCCAAGTTTGGTCCGGAAGTCCTGAGGTCAAAATGGGATACGGGTGGTTGAGAATGACTGAGCTATGATCCTGTGGGACTTCCAGATACAGACAGACAGACAGATGCAGCTGTATATATATATGTGTGTGTGTGTGGGGACATAGACCTGGCTGTGATAGAAACATGTCTATTAAGGCTGTTTCCCTCTGAAGTAAAAAGTGAATAAACACAAAGAAATCCACCTTCCATGAAGTTGTATGACTTTTCTCCAGGTCACTACTGAGATCTATATACACTGGTGAACTCTGTGTTTTAAATTCTGAAGTGATGTTATCACGCTACAGTGCACTGGCTCCTCAGCACTGAGAGGGAGAAATGCAAAGTGTTAGTACTGTGTTCCTCCTTAGTTTGAAAAAGAGGGGTTCCGCAGGCAGCTTCCTCTTGCCATATGCTCAGCCAGCTCAGCTCCGTCTGCAGGAGCCACCTCAGCCTTGCAAGTGAGCAGAGGAAGTTGACATAATAGCCCTAAGTCACAAATGACACAAAAACCCAAAAAAGACAGAAACTCTCCCACAACTGCTTCCAGCTATGTGGCGGCTTGTGTTTGTGCACTGCTTTCTTAATGTCTTAAAACATAACATCTGTTCAGCACTATTTTCAGAAGCATAACGCCAGTGAGTTGTGTTTGGGGATGAAGCCACAGGCACAAAGCAAGGGCCTCTTTTTTGCATGCTCATAAACGAGGCGCTACACTAAAGCCAACTGAGTCAAAATTTATTGGTAGGGCTTTAAAATTAATTTATTTGAGAGTGTGCACACATTAGGGAAAGATGAAGAGATGTGCCAAGTGTTTGGTGATTATGGTACAGGTGGGAGCGTAGGAGTGAAGAACAAGCTTGACATCCGGATGGTTGGCAGATTGCTGATGTGCTCACTGCAAGCACTGGTGATGACAACTGGAGGTGATTTGGGTGTGTCACATCAACTGGACACTTAAATTATAGATGAAAGCCACAGAGGAAAGAACTGATTTTAATGACAGCAGGAACTAGGAATTAAAAACAATACATGCTTGAATAGAGTCACAGGATCTCCATCAAATACAGTGATTAAAAAGAGAATGACTAAAACTGGAGCAGAAAATGCTCTGTAATTTCGCCTACATTTGTGACTTCCTATAATACAAATCATTAGTGCCTTTTCTGACCTTCCTTGCCTGTTACATATTCACATACCAAATCTCCACTTTGTGCAACTTGCTCTAAAAAGTTATTGTCCTTGCTGTTTAAGTGGATATAATCCTTGTAATCAGTGGAGTTAAATCCACAGACTGAACAAAACTCTTTCAGTACAACATAAAAAAAAGGATGCAGCTATTTTAAGAGGCTGCATGAGATTCTCCATGACTGCTAAAACCACTTTGATGCATAAAATCAGTGAGGTTGCCTTTTCATTGCTGACCCACGCACTTGCTTGAAGGCGTAGCTGTGTTGAAGACAGCAGAGAATCACCCATACAAAGTAATGACCTTATTCTTGCAGGGAGACAGCAAGAATAGACACAACATATCATTAGCACCTGGATGTGATTTCATATATTTTATATACCGATTTCCAAATTGCATTATACTCCTACACAAGTCCATCGTCAGTCCCACAAGTAGCTACACAAACATACATGCACAATATCAGGTAAAAGTAAGATAATATATGAAAGATAGCATCATCAGCCGTCTTTTACTAAAGAATTTACAGTATCGTATAATAAGAGGCAGTTTCCATGGAGGTTCAAAAACTGTGTTTGTAGGTTTGCCTCTGTAAACCACCGCAATGAATTTGAAATCAATTGAGGGGGCTGTCAGAGAGATAGCAAAACTTTGAGTGACCAAATCAACAATCTGGTAAGAAGTGTGAAATGACAGAGTTAAGAAAAAGAACTTCACAACTTCTAACCAAGTCAAGAACACTGTCAATGAGGTAGACACATCACTGTCAAAGTCTACAATCAAGAGACGCCTTCATCAGTGGGAATACAAAGGGTTTACAACAATGTGCAAACCACTGGTTACTCTCAAGAAAAGAAAAGAAAGGTCAGAATAGACTTTTTTTTTGCCTGCACAGTTCTGAAAAATGTTTTTGGACAGATGAAAGCAATTTGTACCAGAATGATGGGAAGAGAAACATATGAAGAAAAGTATGATGAAGAAGAAGAAGAGAAAACTTGTGATCCAAAGCTTACCATGCTATCTGCCAAACATGGTGGAAGTAATGTTATGACATGGGCATATATGGCTGCTAGTGGAACCAGGCCACTATTCCTTACTGATGATGGGCTACACTCTCTGCTCAAATGTAGTCAAATGCTGCAAAGATTATTGGACCCAAAAGGAACCCAAGAGTCAGATATCTGATCTCAATTCAATAAAGCATGCTTTTCAGTTATTAAATACATAACTGAATGAAAGAGACCCAGGAATAAGCAGCAGCTGAGGGTGGCTGCAGTAAAGGCCTATTCTCAAGGGAGGAAACATAGCATTTGGTGATGCTTATGGGTGTAGAAGGGAAAATTAACAGGTCCTAACAGGTCAATGACAGGTCTATAATTTGTATTCAGGTGTTGAAGAAGCACAGTAAAAAAGGATGAGGAGTTTTTTTTTGTTTTTTTTAGTTCAGCAGCCTTGTTAAATCTTTGAAATTCTTTCATGACCAAACCTTGGGTCAAGATGAACTAAAACCAAAGTCATAACAGTTTCATTTCAACAGTTCTGTAGCAATAAAAACATACTGTACCTGTTAGAAGCTAATGGAAAGGAAAAGTTGTCTTCTAAAAAATGAACCAGTCTACTTGTTACAAAAAAAAAAAAAAAAAGTAAAAAATGGTAAAAGTGTGTTGGGAAAGCATGGTTCAAAGGACTTTTGTACAAGTGTGAGCTAAGAACAACCTGAGGCAGCAGCCTGGAGGAACACAGGATGGAGCTGGGACATGATAGCACTGAAAGTCGGGTGTGTAGGGGAGGCAGTTGGTCGAGGCAATGAAGTGCAGTGAGGTGACTTTTTAAAAAAGATAATATTAAATCATTCTTACTGACCAGTCCATTAACTCAGTATTTCTTTTGTCTCTTCCCTGAAAATCATTGGAGTCTGGAGTCTGACCTGCCCTTAAAACCTTTTCATAACCAAGTTGGAGGGTCAACCAGTGAAAAAAATGATAAAATAAGAGGCTTCTTACTGCCAGCAGCAAGTAATGCTTTCCTCGTCTGTGTGGACACAATCTTGTACCATTGCCCAGGAAGGCTGTACTTCATCTCTTTAAGACAACATGAAATATCCTAATGCTATTAACCTTAATAAACGAGCACTGGAAAGAAGTTATGTGACAAAAGAGACAACTTTCAAAGATGGATCACTAGTGATAAATGAGTAGTAAATGAAACATTTGCCCCCCCATGGTTTAATGAAAGGTGATCACATTCTGAGGTTTGAAATTTACTGCATGAATTTGGCAAAAAAGCTGGAGACAGAAGGACAGGTTGTCACTGCCACACACACTTGGTGTAGGGAAATTATTCTCAAATTAAATTCAGAGCCAATTCTTAAGTATTATTAAACTACCCACCTTAGCTATTTATCCTCGAGTAATAAACTGTGATGAACAGCATTCTGATTGCCATGTAAGGAGACTTTCTCAATTTTAAATATGTGACTGAACTTGTGTTAACATTGCTCTCTTCAGAAATAAAGCACAAAGGATTGCTACAGTCATAAGGGAACATTATGACAGTGCTTATTTTGTGCACGCGGGTGAATGTGCACTTCTCTTGAATTTTTTGTTTGTATCGAAATCTATTCAGGACAGATGCAGGAAAAGAGAAAGAGAACTTAGAAAGAGAAAGAAACCTCCAAGGCTCAAATGAACGGTTTTTGTGCAGAGGCCAGGTGGCAGATTGCTGGAGCTGGGAGATGAAAGCAGCAGAAGACTACTGATCTACTGTAGAAGAGCAGGATAGAACCCATCTCTTCTATTTTCTCCCTTTCTGTGTTTTTCTCCTCCATGCCCATGAGCAAGTGATACATCAGGGTCAGGCGTGGTTGAGTGTAGGGAGGATCAGAGTGGCTGGCGCCCACTCATCTGGGCTCAAGACACATGAAGAGGTCAGTGGAAAAAATGATTGGGAAAAAAGATGGAGAGAGTGATGTCAAAAAATTGAACAATGCACCAAAATCTGCCTGGCATTTTCACCTCATTGTTTTTGAATGAGAACAAGGTCAGGCTACACAACAGTTATCAGTCACATTAAAGTGAAGACTGCCAGCAGCTAAAACTTTTAACCTTCCATGCAGGGAACCCTCCACTGACCTGCAGCTGCACTTACATCATCTTTCATAATCCACAAGCAAATGAGTGAAGGGTGCTTTACTTTAAAGTATCCATAGTCTGTCAAAAGAAAACATAAGGTATTGTTCATGCATTTGCATTGCTGATGAGCTCTCTGGCATCTGGGATGGCAGGTACTTCATTTTTTGTTTATGAGAGAGCATGCATGTTGTAAGTTCCCACTCAGGATGCAGATGTTGCATTGTTTACACACTTCTCTCTCTGTAGTACAAAAAGAGAAGTTGGCAGACAGGATATTACTGTTGTAATACACTCAATAATTTGTAGGACTGTGTATCTGTCCCTCACATAAAAAAAAACAGGATTCTTTACAACATTCAAATGATTCCTTGATTATTAAGGTAAACTTTGCAGTTATTTTTTTTTAACATGCTCATCAGATGACAGGCTGATTGTCTCATCTTCAGAGCACTGATTATAATAAGCACATGACTCTCATGTTATTAACATATTTAGGAAATATTTAATGTTGTAGAAGTTGGAAATTGCAGTATTTCCATCCATGTGAAGGACCAATTCAAAAACTATCCTACATGGACAAAAATTTTGGGCCACCCGTGTTAATCTTTGAATTCAGTTGTTTTCAGTCCCATTGCCACAGTGTTATAAAACAAAGCACTTGGCCATGCAGTCTGCTTTTAAAGCTCAATGAATTCAGGCGTGGTATCTCAACAGGATGCCACCATTGAAACAAGTCAGCTTCCTTCCTAGATATTCCTCGATCAACTATAAGTGGTATCACTGCAAAATAGAAGCATTTAGGAACCACAACTCAGCCATGAAATGAGAGACCACTTAAAGCTACAGTACATGGAGGCTGAGCGCTGAGGCACGCAGTGCGCAAAACTCACCTGAATAACTGCAAAATTCCAAACCTCCTCTGGCATTAACACCAGAACAATAAATGCGCACAGGGAGTATGTCTGTGTGGGTTCTCAGTCATCCAGGTCATGGTAGTATCTGGTGCTTGAAAAGCTGTCTGTATTTCATCTGAACTGAAGAAGTCTGCAGATGAGAGGTGAAGTGTCTTCAAGAAACTTAAAGGAGTCCAGTGTGCTTTTTTTTTTCAGCACCAGTGGCCCAGTACTTTTGTTCTTATAGTGTATATAAGGGAAATTTGGTAGGGGTAAAACATTCTGTGGTAATACATGCATTATTATTAAGGATATTCATCCTAAACAGTAAACAGGAATCCGGAATTGTATGTGAGCAAATAATAAAACAATAGACAAACTAATAAATGGGTTTGCAAAAATACCTGAATAAATAAAACTTGACGGACAACATTAAACCTCCACTGTCAAGATTGTTCGGTATAAGTTACTTTTTCTAAGCTTATTAAATTAAATAGTTCCAGAGGTGAATTCCTGGTACTGTACTGTGTTACTATGACTGAACTGCATTCAGTATATCTACAATACTCTGATGTGATTATCGTTACTGCTTATACTACAAGACAAAAAAAAAAGTTAATAATAATCCAGGTCTAGGTCGAAGAAAAATATCCAGTTTTAAACTAAATAAACTTTACTTTGTGACAGCTGTTCTCATTTGTAGCACATTAATGAATTTGTACATTTTAGATAAAGGAGTCATAGTGCTATGAATGAAGGTCAAATAACACTTAATGAAAAAATCTAATGGGTTGGCCAATGGATAAGTTACAGATTAGAAAATTTTGCACTTCTGAGCTACCTTATATTATGATATCAAAGCTAGCTTTATCTGTAACACAGATAAACACTTTAAAAGGCTGTCTAGTTAGCACAGAAACACCTGTATTTGTGATCATGATGGACAAAAAGGGATATCAGATATTTCCTGTTGTAATTTTAAAAATGTCTTTACAGTTTCATTTTTTTCTAGAGCAATATTGTCAATATCTATCCATCTATCTATCTATCTATGTAAACGTCAGTGATTATTATCCTCTTTTGATTTTTCTCTTTTAAGTCACATGGAAATTAGTCACCAGGAGTAGGGCTAGTTTCTGAACACTCCCTTATGCTTTTGCTGTAGTGAATGCATGATCATGTACCTGGATAAATATCAGTGACCCAGCACCACCACCACCTTTAGGAATAATATATCATATCTGTTTTTGGAAGTCATTGTATGAACTGATGAAATTCATGATCATCCCTCCCTCAGGTCAGCTGGCAGGGCCTGTCCTTTCAGGGTTGCGTCATGCGGCAGTCGTGCACACTGACTCTCTGAGGAGCAACCATAAGACAAAAGAAGAAAGGGCGGAAAAGATTTAGTGGGTGAGATTAAAATCTCAAAGGGACGGTGAGAAAGCAACCCCTTTGCTGTTCAATTTAACCAAGCTTGGTAGGAGACTTTATTATTTATATTCTTATTTACAATGGCTTTGGCATTTTTATCTCCTTTCCCAGCAGCACGGGGCAGTCAGAATATTGCTTTTGACCTTGGAGGAAGAGTCCTCCAAAACTAAACATTTTCTTTCTAAAATCACAACAACTTTTCAATCTGTTTTTGTGATCGCAAAACCGATTCTGCTCTGCATTTACACTTTTCCCTGAGAGCAGAAGAGCCTATTACACAGTTGAATGACTAATACATCATATTGTCAAAGGACAACAAGCGTCAGAAATGAGGATCACCATTGTCCTCCGTTGTGTGCCTCAGCTATTGTCATCAGTTACTAATTAGTAAATAAGAGCTGTTGACATGCCGCTGCACAGTACTAATGAACACAAGAGGTGCTAAGCCACAGGGGACTCAGTCACTGCTGTAATGTGGAGGTGGGTGGCGAAATCAAAATGGCTGTGCATGCTCCTGTGTGCTTAAAAAGGGAAAGAATTTTTTTGCACGTAATGAAATAGCATTCTCCTCTGACCGGATGATGTGACAATGAACAATGTAGTACTGGTACTCTGATGCATGGATGAGCTCAAGACAGAAACCATGAGAAAGAAATCAAAAGATAAGCACGCTGCCAGAGCTTTATGAGATGGTGGCAATGTGAGTATAAAAAAGGAGCTCTGATTGAGACAATAACTCGTAAACTGCAGCTGCTGGCACCATGGTAGGAAAGAATGCCTCATAGGCAAGGGCGGTGAATGGTACTGGAGGCAGGGGAGGAGTGAGGAAGAGGAGGGAGGGGAGATAGGGAATCTGTCAGGTATAGAAGCGAAACAAAACAGTAGCACAAAATGAGGAACAGGGCTGCCTGGGAGTTGACAGAAAGACATCAGTCCTTGGTGACAAGGACAGAAACCCTTATCAATGGGTTGCACTCTGCAGGGCCAGCACAGACGGGAGGGAGGGAATGAGCTGAGCCCCAAAGACTTTGTTTTCCACCGATGAAAATCCACTAAAGACTCTGCCATGCCTCAACTGTATAGATTTATCCAGGATTTTTAGTTTGTCCAAACACTCACCTCACAGCAATACCGTGACATGTTGAATTTAGGTTGCTAGTTCTCTTCTCCAGTATAAAAAAAAAAAAAAAAAAAAAGTGTTTTAACTGTGTGCGAGGTGCTTTACTGATATATGAAAAAATGTAAACCTTAACTACTGACATGAAGAAAAGAAACATTATGTGACACTAAAACTATATGGCATAACAGCAGCCACAGAGATTTTTATCAACTCTAAGTTTACAAAGAAAATATCCAAAGAAAAATACAGGGGAAGAGTAAAAAAAAAGAAAAATAGTAATATTGGAAATTGTATCAACCTTGGGTTTTATATTGTTGGTAGAACCAGCAATTTGAAGCTCTCACCACAGATATAACTTAATTTTGCTATTGCCATGCTTTTTATAATATTCCTTATAGCAGATATTATGGAGTAGAACAATGGTAAAAATAAAAGTAAAATCATACACTCTTGTCATACACCAACAATCTCCTTTTATACAGCCATTTAACTGACAGGACTGAATTACAGCAGCATTTTAAACTATTGTGGTTGTTCATGAAAGTTTAAAAACAAAACTTTCTGTTGCAAGATGTGACAAAAATAAAATAATAAAGAAATAAACTATGTTGGCACCTTGATCATGTGCAGAAATTAACACTTCATAACAAATGACTTAAATTCTTCTTTTGTTGTTTCCAGACTTGCTCAGAACATCCTAACTAACATTCTGTTCCTACTTTTTTTGGAATACTCTTTTGGAAGCACAGGCTCACATCTCCTCATTATCACACTCTCTAACATGCTGAACTGCATCACTTCTCTGGAGGAATCTCAGATTGTAGATGTTGCATATACAGACAAAACTTCAGTTACTTCAGTCATGTTTGCATGAAATACAACTTGGAATAATCCACTGTATTTTCCTTTGAAACTTGATTTTGTTTTGTAACAACTGTAGTCTATTGAATTGCAATTACAGCTAACCGTTTATCATTTAAAGACCCCTATAACCAAAAGCCATTAGGTACAGATTCTGCAGTGTAGTAATAATTCACAGTCTGTTCAACATTGGTTACAATGGATCACATCATCTATTTTGGCTGCCAACCTCCACCAGCCTCAAAAGCTCAGCTCACACATGTGCTGCCTTTTGTTCCGTGCTCTGTCAAAAAAATCCCATACTGCTTTAATAATGTTGAAGTCTGGGCTCTAATGTGGCATACTTCAGCCTTTTCCTGCTTCATGACAGCCATCCTTCCACTGACACCATTTCTAATTGGGTTTTGGTGAACAGTAGTTGGATTAACTGAAGGGCCAGATGCATCTTCCAGGTGGACTTTTTCCTATTTTTTTTTTTTTTTAAACAATATGACTTTCAGATATTGTAAATAGTTTTTTAGGCCTGCCACTTCTTTTATCCTCCACTTGTCCAGTTTCCTCAATTTCTTTTAAGGACGCTTCACACCATGCCGAGATATGGCAAGTTTTCAGGTAACAGCTCTTTGGGAATCACCTTGTTGGTGCAAAAATACTTTTTATGTCTGTTAAATTGTGTTATTTTTCATATTTTTCATAGCTTCAACTAAAGGGATGGGAACAAATTACATGTTTTGTGACAGCCTAGTAACAAAGTGCCTAAAGATGCCAGTTGGAAATTGGTTCTTTGCCAAGTTGTCTGTTATGTGGAGACACAACACTGGTTCATTCCTTGAGTTAGAGGCATTTTTTTTATGGTTGAATGATTCATTCATAAGTTAGTCTGAAGTGACAACACACACACACAAATACAAAAGTGTGATAGATTATAAAGTTATCCCGTTGATGTAATATTCTGAATGCATATGAAAATTCACACTTGTCATTTACACTGAATGTTTTTGGAAGCTTGATAAGATATGGATAGAAGATCTAGACCTTCTCTGTTAAAGCCAGAAGAATCAGTGGGAGCAGAAGAATCGCAAACCCAGCGATAGAGATCTATGCTACCTGTCATCAGTATTCTGGAAAGGTCCTTGGCCATTAAACTGAAGACCAGTCAGCAAGTGTCTGTAATCTGCTGTGAAAGCTGACTGCTATGAAGGAAACATCTCAAGCGTTCAGCTGGCGACGGCTGTCTGCTCCTTTTGCTAAAGTCAATCTCCCGCTTGACTCTCTCCTCCTGCTCTGATGGATGTGCGTGCGTGTGTGTGTGTGTGTGTGTGTGTGTGTGTGTGTGTGTGTGTGTGTGTGTGTGTGTGTGTGTGTATTTCAAAGTAACAGAAGTGCACACCTACACATAGACCGATGGAAACACACAAACACAGAATCATCTGCAGGGCTTTTGCCCACAACTTTGACAGTGTGTGTGTGTGTGTGTGTGTGTGTGTGGGGGGGGGGGGGGGTGCTGGGAGAGAAGGCTTGAGTTGCTCTAGCTGACAAATGCCTCCTCTTGCTCTCAAGCTCTAAGACTGGGTGATTGTTCAATCTGAGGACAGCAGTATAGGGCCTATACAAGACGCAGAAACACAGAGTGAGAGAAAGTGTGAAAGAAACAGGAGCAAACAGAAAAAGGCCTGTTGACAGATTTGGTGAGATTTTTCAGTGACAGGCTAACAGTCATCCTTCAACCAAACACCTTAGCTTTTATTTTTAGTGAATGGCTAGTCATTTTAAAACTCAACTATAGATTAGATTAGATTCAACTCTGTCACTATCAACTATAGTACTGCGGTATGGAATCTTGACTGATTATATATATGATTTTGCTACCAAACCTTTGTTGGCTCCTGAACCTAACCTGTGTAAAGTAGTTTTATTGCACAACAGTGTGTCAACTCCACGTATTTGCTAGAACATACATTAGTTTTTCACCAACATGTTCCATCAGCTTGTAGAAATGAGTGACGATATCACACAGGAAGAAGATAATAAAGCAGGTGTCTGAGTGACAAATATAACCTGGACTTTACATTAACTAAGCATGAACGTGATTGCAAGAAATGTTTCTTTGTTACTACCCACCTACTCTACAAATGCGTGAGTGGTATTTAGGTTCCTGTGCCTCCCACACAGTTCACTCAAGCTAGTCCATGCATCAGTATAAAAGTAATAATAAACTGCTCACCACATGGATTCTGTATGATTGATTTGAAGGTTTAATTACCCAGCTGTATTTATGGAGGACTGATTGCAAAAAAAAAAAAAAAGTGTCAGCTGCCATTCATTACCATTCATTTTACATCCAGTGATGCAAAAAAGACAGAATGCCTGAAATAAGGAATTTACTATGTACTGCAGAACTTGTCAAAGACATACACAGAGTTAAACATACAGAGAAAAAACATACATACTATAGGAACAGAATGTACCATGACAGTGAGGTATGGAGTGAATGGCTGGTCTGTGTGTGGGAAAGGCTGGCTGACAGAGCGTGTCGGAGAAACACAGGGGAGACTAGCAAGACAGCTGGATGGAGAGAAGGCTACTGTCTTAGATTCGCAGCACACTTTCGAGCAGCTGGCCACCTCTTCTCTTTCTCTCTCTCTCTTGTTCTCCCTCACACGCATGCACACACGCGTGCGCACACACACACACACACCTACAGAAACACAGAGGCACAGAAATGACCTGTATAAACACACAAGCACGGCTGGACAAGCTGGTGGACTAATAAATCTAAAAGTATAGGTTAGAGAACTGTGTGTGATGTGTCTCACAGTGAACACAGATTGGTACTGAAATATGCTGTCACCCTTTAGCCCTCGTAAGTCAGAGATGCGCAGGTGAAACGAAACAGCTGAAAAGATGGAGAAGACAGAAAGGACAGAATGAAGGGGGGGGGGGTGAATAAATTGAGTCAGTCTTCCTGAGAAACCGATTCCAACATGAAAGTGGTGCGCCGTCACACCGCACTAGGTTGAGTATGAATTGAAGAGGACGTGCATACCAATATTCTACATGAAAACTACTTGCCCTCAAGGTGTGTGCATTGGGTCCTCCGCAGATCTGACAAAACTCTCCACCCACAAGTGAAATCAGCAAATTGTATTCTTTCACCTGTCATGCTGACATCAAAGGCAATTTCCTTTGTTTACTCTGTCTGAAACAATCACTTTTATTTTAAGCAACAAGGTAATCTGAGGGTGTCGCCTGCTTTGTCTTCATCCTGCTACCGCATGCAGCATTTTTAAACATAGGTGATGTAATAAATTGTTCAGCTGGAGTATTTACTTCATGTAGGATTTTGAGAATTGCAGTTTACTTTATGTTTTGGTGACAGTACATAATTGGATAAACTTAAAGTGCTTACAGGCAGCAAAGTTACTTTTAACACTGAGATGATGGATTTGCAGTGTTTCCGATTTTCAGTCACATTTCTGCACAGACATGGGTCTGTAATGAACACGAGTGTGCGCACACAGCTCTGTAACACCACAAATCATTTCATGTAGTTTGCTTTTTTCTTCCCTTAAATCTGCACCATGCAATATTGACATACCTCTCAAAATGCAACAATTAATCAGACTCAGACAGCTCTAAAGCGTGAATATGAATCTGAAATACCTGTAGCATCACATGGCATTCAGGTGGGAAAAAATGCACACACGCATGTGGCACTCATGACATTAACTCTAGCAGCACACTGAGAATTCTAATACCAAAGCTATTATTAAAGAAAGATCAAATTAAGAATTGTCAGAACAAAGTAAGAATTCTACCAACACATTGAGAATTCTAATGAGACGGTAAACATTTTAAGCATAAAAATTCAATGAAAGTTAGAGTTCTAAAATTAAACTAAGAATTCAGAGGTTAAAATCAGAATTGTGATGACAACCAGTTTTCTAAAATGACAAAGAAATAGAACTGTGAGAACAAAGGAAGAATTCTACCAACACATTGAGAATTCTAAGCTTCTAAGAATTCTAAGAATTGTCACAACAAAGGAAGAATTCTACCAACACATTGAGAATTCTAAGCTTCTAAGAATTCTAAGAATTGTCACAACAAAGGAAGAATTCTACCAACACATTGAGAATTCTAAGCTTCTAAGAATTCTAAGAATTGTCACAACAAAGGAAGAATTCTACCAACACATTGAGAATTCTAAGCTTCTAAGAATTCTAAGAATTGTCACAACAAAGGAAGAATTCTACCAACACATTGAGAATTCTAAGCTTCTAAGAATTCTAAGAATTGTCACAACAAAGGAAGAATTCTACCAACACATTGAGAATTCTAAGCTTCTAAGAATTCTAAGAATTGTTACAACAAAGGAAGAATTCTACCAACACATTGAGAATTCTAGGCTTCTAAGAATTCTAAGAATTGTCACAACAAAGGAAGAATTCTACCAACACATTGAGAATTCTAGGCTTCTAAGAATTCTAAGAATTGTCACAACAAAGGAAGAATTCTACCAATTCTACATTGAGAGTTCTACATTGAGAATTCTAAGCCCAAAGCCAATATTCAAAGATCATATTCAGAATTGTGTGAACAATGTCTTAATGCTTTTCAGAATACTGATGATGGGTCAGAATTTTATGGTAAATAATGTTTTGCTATTTTCTTCTAGACCTCCTGCAGGTCAGTTGTAGGACAGATTTCACATTTATATGGTGGTTTGTAGTAATCCAGCCCTCCTCTGCATAAATCCTACGCTCCTCCTGATCAGACATGCATATTTTCCATGCACAGTCCCCAGCAATTTCTAACAGAAGAGTTCATCCTTATATTAAAAACATACCCATTCGCCCTTGCCTTCTCAAATTGATTTGAACTGCCATTCTGTTTCCTGCAGAGAAACACATGCATAAAACCAATGCTTATACTCAGGGGTTAAGGTGGGATTTGGCAGGTGGGTGAACCCTACCATTGGGTGTAGTAGTGCAGCATAGGAATAAAATGATAAATTAGCATATTATTGGTAGATCACCCACAGAATTTTACACTTCCATAGACACCATTTTAATAATGTGTCTACACCAGGGGTGGACAAACTTTTTGGCTCTGCGGCCACTTTGACTTTTTGAAATTTGACAGATGGGCCAGGCCAGCACCAGATGCATACATATAAAACATAAACATAAAAATGCATTACAGTGTTAATACTTATATTTACTTTTAGTGGGAACAGTGTTGATTTTGCCAGTGCATCGAAGTCTGGTGTTAGTTTTGTTGTAGCAATTCTCAGAATCCTCGACATCAGTCATAATTAATGATATGATTTGATGTGGGCAATTCTGTACCAATCTTCAGCAGGCCGAATTAAAAAGACCAACGGGCCAGGTGTGGCCCACGGGCTGTAGTTTGTCCACCTGGTCAACACAGTAATTTCCTCCATTTAAATCTGGCCCTTAAAGTGTTAATAGATTCATAATGTCAGCTTAAGTGAGATGCAAGAGAACATTCCATCTTAAAAGCTGCAGGTTTACACATAAACAAGTAAAAATAAAAGGGTGACAAAATTACGTACGTTTTTTTGGAGCAGTTCAAATGGTAGAGGTTAACCAAATTCAGCACCACCTTTGCTTCATTCACATGAACACTACAGTATGTTTGCTCTTATAGTCACATTATTTACCTTAGCAGCCATACAGTACTAGGCCTTGTACTATGAAGCAAGTTCAGCATACCCAGGGTATTTTTCTGTTATCTGGATTCACTTACCCTAACACTGGCAATCAGGATGAGCTGTCACACGAAGCTGATTATCAGCTCGTTAAGTTCACTCAGGGTTTTCCCTGTGCATTCACATGACAGGGGTGGTGCTAACAGCATCTGACCACAAACACGGATAAATGTACTGGCAGCATTTTACAATGAAAGATAAAACTATACTATGGGAATAATATGAAGTGACTGCACACATAATGACTGAAAGGAAAACAGGTGCTGCAGACAAAGCAGCAGAGTGAGAGTGTGTTAGAGGAAATGTTCTGTACAGTAGTTTAGTATTAGTAAAAGTGCTGCATGAATGTTTGTGCACTTTGATCAGTAAGCCTGGAACAGAACTACCTTATTAACAATGTTTAGTCAATTTGAAGGCAGGAAGGAAACACAGCAAAAATGCAGACTGTGTAAGTTGACAGAACTGTCAATATCGCAGCTCTATTATGGTAACACTTTAAAATGCGGGAGGGGACTAAGGCTGGAAGTACCCTGTAAGTAAATTTAAGTACACTGTAAGTAAATTTTACTTACAGTACTTGTAATTACCTAAGCTGTACTTTCCTGTAAAATACTAAGTTAGGTTAAGCCACTACATAATATGACCTGCACCCCAAAAAGTACAGCACATTTATGATGTACTACTGGGGAAACGTTGTTTTTTTGGCTATTTTACCCAGAAAATACACTGGGTACTTATGCAGTAATTAAATGTACTTACAGGGTGCTTAAATTTACTTACAAGGTACTTACAGGCCATATTATAAAGTGTTACCTCTACTATTAAGAGAATCTGATGGGTTATAATCAAATATTTCATTAAATCAATGTTTAAAAAAAATTTTTTTTCAGCTGTAGGGGTCCAAGAGCAATTAAAGAATAAAAACAGTAAATATAATTCAGTCCCCTGTTTCTACCATGTCACTGTAAAAAGTGAACCACCCTGAATTCTGAAGCTACCTGGATCTTCCTTCGCAGTACAGGCCTCTGTTCTTTCTTTTATTCCTTCTGACTGACATAATAATCAAATAGTGATGTTACCATGACAATCCATCAGTCGTTTTATCCCCAGACTTGTTAAAGCTACTGCAACACACTGTTTATACTAACTCAGCTGTAGCTGATTAATGTAGGTAAAGCTGGCACTGTGGTTTGATAGCCTTGGAAAAAACCAACTCAAACATGTATGTGATCAGTGCATTCTGGTACTCTGGTAGAACCCCTGTGAGTCCAGAGAGTGGGACTTGCTGACTATTTATAAGTTCTTTGGTTTCAGTATTTTGGGTAATTTGCCACACTGATGTCACACACCAAAAAAGACAGAAATTCCCAGAATATAACAATATTAGCATTACATCATCTAGTAGATGCCATGATATCATCATTATTAGAAACATTTTAAACATAAACTGAAGAAATAAACTTTTGAACGTGCAGCTCTGCACAGCTTGCTACTCCATGAGGACCATGTTGCTCACACAATGAAACAAAAATAAAAAGCACACTTTGTGAAAATTACATAATCTCACAGAGCTTATTGCAGCCTCCTTTGATACTTAGCTGCTCAGACAAGGGCACTTTCCTCTTATCCCGTGTATCTAATTAGCAGTGGCTTGTCCCTGAGGATGAAACTGTGAGGTGGTCTCACCATTGCCATTAATCCTTTAGCTCTTATGCAAAATAGTACTGGACTCAAATGACCCAGTAGGGTCACAGGTCAGCCGCTGATACCAGCCGCAACACACCCACACACACATTCATATGCACACACAAATGCTCATGCTCACACATACACAAACTTTAAAAACAGCAGCTGCTCGACCACAAGGTGAGTCAGGTCTGTTCAGCCTCTGTGCCCTGCAGACTCAATATGCTGCCTGGTTGTGAGCGGACCTCCATCGGCTGTGTGCTGGCTTGTGTATGATTTCAGACTGGCATAAAACACAGCAGCTCACTTACTGTATATGACCCCCACTGGAGGTAAATAACTGGAAGTTGGAAGGCAGCTTTATCGCTTGTTAAATTCATATGCAGTCAATTTGAATGAATTAGCTTCTACATTTAGTTAGAAACGTTTGGCTGTTTTATTTTTATTTATTTATTTATTTTTTATCTTTATGTACCTCAAGATTTTCTTTCCAGTATCAAACCTGTTTTTACAGCCCTGAACTTGTCTCAGTATTACTCAGTGGAGCTGTATGTGAAAATGCAAATGTCTGACTCAGTGAGTTCGAACATTATACGGTCTTTATGCTGCCAGCACCTCAGTACAAAGTCTGTGTGATGTCCGATTGAGCCCGTGTAAGAATAGCGCTGGCAATTTTTGCAGGAGGGAAAGTGAATGTTATATATCTTCTCTGCATTCTCTACTCAAGCAGCACTTTAGGTGAAAAAAAACACTACATTTAAATGTATCAAAATGTACTTTGAGAAAAATCTGGTATGTTCCAGATCATACTTAAAATGCAATTGTGTTAATTAGCAAGACATTTTTACTTCAGTAGTACTTTGGTGTACTTACAGTAAGTACACTAATTAGCACTAATCTTTCAGTTGATATTTAGTGCTTTCAAAGTATACTATGCCAAAATATGTGGAAGGATTTTTTATTATGCAGTAGTTAAATGTAGTTAGAATGGCCATTGCCTAACCAGAGATTTTCAGTAGTGAGTATCTTCTCTTGTGTGCTGTCATGTGTGAAAACAGCTTGACAATGCAGGAAGAAGTTATCCTCTTAACTTTTCACCATAATTGCCAGGTGCAGATAGTGACATTTTTTATCAAAGTTCAGTATTATCATTCTGTAAAAAAAAATAAGCTGCTGAACAGAAGTTTCACAGAATCCTCTAATACTGATGTTTTGGTCTTACTGTGGGCTTGAAAAGCGTATGTTTGATGTATTAAGAAAAGCAAGGAAATTCTATCATTAATCGTCAAGATAATGAGGAAAATAAGTTCTGTCAAAGTACCTTTTCCACTCTCATAGGATTATAAACCACCACCAGTATTTTCATAGCTACTTAGACTACAATTATTCAAACTCACTTCTTTTTTACATCACGTAAACCAGGATCTGGTGATGCATTCTTCACTAATATAGTGCTACTATCAGTATAAACTGCTCTGCTACACTTGCTTTTACTGTAATGTTTAAACATCATGAGTGGCTTGATGCTTTCTCATAAAATTTAGCCAGTAAAACCCAAGTTGCTGCATAGAATATTTTTGTAACAGGCAAAATTTAAAAAAAAAAAAAAAGTTTTGACAGGAGACCTACAGTATTTTGCGACACAGAAACTAAATGCTCATTATAAATGAAGTATTAATTATTTAAATCGGTGCCTTTTGGATTAGATAACTTGCAAAAGTATGTCTGTAAAACAATTTATAAAGAATAATCAAGAAAAATCCCATGAACATCTTAGCCTGTGGCCAAAAGTTAAAGGTCCAACACTCACAGTTGTGTGAGCAACAATGGATAGATAAGCAGTGCTTGAAAACTGGCTGAGCACTCTACCAGAAGTGTAATTCAAGTATAAATCTCTTGGTTTATGTGAAGCATAAAAAAGGAGGTTGCACTCTGAGATTCTGAGACAAGAATCTGTGAATCAGAGACTGAGCTGGAGGACTGCAGCATGGCGAAGCTTCGCTCAAGATATTGAAAAGAGACTGGAATGAGGAGGGAGGGGGAGAGAGGTTGGACAGACAGAGGATGAGGAGGTATGAAACAAAGAAATACTGACAGCACTGCTGAGAGGAGACTGAGAGGAAGAATAAATGGAGGAGGGAGGTGGACTGCTCAGAGAGAGTGGAGGGTAATATTGCAGGAGTATGGTTGCCATACGGTCAGTATATATTGAGCAGGAGCCAGTACCTTCTTTAATGCAGGCAGATGTGTCTGCGAGTGTGCATGTGTGAGGCAGCAGAGCCTGAGGCTGTACCCGCTGAGAGCAGTTAGACTGGGAATCAGGCGGCTTGTTGGAGACAGTTCAGCACAGACTGGGAGAGAGATACTCATACCTAAAACTCCATGCATCCCCCAGTACATAAACACTCAATAGATAACATGCCAGTAATTTTCCCACACTAAGCAACCATACTGTAACATGAGACTGGATTTTGATCAATTGTATCCTTACTGTTTGCTTCAAGTGCTAATGGCTAAAAATACCACTTAATACTGTATGTGTCAGCTTGCATTGAAAAGGATAGCAAAAAGGAGAGGGCTGGAAAAGGAGGAGCAGATGGTGTTGTTGCATGCAGGACGGCGCGTGCATCTGAGTGTATGTGACCAAAAATTCCTGAGGAGGTCACTTGATCACTGAATGCATTATTAAAAACGTGTCGCATTAACACCTGTCACATGGCTACAGCTAGAGAGTGGGTGCTCTCTGTATAATGGATAATTAGAGGACACTTAAATACTAAGAAGAGACACAATGGGTCTGAGGAAGTAACAGTGTTTGAAGTGAAGTGTTTACATCTAAATTAGCATCCGGAGAGCTTTAATTGAGAGTTTGGGTGTCCTGAATAAAGTGGAGGGTGGTTTATTTTAGAGTTCTTCTCAACATGTTTATGTGTACTCACAGATGATGTGTATCCTAAAATCATGGCATATATATAAAACGCTTCCAAAGTGCAACTCACCCAAGGTTGAATTATTTTGGTACGAGTGTAGTGAACATTAAATCAGTTCATGTATTTCAAACTAGCAGATTGAATAATCAACCTTTTCTGTTTCTAAATAGTCATTAACATCACATACAGTGACGTACTGTTCAGTACTTCATCAAATTTTGTAGATTATGGATTTATCTCTGGCAAATTTTGGGGTTATCCAACTTTACAAAATAGGAGGGCATATAAAATTCATTTAATAAAGCACATCTATCATATTTGGCCCGCTCTTCTAAAATACCCTAATCAATTATACATGAGTGCTGCTTGCAAGCTGAGTGTGAGCCTTTTCAGCCCAGATTCAGCAGCTGGGTTTCTCTGGGTGTGTGTGTGTGTGTGTGTGTGTGTTTTGACAGGAAGGCTTATAGTGTGCAACTAAATAATGCTCTACATTATCAAGCAAATAGCATCAATGTAAAGAGCACACTTTGTTGTGTTTAGAGGTTCACATAGTTCACTAGTTCACTTTACAAACAAGAGCTTAATATGTTTTATTTATCTTTTGAAATCTTCAACAACTAGACTAGGCACTGCTTTGTGCTAAATGCATCCCAACTCACACCATAAAATTTCAGTTTTTTTCTATAGTTATGAAAGTCTGTCCATCCATCCATCCATCCATCTTCTTTTGCCATTTTCTGCCGGGTCACTGGGGCAGCGCCCATCTTCGAGCTGTGCCCTGCCTGGGCTCCATGGGCTATGGCACGGCCACCAGGCGCTCTCCCTCAGTCATCCTCCCCAGGCCTGCCTCCAGGGTGAGACCCTGGTAACCCTATCCCAGGCAGGGTAATCTGTCATAAGGGTCATCTGAATCGCTTTTCATCAGGCCTCTCAGCCAAGACCCTACCAGGCCTTTTTTGCTGTGGGGTGACAGTGTTAACCACCTGGCCGCTGTACCACCCTTTTCTTTTTCCTGTTTAAATCATATTAAATCAACTTTATTTTCACTCCCTATTTCACTCTTTTTATTTTTATTTTTTTTTACTATTGTTCATTTCCCTCCAAGCCCCACCCACATGGTCTTGCAAACAACAGGGTGCCCCACCCCTCAGTTTAAGACTTGATGTAGGATTCATCCTCTGGAGCCATAAGTGTTTATATAAAATGTTAAAGCTGATCTAACCGCCTAGACTTTGTAAAATTTGCTATACTGTTTCCCTGATCATTTGCAATGAATATGGCAAACGCATTGCAGATTTGTCACTCCCGCTCTACTGTCATAAACCAAGCAGCTGCTGGTATCATCCAAGGAGCCAGGCCATCTTGTTGTGTCTCTAAAGCACCATATGGATCAGTATAGGAGCTCTTTCACAAAGAATCTGGGATATCTTTGCACAAACTTTTATTTAATAGACAAAACTTCACATGCTGGCTGCCTGGACAAAGATTTTATGAAGCTTACCCTAGAGAGAAATATAATAGTCATCAAAATGAGATAAATGTTTGCACTAATAAAAGTCAAAGTAGCTCTTTCTTTATTCGCTTATTATACTGCAAGAAATGTTCTTCTGAGAAGAGAGTAAAATATATCAGATTTGGTCTGTTGCTGTGAAAATGTAAGAAATCAGAAGTTTATTGTAGCTTAAAGTGTGTGAGCAAGACAATGCAAACTGGGCAGAAATAACAGGAAGAGAGTAAAAGTTGACAATGAGAAAAATAATTACATATCCCTTGTTTGCAGTTCTTGTTATACCAATTTACCTCTCCTGACACTTCTCTTGAAATGATACTGGCTACTGTTATTAGTTTAGCACCTTTTGTGGAACACAGTGGCTTGGAAACTTGCTCAGAAGACATAATGGCACAGTAATTAAAATGAGCAAAAACTGACTCAACAAGCTACATTTGCACTTGCCATTCTGTCCAAAAAAATGTGGGCAGATAAACAGTGTGTGGTGCTCAGTGGTAATTTTTGTTTTTCGTGGCTCCATATCTATTAATACCAGCTGCAACAGCCAGTCTGATATTGTTTTGCCTTGAGTCTCTCTGCCTCTGTATGTGTGTGCATGTGCGCGTGTTGGCAAAATGTGGATGTAAAGAAGGAAATAGCACAAAGCAGCTTTTGACAGGTGTTTATATGTCTTTCTGTTCCTGAAATATTTTTGTTTACTTGATAGTATTGGAACCATGTGAGATGCACTAAAAAGAAACTTGACATTTAAGTTCAAGGATTGCTGGGGTATGACCCATGAGTAGGATACTCATCCCCTGAAGATGTTCCACTTCTATCCCACTTAATTTTAATTTTGGATGCGGTATTGATTGTGTAAAGTAGTTTTAAAAAGTATTTAAAATGCTGTATAGCATCGCTTGTATTGTTTTCACATGTGGCCCTAGAGATACATGCGCCTGCTGCAAATGCAGTTTTTAGGACTTTTGCAGACTTTTCCACATCAGTCCGTGGATCAATTATGTCAAAATAATATTGTAAGAATGCAGAATGCTGTTGCAAAACTTTACTGGTGTGTAGTTGAGGTCAAAATAAAGGGTAGTTTCAAAGATGTGTGTGATCTGAGTCTTTTCTTCTTTTGGTCTCTTATCAGTTTTCTCTTTTTAGGCGTCATTCTTCTTCAGCCCTCTGCATGTCCTTCTTCACCACATTCATGGATCTTCTCTGTGGTCTTCCTCTTTTTCTTCTGCCTGGCAGCTCCATATTCAACATCCTTTGTCCAGAATATCCACTATCACTCCTCTGCACATGTCCATGTCATCTCAGCCTTGCCTCTCTAAATTTGTTTCCAAACTGCTCAACCCGAACTGTTCCTGTGATATACTCATTTCTAATTCTGTCCCTCCTGGTCACTCCCAATTAATGTCTTAGCATTTTCAACTCTGCCACCTCCAGCTCGGCCTCCTGTCTTTTTGTCAGTACCACTAAATCATACATCATAGCAGGTCTCACTACCACCTTGTAAACCTTCCCTCTTTCACTCTTGCTGCTATCCTTCTGTCACAAATCACCCCTGACATTCATCTCCACCTGCTCCACCCTGCCTGCGCTCTGTTCTTCACCTCACTTGTTCACCATCCATTGCTTTGGATGGATGATTCCAGGGATTTAAACTCAGTGTGTGTGACCTGAGTGCTAACTATTAATTTAATCTTTAAGTACTGGATACTGAGTATACAGGGGTGAGAACATCAACAGGTTGATGGACCTTATGGATGGTGTGTTCTTGTTATTTACTCCACACAGTCAGCATGACAGAGTCAGCATATTTGAGATATTTCTCAAAAAAAAAAAAAAAAATTATAATAATAAAAGTTTCAGACTCAAGACTTCAACTAGCCATTATTTCTTCTGGCTGATGGTAGGCACCACAAGCAATGAGAGCCAATCATCCAATTTAATGTGATAATAAGCCAAGAGTGTCATGATATTTTCATTTTCTGGCATCACACTACGGCTCCACTGTGCAAAAAGACAATTCACACAATCTTTTTCTATTGCCCAAACTCGAGTGTTGAGAGCATAGGGTACGCAGTTGTTTTTTGTAATGTCACTGTTAATGGATCCCAGTGGGCTCACTCATATCCCAAAAGCTGACAAAGGATGCTTCTAAACAATGATTTATGGTGGGTGGCTTGTCATTTTTAGTGTTGGAGGGCATGAATTAATGAGTAAAATATTGAAAAGTCTACAAATGACCAATCATTCAATGTAAAACCTATGTGTGTTTGGAAGGATAAATGGTGCAGAGCCTGTAGAGACCTATTAATTGTGTCAGTTTGGTCAAAATCTGAACTTTCTCAAAATGAAGAACTTTGGCAATTAAAATGGTCAGTATATGAGCCTTTATTCCCCTTGAGACTAAAATAACACAGAAAGTTGTATTATCTATTGTTTATTTATACTCATAGGAATTCTTTTGATTTGGTTTCAATCTTCCTACTGGGAATGAAAACAGTTGTCAATAATCTTTTAAAATATTATTTCCAAATGCTGACCAACCATCTTTATAGTTTGGAATGGTTGTAAAATTTATAATATAATAAGAAAATAGAAAAGAAAAGAAAGCCCATTTCAAAAGTAGACTCATTTTGCAGATCCAACAACTTTGAAACTGTCAGTCTTCCATGAAAGCACTCAATTAAATAGTTAAAAACTACATCTATTAATATAATCATCTCCATGACAACACTGGTCTATGACAGCTACATCAAACACACCCAACAATGTATACCAGCTTTATTCTAAGTTTTAAAGCATCAGCTGCCACATTAAAGGCCAGCATTTTCTAGTTTCCCAGCAAGGACAGGATCAGGCTATTTTTTTTTCTTTTTCAAAATTCTCTCCACTCTGTCTCTGAACCCTGGGGGTAAAGGAGAAAATGATGGAATTGCCCTCAGCCATGAATGATTCAAGAGCACACTCTGGCTTCTGAGTTTTCAGTATTTGCAAACAACCTGGGGGGAAAAATTGAGGACTCAATAAAGCCAATCTTTTTCTGTCATTTAAATATTTGCAAATGCGACTACCTTTAAATACTTGCTTCATTTTGATGAGTTCTTAGACATAATGCTTGAAATGCTTTCCTCATTATTGCATGAAAACACACCCCTGACTCATTTGTAATGTTTCTCCTTCATCACCTTGATTGGGATTGGAACTGCTTGCATACCCAGCTCTGAATTATGAGGAGTACCTTGCTTTTTTTATGATAGACTAAACTCCCACAGCACCCATGCATGGAGATTTATCTGCCAATCTCACTGCATTAAGCTGTGCTTGAAAATGAAAATGATGGTATGAATAGAGATCAATCAGGAGATGTGGAGACATCTCGGAAGAGCACCTCTCCCCCTGCATTTGGAGCTTTCCAGTATATGAGTATTTTGGCAGTGGGTGATTATCAATATGGATACTGCTGTTTCTGCAACTAGCCTGGGCTGATGAAGAACCATAGGTGTCTCCGCTGGATAATTGTTGCTCTTTTTACACATGTGGCCCTTTGTTACTCAAGTACAGGTTTAGGAATTGTACATTACAGTTGATAATGTAATTCTTACATCATATTTAATATCTAGCATGCTGCAAGTACACTTGGGCTTAAGATCCCCCAGCCCCTCATATCATAGTAACTGTAAATTACTGTTAACATGTTAATTAACATAGAAATCAATGATTCTCCAGTGGTTCTGGCTTATTTTGCTATAGATTAAGGTACCTTAACTTGACAAAGGTAAGACACTCATGGTCTGCTTTACTCTGAAAGAGAAAACAAGGTCAGACTTTAAGTCATTAACTTAAAAAATGAATAAGTTTAACAAACTCAGGAGAAGAACAAAATAAACTCACCTTAGCTGCTGCCCCATGTGGGAATAAACTGAGTGAACAGAAGGGAGTGCAGTCCTTAACAAAGAAACTCAGGAGCCAACCAGGGATAAGAAAATCAGAAGAGGAAGTGAGGTAAAGGATGTGAGGTGTGGATGAGTGAGGAAAAGGGTCAGTAAAATAAAAATCTTTACTACAGATATTGATCTTTATATGATTCCAGTTTATTGGAGATATTTACTAATCAACAAAAGCTAGCTTAGCCAAAGAGCATCTACCCCAGCTGCAGTTCCTCAAATGCACTCTGATAGCATGTCAGTCCTCATAAATCTCTGTTAAAATGCCCAACTCTAAATCAGAAATAAAAACCCATTTAATAATTACTAAGTCTTAAAGCTGAGCATTAACTAATGGCATGGTTTGTTTAACACTTGGTTGTACTAAAATACACTGGAACATTAAGGAGTTTTTTTTGCAAAATCATCAGCTTGTTTAGCATCACAGTAAATTACAGATGCAGCTTGCTAACCAAGGAAATCTGGAAATTCCTCTGTATTCAGTCACTGAATTAGAACAAATGAGAGCAGTTGGGGCTACACCTCAGGGTTGTATTAATGCTGGTCATCATCTGTTTGCATTTCTGTTTTACTGAAGTGTGTTCCTGCTGCAAGGGTGTTGTATTGTGCCTAATTTCAGTGATTCTTGCTGACAAAGCTTTAAAAGCAGCAATCCAGGGTGCCTGTGGAACAGTAAGCCTCAGTTTGCATCAAAGAATCAGAGAGTTTAAGGCTGGATAAAAAGATAAGCAGAAGAAAGCTCTGTAGATAAAAATGGGGGTAAAAAAAAGGAACGTTTAAAGGTTTAGTGGAGCTTTATTTTTCCAGGTGTGTGTATGTGTGCACTAGATCTCTACACTAGGGAGTTCAAGAGAGATTCTCTAACTTATTTCCTAAATATTTACTGCTTTGAGATCTATGGGGCACAGATGCCAGGTTGTCACAGCACTTTATTGGTAAATCCAGCTTACAAATCTAAGCAAATGGGCTTCATAGCAAAAAACCTCAGGGAGAAGAATCCACCATATTTCCTTTTTTTTTTTTTTTGTTATTTTTTGTGGCATCCTTATTTTTGAAATTGCTCACAGCTGACTGGAAGCTTGTGCAGCTGGTTTCTGATGTGACTTTTGTTGAACAGCAGGCAGGTATGACTTCACCCTCTGAGCTGGAAAGCCTCCTAAAACCAGCTCCCAAAACACCTGCCAGACATCCCAGTGACATTGTTGAAAAAGTTAGAGGGCCCAAATGTTTTGAGTGCTGCTCCAGTTTTTTAAAGCATCATCTAAAAATAGGTTGGCAGTACCGTGTCTGTTTCACGTATCTTTGTAACTCTTGATTGAATTCCATTTAAAATATAGATTATCCATCACAGCTCTCCTTCTGCAGTTTTTAAAAAGACATGCATCTGCCAGTATTCCCCCTGCACCAGTTTCATGTGTGGAAAGCGAATTACGGTCCCTCTTAGCCTGTCTTGTTCTTGACTTAGCCACTGTCTACATTTTATGTCAAGTTTATGCTTGTAACCCCTGCTGAGAAACTAATGGATGAAATGCTGTCTCTTTCTGCCTAAGCTGATGGGCTGTCTTGAAAGGAACTGCAGGGTGGACTAAGGCAGCAGGTTGGTGAAATAAAGATAATGGTCATTATCTCGTCACCACTTGCCACAATTGCCAGATGTCCGATGACCCACCCTGACAGCTGCACTCGGCGTCACCTCCCATGCTGCACCCGACTGAGAGGAGAATGAACTGAGCTTTATATAGTCTCATTGCGTCATTGAGCAACATCAATCAGCAAGTTTTTTTTTTTTTTTTTTTGGGGGGGGGCTGCAGTTTTAGTTTAGTTTTTGCAACAGAACATTCAAAATCCACCCTCATGTGGAGGTTCCTATACGTCTGCACACTGTGTACTCTTTAAGATGCCTGACGACAGTGACAAGCCTAGCAGGACTAAGGAGAATCCGTTTAGCCTGCTGTGAGGAATACGTGTTTGAATGTGGAGGATGCGCTCTTAAATTAAGCCCCTCCTATCTGAATGATTAATTTTCCGTTTTTAAGTGTTTCAAAGCTAAGTCGTCTTTTGTTCTTTGGAGGAATGCAATTGAAACTGTTTTAAATGCAGTTGCTAGGAGACACCAGTCATGGGCCACAGATACAGTACTACGCAGGCAAAATAAGTGATGTTGGCATTGACTTCATACCAGTATCACCGGCAGTGTGAAGGAGCAGAAGAAAAAAAAAAATGACAGATGGAGTGCAAGCGTGTGGAACAAGGCCACAGAAATAACCATGAATGCAAAATAATAAAAAATAATGAGGAGAACAAGGAGATTCAAATACCTCAGTGGCTGTTTAATGTCACTTCACATAAATAGTACTCTGCCTATGGAATTTGAACTACAGCAACCCAGACAAGCATCACCTCTCTTGATGCACCACCTCCCAATAAATCCTTCATACACAGCAATCAAATAAGCATGAATAATTCAGTGTTGCCAAACAACTCACACATAATCATTTAATGAGTTTCTCGCCTATCTCATTGCTCCGATATACGTGGGTGAAGATAACTTCCCATCTATGAGAAAACTTGGCCAGTTTGTCTTTGAACATAAATGCATCACTTATCTGAGTCAGGACGCCTTGATTGTTGGGTTGTTAGATTAATGGATTTTTTCTGGCTTTTTAATGAAAAACAAAGAGAGATTAATGGATTAGTAGAATCTCTAAACTGTAAACATTTGAGACAATTAGTTTGTTAAAGAGCAGCTATGGCATCTATCTAAATATCAGTCTACCAGCAAGTATACCGTTTTCTATTTTCTCTGCACAACTCTTCTCATTTGTCACACAGTGACTAGTTCAGAATCTCAGAAAATAAAAGAAAAACACTTATCTTTGGTGCACTATATATCATAAACAAACAAAAATATGACAAGATTCTCTGCAGTGATTTAGCTGTAGAAAAACTAAGGTCAGATACTCTTTTAACCTCAGAGGAGAAAGTCAGATTCAGGAAAATGTTTTCCAGTGATAACATGAATTCTCACATTAATAAAACACAATCAAATCATATTTTTCATTCATGGTACTGGCATAAATATATAAAACAGATAAAGTGTATCAATATAATAAATAAATATAATTTTTTTATCTATCCTAGACTAACAAAATGGCGAACCCAAGTGCAAACACATAGATGGGGACTGGAGATAGGTCAGGAGACCGAACATGAAGTTCAGGTGGGAGGGGAAGACAGCTAGGGGCTCCTGGCACGCATTTGTAGAGTCTGAGGGAGAGGCAATTCTGATAGCTTGTAGATGAGACAGACAGGAGATAGGTGAATCGGTGAGCCATGCAGTACTGTGCAAAGGTCTCGAACTATCCCTCATTTCTTTATATTTTGCTAGGAAGATTGCAAATAGGTGCAGCAACTTTTTGAAACATGCAAAGATACATGGTAATGCACTATGTGTCATGATCATGAAATGAGTAGAACTCATGTGCTGGACTCTGGGGAAAAGTTTAATAGGTTTATTTACAGTTCACGCACGAGTTTGCATGGAATACTTGTTTCAGGCAAGGCCGGTCAATCCCCAGTTTCTTCACCCACAGGGCTTCTTCACAGCTGACAGCAAAGCCTCTCCTTTTCTGAACCTCCAGAGTATTTATATGACAGGGAAACAGCAAGGTAAGTTTTTCAAAGATGAGAGCAGAGCAAAAGCAATCACTAAAAAGAAGCCAGCTACACTAACATTCAACAATCCAGCGAAGACTGAAGGAAAAACCTGGCTTAAATAGTGTCATTGATGAGGTGATCAGAAACAAGTGAGTACATAACTTCCAGGTGTGTGGAGCTAAAGGGCAGAAACCCAGGAAAGGTCCCAGCCCTGTAATACAAGGCCGGGGTTAGCACATACAAAGGACTCAGATAAAGGAAAGATAGAACATAAAGAGGGAGAGACAGAGAGTAAACGGTGGAAATGCAGAGGAGGACAGAAGAACAATGATAGTATATAAAGCAAAAACAGAGTTTGTACTATTCTAACAAGCTTGAAAGTCAATATTTGTTATGACCACCTTTATTCTTCAGCACAGCCTGAACTCTCTTAGGCAAGCTTTCCTTGGAATTTCTTTAAGTTTTCAGGAATAGTACAAGGCTTCTTGAAGGACATCTCAAAGTTCTTCTTTGGACGTTGGCTTCCTTTTGTTCTCACACTCCTTTCATAATGTTGCATAATGCTAACACATAGCCCTGTGACACTGCTAAAAAAAAAAAATGAAAGGAATGCTTTTTAATCAGAGCATCAAGTCAATTAAATGTCTGGGATATTGATCTGGTCAGTTAAATAACAGAGGGGGTGGTTAACCCTTTAACATAGACCGTATCGTTGCAGACGCGACGTGTTTCAAACATGAAAGCATTCGTGGGCTTCCTGCAACAGTGCAAGTGAAATTACTATAATAACCACATGTTGGCTGTGAAGCTCAATTTAACAGCTTTCAGAAACCATTTGAACTTTTCTGATAGGACAAACGATTGCGTAAGTACGGTAATGCAAAGTGCACTTGTGCAAACGTGACGTGGTGATACGTTCGGTTTTAAAGGCTATTAAAACAGGAATGATTTTACAGGTGGAGCCCACTGACATTTTTCCCAGCTCATCTTTTCTGATTATTTTTTCACTAGTTTTGCATTTGGTTCAGGTCACTGTCACTATTGGTAGCATGAGATTAAACCTGGACATTACAGAGGTTGCACAGGTAGTCCAACTCCTCCAGGATGGCATCAACACATACCATTGCCAGAAGGTTTGCTGTGTTTCCAAGCACAGTCACAAGAGCATGGAGGAGATTCCAGGAGACAGACAGTTACTCTAGTTTAACATATGAAAATGACAATTGGTCTCACTCTACCTCCCTGCTCCTGGGAAAGCACTACCCTTTGGCCACCATGACTTGCATCTACCTCGAAAATAAGGAGTAGAGAGAAATCAACATAAGCAAGCACTGGCACTGTTGTGAGCTTGGTTTTCAATGCCTCAAAACTTTGATTTTTATTCAGGGACCATGTACAAAAAACTTTAATGACTCTTCAGTCCAGTTCTCAATGACACAGTGACACAGCTTTTAATATTCTGCCTCCCCACTCTGCCACCAGCCTATGTAGAGGGACTGCCAACTTAGTGAAACCCTCTACAAAACGGTGGTAATAGTTAGTGAAGCAGAGGAAAGACCGTAACTCAGAAACAGTTGCAGGAGGCTGCCAATTAGCCACTGCCTCCACCTTGCTGCAATCTGTCACTCAACCCTCATCAGAAATAACATCAGAAATAACATTGTAATCTACAATGTGCATGAGTGTGGCCCCAGCTCTGACAGTGAAAATGATTAAACCAGTTGTCAGTCTGTAACATATTTTGGTTATTGCTGATATATCACATACACACACACAAAAAAAAAACACACTATACATTTATCAACCTGCTCTTGGGGGCCTCCTGCTTGTGTGGGGACACCAAGCAGCTACTTAGTCTGCTTATGCCTCGGTCCAACTCTGGTAGCAACAAAGTAGAGGCTTGAACAGAGTTGCACTGGCTGTTAGCAGAGACTACTATATTGCTGAGTGGAGGCGGCAGAGGTAGTATTTGGAGAGGTCTTGATTATGGAACTGGTTGCAGATGGTGAAGCTCTGTTTTGACTCTGATACACCTGTCTCCACTCATGCAGAACAGCAGACACACCCACCACAGAGCGTGAGGGAGGGAGAGAAGAGTAGCTTCAGGTCAGCCAGAATGTGATGTTGACGGGGAGCCAACGGACAGTGACAGTTTTATTCTGCTGCTAAATGCATTGTAAAATCTCTGGATGCTGGTTGTAGGCTTGAAAATATAGCTTTGTATAAACCATAAATGCTAATAGCCAACGGAAATAATCTTTTAAAAAAGTTGTAATGTAACATAATCAAAAGATGAGTCTTCAATGTTGTGAATTCAGTGGATCAAATATCCCATTACTTCCCATAAACTCAGAAAAACAACCACTGGAATAAAAGCCTTAAAATACGGTACTATCCGAGGTATGATCCCTCTGTATCAGTCACAGATACGGACAATATCCTGATGAATGCGCACTGGATCTTTGACGGATACATTTTGGAGATTTCTCCATAAATGGACAAGATTGGACCTTGAATAATCCAAACTCTGAATGAACATCAGTGACAGATCAGATCTTCCTGTATTCTCTCCGGAAACATTACGGATATGTGGCAGATCCATAAAGCTGGATCTGCCACGGATCATTCCGGATCTTTCTGGATACAGGCCCTTTTTGTCCAGCGTTGACATCCTTTGACTAAGGCAATATAATTCTCCTAGAAGAAGGAGGAGGCCAACTACTGGTGACATGTACAGGAGTGATGCCAGCTGACAAGAGCAGTTCATTGGGCTAACATCTCAAATGGAGGGACACTGGTCATACCAAAGGTCTGGACTATGGATCCAAAAGTATTCTTTTTCATATAAATATGAATGTCCCCTTTAGAACAACCCATTCTTTCACAAATGTTTGTAAAGACAGACTGTAGGAGGTTTGGGGTTATAAATACACAACAAGAAACTCTGCCATGTGCACCTGAAAGAAAAACTGTGCTCCCCTTAAATCTAAAATGTGTATTTCTTCAATCCCAACTCAAATCCAAACATCAGTAAAAGACAACTCCCCCCCCCAAAAAAAACCAAAACAAAACAAAACTCCAAACAGTTAAAATGGGAAACTAGCACAACAACATTACACAAACATGTCACATTAACAGTAGTTTGCAAGCATGCCCCCCCCCCAAAAAAAAAAGTTTGATAAGAACAGCATGTATCTGAATATGGCTGCTAATTAAATGGAAGTGTCACGGGTGACAGTGTTCCTTCACTGTCAGCTACCTGCCAAACGCTGTTCTGTCTCGCAGCCTTCCTATGATGCACCTGGAACAAATGTGACACAGCTCGAAGACACTTCAGTGCACAGAAGAGGAGAGAAATCCATTTTCGACATTGTGAAACACTTTGCTTTTTAATAACGGAGCCACTTACTATCAGAATGAACAAACATCATGTCAGTATGACACGAATGCACGAGTAATTAGTGTCAGTGCAACAATGTCTGAGCAGCCACTCACAAATGCTCTGAATCTATACTCAACACTTTAAGCAGAGGGCTGCTCAAATTCTTACAGTGTAAGTTAGTTCACACCAGTTAGCTGCGGCATTAAAACCACTGACAGGTAAAGTGAATCGATCATCTTGTTAAGAAAGATGCAGTGCAGATATTATTCATTCATGCAAAGTGACAGTTTAGAGTGCAGTGGTATAGAGGCTGATGTGAAGTGGGAGAAAGAGCTTGTTGACATAAAGCAGAATGCCTTAGCTCTACAGTCAGCTGAATGAGCTTATGGAGGATAAACATCATTATTTATTAACAGCATAACATCATAATTAGTGTAGCATTATACAGTACTATACTAATAAACTGCACTTGAGTAAAAGCATCATAATTGCAGATATTCAAGTTGCATAATAAGTAAGTAAACATAATAATGGAGTATAATGGAGTAGATGACATTAGATGATGCAATTTTAAAAGTGAATTTCAACAGATATGTCCAAACTTAAAGTATGTTTGGGTAAGCAACTACGGCATGGTTATGATTTACAACATCACAAAGTAGGTTTGTTTTCCTCATGAAGCGTAATACATTCCTCTTTTATTTGCGGGTGCTGGTGATGGAACCAGGAATTTAAATGACTTGTTGACAGCTGTCCTGTCAACAAAATGAACCACCACCATATGTGATACCAAAGTGTTCTCATCCCAGGGCGTCGAATACTGCTGTTCAATCAGCTGCTGCTGGCATTCCCAACTTTCCTACAAGGTGCCTTTTTGGTGTCTGTGCCTTGACATACTGTAAGCCTGAGACAATGGTACTAGAGGTCCAGAGGGTGTGGCAGTGGAGCAAGTTTTTTGGTAAGGAGAACATGGTTTGCTTTTTGGGAGTTCCTGCATGTTGAAAACTGTGAGTTAGGCAATCTGCTGCAACCGCTTGACACTATCATGTAAATATGAACCAAAATTAACCCATTCAGATACACACACTCACAAACTGATGGATGAACTGGGGGCAATTTGGACACGTCAACATGTGGACTGGAGACCTGCCAATTAGTAGAGAACCTACTGAGCCACGGCCTTCCCGTATATATTTTCATCTTCTTTATATGAACAAAAGGTTTTAATCCAATAGAAACATTAATGTGTTCATACTTATGCTTATAAGTTTGTGGTTACAAAATGGAAAGCCTTTATTCCCTGGGGAAATCTTTCTTACACCATCTGTACTACCACTGCATATTAAATTTTCTGTGTTATTTTTAAATTACAGAAACTTAAGAGCTGCTAACATGTTCATTCTGTATGGAATATAAAAACTGACGGAAAGCAGGCAGAAACAAAAACAACAGACTGACCCTTTATGGGTAATATTTAAAAACAGAAAAAAACACACCATATGAAAAGGGAAATGGGATTATTTCTTTCAGGTGACACTACTCGCCATGTTTTAGTTTGTTACATTTTATGTATAATGATTTGTGTTCAGCTGAATGCTAATAAATAAGATGGGCTGTCTGATTGGACGTGAACCTATTCATTACAGAATCACAGAGTTACATTCCAGTTGTGCCCGTTTAGTGACACAACTTCACAAGCTAACCCTGAGGGGCAACCTGTAGCCTGCTGTTCTTGGCAGATTGAAACAAGCTTCATCATCCAGTCAATCATTTATCCCACCAAGTAACTTATTTGATTTACCAGTAATTGCTCATGTTGAATGAAGTGATATTTAGCATTTAATTAGCATAGCTGCATCAGAACACCATGCCACCTGCCTGATGATCTGTCTTTTAAGATTGGCCCTGCTGATTTATGACGCAGATGCTGTCCCCAGTGAAATCCTGAAGGCCCCCCCAATACACACACACACACACACACACACACACACACACACCTTAAAACTCCATCTTATTAGTTTTTATTAGGCTCTCTTATCTCATTGATGTAAAATAAAGTAATAAAAATAGATTAGAAATCCTGATAGTTTCAGTGAAGTCATTTATAAATACCATAATAAAAACTGAAGAAATCCTGGAGAATTTTTTTTTTCATTATTAATTTCCTGTGTGGGGAATTTAAAATTTTCATTTTGATCACCTTTTTTTTTTTTCCTTTAAGAATTGCCGTGCAGTTTTTATTTAATGTCACATCTGACACCTTGAGCAAACTTTAATATCATATTTAATATCAGACCATTTTAAAGATCCCTTGAAATAACAGCACTGGCAAATGACAGCTGTTCCACTCATTCCACTCATTGCTTTAGAGACACTGAAGCGTGGGTATTTTTGTATTGCAGATATGAGCTTACAGATCCAGCAATTTTCAAACCTGAGACAGTCCATAAGAAATACAAAAAACACACCTTATATCTACTTAACTCCTCATTCAGATAAACTTTACTGGGGGATTTTAGAAAGAGCATTCTGGGAGCTGCAAACAGCTTTCGCGCTCCTTACATCTGAAGGACGACACTGAAGCAACAGTACAGCAGGTGATAAGAGTGAGAACGGGAGGTGCTTTATCAGTGTTTTCCAAAGAGAAGTACATACTGTGTTTGGAGATGAACATATAGATACATTTCTAATTGGTCCACCAAAGACACCAGGGTTGTCTGGGTGTAGTGCAGAGCTACTCAGTGGGAGCGACAGTGAAATGATGGATGCCTAGGCTGGCAGAGAAGATAAAAAGCACACAGAAAGATGTAGGTGAGAAAGAGATCAGCAGAGTCAGGAGAGGGAAAGCAATGAATGACGCTGTTGGAAACTAAGAGAAGGCAAGGTGCAAATATCAGTGGGAACACATGTAGCAGTGAGTAATAATGAGATTCTGAATACTGCTTTGATTGCATTTATTAGTTCTTACAATGCAATGTTTCCTTACATATTAATTACAACTTTTATAATAGATTTGTGCACATGGAATCATCTTAGAGTAGCAGAGAAAACCTGACAACTGGCATAAATAAAACAAGACAAATAAAAAAGACAAGCAAAAGCAAAAGGAAGGGCACAATACAAGTGAAAAAGCAGCACATCATCCTCTTCAAATAATGCACATATGGACCCCTTTGATAAATGCAAAACAAATTGCATCCTCTTTTCAAGGTACATCTAAAGCAGTGAAGCAGCAAGGGGTCTTTTACAATTAAAATGAGCGTTTCACTGAGGCAAATCAGCAACTTTTCAAACACCACTTAATGTATATTTTTTTCTCTTTGTTCCTGCTAGTTACAAAAAAAAAAAAAAAACTTTAGAGTGTTTTATAGAAGTTTATAGAAGTTTTTATTTTAAACACAGAAGTGTGGTGTAAGAATGTAGATGATACGGCTACTTAGGCTACGTTCACACGTGAAGTGACCCAATTCTGATTTTTTTTTAAATCTGATTTTTTTTTTTGGCGTGGTCGTTCACATTTCCAAATATATGCGACTTGTATGCAATCTGTGTATGAACTGCAAACAAACTTACAAGTGTCCCGCACAGTAGAGGACGCAATAACGTCAAATGTAGCAAGCATGCTCAATGTTTGCGTAAGTAGGTTTGTTTTTCTTTCCGCTTCCGCGTAGCAGGACGCAGAATAGTGACGTTTGTCGAGTATCAATGACGTGCAGGTTGTATAAGTGCGACCTGGCATACAGACACAGGTCGCATTTGAAAAGATCGGATCTGTGTTGTTCAGACTGTCATGAAAAGATCAGATACAGGTCACATAAAGGCAAAAAAATCGTATTTGGGTCACTTCAGGCTGCAGTGTGAACGTAGACATAAAAGGCTACCCACAGTATGTGTAATTGTCTGTTGGAGTTTGCAGTGTCAGAACATCCAGTGTATTGTCATTAATTTCCATTTCGTGCCTGGTCTGACATTCAAAGAGCATTCTTTTTTGTTTTATGCTTTTTTATAGATGTAGTAACAGAGGTATTACAGGAAATTAGAAAACGGAAACAATTCAAACTTTGATTTCAACCAAGGACATTGTGAGAATTTGACACCCTCCCCCCCCAAAACAAAAATGATTTACCAAATAAAAAATAAGCCATTTCACAGGACATAAACAGGAAGCGATCTGATAAGTGAGAGTATTTTTGTAACAGAAATGGGATTGCTGCACACCAGTGAGAGAGGCTGAGCTAACCTTGTGTCCTGTAATAAGACAAAAACAAGAAAACAACCATGCTTTCCGACTAAATCCTCCAAGCATTTTTTGCACAATACAGAAGCAGACAGAAAACTGTGGATGCATGCTTAGAGAATTGGATTGCATTCCCAAAATCCCTTTGAGCCTCTCTGCTTGCCCATACACACCGTTTTAAAAGAAAACAGAATAAAGCCCAGGGCATTACAGAGAAATACTTCTGTGTTGACAGTTAGTGGAGATAAAACAGGCAAGCAGGAGGGGGGGGGGGGGTACAGGTACTCTGCCTGTCATTTCAATTAACTGTTTAACTCAGAAGCCACTGATCTCAGGGACACGTGGTACTCTGGCCAAAGTGCCAGCCACTGAAAATTCATTTCTCAGTGAAATGAAGAGTGAATATGCTTATAGACACTGTGGTTCAGAGGTAGGGCGAGAGAGGACTTACAATATGCACCATGGTGCATTAGATGACACATAACAATAGATGTGCACAGGAGTTTTAATGATTGGAATAGGTATTTGACACCTTTTTTCAATTAAATCTACAGGACAACCTTTCTAACAAGAGAGCCAAAAAGGTTCAGTATACTGACAGTTTTGTGGACTATTTGCCCAGTGAATGGTCTTACATTCATGCACCTCTAGGCTACTGTTGTTTTAGCTGTGTACAGTATATATTTATAAAGCACTCAGCTCCACTGGGTGCAGAATTACAGGATACTTTAGCGTATATTGCCTAGGAAAAAGTAGAGGGTGGGGATAATTAAAATGTAAGAGACTGTGGATAAAACAGCATATTCAATCAAAGACCCCAAATATTCTAATTCAAAGGAGGAACAGATGGGCTACAAAATAAACCCAATCCAGCGTATCAACAAATGTTTTTGCATCCCTTCATAATTTGCTCTGTGATAAAGAGATAAAAACAGCAGCCATTCAAGTAAAGCTCAACAAGGAAACCAGACTCATATAAGATGTAAGACAGGTATGACCCTGAGTGTGTCTTGGGAGGTGGATTACTCCCTTTAAACTCCATCCAATAGGCCAGCATATCACTGCCCTCTCAATATTAAGTCTAGGCTTTTTATTTATTGTCTATTGCCTTCAAATGAGATGAATGAAACTGCAATCAGTGTTGGGAGCTCAAGACAATTCCATTATACCAGAAGTGTTTTCCCTTTGGTTGCCTTTGCCATGATTTCCCTGAGCTCCAGGTATGCCTCGTGCTCTGTTTGTCATAATTTCTGACATTTCTCTTGCATTGTGTTCATTTGTCAAATCCAAGTAGCAGTGCCATCTTCCCCCCCCCACTTCATTTCCACTGTCTTTATCACTTTATATTACCTTATTTGTCATCCCTATCTGCCGTAGACAGACATAAATCCATTGTCATATATCTGTAGTGTGTAAACAAGTCGTCCTGTTTACAGCTTTGATTTTACAGCAGGGTGTTATCATCCTGGACAAATGAAGCGCTAAGTAGGTTCAAACAGGAAGACTCTCCCTTTAGCTGCATCTGGATAACCATTTCAGCTAATGACTGACTATGAGTGTTTGGCACCATCGATCACGTTTGTTATAGCAGTTTTATTGCTGTTTAACCCTTTGGACACACCATTACCATCTTAAAGGCCAACTGCTGGAAGATGGGTCAGCTCTCTATCCTGCTTGTGCAATGCAGTTTCTAGTCCCTGTCATTTTCAGGCTCAAGCATCTCATTTGACAATTATAAGTCAAAAGTATTTCCTTTAGGGTGTCCTTTATGTTTATAGGCACTTATGTTTACATAAATTATCCAGTAAATAAATTATGCCTTATTAAGAGCTTGCTTTATTAACTTTCGTGAATATTTTATTACCGTTTTCCATTAATGAGCACTAGAGAAATGGAGGTAATTTGAAACAGCTGGTTGTGAGAAAAGTTAAGGTGTTTAACACTCACAAGAGTCCCCAGCATCCTGTGTGATTGTTTCTGCTGTAATAAATCAATTAAATTAGAGTGAGGCTGGTGGCCTCTTTCCTGGGAGTACAGCCCTTACAACAGGAACACACTTTGTGTGCTCTTCTTTGATTATGCCAAAGACACCTCGTAGATCCCCCTAAAAAATGTAACTGTCTATTAAATCCACTTTAAAGAGTTACAGCAGCAGAGCTGTCACAGCCATTAGTCCGAGTAATTTTTGTCTTAATCAAACAAAACGAGTGCGGTAAAGTTTGCAGGGAGATGCCAGTGGCATACGAATTTAAATAAAGCTTTATAACATGATCTCAGAACCCTTTTGGAAAATGAAATGCGCACAGAAAGTGTCCTATTGTCTCTGACCCAGGCATAAGTTAAACATAAATTTTTGAAGCAATTAGCTTTGTTTGCATGCAAGTCTATGTGGCGATCAAAACTGGAGTTGCATTTGTTGAAAATGCAATCTCTAAGCTTTTTATTAGCTTTTGCAAATGGATCTGCATCAGAGAATGATGATCAGCATGTGTAATACAAAGTCTGCTATTACTGCCGCTATTCGGATATCCTGGCTACACTGGAAGCTAAATCAGCAGATTAGCCGGTGGGCTTCCAGACTGCAGTCAGATAGGAAATGTTTAAAGAGTGTGCAAAGATCAGACCTTTTGATCTGAATAAAGAGAGTGTGATTGCTTCTATTAAAATCAGTAGTTCATACAAAGTGTTGATAAGAGACTTTTAAAGGAAGCCGAGAAAAGATCCTTGTCCTTGCAGTGGCTTCTAGTTAAATCCAAGGGCATCGGAATCAAAAGCACTTGCTAAAACTCACCTTCTCTCTCGCAGCTCAAATATTATATAATGTACTTATGTATGCTCAATCCATGTCCACTTACCACATGGTTTTCACCGTATTTAATTTGTACAGCAAAACTGAGCCTTCTTCTTTAAGCCTTTCATAAGTTATGCAGCATTGTCTGCATCACACAGTCAGTAAGTCCAATTCAACGAGTAAAAGCACATTAAAAATGTGCATTCATTTAAACAAATATAATCCTAAGAAATGCAACCTTTGGGAATACTCATTTGCACAAACACATTGCAAACGAAGCAAGACAATGCTTACTCCTCATTCAAACCCTCAAGATATTCACTTTGTAAATAATGTATCAAATAAGTTTCTCTTTGCCCATCTTTTTATCACCTTCCCGCCCTCTGTGACCTTGATAGACATAAAGCACAGCTTACAAACCTCGTGGTGTGTGACATTAAAATGTCTGGCTGCTTTAAGGCACTATTCAGACTTTTAAATTCTCTGGAAAAACAAACCCAGAGGGATATTTACAGCAGACATACCACGAATTATGTGTGATTCTTGCTTTCACTTAGATTTTGTACTTACTTTATGTGTGGGTGTAAAAACTGATTACTCTTAATCATTGCTCTGCAGTCCCGAAGCATTTCCTATTCCCCCTAGAGACTAATCATGCATGATTAGCTGATGGGTTCTGGTGCTGGCTTCTGAATGAATACCTTTCTAAATTTAACTCCAAAAAAGCGCAATCTGAAATGTCACTGTACCCTGAGCTTGCATCATTATGGGCCTTTCTTTGCTTTTATTATAAGTCGACACTTTGGAAAAACAACAAGGACAATTAAGTTTTCGGTTTCCACAGCAGTGCAATCTGAGCTAGACACAGTTAAAGGCTAATCAGTGAAAGTGCTTTTTAAGTTGTCCCTTGAAAATCTTAATAGATAGGGAGAACAGTTTTTTTTGGAATGATGGAAGCTCTACAATTTGAGCAGATATGAAAAAAGCCCCGTCCTTGTAACATTTAGTCCTTGATCACGGGACAGAAAGAAATCCACCCTGGAGATTTCAAGCTTTGACCATTTACTATGAAAAGGACACTGTGACCCTGATGTTTTATGAGATATGGTCACATTTTATGGTCTGTAATTTTTGGTAATACAATTAATTGAAGGTCATTTTGATTTAAGAGCTCAAAGAAAAAAAAAAATTAGACCACAAGGTCAGCTAATTCCCCTTGGAAAAGAGACTAGACACCATTTTTTTAAGTACAGATTGCTTTTATATATCAGTTTTTAAACCACAACATTGTAACTAATTGCCTCATACCACAATTGTGCTCTGCTCTAGTAGTGGTCCCACTGAAGCAGTACCTGTATAATTTGGTCACTGAGCCTGCAAGCCCTATTGAGTGGACATAGCAAAGTAAGTAACCCTGGGGGAAAGCCCCAGATCAATGTAAGCTGCTTCCGATTCTTGTTGCTTCATAATTTGCCGACCAAGTGATCAAGAGAAGTGATCTGAAACATTATCGCATTTTTTACATCTGGCCAAAGCAAAATTCAATATTGATTCTCTTCATACGACAGCCTTGTACAGGCTGGCGTGTACAAGAGTCCTTGTGTCCCCACTTGTCCACTTCCCAGTAACATCACTCTTTTAAATTGAGTTCTAGCATTGTGATTGTATGTATTGGTGTTCAGACAATATGAAAAGGAACATCTCCAGTATTATAGATTGCCCTTTGGTTTAACTCAATATAAAGCAACCAAAAATCCATTAATATAGTTTTAATGTCTCTATCTCCCTCTGTCACACTTTCATAGACACGTTCCCAAGTGCTGACTGTACATTTGTGAGGAACCCATTAATGGCACACTGCTGAAAAATGCACAGATTTGCAGAGATTTATCATTCTATCCAAAAAAACAGTACTTTTGGAGTCCTTCTTTTGGACACTATTCCTTTAAATATTATTTGAACAATACCAATATTTTTGACACTGCAGCGATATGCAGAGTTGACAAAAGCACATTTATACAGGGAAGGAAATAGAGACCTGAAACGGTGGTTAACTTTTAGTTGACAGGACACATTAATCACTTGAGTCTGGGCACGTTAGGTGAAATGGAAAGTACAAAGATACAGAAAGAATATCTGTGAGTATGGGATAATGAGACACAAGGCTCCTTTGCACAGATATGTAAAACCCCCAACACCCTTTTTTTTTTCTTTCTGTGAATATATCAGCTCTTTTTGTGGTTTTTTGCTTCTCATAATGGTCATTTTTTTCATCACTTTGTGGTTCTGTTGTGTCTTCTCACAGTCGTGCTTTTTCAGTCATTTTGCATTTTGTAGTGATTTTTTTTTTTTTTTTTTGTCTCTTATGGTGCTTTTGTTTATTATATTGCTTCCCACGAGCCCTGTGCCTGGCAGGACTATATAGAAATCCATCCATGAGTTTGAGTACTAATAAAGCCCTTGTGGACAGTATTTGTTCAGACAATCAGTATGCCACTGGACCTTCTTCTGCACCTTTTTTTCCCTCCTTTTAGATGAAAGCATATTTGTTATGAAGTCAGAATGGGTTAAAACCATGAATGCTTTTGCCACAGTAATATTTGAATTTATCATTCTAATAAAAGCTTTATAGAGATTTTTTTATTTTATTTTTTGGCATAATATATCAGCTGTCTTTAGCTGGTTGCCATATGTTGCGTGTGTCTCCTTTCAGAAGACACAAGGAGTCTGTAATTTTAATGAGTCTACTACTGCTTTATTTTCATTTTTCTTAAATAATACAAAAAAAACAACAGTAATACAAAAAGAACAAAAAGGACACTCCATTGATCTTGTAAACCTTTATACTTTAATCACTGCTTCTGCTTATATGCCTGTGGCTTTGACTGCTTTTGATAACAGCTGTCACATCGGAACAGTGGGCATGAGTGGATTCCCATCAGCCCTCTCAGTAGATCCTTGCTGCTGGAGAGGAAGAACAGCAGCAACAACAGAGGAATCAGCATCCGCAACTTTATTTAAAGAAGACAGACAAAACCTATACTAACAGTTACTCACAGTGAAGCAAGGAAAAAGAAAAACACTAAAATGCCTAAACTAGTGTCAAATATGACAGCAAAAAACATTTAATCTAAGATTATTTAGTTTTTTATTTAGTTGTTTCTGAAAATTCATTTACACGTGCTGAGGCAGTGTTTTACTGTAGCCCTCAGAGAAAAGCTGGTAGGTGGAAATATGAATTATGAACACTAAATGGGATCTGTTTTTCCCCTAAGCTCTGCGGGAATAGTTAAAGTGCTTAAACCTCCACCTCTCCTTTTGTAAGGTTTGGCCATTCATGCTTGATGTGGACATGTGTGTTCCCTCATTTATTTATATTTTAATTTTTACTTTTAAATTGTCCTTCATGCTGAGTGGCTGCAGCAGGCTGTCGTGATAAATACTGAAATACATTAATGTGAGATTATCCACCATTATGGCAAGATGCTGCCCTGCAGGGAAACTCTGGCCTTATATGAATATTGCCTAGAGTACAATGTTTCCAAGTAAGTGAATCATTACCTTATGTTGTGTACTCTGCCTTTGTCATGTGCTGTGTAAAAATTTGTTTAATGGTTTGGAACAATATTAATGCATTTAAAACATTAGGTATGAAGAAGCTGGTGACCCAGTGGATACTTTTTTTTTAAGGTGTGGTTTTCAGGAAATATGATTGTTACAAGAAAGAAAAAAAAAAGCATGAGATGAAACTACTGAATGTTTTTTCCTAAGCTCAGTTCAGTACATGCACTGATGTTTTGTTTCGTTTTTCAGAAATGACCACAGATTGGAGTAATAAAGTATTACTGCAGCTACAACTGGTATTACTTGATAGAACCCATTTAAAAAAAAAAAAAAAAAGCAAGTGAATTATAAATTCTAATAACTTGTTTACCAGCTACTGTAAACAGTTTTCATTCAGAAATTCAATCAGTCCCCCATTTGAAGAGGCAGTGCCAAAATGCCTTGAAGACCACAGAAGTAAACTAAAGTGGATGAACAAGAGACGCCTTAATGAATGTAAATGCACAGGGTTTACAACAAGGTGTAAACCACTGGTTTCAGTCAAGAACAAGAAGAACAGATTTGCCAGAAAACATCCACACAGCACACCACATTATTTGTCAAACAAGGTGGAGGCAACTTAAAGGCCATGTACGGCTGCCAGTGGAATCGGGCCACTAGTGTTTATTGATGATGTGATAGCAGGATGGATTTTGAATTGTACAGACAAGCAAAACTGCAAAAGCAACCCAAATTCCTCGGGGCAAAGAAAGGGGATATTCTTCAGTGGCCAAGTCAGTGACCTGATCTCAACCCAATGGAGCACGCTTTTTAGATACTGAAGACAAAACTGAAGGCATAGCAATACTCAAACAAGCAATACTGAAGGTGGCTTCAGTAAAGGCCTGGCAGAGGATCTCAAGGGAGGAAACGTGATTTGGTGATGCCCATGGGCTCTTGACTTCAGGCAGTCACTGAATGCAAAGGATGTTAGTTTGTCCATTTACTTCTCAAAATGGAGGACGGTGTCTAGAAATGGCTGTAATCCCTAAAACAGTTAATGTGCTACATTTGTTAAATCCCTTCAATTAAAGTCTGCACTTCAATCACATGATCATTGATTGATTTCAAATCCAATTTACTGGTGTACAGAGACAAAGTTTTTAAAAAAACAAAAGCATCATTGTTAAAATACGTATGGACCTAACTGTACATAATACATCATAATACTGTATTTTTTAAATTTTCCTGACAGTTTATACCATTCACTACAAGAATTTCTTTAGAACGTGTTTGGAAGGTTGCCCTGCTTTTGCATAAGGAACAGTAATCTGTGGAACTGATGCATTAGAAGTCTGAAAAGTGAGAATCAAAGGAATTTTAATCAGGCAGAAAACATGCTGCTGTTTAGCTTTTATGCAACCCAGCAGAGCTATTGATGTACAAACTAAATCTTGCTTATAATTACTCCCTGCATTCTTATCGCCACAAACTACAAGAGGGAATAAGGCAAGAAAAGGGAAAGGGAGAGAGGGAGGAACAGATGCACAAGGCTCACTTCTCTTTTCATTCAGCTTGGAGTAGTAGCACTAAATTCAACTTCAAACAGCCTGGGACCTATCAATCAGAAATAGTGACAGTTATTGGCTGTGCAACTTGTTAAGCTGAGAAATCTGTAATACTAAGATGTACCAATGTCCCTCACTGGACTGCAATTCTGAAAACTCACTAGAACTAAACAAAATTTTTGACATACTTTGACTATATCCTGTAAATCATGCAAACTCCACAACCATAGATGTCAGTCTACATTAGAGGTGAGCGACGAAGCGGAAAACTGTACTTAGGTAGAATCATGTCCGAAAATGTTAGTGTGAAGAGTGGTTACTGGATGAGACAGGCCTTACAACGGTCCAGAATCCTGGACGAACTGTAGCTATGAAGGTGGAGAGAAGGGCTGGAAGTGTGACATCAGCCGAGAGGGGGTAGGAGCTGAGGGTAACGCTGTCCTGTCCTAAACACTATCCTATTACTAGAATGAAATCACATGAAGATGTGACATGTATGTATGTGACAATTTTGAATAAAAATTGAATACATTACCTTATCCGTAAGTATGATTTTATGTCAAATAGAGTCATGTCCACCTGACTTTTTAATCTCCCTTTGTTAAGTACGCAGACGACGACGCACACTATTTGCTCCAGTTTTTACAGAAATACAGTTACTGTAAAGTTTTACTGAGTTTTGAAGTCTCATACATTGTTATCCATAATAGCACAACAGATAGTTCAGTGTCAAAAGGCTTGTCTGATGTGCTGACTTCAGATCAGCATTTACAACTGGACCCTGCTGCTCTCTGTCTTGTGGTATGTTTTTATTAGCTGTTAGCACTGGTTGAATGCCAAATGCCAAAAGTGGAAAAAGACAACAAACCCCACTCCGGCAGACATTTTAGCTGATTTGAACTTTGGCCGACTCTCAATGTTTGGACAGTGACACATTTGTATCACTGAGATAACACATAGGTCCTGTTGCCCATGCCCGTAATTTTTTTTTTTTACCTTGAGCTTGAGGTCAAGTTCACCAAGATTCAAACTCATCCAAGATTTTTTGTAGATGGATCTATGGTGTGAATTTGAACATCCCAGGTGACACTGTTCTCAAGTTGTGGCGTTCACAAGATTTTCAGAAAAATTGACCCCTGGCCTCTGACCTTGACCCAGTTATGTAAAAAATTTAATCAGGTGACCTAGGAGTCACTGGCCGTCTGTCATGCAAATTTGGTATGAATCGAACTGGTAGTCTTGCTGTAATTTTATTAACAAACAAACTGACAAACATACCAACACACACCCCCAGCCAGCACACGAATGCAATGATTGTACTGAAATGCAATGAAATAATAAGGGTTAGGTTCTGATATGCTTCAAAAAATCTGCTCTACTAAGACCTAAATATATGTAAAATTAAGACAAAAAGCTACTTACAGAGAAAAAGCCGCTCATTACTGTCAACCTCTGATCTTCGCTTGATTAAAAAAAAAGACCACTCTGGCTTCCGAACTTCCTCTCCTCCATTGTGTCGCTTTTTCTTTGAGCCTCTCTGCAAATTATTGTGGCGACTGCAGGAACATTTTGGCCACAAGTGCTTGAAGTTAAAAATGTACCTTCCCAAACTTTTCCTTCTTTCTTTCATCACAGATCTGTTTCACATGACCTGCTTTCCCATGGATCCCTACAAGATAATTAAAAGCAAGACTTGCATCATGCTGGGCTGTGTTCAATGCATCTTCAACCCAAAGTGACCTAAAGTGGTTTCAGAGTTCATTTTGCTCAGGGTTCTTTTAATCAGTATTTACATCTTTGCTGGTTTGGTTTAACACTATTCATTAGATCCGGCCAGACCACATCAAAAGTTTGTCTGAACTGAAGAAATTTGCATTCTCTGCTAACTTTTTAGTTGGATGCTTTTCATAGGGGAAAAATATGGTTCTTCTGTGCTTCAGCTTTTCAATAAAAGAGGATATTTTATTGAAAAGTAATCCCAGTAATCAAACCATGCCACACGTGAAGAGTCAGCGTGACTCCCTTAAAGGGTGAAAGTCCTTAAAGGTCAAATCAAATGTTTTTTTTTGGAGTTTTAAGCTCAGCCTGTGTAGGAGCACATTTTCACAAACTGCTTTGATGGCAGTATGTATGTTTCTGTGAGACTACAATACATTTTTAATTGCTGTGTAGGATTCTGCTTTGGGAAGCAAGGTGTGTCTAAGTATAGAGGCGAGTGATTGCAGGTGGGACCACACTGCACAGCCAAAGGCTCTGCTGAGAAACTAACAGCCTCAGTGGAGCTCAAAAATTTTCCTTTCTGAGTTGTTAAATGAGACCTGAGAGGTATGATGAGTGGGTGTGCACAAGAAAGCAAGAGTTCCACTCTGAAATTATTAGATAAGACAATTACCTCCATGAAGTGACTGCTTCTGTTTAGTTGTTATGGCTTGGAAGAAAAACAAACTCAATAAAAGCACCAAAAAAATAAATAAATAAATAAACGTAAGCGTGAAAAGTATAAAAATGGAAACTTATTGCAGGAAATCAGTATTTATTAGAAATATGGAACAAGATGAGCTTTCACACCTCACCACCTTCTCTCACATTTCCACTGGTGGGACACAATGTGTTAGGATTATCTTACAACATGATTTATTTGAATAAATATAATGTAAATTTGTGATTTTGATGATAACGTGTGTCTGTTTTAGGGTAAATACTGCTTAAGAGATAAAAATGTCAAAAAAATGTTCATAAACCGTATGTTTGTTGTGGAACAGCATAAGTGTTTCCCTTTTAAGATGATTAATTTGAGGCGCATGCTAAGGAGATGATAATAACGCTCAGGTGGGAACAGTGCAGGTTAAATGGACTGAAGTTATTTAAGAGGTTTCCTGAACCGAATACAAATAAACGACAGTATTAACACAATGTGTGAAAAAAAACAAAAAACACTCAGCTCAATGAACCAGCTGGAGTGCAAAGCACGGCGGTGGAGGATCCGTGCATTGATGTGCTGTTATATAAACCACACAAACTCAATAAATCAGCCATTGCAAATGCTTTGTAACTGGTTTAAACTGAGAGGTAACAGCTGCATATTTCACTCCAGAATTCTTGTTTCCTCGCACAAAAAGAGGGGCTATTTTTGAACCTGCCAGTCAAGTTGGCATTTGGTCAACTGTTGAGAAGCTGAGTGGTTTATTTGAAATTGGATGATCTACAGTAAACAAACTTGGACACACACCACACACACGCCTTGAGGGACCCAGCATGCAAACAGACCCAGCATGCAAACAGACAAAATAATGACACTGTTACCCCCTTTTTTTGACACTGTTACAAAAATATTCTGGTGATGGTAGGACAGGTCATAAATGCAAGTTAGTTGAAAACTATTTCAAAGCATTGGGAAACAAAGAAAACCCAGAAACTAAGATGCTTAAAATGATATTAATAATGAACCAAGTCCTTTCCAATTATTTTCACCTTGGTCCAATTTTCTTCTTAGTTCTTCCTTTTCTTTTTTCTTAAGAGGCTTTCAGGCAGGAGATGACATCTACTGTACTCACCACTGGGTACACCTGTTCAACTGCTCGTTAACACAAAATCTCTAATCAGCCAGTTACATGGCAGCAACTCAAGGCATTTAGGCATAGAGACATGATCAATATGACCTGCTGAAGCTCAAACCAAGTCTCAGACTGGGAGAGAAAGTTTTTGTTTTGTTTTGTTTTGTTTTTTAAGTGACTTTAAGTGACTGAATATGGCACAGTCGTTGGTGCCAAATGGGATGGTCTGAGTATTTCAGAAACTGCTGATCTCCTGGGATTTTCCCACACAACCATCTCTATGTGAGAATGGTCTGAAAAAGAGGAAATATCCAGTAAGCAGCAGTTTTCTGGGAGAAAATGCCTTGTTGATGGCAGAGGTCAGAATGGCCAGACTGCTTCGAGCTAATTAGGAAGGCAGCAGCGACTCAAACAACCACATTTAACAACCAAGGTGTGCAGAAGAGCATCTCTGAATGCACAACACATCAACCCTTGAGGCAGCTGCGCTACAGCAGGAGATCACACTGGGTGCCACTCCTGTCAGCTAGGAGTAGGGAAAAAAAAAGATGGCTCACCAAATATAAGATTGGAAAAATGTTGAGTGGCCTGATAATTTCTGCTCCCTCATTCAGATGGTAGTGTCAGAATCCGGTGTAAACAACATGAACGCTTTGGGATTCGTCCTGATTTGGATGAACAGTTCAGGATATTGTTGGTGGTGTAATACTGTGGGAGATATTTTCTTGGCACACTTTGGGCTGAGCATTGTGTAAGTGCCACAGCCTATCTGAGTGTAATTGCTGACCATGCCCATCCCTTTATGACCATAGTGTACCATCTTCTGGTGGCTGCTCTCATCAGGATAACATGCCATGTCACAGAGCTCAGATAATCTCAAACTGGTTTCTTGAACATGACAAGAAGCTCACTGTACTCCAGGGTTATTATAGTTAACGAAAACGAACGAAATAACGAAAACTGAAATTGAAAAAACATTGTCGTTAACTGAAATAAATAAAAACTATAATTAAAAGGAAAAAACGATAACTAATTAAAACTGAATTGTGAGTTTACAAAACTAACTAAAACTAACTGAAATAATCGATAAACTGACTTTCATTTACTTGTTTTTTTGGGGGGGTTTTTTAAGCCTTGTGGATTGATATGAAATCATTGTTTCCGCTCTCCGAGTTTAAGCTGGGAGCGCCACAGGACAACTGTGTGAGTGCGCATGTGCGTGCGCTCACCGCGCTGGTCCGCAAAGTAATGGCTGCGGTCTGCCGAGTCCCGTATGGAGGTTCTTTGAGTACAAACACCTGCACACGACCACAAGGTAATTAACACACACAATCCAGCTACACAAGCATAAATGCGGACATGAGGTCGGCAACTTCTGTAGGTTGTGTACAGAGGCCGCAAAGACCCTGCAGGTTTAATTAGCGAGCATCTAACCAAGCTAGCTCCAAAACAGAAGCAGCTTCAGGTGGTGAGAACATCAGGATGCAGCTGGATTTGAGCTTTGACTCCTTCAAAGAGTTTGTTTTTGTTTAACACCACATGTAGGTGTTATTAATCTGCTGCACTGATGCTGAAGTTTATTGTGGAGTTTATTGTAGAATTTATTGAGTTTGGGAGTTCATGTTTTTCTTTGTTTCTCCCTGGTTATGCTCATGTGTGTCCTTAATATTACACAAATTTAGCATGTCTTGTGAACAGTTGGTTGTTGACTATATTTCTTTAAACTGTATCTTTTGTCAAGTTTTCATTACACAATAGTCACTTTTGCGCCTTGAATCTTGCACCTGATTAGGTATGAAAATACTAAAACTAATACTGAAACTAACTGAAACTAACTAAAACTAAGCATGAAACCAAAAATAAAAACTAATAAAAACGAGCAAAACCTCTCTGAAAACTAATTAAAACTAACTGAATTAGAGAAAAAAAAGTAAAAACTAACTAAAACTAAACTATAATGTAAAATCCAAAACTATTATAACACTGCTGTACTCAAGCGGCCTCCACAGTCACCTGATTGCAATCCAATTGAGAACCTTTAGGACTCAACTTGGATGGAAACCTGATTCCATAAAATTCAGGGAATTCTGAAGCACATTCAGAAGCACAATATCAGTTCTTGTTGCTGGCTAGATGCTTTGTTTCTAATGGTCATATAGGCATTTATCACAACATGCTTTTAACGTTGTGTGCAAACTGTTGTTATTTGGCCCAAGCCACTGGAAATAACATTTGGTGCAGCAGTGGCATTGTCACATCCACTCTGAAAGATCTATTATTTAGATAATAATGAATATTGTCGTAATAAATAGATAATAAATGTTAAAAGAGTTGCACATACTAGTAAATCCACATACTGTATAATTATAAAAAAGAAAAAAGTTCCCCCTTATCAAAGCATTTTAGCATCTTTCAGTTGATTGGTTTGATTTCCTGCAGCTTTACCATTTTCGCTCATGGTTGGCTAAAATAATTTGCCCCGTTTCCATCCAGCACAGCAACAAATGTCAGACAGAAAAGTTAGCAACAATTTAGCAGACCATTTAGCAGCTAAAGATCCTGATTTTTCCCTCTGGAATTGATGGGGACAAGAGCTAAAGTGAATGCCGGACTCACACTCAACAAGTGTATTAATGCAGCTAGCAAACAAGGCAGACCTTTTTAAAGAATAATGCAACCAGCATGGTAGAAAACAAGCATTTAAGGTATTATCGACTGGTAGAGTAGCATCCAAGCTAGTCCAGTCTTTTGTGGTGTCAATAGAACTGATCAATCTGAGTTATCTGTCTAAGGTACAGGCATGCTCGAGTCTTTTCTGTGAGCAGTTTGCAGTGTAGTACAAAGTCAGTGTGTCTCATTATCTCCCTCCCTGGTCCCAGAACAATCAAAACTCTTGTATAACTTTACAGCCATTCTAAACACTGATATATGGGAGGCTTCCATTTCCCACTTTAAGAGGCACTACACATACTCAATAAGAAGCAGTGGTCCTGTTTTTATGATAGAAGAATAGCTACTGTTTCCTGTTTTTCACTGCACTGTATAGTTTAATAGAAAGCACACTGATTACAGGCTAGCATGAAATGAGGAAGAGGGAGAACAGAAAACACGCTTGAAACAAACAGAAAGAAACAAAAGGGAGATATAAAAAGAAAACAAAGAAAAGGAAAACACAGATAATAGAAAGCAGAAAGTGAGTGTGGAATCATAAGTGCTGGAAATGTACCAAGAGACAAGAGGCACTACCAATTAACTTGCTACATGAGTTAAGATTTTCTCTTGAGCGCCCACATTGGCTTCAACCTTTTGACCGCTCATCTATAACTTAGAAACCATTAAGTGTCTCACAAAAGCATGCCTCTCATTATAATTGCTTTAAATATTCATAACGTCTTCACAGTCAACAGTAACTTTCACGGAACAGTGAGACAGATGTGCAGCTGGTGTCAACTAGATAAAACTCAGCAATTCTAGTCTCAGAGACTGGTTTAGTAATGTGGAAAATGGGCTTGAAAAGTAGCCTTTTAAATTTTACATGCAAAAAAGCAAATTCAGTCAGTTTCTTACAGCTCACATTTAACAAATGCAACAGCTCTTGTCTATGATTTATGTGTTTTATTTGACAAAGTGTATAATATATCAGCGTTACCATTCTCTTTTGCTTTTTGATTGTACTGTGTTTGACGCCAAAAAAATTAATCAAATGTCAGATTATATAGAATTGTATGGGAAAACAATCCTATTGCTCACTTGATCTGTGACCTAAACAAACACTGAGCTCATTAGGTGATTGACTGGCACTTGTGCTGGCTTGTGGGCTGGATCTATATAGGCTGAACCTTTGTGCAACCATCTCTCTTTTAGGTGCTCAGTCTATCCTTTTCAATTATTTAACAATTTGCTTACAATAAAAAGAATGTTTTCACCCTGGTGTTGTGTCCATTATTATGCTTGGTGTTTGAGTCAGCCCTAACACTTAGTCAGATCCACTCCTCACTCATGATGTCCAGCTAAAAAAAAAAAGGAAAACATTTAAATGAGCCCTTTTTTACACTGCTACCCTAAGCTTGTCTAGACGATACCTGGTAGAGGTGCATCTGACACAACCTCTGTGGCGCGTAAATAAAGGTGCCATGAATTCACAGTGTGCACATGCTCATCGTAGAGTATTTCCATAGTGAGAACACATCAGAACAAAACTATCTTCTTTGAGAACGTGCAGCATGTAAGAATGGGCGACTGTGGACGTGGTCCTGATCTGATTCTTCTGATGTTATCCAGAAAAATGTTCAGAAGTTGAATTGATTGGTGTGAAATTTCTTACAAATGCTCCACCTCTCCCCTGACTGTTTCATATGGCCATTTTTCACCCTGTTCCAAACATGTGTTTATCAGTTTGGCGCTATATTCAGCGAGCATTATGTACGACAACCTGGATGAGATCCTTCACAGACAAAAGCTTTAGTATAATTATGGCGATAATGCCTTTAAGGAAGAATAAAAATTAATTACTTTTCTCTGCATCTTTTATGCCTGACAGCTTGCCTCAGTGACGTCTCTTTTTTAGCTGATTAATTCCCTTTAGAGCCTTGCAAAAGCAACAGGTATGTTTTCCATCTGCAGTCTGCAGTTTATTGATGTGCATTGCCAAAGTGTGATGACTCACACCGAATCTACTGTGGATACCAGATTTGGTCTCGAACAACCAGCACCAGGCTGCAACACAACGTCACATAACTCCTGTACTCTCATTGTTAAGAATGGCTGCTTTCCTGGTTTATGTGGAGATTGATGTGCGTTGTCAGAGGTTTGAGAGACGATGACTTTCTGAGGGCAAAACTTTACTATTCTTTTTATTTCACAGAAAACCTGACAGGACTGTCAGATCTCACCACTCTATTCAGACGTACAATTTTTCTTCAGGAAAAAGGTACTAAAACATCACATTTAAATTGTAATAAATATTTATTATTGAGGATGTGGTTCAGTCCTGCTGACTTAAGTGGAATAAAGATAATGTCCCAGTTCCACAGAGGCTTAAAAATTAAATGACATTTTAAAGTGATGAATATATTTATTAAAATTATGTCTAAACTGTAAAACCAAAAAAAAACCAAAAAAAAACTAAATGTCTACAATCCTAGTGGGGAATGGCTGAAGCATTTTTGATATTTTGTACATTTTATATTCACACATGAATTAAACATATTCACATCATTACTTCTTTAGAGTTACAGCCCTTTTAGCAGCTTGCAGTCATTGACGGAGCCATCCGACTGTTACATCCATCCTGGCTGCCAAAAATACAAGTAGATTTTTTTTCCAGAGCCACAGTTGGTGTTTTGGCTGTTTGCCAGTCAGCACTCCACACTCCTGCCTCTCCTATTTTCCTTTTCCAGGAACTTCTGTTAAGCTGTGAAAGCACTTCGATGGACTCCTACAGTGTACTTTACACAACTCAGAGAGCTTGGAATAACTAAAATAATATTTTAACTTTTTTCACGCCCAAGGCTAACTACTTCACTTGCATAACAAATATGTTCCATTCTCTATGGCCTAATGAGAAATGAGAAGTCATCCACGTGAGTAAAACTCTCTGTGGAGCGAATTTAAATTTGTCTCACTTTTAGCAAGTAAAAAGTAGTACTCTTTTCATGGAAATACACATTGTATCGTGCTTTTAGTGTAGTGATTTCTCTCACTGTAAGGGTTCTATGTTTACTCTTTTAAGAGCAATTTGCAATTTTGTGATTCCCTTATTGTTGTGTAAACTGGTAAGGATCCAGGAGAGAAGCCAAAGTCAAGTATTAACCCTCCTGGTAGTAATAGCCCAATTCAGCAGAATTCTTCTGACCTACCTATAAAATAAACAAATACACAGAGATCATCTATCCATCTCCCTGATTCATAATTAATTGTGATGCATAATTTCCCTTTAGATTTGGTCACGATACTTAATGATCCCACTCAAATATACAGTGTAATTACTGTTAAATAATAGGCAGTCTCATCTGTCATTCTTCCTCTGGTGGTTTCTTCTTAGTCTCATCACAGCAAGTGCTCTAAATTCAGTGCCAGGCACCAGTACTTCCCAGTAGCCATTTTTCAGTCACACTGCCGCAGACCATATTGCTAAACTTCATTATGGTCATATATTCCAGCAAGATTTCAAGCAACACACACTGAGGGCAGGGGTGTGCACATAGGAGTCCAGTGCTATAGGGCTACCACAATAAAAACAGGTGGGGCAAAGTGATTTAGGGAGCAGTGCCAGCTGCGGACAGTAGCACACATGGCATGCTTCGGTTAATCAACCTCTCTTCTTATACAGTAGGTGCTGGGCCTGGAGGAAACACACAGAGCATGGCAGACAGCTGTGAAAGTCTCTGAAAAGTGTTAAAGTGGACAGTGAGTTCTCCACAGCCAGGTAACTGTGGAGCCAGCAGTAATAAGGTGTGTGCATGCAAAAAGTAAACAAAGAACTGTGTGTTCTCATCCTTAATGAGGAGAACCTACAGTAGCTGGACAGTTGCTGCATACAGAATATTCACAAAGTCATTGTTGATATCCTAAAGATGTGTGTTAAATCTTAAAACAGCCGGGGGTCCAATAGTAACAAAGCAAAGACGTTTCTACGTCTTTGGTTTGCTTTTGCCGGGTAAAACTGATTTGTTCCTAAGTTAGACAAGAAAATGATTCATCTCTGATAATATTTAATGTGTCAAAATATCAAAATCAGCTGAAGGTGTAGTGAATAAAACCCTGCTTCCAAAAAAAAAAAAAAGCTGAGACACTGTAAAACCAGATGCAACGCACAATGGACGACACATCATGAAAGTTTAATCAGTAGCAAAACTGAGCCTGTATAATGTAAGCCAATCTGATTTCACAATCCCTTTTTCTCTTTTGGGCAACCACCTTCAAGACCTAATCCAGGCTAATAGTGAAAATGTGTTCAGATTCCTTCTAACTACATTTGTCCTGAGGTCTTTAATAAACTCTAAAGCAAGTCCTTTGAATCTGTGTGGCAGTAAGAACAAGAAAATTATCAAATAGGAAAGCACAAGGTAAGCACAGCTGTGATTAATGCCAAACATTCTGCATGACTGTGCTCGTGGATGACTCATATCAAATTTACATAAGACCACACTCCAAATAAAGTATAGATGGTAACCCATTTCCATTTAATCCTTTGGTGGCACACTTGTTGATAAAACCTCTGAAAATGAGGCCCACTTATGAACAAAGCAGAGCTAAATAAAACAGCTTCATACAGCACAGTTTTGCAGTGGACTATGAAAATAATTAATTTATTAATAAAGGTAAAGAAATGTGACTCCAGAAATTAAATTTCTGCAAACAATAGAGAACTAACTTCTATGAGAGGCCAACAATAGACTTCATCCAAAATGTCTTTTTATTGTTTCCTTTATTTTTAAGAACCTCTAAAACCACATTGTTTATCTAACCTTCTTCCAAAGTGATTTGGATACTTATATTCAAGCACAGGCAACTTTAAGGATGAAATATGTCAAAGTCCTGCGTTGTATAGAGCTACCAGCTGCCACAACCACCTCCTTTAGATTCTTTCGTGGCAGTGTTAGTGCTGGGCTCCAACTACATTGTACACTCACAGGACTCTTTATTAGGGACACCTTGCTATTATCGGGTTGGACTTGCGTTTTTCTTCAGAGCTGCCTTAATCCTTCATGCCATAGATTCAACAAAGTGCTGGAAACATTCCTCAGAGATTTTGGTCCATAATGACATGTTAGCATCATGCAGTTACAGCAGTTTTGCCGTCTGCAGACGTGTGGTGCAAATCACTCGTTTTGCCACATCCCAAAGGGTTGAGATCGCTGTCAAGAAAGAAACCAGCTTGACATGGTTTGAGCTCAAATCACATCTCTGGTGTGTCATCCTGCTGGAAGCAGCCATCAGAAGATGATGCACTGTGATCATAAAGGGATGGACATGGTCAGTGACAAAACTCAGGTAGGCTGCGGCGTGCAAATGGTGCCCAACTGGTATTAAAGGGTTCGAAGTGTGCCAAGAAAATACCCCCCCACTTCTTTGCATCACCACCAGCAGCAGTGATATAAGTCAGACTGGAGCCATGCTTTCATTTTATTTTCACCAAATTCTGACTCTACAGTACCATCCAAATGTCACAGCAGATTCATATTGAGATTCATCAGACAAGGCAACATTTTGACAGTCCAATTTTGGTGAGCCCATGTGAATTGTAGCCTCAGCTTCCTGTCCTTAGCGGACACGAGTGGCACAGAGTGTGGTCTTCTGATGCTGTAGCCCATCTGTTTTATAATTCAACACATTGTGCTTTCAGAGATGCTCTTCTGCACACTTTAGTTATACTGTGGTTATTTGAGTTACTGCTGCCTTTACATCAACCTCAAAACAGTTTCTGCTCTGACCTTTGGCATCAACAAGGCATCTTCACCCAGAGAACTGCCGCTCACTGGATTTTTTTTCAGATCATTCTCTGTAAACCTTAGACATGGTAGATCAGCAGATTCTGAAACACTAAGACCACTCCATCTGGCACCAGCAGCTACGCCACATTCAGTGTCACTCAAATCATCTTTTTTCCCCCCAATCTGATGCTTGGTTTAGCATCCCATCTTGATCATGTTTAGATGCTCAAATGCATTCATCTGGCGCCATGTTATTGGCTGATTAAATATTTGTATTAATGAGCAGTTGAACAGGTGTACCATAAAGTGGGCTATAAAGACATAGGGCACCACAATTTCTAGAACACAGCGTGTTTTATGTAGGCCATAGTCAATGACAAGAGATCACAAATAAACATGACCTGAGAGAGATAGAGAAAAAAATAAGATTCATTGTTTAGTTGGCTAACACCAATGCAGATATCACATGGAATCAGACCTGATTCATTTCAATTCAATATAATTGTATGTCTATAGATCCAAATAACACCATCAATCACCTCAAGGCATTTTATATTGTAACCCGACAATATTACAGAGAAAACCCCAACAATCAGAAGACCCCCTATGAGCAAATACCTGGTGACAGTGGGAAGGAAAAACTCCCTTTTAACAGGAAGAAAACTCGGGCAAGTTCAGGGAGGGGCAACCACAACCGGTTGGAGGTGACGGGAGGATTAATTATAACTGATGATCAAATGCAGAGTGGTGTATCAACAGAGTGAAAAGAGATGAATGAAGAAGCAACACTCTGTGCATCATGGGAAGTCCCCAGCAGCTTAAGCCTATTGCAGCATAGCTAAGGGAGGGTTCAGGGCCACCTGATCCAGCCCTAACTATAAGCTTTATTAAAAAAAAGGAAAGAAACGTGCCTTATGAGTTTATCTCTATCACATGCTTTCTCCAAAGACAGTTCATCAATTACCTACCATCACCGCAGGGTTTGTAGGGAGTATCTGAAAAAATGCAGACTAAGTATATCCCTTCTCTTCTGACTTTCTCCTCTATTTACCAGCAATAATTTCCAATTTCCTTTGTACTGTCTTGCTCCACTTGGCATAATCAATTTCAATTTCTTATTATTTAGAGACAAAGGGAGCCACGCTTGGCTGAGAATGTTTGATCTAGCACTAGTTTACTCCACAGTCCTTCATAATTTGCACCACTAAAGTAGACCACCTCCTCATCGTCCTCCAACCTCCCTCACTCTCCTCTTCATTTTGTTAGCTCAGCTGACGGAGCTCATGGCAGGGGGGGGTCACATTTGATTAAAAGAATGAGAAGAATTGTGCCAAGTAAATTCTCATTTTTGCAAACACAGTCATATACACACCAGCCATTTGACAATATGTTCTGCCGGACCAATTTCCAGCTTGTTGTTGTGCACACAATATAAAAGTACAGTGATTGGAAGCAAATGAAGAAAAAAAAAAGCCGTAAAAAAAAAGCATTTGCATCTTTATGACCTGTGTTATCTGTCTGTCATTTCCCATGAAATCACTCTGAATTTGGCATTGTAACTTAATGATACAGCAGAAGCAAGCACAAACATTTGGGCCCAGCTGCTCAGATGGAAATACCCCCCACCACACACACACACACACACACACACACACACACACACACACACACACACACACACACACGCAAAAAAAACCTGAAAAGTTTCTATAAGATCTGTGCTCAGTTATCAATTCAATCCAATAAGGCTCAAGCTGCTTGCACACATTTTGCTTCAATACAAACTCTATGCATAAAGTTATGGAGGAATTTTCCAATCCAATGGCTTTACAGAATTGTCACACGGTGTTTGTATTTTGCTCTAATCATCTCGAAATAATAATTATACAAGGGTCTTCTCACCAGTGCGCACACAGTTTCTAGTGGGCTCTGGTTTTTCTTCAATAGTTGTAATTTTCAGTTTTCTTGTTGTGAAACAGCACCGCTTTATCTAAGCAGGAGACAATTTAAAAGTTAAAGACAGGGGGGGTTGTGGAAGAACAAAGCCCAGAGATGAAACACACAGAGATTTAACTTTTAAATTGCATCTGTCTGCTCACAAAGACAGAGTTTTCATTACTAGAACAACACTTGCCAGAATCAGAAAGATTCAAAACATAATCTGAGTGTTTGTCTCTCAGCTCAGAGTAGCAAAAGGCCAAATTGCCTCTTATGTTGCATTTTTTATATCAAAGCAACTGTCTCGGTGAGTCATTGCAGCACAGAGCTTTTGCTGTAGGTGAGGTATTTAGAGGCTACATCAGCCTCTGTGTACAGAAAAGCAGTCCTCTTATATTCTCTTCATTGCAGTCACAGGTGGAAGCACCATTAAAAAGGACTTGAGTATCTTCAACAGGACAGAACCTGAAGTACAGCCAAAACAACAGCCTGTGTAGCTAAGACAATTGGTGTTTTTGCTTCTCCCCTTTTATTGCAATAGCAAGATGAAGGCTGGACAAACTCCAAGTAAAGGATGACTGACCACATCCATTCATATGGTGCCTTCTTTTGAGCTTAAAGGTTACAAATCAAAGTACCGTACACTTTGAGGATCAGTGCCCATACTTTTTTGGTCATTTTTATTCTTTTCAAAACATGTTTACCATTACAGTGTGGGTCATTTATCTATGCCAGAATATGTACAGTGGTCGGCTGCTTTATGCATTTGTCATGCGTCATTATTTTAGCACCATTTCAACACAGATCATCAGAGCATAACAATTCACCCATGCCTTTGAAAATAATGTAAAAATAAAACTGTTTTCTCCAGTTATTAGTGTCATAATTTGTAGGCACTCAAATCAATTGAATAGGAAAATAATGAGGTATCACTTTGGGTAAAGGAACAATCTTGGTCATGGTTACCAGAAATGAGGGAAATGGCAACAAAACAAAAATGTTACAACTTTTACTTCTGTGATGTCAAAAGCCAAAAGTTCTCCAGTCAATAATAATCTTTGTCAGGTGAATTTAAATATTAAATCCAAGGGGATTTAGCTAACAGGTCCCTGGTGAATTCACATGGCGGTGTGCGGTCACAGATTTTCATTAGAGACACACTCGAATGCGACACACCTTAATGCCCAAACAACAGAATATGCTGATTGCAGATGATGAAATCAAAGGGCAACAAAGTCTGCTTGGTTTGGTGGTGGTGCAAGTGGCACACAGGATTGTCATGTGGAACCTATATTTGCATCCATTTGTTCAGTTTGTATTACTGTTTTCAGTAACAGTGTGGTTACAGTCAGACAGTATACTTAGAAAAGACCATGGACTTAGTTAAATCACTTTCAGTACCTACATGTTAGAAAGGTTTTCTGACAGTAAGCCTTGAAGGTAATTGTCTCCAGTTTCGTCCAACTGGGTGACAGGTTTAGTCTCGCCTAAAGGAAAATGAGTGATGGCAACAGCAAAAAAATGTACATGTTCTTATTCACATGACAGCAAGATGTCAGCTTTGTGAACACAGATTACTGTGACCAACCACCCACAAAGACCCTCTTAAAATGCTCCCCTTCCTTTTAATGGGGTCAAATAGGTCAGCGGGGAAAAGCCTCCTGCAGAAAACACACAGAGAGACTAAAGATAAATGAACAAACATTACAAGTCTCAGCCCATTTATCACTGATCAGATGAGCACAAGGAGAACGCTTCTTTTTCTTCTCAACATACATACATAAACAGATTGGGAATGAAGAAAGAAGGCCCCAAGTAAAATGTTGTCATGCCAGTGTTAATTCATCCTTTCATTTGCTTATTATTTATTTTTATGTTCACATGTCACGTCACTGCCGGTGGTACCGCAGAACTCCCGCCTGAGATTTGAGTTTGTTCACGAGGGAAAGGTTCGGATCTCTGAGGCGTGACACAAAGTGCAAATCCTGCTGGTCTGCACAATTTCAACACAGCTTTATTGCACATCTGCACTCTGGTGCACCATTCATCCCCCTCCAATTATCCCACTTATCTAAATAACAAAAAATGTTTCAGGCAAATGCACATTGCCCATCTAAAGCTTTACCACAATTAGGGGTTGTGAGGTTTATTCTTGAGTGTCACCATTAATGACATATTCATGTATGCTACACCCCTAGCAGAGGTTTTGATGCTTTGTCCACCAATCCACTAATGCCATCACTTCACTTAATTACCCTCAATTAAGACACTATAGAAGAATTGCAAAGAATTGCTAATGAACTAATTTGGAGACGTGGAAACATTCAAAAGCAGATCCTGGATTGAGGGCAATTAACCCCTGGCATTTTAGATAAGCCACTTCACTCCCTTAGCCCTTCCCTTTATACAAAAAGAAAATGTGAGCGTAGCCCCTTAACTGGCAAGGGCCCGGTGACGGGCCGTTTGTAGTCCCTTTTATATGGCAGGCTAGACCCTCCCATTTTTATTGACACGTCATTCGGCCAATCATGTAACTGGCTGCACCAAATCACCTGACAAAGCTACGTGACGCCCTCTGAGTATTATTGGCTCTGGGAAACCCATTTCTTAACATGATTGGCCGAATGAGGTGTCAGTCAAAATGGGCGGGTCTAGCCTGCCATATAAATGCACTTCATTCGGCCGGCGGACCAGACGCAGCCGATTAATAGGCTATGAAATGGGTTGTTCAGAGCCAATAATAACCAGAGGGTGTTATGTAGTTTTTGTCAGGTGATTTTTTTGCTGCCAGTTAAGGGGTTAAAGTGAAAAATCCACCCAAAAACGTGAGACAGCTTAATCAATATTTTGAGATAAATATCTGCTCTGCTGACGATGAGTAGGTTGCCTGATCTTGAATGCTTATGCTTTCACATGTTGCTACAGGGCATTGAGATATCATCTGGAAAATATCCCATTTACTAGTAAAAGTCTACTTTATTATTTCCACCCCATCTGCACTCCTCCACAGATTTTGTCTTGCATTTAATACAAGCGACATGACTCAGTGTGAGCTGAACACGGACCAGCTGAAGGCCACAATATTGTATAGAATTTAATCTAATAATACTGTAAATGGTAGAAGCAAAGAAAATAATTAATTGTTTTGAGGGTGTAGTTTTGACAGGCTGTAAAAAGCATAGATATAGATAAAGAAATCTATAGGTTGCCACTGGCTATATCGGATGCAAAGAGTTTAATTTTGGGAAGCAAATATTTGATTGATTAAGTTGATTAAGTTTAGGCAGCAAAGGGCAGAAAAACATTACAGGTTCTGGAAAAGGTTTTGGTTTGGTATAAATGTTCCACATTCGCACCACTACTCTACATGAAAAATGGCACTTAGTGCAGTTAAAAAAAAACATGCCAAGGAGTTCTGCACAAGCATCAGGAGTGGGTTGGGAGTGGGAACCATCTCCCCATTGCCATGATCCAGCACCATATCCAAGCAATATCTTGTACATGCTTCTTTGATGTCAGCAGCTTTGACAAATTGACAGCATTCGACACCCAATCATAAAAGCTTGCTTTCCTTTTCCAAACATCCAAACATTTTTGCTGGAGGGCTACAGATACCTCAGAGTTCAACTCAACAACAGACTGAATTGAAATGTAACATAACCCAGTGACAGTGCAGACTACTGAGTATATTAATTGTGTGTATGTCTCATTATGGAATTATGTAATGTGCTTTTGTAATTGATGTGGAACGCTGGAATTCTGATACAAATTATATTATACATAGCTAAAGACAGATGCTAGATAGTAGTAGTAGTAGTAGTAGTAGTTGTAGTTGTTTTTGTTGTATACTTTTATATATGTGTGATTGTTATGTGCAAACATTATGCATATTGATAAATTCCAGCATATGCTTTTAAACTGTATAGCTATCCTGTGCATGCAGGGGAACACTATAAAGAGCACTTTCATCTCACTTTGTTTCCCGTGACTAATTAAAGGTATCTGTCTTTCCTCCAGTTTTCCTGCCTGAGTTCTATAATGCGTTTGGACAACTGAGAAGGTGCTTTATCCTTTTACGTCATCCAGTACAGATGGTCCTTATGTGCTTTAAAATGTTTACACTCAAACTGGGCAGCAACTTACATATGGTATTGCCAATCACCACACAAATCGGGGGGTCTGCTGTTTGGGGCTTGATACATACTCATTTGGCCAGGGACCCTCACACAGAAAGTACATATGTTCACAAAAGAATGAACCAAATGTGAGAAATATTTTTTAATAACCAATTTAAATACTTTCCACTGTCATTATCTGAACATTAAATTTGGAAATATCTTGAAAAAACTGCATTTTATCCATGCAGCAGGAATCAAGAGATCATAGTATGATCAGTATCGGGTACATTGGCATTCTGGTGGCTCATGGTGGGGCAGCACTTTATTAATTTGTCATCTGTTTATGTATACAAGTGGGATAATAGTGTAGTGTGATTATTCATGGCAAATTATATACAGTAACTGACACTATATGTAGTCAACCAATAAGACATTTGAGTGAAATATATGTGAACACCAAGGTAAATATCTTTGTGATTTCTGATGGGTCCAGGGAGCTAAATAATGCTGAAGAGCTCGCTTTGCTGTCCTAATGGGACCACAAAACACAGACTAATAGCTCAGCAAAATATTGTAGAGAGCAGCAGGTAGGTCATCAGTCTCCTGTGTAACATACTTCAAAATGCTGATGCATACAGAACAGTCCCTTCACTTGTATTGTGCCAAACTGTAAACAGAAAAATTAGCATATGGGGTGAAGGACCATCAGGGAGAAATGAGATTTGCTTTTTGAAAAGACACACTGGTAACACACACAAAAAAAAATGTGGCAGTTTCTTTTTTGTATACTGATTCATGTGAGAAATCAATTAGCAAGCACATTAAATTGTTGTGACAGTTGTTTGGCCCGCTCCCGAGATTGCAGGTAAATCACCTTCCCCATCCAATCTATTGATTGGTGTGTATTGTATTTCTTCTACCGCCTCCGTTCTCCCTAGCTTCTGTCTTTTGTTCTGTTGGTCCTGGGAGGACTGTGGGAACAGCTTGTCAGTGACTTGTTAAACCCGATTAAGACAAAGTGGTGTTACTACATACGGCACATTTGCCTGCTATGACAACTCGTCCTATATTACAGCTCAGGGACTCGTGCAACAGAGTTGTTGACTGCTGAAAAAGTGAAGAATTACATGCTACTCCTTTGTGTTGAGTTAGAGAGTGCTGAAAATTGTGTTTCCTCATTCAGCTTATGCAGTATTAACTTTTCCCTTAAGTATGTTTGGTCCAACTAAGGTGGAAATTACAAAAAATAAATACACTACATTCGAGCTGAAGTTCAATTTAAAACCTCGATATTTACATTCTCAAATTTTCCACCACCAACCTTTGCTTCCCCTTTCATCAGTAAGTAATCAGACGAGGAACCTTCCTTCATCCACTCAAATTCTCCTAGTTTGGAGTGTTTCGAAATACTCTATACAAAGAACCATGGTAAGAGATTTGCTTTAAGACAACAAGGGGATTATTTCATCCTTCTGTGCATCAAGTGGCACTTCTGGTTTTTCAGCAGCAAGTTAAAGTCTCTTGACAGCTGTTCACATTGATGGACAGCCCGCTGATCAATAAGCATTCTCAAGCACCCTCGGTGGCTGACAGTAGTATTTAACTACCCTTGAAGTGGTTAAACAGGGATAATTGCCATGTTAATGCATTCTTTTAGACATATTGACTTAGGAATACTCACATTAAACGTAGATTGCAAACTCAGGACAGAAATGCAAGCCAGTGCATCACTAACATAAATCAATGGAAGCATTTAAAGTCTTGGATCTATTGCAGATTTACTGATATTACATTTGTGTACATTTGTATTACTGCACCATGAAACTTCAGTAAATAAATTTATAGATAAAACAAAATGCCTTTCTTTGCCGTCTTATTCTCTTTTTCAATTTAAAAAAAAAAATCACGTTTGAGATTAAAACCCAATATTGTTTACATAAAACATGGTAAACCTACACAAAATGAAAAAGAGTATCAGTGTTTTGTTTTGTTTTTTTAATTAGCAAACACACATCACATATCAAAAGTGCAAAAATGTTATTCATATTTGGCCTCATAAAGCCAAACAAATGCATGACATCCACAAAACAAAACAATACAATGTGATTTGTTTTATGAGTTACTGGATTCGAAAAGAAAGCATTTCTTTTCTTAATGAGATTTTATTTTTATTTTTTTTTCAAATGAAAACAATGTGTCTTAATATCTGAGACAGAGAAATACAATTACACACCTGTTTCCAGTGTGCAAGGAAAAGGCATGCCAGCCAGTATCTCTCAGTACAGCTTAAGCACGTAAGGTTTTTACATTATTCATTGTTTTTTTAATCATTCTTCCAATGCCTTCCAGAATAGGTTATGTTAAGCATTATGAATTCCTTCTTGTTTTCCCTTTTCCTGGCCGTATGATTTGACTGTATGAATCCAAATGTTCAGCAATGTCGCTCAGAATCAAAACATTTAAAGCAGACTTTGGATCAGAGGTGTTGAGGGGCTAACTTGTATCCAGTAATAGATGACACAAGCTAAGATGAAGATAAGATTTATACATTTCAGTAAAGTAAAAGCACACCACGGCCACTCAGCTGCCATAAAAGCTGAATATTATATATGCACTTTGATGTGTTTGCTAGGATAGTGCATTAGATGACTCTTTGTTCGTCGTATTTCTATTAATTGGGGAATAGCGAGTCCATTAAAACTGCGATTTTCTATAACTAATTGCACTGCACTCGAGCCACCCTTTGAGGCTCTCCCGTTCATCAGCATAACACAGGTGTGAATGCAACACGTGACGCATCTGTGGCCATTTAGGTGGCTGCTTACAGCACTAACAGGCACGCATTCATATGAGTAATGAGTAGCATGTGTGTCTATACCGTGAGTCGTGCGTGTCAGAAGCAGTGCGAATAGGAATAATTAACGCATGTGGTGGATGTTTTCGTTGTCACCCTACTTGTTTTTGGCACATGCAATCAGATGGGATTTGGAGATTTATCACGTACCTGGAGCGTTTACATGAGTCACTGATGTATTATTCTCTCATAGTTATGTAAAACCATGTCTGATATCTGCCACTAGATGAGAACAGCCTCCCTTCTGTCTCGTATTTAGTTTTTCATTTCTCTGCAGAGCCTTCCCGCTTTATGTGCAACCTCTTTGCATTTTAGCAGGGTTTTTTTTAGTTGCTGCAAGAGCCACGTTGTTAAATAATTCAAATGCAGTATGTTTCCCAAACCTAAACTAGTACCACCTGATACATTTTAATTGGCAGGTGGGGTTCAAGATTGTGCCATTCACGGTCTGTAGCGGCTTCGTCTGTGAATCAGGAATAAAAAAACTTTAAAAATGGCGGTGCAATCGAATTGAGCAGAAACGGAGAAGAGACTAACTGATGCTCTGTATTCATTAGTTACCTGTGTTACCTGTGCATTGGTGGAGCTGAGGAGGGGGGGCTAGCTGGTTTACGTGTACATGTACTGAAACTGACTTTAGCTATGGGCAGGTGGCCTGTTAAGAGGCGAACACATAAATGTATAGAGCCAAAGTAACTTTTAAAACTACTTCCCCAGTAGGTGTCAGTAAAGCATTCTCATCCTCTGTTTTTCCAAAAATCTTGGCTGTGTGGCAGTTTTTTTTTTTTTTAAAGAAATATTAAATAATGTCAAATTACTCTAAGCTTTTAACGGCAGCAGTCCAATTCCCAAATGCAATGTTGTAATGAATCACACAGGAATTCATCTGTCAAACAAGTGTGAAGCAGGTAAATCTCGATAAGTGGCAGTCAGTTATGATAAAAGGAGGCATTCCGCAGTGAGAGCTGTCTTCAGAGAGAGAAGGGAGGGCAGCTTAGTTCTTACAATGTATACAACTTGACAAAAAGCAGGTCCTCTTGGCCACGTGTTTACATAATCAACAGGTTTCCTCAAAAGGCACGAGTGCATGGATAGAAATATGCAATACACATTTGAGATGCATTTAACTCTTCTTTGGTTTCAGGTTATAATTCATTTCAGAAAATACGCAAACATTTTAAAGGTTTTGTCTTGACTGAAGACGCACTAAAATCTTAAATGTGTGCTTTGGATCAAAAGACTGCATTTTTCAGAAGCAAAGGGTGAAAAGCTCAGCTTTTTCTTTTTTTTTTTCTTTTTCGATATCTCAAAATGTTCGCTCTCCTTGGTGCTGAAATTTTTTCCTTTTCTTTTTTTTTTTGAATGGGAGCGGTATCATAACACAAGACCCGCAAGCAAAATCCAGTCTTTTCAATCAAAATGAAAATGAATAGAACTGAAGTACACTCCAGTCAATGGAAATATTATTGGAAGAAAAACTGCAATGTCTTGAAACGGCGGAAAGGGTCTGATTCTCCTGGCATGATGTTTAATTAGTGTACCAGCGACCAGTACTCTTTCAAGCTCTGGGTAATCTCTGTTTTAAATCACGTGTTGCTACACTAAACTCAGACTGGTTTCCCTGAATCTAAAAGGCAAATAACGACTGTCATTACCGTCAAAGAGAAGCCAGCCTACTTCTTACAGCTCTCTCTCCCTTTCTCTCGCTGTCTTGCTCACGCACCCCCACCCCCTCTCCACTTTCTCCTGTGCAGCGCGTTTCGTCTCCAAAGCCTGTTTTCAGAAGCATGTCCTCAGACATGCAACAGCGGTGCGATGAAGCGGACCAAAAAGAAGCCACCAGCATGACAGCATAAAAGCAGGTAAGCTGCCTGAATATCGCCCCCCTTTATGATCAGTAGTCTGTGATTCCTGAGAGGAATCAAGGGATTCGATATTTTATCTGAAGCTGTCAGATAAGAAGCATTTGTTCTTTCAGTAAAAGAAAAGGAAATAAAGGGTTTGTTAAGCTCGTGCTTAAAGGCAGCCCGAAAGGAGGAACTAGTTGTGGCCAGGAGTTGAACCTTAGACCTTTTGGTGGACTATTTCTCTGTATCCGCCAGGTTGCTCAAACAGCCCCATCAACACCTGCGTAAAAATTCAATATGTGGAAACCCTTTGGCGTTACTCTGAATGGGGTTTCTTCTGATTTCAGACATTTCAGCGCTGTGTTGGTTTCCCAGAGTGGCAAAAGTGAATAACTCCGGTTTCACAGAATTCAACTCAGAGAAAGCATCCCGACCCAGGGTGATTACTCTAAAATATTTTCTCACTTTGTAATCGAACCGAAAAGACCCCGTCCATTGTCTGCTGCTTTGGAAGCTACTCACAATGAACACAACGGAGATTTTTTTTTTTTTCGCATTTCTACAGCTCCGCGCCAAGCTCGGCATCTTGGCGCATCTTAGATAAAGCAAGGAGAACACAACTTTGTGGTTCTGAAAGACTTTTTCTGAGAAATCCAGAAGCGTTAGCAATTTCAGAGTCATGGGCAGTGTTTCTTCATTAATTTTGTCAGTATTATACGATCACGCGTCGCTCACGCGCATTCTTATCATGTATTAATTAAACACGTTAAAACCCCATCCTCCCCGGACATTATCAACCTTTCCTCCCTATTTGCTCACTTCAAAAAACTGTATTTAAAAAAAAAAAAAAAGAAAAAGAAATGCCAAACAACTTAGTCGAACCGCAGTGTGTGCTCATAGGACTCTAATGCGCCTTGGATGAAAGCGTTCTGCCTCGTTTCATTCAAGTCTTGATAAAATTGCTGGTCTAATTTCTAAAATAGGACAAAAAATAATCCCCATAGGGTGAAAACTCGTCTTTTGATAAGTCATCTGTGCTTAAACCTTTTGTATAGCCGTTAATGTGGCAGCAGAGATACAGATCTGTGAAAGTCTATAATTGCCCAGAAGCAGTTTCCTCTCGTCTCATCAATTCGGTCAACCGTTCTTGATTTCGGCTCGCTTTATTGCCACATGTTCACATTTCCCGTGTTTTAATTCAACAACCAATGTAATTAAAAAAAAAAAACAAAAAAAACCCACAATGATTTCATATATGCACTAAGATCTACCACCACCTTTAAGAATGAGATTAAGAGACGGTTTGGCGTCGATGTGCGTAAAAGCGCAACACAATAGAACATACTTGAGGCGTTTGTGTCGGATTTTATAACCACAGGTCTTATAGTTGAGATGTTTTACTTCCAGATTGAATCTCGCAGTCATGCTTTGAATGACGGACAGGGAGCTTGTTGAAAATAAATCGAGTGCAGGACTCAAAGGTAAACCTTTTCTTTCTTTCTTTCTAGATTTTATACCACACAATATTTAGCTCCAAAATCTATTATATTTTTCTCATCTGCACGACACTTAAAATCCCATCAGTCATGTTTGAGTGACTGAAAAGGAGAGCGGACCCCCCCGCAAATGTCCGCTCCTAGAAGAATCATTGCAGTGGGACGAGCTCTATAGTTAGTTGTGATGGTTGGAGGTAGGTTCTAGTTTTGGGTCATTTAACTTCAATCTGACATAAATAAAAAGTTAGAGCCAGGGGAAAAGGTTTTCTTGGATCAGGGGGGAAAGTAATTTCTCACTTGTTACAGTGGGGAGGAAATCTGGTTTCTCCAAGACTGACGTCTAATTTTGACCTGGAGAAGAGGCAACATATGGTCTTCGTGTGCCTCTTTGTTATCGTGATTTTGAGGACTTAATAATAGGACTGAGCTTGCTTGTGAGTATTCATTCCTTATTTTGTTATTATTTAGTCTGGTGCATTTCACCCGCAGCACCAACATCTGTGCAGATAATTGATATTTTTAGCATTGTGTTGTTCCGGTAATTACTCTGGCTTGACCTTGATTAAGTCGCTGGCTGTAACTGGCTTTGTTAAAAAGACATGGGTGTCTCCTTAGTACCTCTTAGCTCAATGCTGGTTTTGTTCTTGTGAAATCATTATTAATTCATGTGGCATTTGATTTAGTTTCTTGCCAGAAAGGGGAAAAAAAAAGATTTGCATTTGGTTGCTGTGCGGAATCCGTCTCGCACTGTTCTCATCTTTGGAATTACACTGCAGGGGAACTAGCCCAGGTTTCCTGTGAGGAATAGTGTTCATGTGGCAAAACTCTTAAACCATACTGAAGTCAAAAGGAAACCAAAATCAAAGTAGTCACGAGGTTTTCACTTGAGACAAAAACAGCATTTGGTGAGGGGGATTCTGAAAATGTGTACTATTGGCATGACTGTGCACAAGGTTTGAACTGAATACACTAGGTCTGAATCTTTCTTTTTTACCTGCAGATAAAGGTTGTTGGCAACTCAATGATTCTATTGAAAACGCAGTTAACAGGGTAACAAAAATCCATTAGGTGTCAACAAATCACTCAGCGGAATCAGAGAGTGTCTGAAAACACGAATGCAATAACCTGTAAACCAAATCTCAAGCGCAAATAACCTTTATGCAGTCATATTTATTACATAATAGCATTATAAAAGGTGATATTTGTCTACAGTTGGTAAAGTGTAGCTTAACTGCTGCTTAAACAGTGACTGTTTCACATTGCTGCCCACGTCTCTTGTCACAACTCCAGCCACTTTTTAAGTTCCTAAGGCTTTTATTGTGCTCCTTTGTTACTTCCCTTGTGTAGCAATGACGTATTTTTTGTAAGCAAGGTTTTTTTTTGTGGTAACTTTCCTCAACTTGTTGCTGTCATTTTCACATATTATCCTGTTTGACATCATGATGCTGATGGATGAAGTTTACATGTACCGTGACTGGAGAGTTCAGACGTGTGGCTTGCTTTTATTTAAACACCCTTCTCTCTACTGCTGTTACATTAAATATGCAGATGACAGAGTGTCACAATCTGGTATCCGTGTGCTTGACTGATGACATGCTCTGATTTACTGGCCAGCAAGTTATGCATGCATTGTGCTTATTGTTGTGTTTGTTGATGCAAAGTGACAAATGCGACGGGCATATTTAATAGAATATCTGTATTTCTGTGATTTAATAACCAATCACACATTTTGCTTTTGTGTTTAAAAGTGTTGTTTATTCCTCATGTACAAAACAAGCTTTTAACAGTTTTCATTCTCATTTGCTGTCTTTCGTGTTGAAATCATGAGGATGTTGACCAAAAGAGTGCTTTATAATTATTACACTCAAAATGGACTGAATCAAGTCTCTCAGTCACATTCACATGAAGGACGGAGAGCGAGGAGACTGAAGGAAAAGCCTCATGCCAACGCTGCTACCTTCAGTGAATGCACATTGCACACATATTGCTAAAGCTGTGCTTTTGGCAGTGTTGGAAACAGTGTTACAGACAAGGTTGCTTTTGTAAATAGTTAAATTTAGCCAGTGGGGTGCCTCCTTCCATGGACATAAGCTTCTCAGTTGTAGAAAGGCTGCACAGTGCACATTAGTGAATCTGTGTATCTGGCACACACAGAAAGGAATGTCTAATTATCACGCTTTCAGCCGCAGTAGGGTCCTCTATTTGCACTGAGCTCCTGCTCTAATCGCTTTCTTTTTGTTGTCATTACACACTTATTTATTTTATTTTTTACGCAATTAGAATGTTATTTTTGCTCCATGTGGATGAGGCGGAAAGTCCATGTAGCATCGGCTGGGTGTTGAACGAAGCAATTGAGCAGAACAAAAAAGAATGGGCTCAACTGATCTGTGGAATTTTTCTGAAAGAGATGAAAAGAGATGAAGGGGTTTTACATAACAGTGAACATGTCGTATACAAGTGTGCATATACTGTATATACGCAGAGATGGAGGTTATGGGAATGAAAAGACTGACAGGATAAGGGTGTCATTGAGTCACACGTATATAAATGTGGTTTCATAAGCCTAAATGTGCATCTATCCACATTCAGAGCATGCAAATTTCCATATGCTGATGCTGGATCCAGCCAGTGGGACAAATGGCCAGTATATGATTTAGTTGTGCTGCTTTTCAGATGATGAGCAATTGCAGAGCTTTACAATATGAAGTGCCACTAAACCATCCCACGAAGTGGCATTGATTGGACAGCATGGGCGGGAGGAGATTCCTCCTTCAGGTCATTATCAGGCAGACAGAGAGAGTTAGACGAAACAAACTAGTGTAATTGCATTTGTAACAAAAGACTTGGAATCAATGGACTAAGCACTACTTTCAGCAATTGATCAGCATATTTCATCAACATTCAAATGGATCCAGTGGCACTGTAATTGCTTATGAAATCTGTGCTCTGAAATGAGTTCAGCAGTTCTCTGAAGGATGTGGTCTGTGCTCATTTATATTTCATGTGATTCAGAATGTATCTAAAAAACCAGAAAACTGACTTTATAACATTTTATTAATTTTGACACTTTTTTTTATATATATAATATTTATTTATACCTTTATTTTAGGTCCAGTCACACACACACACTAACATTTGGTGAGGTCATGACAAGCTTCGTACCCACACAGACACCCAGATGTTTTGACAGATTGCTGGTCTGGAGTATTAAGCTGTGCATCCAGGAGTGGATGTCCCAGGAAATTCACTTTTGATCAGACCACACAATACTTAGAGAAACTGAAAAACCAAGAGCTGTATCTCAGACTCTACAGACCCCAATTAGCATGTTAAATGTTAAAGTTCATGACAGTAGAATTAGACAAATACTGAACAAGTATGGCTTGCTTGGAAGGGTTGCCAGGGGAAAGCCTCTAATCTCTAAAAAGAACATGGCAGCATGGGTTTGCAAAGTTTCATCTGAACAAACCACAAGACTTCTGGACCAGTGTCCTTTGGACAGATGAGACAGCACCAGCACCACAGTATGTCAACACACACACTTCATCCAAACTGTCAAGCACGGTGGTGGAGGGCTGATGTTTTGAGCTTGGTTTTCAGTCACACTACCTGTGCACTTTGCAGTCATTGAGTCAACCATGAATTCCTCTGTATATCAAAGTATTCATGAGCCAAATGTGAGGCCATCTGTCTGACAGCTAAAGCTTGGCCCAAATTAGTTCATGCAACAGGACAATGATCCCAAGTCCAGCAGTACATCTAGAAAAGAAAGTAATCAATATGCTGTGATGGCTCAAAGTCCAGACTTCAGCCTTATTAAAATGCTGCGGAGGGACCTTAAGAGCTGTGCAAGAATGAATGCCCACAAACCTCAGTGGGCCAAAATTCTTCTGCAGTGATGTGAGAGAATTATAAAGTAATGCAGAAAACAATTACTTCAAGTTATTGCTGCCACAGGTGGTTCTATAAGGTATTGAATCATGGGGTACAGTTAGTTGCTCCACGAGACTGTATGTATTAGCAGATGGTTTCAGCTCTGACAATAGGACAGTGCAATGTTGACATGACATCAGTTTATGGATGCCAAACAACTTCCTGCAGCTGAATCGAGGCAAGGAATAGAGAGAAAGAGAGGCTTCTCTAGGCTTGACTATTGCAATGCTGTCTGGTTTGGTTTATCTGGTTGTTCAGAAAGCTGCAGCTCAAGGCCTGATGAAGATCAAACAGCACATGCAATGCTTACAACTCTTCTCAGAAGGTTTGGATTACATGTTAGGACTGTATTTTGAAGTCATTGCATGAGCTTCCTTTTAGTCTAGAACAGATTTTAAGAGCTTCTTATTGGCCTGGCATCTCAGAGATACTTATCAGATATTTAAATAATACATCTCACAGATCCTCTGTAGCTGGCCTCCAAGTTGCCAACTAAATGCCTGGGAAGTTAAATTTTAGTCTCTGTGGGCCTAGTCTCTGGGAAGATCCTTTCTGAGGATGTGATCATTTTTATAAAAGAAAACTTTTAATTGAGTTGGTTCTTCATTTATGGCACTAATTTTAAGTTCTAATCCATTGAAAAGTTTAAAGTTTGATTAGCAAACTAATTTCTATATTGTTTTTATACCTTATAAATGAAAAACTTATTTCTTTTTATTTTAAATTTTACTACATCCACTTTAATTTTATAACTTCCAAGTCAGAGACTGTAGATCTAAGCTGTGAATTGTTGAATTGCCCATTGTGGGTTGGGAATTAGTTGCTGCCTTGAGTGGAGGATTTCAAGTATCTCATGTTCTTGTTCACAAGTGGGGAAAGAGCAGAGTGGGAGACTAACAGACAGATTGTTGTGGTAAGTGTGAAGGCAAAGCTGTTGATTTACTGGTCAATCTGTGTTCCCATCCTTACTTAGGGCTACAAACTTTAGATAGTGATTGAAAAAACAAGATTGTTGATACAAGTGGTAACAATGAGCTTCTTCTCAAGTGTGTCTTGGTTCACCCTTAGAGATAGGGCAAGGCACTCAGAGCAGAGATGTTCCTCTTTTAAATTGAAAGAACCAGTTGAGGTGATTTGGGCTTCAGTTTTCTAACTTTTTTTTTCAAGATTATAACCATGTACCATTTTAATAGAGCTGCAGAGCCTTTTAGTCAAATTTGATGTCGTTGATAGTATACTTTTGGCTCTGGGAGATGTCATTATTTTGTAATGCATTGTACCATGTTATAATTCTACAGGATAAATTAACTGGAGCCATGCAGGAATAATCACTTTCCTGATGAAATAAACTGAATATCTCTATTTAAACCAAACTCAAGTCCTGGCCTTGGTTCATACCACCATTTATGCCCCTAAAATCAACAAAAAATTCATTAGTCGGGCTATGCGCCCAGCTTTTGACCAAAACAGGTCACCATGGCAGTACTGAATTTCTGAGGCACTGAACAGAAAAGAGCACTGGCATCTTTTAGAACAGACTTTTCAAAATATTGTAAAAATGTCTTCACATCACCCTCCCTTTTTTTTTTATTATTAATTGAATTCTATCTTTTAATCAAACTGAATGCACGTTGTCCTGGATGGTGCAGCTTAGAAGTGTTTGTCTGTATTGCATTCCTGAATGACAGAGCCTGAACAGCAGTTGAAATGCAACAGCAGCAGTTGTAGTACTAACCTCAGCATCTCTGGAGATTCCTTTGAATGTGGTGCAGTTCCAAAAGCCTCAGGTGTTTTTTAGACTTGCCACTCACCCAGCAATAATGTCAGGCAGCCATTCTTTGCTCTTAATTACTCAAAGCCTCAGTACCAGATAATTCCAACCAGCTTTATTCTCTGGCTCACCCATTGTCATTTTATGCCATAAAACATTCAGATTCAGTATGTCTGTCTGCTCTCATCTGACCTTGGCAGGGAGGGGTTATTGTAATTGCACACAGAGGCCAAATTTCTCTATGATTGGAGATTGTACCTTTTTAAGTCCAATATGTCTTACAATCAAGCTTTTCCTCTGACCTATGGCATATGGTTTCACACACACAATTATGGTGTATTCGCAGAATGGCATTTCAAAAAGAGCTCTGTAATGTGGACAAAAGCAAAGAAAGAAGATAGGATTGAATTCAGATTACTTTTTAAAATTGTTTTTATTTTTGCACTGCAACTTGAGCAGCAGGGAAGAGCTTCAGATGGTGTCACAAGTTCTTGTAAATGGTGCCAACATGACAGGACGCCTTAACATCTCACTGTGCTGCTGCAGATGTTTTTGAAGTAGCCCGGTGTGACTTTTTCGTCTTGTTGGCGAGGAGCACTAACAAGCAAATACCAAGCAACAAGGAGTGCTTGGTATTTCAGGGGACAAAAGTCGAGCTTACAGTCTAAGACTACTCCTTGTTTTGTCTTTGAATGAAGGGTTTGGCTGTTATGGGAAGCAAAATTCACAGCAGATACAAATGCAGCTTAAAATCATTTAGGCACACAAGACAAGACCTAATATGGCCAAAGACAAAATACAGAGTCACATAACCTTCATTATACCGTTGAGAATTTTGTAGATTCGTACCACAGATTACACAACAATATGTGTGATATATTAGAAGTAGCTGAGCGTTAATTCATGCTAAGTCAATGAGCTGCCGGCAGTTGATTTCTACTTGAATAGGCAATAAAAGTCAAACTGTCTTCCTGGAGGAATTGCTGTCCTAATTACTGGCCTGCCTGAAGCTGATAAACAGGGATGATCATCAGTTGGAGAGACCATGTACTCGACGGCAATATTGAATCACCATCTTCTCTTCCCTGGCATTCTCTTCTTCTTACCGCAGACAGATTGTGCTGTACGTTAGCTTTTTGACCCCAGTGGCTAGTGGATAGACTTTCATGAAATTTTATAGGCATTCATGTTTGGGTAAATATTTCTATCAATATGTCAACCCAAAACTAATATACATGAGTTTTTCAGGGTAAAATGTACGCCTGGGGTTTCCTATGAATTTTAGGCATTGAGACTTTTTCAACTACTCACCTGTGAGTTTGTTAACTTTAAACCCCTAGCAAAAATAGAAACCACATACAGTATGCATACACACACAGATAATTTCACAATAAAATATTTGTCAAGGGGGACAGGTATATTCAGTTACCCCATTCCAGTGAAAGAAAATTCACTTTGAAAGTCTGACATTCCTCTTTCAGAGCTTTGAAAATCACTAATTTTAAGAAAACATTAGTTGAAATAGCTGAAGGCATTCAAAGGGTCTGAAAAAGGTACTATAAAAAATAGATTTTGTTCCCAGACAGTTTACAAATTGTCAGAAGGAGTACGAAACAATTACACTCTGTCTTCAAATTCCCTGTGAGAAAAGAGCATGTGTGAAATCAAAGCTGAATTAGAGCTGCCTCTGAGACAGATGACTTCACACAAGGCTCAATACTGTGTACACAAGCAACAGATGAGCATGGCCCTGACCCTGGATATTGTGGCTCAAATCAAAAGGTAAACATTTTTCTCTCCATGCTGGCACAGTGGCGACTGGCACGGCGAGAACGGAGCATCCCTTTACCAGGTCAATATTATTAAGTCCAGTCATAATAATGTCTGTTAATGTTATTACATCCTGTGTCACCTCTTGTTTTATTCCTGTGATTTGGCAAGTGGAGACTTTTTTATTGCCTGAGGTGTAACCTCGTTCTTCCTGTGTTTCTTTTAATGCCCGGAGGCATTGCAAGCTGTAGTTCCTTTTTATGCGGTCAGCCAGTTCAATTTATTGACTCTGTCAACACTGTCTTTTTAAAAGTAAATGTGAGATGAAGCCCAGATAATGGTAGTAAATACCACAGTCTTTGATGGCATTTGGCAGACGCTCACCTTATTTTCCTCTCAGAAAAGATAACTGTTCTCTTTTTGAGGTGCCTCGAGGGAATCTCGAGTATGGACAGTTTCACTTTTATTCCAAGGTACATAATAATGGAAATTAGAGTCATGAGATACTTCCACAGGATAAACATGGTTGGTTTATTTAAAAGACAAAGCACAGCCTAAGATTATATGTACACTTAAGAAGTGCAGTGTGACTGTGTCATCTGAGACCTGGATGGTTCACTTCCCCTCAGGCTTGACCATAAGAAGTCAGTGGACGTTGTACTTTATCCAAAGCTTTGTACAGATTTATGGTTTAGTTTGACATTCTCAAAGAGGATCCCTGAAGGTCTGTGTAACTCTTTCCAGGTGAATGATTTGACATTTGGAAGAAATGCCAAAAGGAGGAAAGTGGGCACTCCTTGGGTTGTCCGAGTTTGTGCGTGCTTGTGTGTTGTGGAATTTTAGGGCTTCTCGTTTGAATTCTTCAGCAGATGTATGGTGAAGTACAGCACATTCTCCAGCCACTTTTTTTTTTTTTTTTTTTAAACCTCTCTGGTCTACTGTTCAGTGGGCTCACTATGTCAGAGTGACAAGCCCATCTGAAATGCTGTTATTTGATTTGACAGGAACAGGACTGCTGACAGAGTCAAGAGACTACGCAGTGTCAGTGGAACACAAACAGACTGTAGGATAGATTCACTGTGTGAGGCACTCGCCGTCCCTATGTTCACACTCTCTGATGGCCCTTTTTGACAGCCCTCTCACAAACAAACCAGTCATAGCAGGAAAAAAGAAATGTAGGATCATAAAACATCTTAAAGTCATGAGAAACAGAATTTCCAAGCGTTTATCCTTTTTTGCTGTGCTAACTGTTGGCTAGCATTATTAGAAATACGATACCATACAAATCCCCAGTGAAATTCTTAGTTTTACTGACTTCTAATGGTTTTTCTTCAGTGATAAAACAGTGTACCAAGGTGTGTAAATAAACTTATCACAAATGGGTGTGGTTTATTACATAACTGCAGTGAAGTGCAAAATTAAGCCACTGGATGTCTCTAAAAGCATGTTTTTGGGATGACTCATCCTCCATTAGTGGTTCATCCTTTAATTTGTCCAATCATCTGTGAGTCATCACTCATCACTTACATTATTAGGTTGGCTGTATTAGGTAGGTGGGAAATGTTTTGGCTTGGAGATATCATTGGTAAATGCTTGTGGGGAATCGGTGGTGGTCCTTTACTTGCAGAAATTTCTGTGGTTTTCCAAACACCCCACACCAGTTAAGTCTTCTCTTTTCTTTCTTAATATTAAAATTCACACAGACATTGTTTGCAAAAGTAAAAGATGCTGTAACTGTGTTTCACTGTTCATCACACTGGTCAGCTGAGCAAAATGAAGGGGAGCATTGCTATGCAGGTACATTTCCACAGCTGTCTCTACTTTGTCTGTCAATCAGGAGAGAAATACAAGAGACAAGGTCATCGCGCTTCTCTACAATTTTACACCGTTTCCTAGTCCAATCAATACTCTCCAACATGGCTAAATCAGAGAGGTCTCATTCCCCAGTCACCTAATAATTGGAAGTGGTTAGCTCGGAGGACAGGACACGAGTAACAATGGGGGTCTGCTTCTTGCTTTTTCAATGAATAAAACCTAGACTGGATTGCTTTCCACTAAACGCTCAAACTCAGTGCTGGGAATGTTTTAGGTAAAAATAACACTTTTCCACATCCATTTGTGACATATTAAAAAAAAATTTTTTCTTTAGCTATCAACTTGCCATTATAGCATAGGGCTTCTTTCTTTATCAAAGCACACTGAGCACCCAAAGCCAATAATGCATGAATTAAAACTAAGTATCCCAAATACAGTATCTGTGCATTGTTTCTGATCTCATACAACAGGCCTTCGTAGTAAACGTGTATCAGTAAAAGTAGCTTGATTTTAATAAGCTGAAGTTTTTATGTGATTGGAAATAATGAATTTCTGCACAGAAATGTCCTGGGTATCTTTAACTCTGTACCTGTAAAACATTTTCTTTTCTGTTCTCTCACAGATTTCATTTGATGTTCAGATTTTATTTGATCAAAAATGTTCACAGTTTCCAGATGACTCTTAAAACTGTGAGCCTCAATACTCAGAAGTACTTACATTTTTTTTTTCATAAGATTTGATGTAAGACAGCCTTTCACTCTTCAAAGTAATATTAACTTTTTATTTTGTAGGCTGACATATGTCTCCAGTGATTAGTACTGACTGTCTGATTTTGCATTTGGGGACTGAGGACCTGTTGCAGAGTTCTAAAATCCTAATGTGATTAGCGCTTTATTCATGGGGGGACTATGTGAAAGGTCATCCAGTTTGTTAAAAGCACAGATGGCAATAGCATTCATTTGAAGACAGTGCCATTCTCCAGGTGCTTAATTAGAATTATTAATATATAGTCAGGTTTGAATTAGATACAGGTAATATTGAATTAGGTACAATATGAATAAAAGGTCAAATAAGAAAACATAAAATTGACTTATCAAGAAGAAACAAAACACAGGTTGCTTTGGTGATATTTAATACTGCAAACACACTGATATTAAAGCTTTAAGTACAACTAACGACTCTTGTGACCGTTCTCTCCACCCTCATGCTTCTTGTAATTTCCCATTGTTAGCTCCTGCATTCAAAGATGGATATGCCCATTTATACTATGATTATTATTATCTACATAATAGATAACTGGCCTTGATAATCTGTCTCAGCGCAGTACCTCAGCACCAATTAGATTTTCTTTCTAACTCAAATGAGTGAAACAAGAAAGTTTTCTGTGTTCAAACAAACCTCCTTATTAGGAAATACATTTATTTTGGTAGATAAATGAACACAAACCTTGTATCAGTGCGATTCTATCTTTAAATTACACTTCTGTGAGAGCGTGAGTGCGTGTTCTGCATAATTATGCCCTTAAACAACTTCTGTTCAGAAGTGCAAATGTTGATACTGAGTCTGACTCAATCTCCTCGTCCTTGAAACCACTTAACTTTGCATATTATAATTCTGAACAGCGAAGATGCTCTTTGCACACGATGAAAACTGCTCACCTGACAAACACTGAATGCGCTCGACGTCCAAGGACAGTCCTGTCGTGGTCTTACAGGGCTAATTTCAAATGTTTTCAGCCTCTCAGTTTGGGGCCTTTACTCGCTGGAGAGTGGTGCCATAATATGAGTTAAATTAGAATAATAATTCCTGCTCCCCAAAAGATTCATTATGGCAGCCATTCCTGGAATTATACCAGAAGGAACTAAATCCCTTGGAGTTAATTTCAAATTGTTGTGTCACTTTTCTCAGTGATGCAACTGAGGAGTGCAGCTCAACCAATTATCTGTTGGCTGGTGATTTATTTGGTCACTTCTTTTCTCCTTCCATCTCCATGCTAGCATCCTTCACTCACATTCCCACATTCCCCTCTCCCTACTTTATCATTCTGCTTATCCTATATCCCAGTTCCTCCCGTCTTTCCATCTCTCCTCCACTCTCTGTGTTTGGCCTCTATATCTCTAGAGCAGTAATGGTGCGGTTCACCATGCCGGGACTCAATAATGAAGCTGCTGCCCCAGAAAAGCCATGTTAATGTTGACTCTGGGATCAGATTCTGCTCGAAGACACACAGCAGTGACAAATGAATGTGCCAGATTGAGCCAACCAAGCTCAGTAAACAGCATATATAGATCTGGGGCTTTGACTGAGAACTGGGAGATGAGATATTTTGCCAACAGTTTATGGATATGAGAAAATAGAAATTCAGATTTACTCATCAGGGAATGTTTGAATGAGCTGTTAACATAACTTTAACTTGTAGTAAATAGCTGAAAACTCTAAGCTTTTTGGGAAATGTCCAAGTGGAGTAGTACATTGTGTTAATAAATGGGAGAGTAGAACTGCAGCTCCCTTAAGTATTGGCTCATCCATCTGGTTGTCAACAGCACTGACGAGCTGTCTGACTGCTCCTGCTTTGCCACTGCGCCCTCCCTTGACCTCCTTGATCCGGACTGACAGGCAGAGATGCGCTCTGTTAGTGGAAAGGTGTGTACATCTGTCTGTCTGCTTCTGTGCTTAGCTGCATTTACATCTGAGGATCGGTGTGCCAGCGACCCCGGCTGATGTACATAGGCAGATACGAGGAGTTTCCTGCGTCTGCCATTCCCATGTTTCTCCTGTCAGACTCTGTCTGGAGCCTTCAGAGCAGCCATGCATGTCTTCCCTCCATCACCAACAATAGTCTGTCTGCTATGCCCACCCATATTCCTGTAGCTTAATGTGTAATCCATTTAAGTACCTTCAAACTATGTTAGGCCCATTTGAAATGTTTCTCCTCAGGGAAATCCTAATGTAAAGCACCACTGTGATGCTTTTAAGCAAAAATAAACCCGATTTGGCTGCCAGATACGATCATTAAAGATTTCAAATTTACACAAGCATAGTATGCACTGCTGTCCATTTCCGATTTTTGGATTCTATCCTGTTTAAAGTATATTTCTAAACCAGCTCTTTCTCAAACATCCCTGAACTCTATGTTCAGTTTGGTCCATCCACTGGCTGTAGAACTCCCAACACAGCCCAACACACAGTAACTGTAGACATAATTAAAACAAAGGAAAAAAGGACTTCACTTCTAAAAATGCACTACACTGCTTGTGTAGAAAGCTGAATTGATCTGTTTTTTCAGATGACAAAAAAAAGGCAGCTGTAACACTTGTTAAGTAAATACAGCTTTTCAAGTAAGGATAACAAATTGCCATTAGCCAGAAAACAGTTATTTCGCAACAGCAGTTTGCAAGTGCAGTCTACATGCAGCTTGCAAATGTACCCAAATGACATAGGGAACAAGATCCCCTCTCATAAATAAATAAAAATTTTGTGTGTGTGTGTGTAGCCATATTAACTCACACTTGGTGTCGCTAAGATGTTCTCCCAACTACTGACTGCTTGAATGTTTGAATGTTAGGAGTTTAGGGGTGAGAATCCCATGTAAATTCTTGCCCTGTGGGAAACAGTGCAGTGGAAACTGTGCACGGTGGTAAAAAGAAATGCTCTCTCCACACATGGCCATGTAAAAGCAAGCAAGTTTTCATTAGATTATTTAGTTATAGCTGCAGTGATTTACTCGAGCTTTGCTCCTCAGGCTCACTTTTGGCATTTTGTGTGAGGTGCATGTGAGGTGTTCAGGGCAAATAAATTGGTCAGAAAGTGACCTGAGTTACATACATTGTAAACCGATGGACTTTGTGCATGCACATCACTCACATGTGGTACCACAAGTAAATTAAAAGCCTGTTGTAAAATTTTGAGCACAATGAAAAAAAAAGAAGAAAGAATGGTACTTGCATTAGTGTAAATTTTTTATTTGCTATTTTTTTTTAAATAAACTTGGTCTGTACATTAAAAATAATGTATTTAATGAGAGCTAGTATAGTAAATTTCACTGCATGTACAACATTTGGTGAAGTCCAGTCAGGACAAGCTGAGAGTATCTGCAAATTGGTCATTTTAACACTCTAGTATGTAATAGTTTATAAGTATGAGCACAATTAGCTGATTTCTGATCACCATCTTCTGGTTTAGCAGACTCAGGATCAGTCCACAAAATGACATGAAGTATCCATCTTGGAAAATAAGAAGTTGCTTTCAGTTAGTTTTTTTTTTGTTTGCAGTAGTTGCAGGGCAATGGAACATGAAACCCAGATATGAGATGCTGCTCGTGCTGCAGCACCCACAGCTAGGAAAGCTGCATCCGTCATGCAAAGATCATCCCCACCCTGTCTCTTTGAAGTAATGGCTTGGATCTGCGGAGGCAACATGGCTTCATCCAAACAATTTTTACCCACAGAGAAACACAAGTATGAAAAGGTTATGCTGCCGTAGAGCTACTTATTGAAAAATGCATCAAACTGGCTGTGCATGAAGGATGTGAAATGCTATGAGACCAGGTGTAACGTGGCTAAGTCAATCAATTTTCAATCAGGCCATGCTCCTCAGTCATTCATAATTCTTTTTAGCATGTAAGTGGCTTTTGAATCTTTTCTCACTGGAGGTGTGCTTAACCCATACACCCTTTATGAAGAATGTCAACAAGTGCAGGAGGAATTAATTAAAAGTCATGTGAAGAATGCCGATTTTTCCTGTGAAAAAAATAAAGTTCATTCATCTTTAACTGAATCTGTGTTCCCATTCAATTACAGTTTAAACAAAAGCTCCAGAGAGTTAAAATATCCTTTAACCTGACCATATGAATAATTTATTACTTTCAAGCAAAACCCAAACAACACTTACTGGTACAAAAGATCTGTGATATATTTTCAATTTTAGACTTTGGTTTTTCTGGCTTTTATTTTTGGTTTATATTTATTCAGTTATTTCTCTATTTCTATTACTTAGAGTGAAGCATTAGTCACTTGAGATTGGTGGCCTGGTTTTTAAGGTGAAAGCTGCCAGTTTGTTTAGTATGAAAACTTCTCATGGTTGCTTACCCAAAAGTCTTGATATCTCTTGACATGGCAATTGATGAAGTTTTCCTTACTGGGCTTTCATTGGCACTCTGCCCATTTGGGGGCCAAAATACACCTGTCCAGGCTGTCACTTACTAAAGTTATGACATCATGAGGCCCTTCATAAGGCCCCTCCATTGTTTTGAAGCGAAGGCACATCAATTTTATGGGCTTCAGTGCCCAGCGGATGATTTGTGAGTGCTATTATCCCCTGAAATCGCTCTGGAAAATGGCTGCAGTGTGAAGACAGGAATTGGTGACGGAGGGGGTTGGGATGGGTAGAGGAGCTTGGTTTGGTAGCACAGAAGTAGTTCAGTGGTTGTGTTTGTATCTAGTAACTGCAAGATTTTTATTTTTTTTATAGAGAATAAAAACTACAATTTTTGAGTTTAAACACTAGCTTTTGACATCCAGCAATCGGTAACAAACTCATGGCTGAGAAGAAGAGGACGACATAGAGAGATACAGTGAGTGAGAGAAAGAAAGGGGAAGAGTGACCAATAACCTAATTGCAAAATCAGCATGCAAGCACTTCATGTCTTTTCTTCTTATTGAAGCAGTGCAAACAGGTTTGACTGCCATCCAGCTGACAGTGGAAGTTTTCATTTCCAAGGTTGACTAATTCATTATAAAACCATTTGAGTGCCAGAACTCTGAAATTAATATTTTAAATACTCAGCAGTTTATAGTTCTTAGATTCAAGTTATAACAACAAACTCACCCACCATAGGTATGCAAAATGTATCTCTTTAGGAATTCGCTTCACTGACCATTTAGCACGAGCGGTTCAATTTGTCTGAAGCGTCCTCCATCCTAGCAACAAAATAAGCAGATTGCTGATAAGAAATGCTCATTAATCAGGTCTGTGCAGCAACTGAAGCTGTGTGCCATCTATTTTCCTTTCAAGAGTTTGCTCGCCTTTTCAAAACTCAAAAGTCGTGCGAGAACAAAAAATGCGAATCTGTTTGGAGGAAAGCATCACCACAAGCTTTCATAAAAACCAGCTGCCTGCACACAATACGTGGTCAAACGTTAAGGTTATCAGTGGAGTCCAGAAGTGAAGGAGCCCCTTCACCACTCTGCTTTCCACACCTGCACTAAGGATTTCAGTTCACTGGCAAAGCCCTCTATGACAGCGCAAAGCCATTCTGCTGGACTGAGATAAAACGCAATACTAAAAAGAAAAAAAAAAAAAAGTTAAATAATCAATTCCACAGAAATGCCTGGGTATTAATCTAGAGCAGACCGCAGGATGGTACCTCCCAGGGGATTGCAAGATGATTTGCAGAGGGATTTAGGAGATGATTCACAGCCTGTTAAAATGTTATATACTAACATTTTCTGAAATACATACATTATCATGTTTTGATTCCTCCTTAAATTTGTACAATGATATGCACAATTTTTCTCTGCAAAGAAAGACATTATCCTATTGTCAGACTGAGTGGGCACATGTTTGTTAGGTCAACATCATCAAAAAATGACTCTCTTTAAGGTAATGTAAAGATAAACATCTGACTATTTAGCATTTTGTCTTTCAAAGTCAAATGTGTCACATTAGACGGATATCTTCCCATTTAGTAGAATGAGGGCTGGAGTGTGGATGATCAGCTTACTGTATGTAGCATGTGTCCCACATCCTATTGCACTTATGAGTGTGATTTAGTATAATCCCCCTGACCAGAGGATTGTACTGGGCTCACTAGAGTGAAATAAAACATTGTTACTGTTGTATGAAGTGCAATTCTTTTACAGATGTTCACATAATATAATGAAAAATTCTGGGTTTATATTTTCCTGCCTGTTGTTGAAAAGACGATGTTGGCTAAAACTTCAGGGCATTAAAAGCGTTGGTACATTTCACACCTCATAATAAGTTTTCTTATTTACACTGTACAATAATAAGCATGGTACATTAATATTTAAATAAATGATGTTGAAAATTTAATGAACCACCAATCTCAGTAGTATTTTTTGTTTGTTTGTTTTTGTCTTTTCCTTCTATGTTATCTTTACATTTACAGTTCTCAAAAAAAAGGAACACTTTGAAAATGCATCAGATCTCAGTGGGGGTTAAAGAGATCATGCTGGATATTCATACCAATATGGACTGGGTAATGTGTTAGGAATGAAAGGATGCCATATTGCTTGATGGAAATGAAAATTGTCAACCTAAAGAGGGCTGAATTCAAAGACACCCCCAAAATCAAAGTGATAAAATGATGTCAGGCTAATCAGTTTTGCCCAAATTTTATTGGAGCAACTTTAAAGGGTACTCAGTAGATGGTAAGGACCCCCATGTGCTTGCATACATGCCTGACAATGTTGGGGCATGCTCCTAATGAGACGAAGGATGGTGTCCTGGGGGATCTCTTCCCAGATCTGGACCAGGGCATCACTGAGCTCCTGGACAGTCTGAGGTGCAACCTGGCAGCACTGGATGGACCAAAACATAATGTCCCAGCCATCAGCTTTCAGGCCCCTCTTCTGTGGAACCAGCTTCCAGCTTGGATTCGGGAGACATACACCCTCTCTATTTTTAAGATTAGGCTTAAAACTTTCCTTTTTGATAAAGCTTATAGTTAGGGCTGGATCAGGTGACCCTGAACCATTCCTTAGTTATGCTGCTATAGGCCTAGGCTGCTGGGGGGGTTCCCACAATAGACTGTTTCTTTTCATTCACCTTATTTACTTTGTTTATACTCCACTCTGCATTTATTCATTAATTGTTATTAATCTCTGGCTCTCTTCCACAGCATGTCTTTTCTCTCCCCTCAGCCCAACCGGTCGTGGCAGATGACTGCCCCTCCCTGAGCCTGGTTCTGCTGGAGGTTTCTTCCTGTTAAAAGGGAGTTTTTCCTTTCCACTGTCGCCAAGTGCTGCTCATAGGGGGTCGTTTTTGACTGTTGAGTTTTCTCTGTATTATTGTAGGGTCTTTACTCGCAATACAAAGCGCCTTGAGGTGACTGTTTGTTGTGATTTGGCGCTATATAAATAAAATTGAATTGAATTGACTCATTGCACCAGCATAGGGTCTGACAATGGGTCCAAGGATTTCATCACAATACCTAATGGCAGTCAGGGTGCCGTTGCCTAGCCTGTAGAGGTCTGTGTGTCCCTTCATGGTAATGCTTCCCTGGACCATCACTGACCCACCACCAAATCAGTGATGGTAAGCAGCATTACAGGCAGCATTACAGCATAACATTTCCCATGACTTGGACAGAGCACCATTGTGGTGCACCTACCAATTCTGGTATTCTATGACAAATGCCAATTGGGCTTCATGGTGCCAGGCAGTGAGGGCCCAATAGAGGACACTGGGCACTTAGGCCACCTTCATGAAGTCTGTTTCTGATTGTTTGGTCAGAAACATTCACACGAGTGGCATGCTGAAGGTAATTTTGTAGGGCTCTGGCAGTGTGCATCCTGTTCTTCCTTGCACAAAAGTGCAGATGTTAGTCCTGTCCATGGGTGAAGGACCTTCTATGGCCCTGTCCAGCTCTCCTAGAGTAACTGCAGAATCTCCTCCATGCTCTTGAGACTGTGCTGGGAGGCACAGCAAACCTTCTGGCAATGGCATGTATTGATGTGTCATCCCAGAGGAGCTGACTACCTGTCCAACCTCTGTAGGGTCCAGGTATCCCAACTCACAACTATTTACTGTCATCTTACTTTCACAGATTACTACTTTTGAGTAAGATGTCAGAAGTTGCTTCCATGTGGAAGTGTTGGAGAAGGGAATAGTGAAGTTATTAGCAAATGCTGATAAGGTTGGTTAGTGAGGGAGAATTTACAATATGGAGTGTATGATTGCATAGCACAAACACTGATATCTAGTAAGTAGTGGTACTGAAAGTAAAAAGCAGCCTGGAGCCAGGCTCAAGTGGCTCTCAAGAAGGGCATTTGTTTTAAACCACATGTGAGGTGGTGGGTTGATAGTCACTCTGTGTTACAGTCCAATGCAGTCAGTGCAGCAGAGGAAAATAGTGACTGTGCAATTTAGAGAAGAAACAGAGAGGAACCATATTTTTATGTATGGCATAAATGCTGGTGTGGTACTACATAAACCCTACTTCAGAGTGTGAGATATGGGTTATTGGCATTTCCATGTGTTTAAGCTTTCACTATAACCTCGGTTTTACTGTATGAGAGATAGCAATAACTTGTAGTGACCCTCTGTGCTTCACTGTGAAACAGCAAAAGTTCTACCAGCTGTCGTTTGAAAAGCTGGAAAGAAATATCTGCAACATCTAATACAAATAAATGATAAGGGATTTAAAGGCTCGGTTTGAAAAGCTGCTGATACCACACGAAGGTAATACTTCTTTAAAAGTGTTACTTGTAATCCACCAATAGGATTATGGTGATCAAGAGCGTTATAAATGTATCATACAGCTCTTCTAAACCAGCATGTGGGAAAGGATGTCTAAAAACGCAAAAAAGAAATGACAAATTAAATCCATATGCATGAGCCCTTAACATAATTTTGTGAGACAGCAAATAATTTCTGTCTGCTATATCTGCTTAACCCATATTTCCACAGAACTGTTCCGAGCTCCTTGACGTCTTACTGTATAAAAGGAATATATAATTTAAATGACTCTGGCACAAAAGGTTGTGCATCATGCGCTACTTTGCTTATATGTTGAAAAGAATCCATGGCAGGTTCTCACAGTGCTGCAGTCATATAAAGGTAGATTTAGAGATACGTGAGTAAAACCCCAGTGACGCTGCATGCAGGGTTTATTTAGTTACCTTCCAGATTACTGTTAAATAACAGCAAAGTGAAATTCCATCTTATCTCCTTGGATGTGATCTCCACCTCTTATTCTCTCCGTAGTCGGGTAACCCTTGCTCCGTTCTCTATGAGGTCTCGCCCTGAACTTTTAAGTCCAAATCTTTTTCATCCTTTTGTAAAATTCTGATCCTGGCCAAGAAAGTGGATTCAACTGAAGAGAGGATGAATGGTGTAAAAGCACATTTTTCAACAGCAAGGACTGATAGAATGGATTTCTGTAAATACACAGGTAGCGTTTTATCAAAGGGGCAAAGGCTAAATTGGATTGCTTATCATTCATGTTGAAAGAAAAATTGAATAAACCTATATTGTTTTTCTTGTTGTACTATCATCTTAAATCTCTGTACAGTAGTGTTTAAATTTATATATGAGAGGCCATGTTCACAAACTAATTTCAGACAAACTTTTCCATCTGCAGATTTTGATCTAATCTTTCCCTTTTGCTCACAGCCTGAGAGGTAGAGAACAAACACATTTTTGTTATTTGCTATATTAGCTGCTCCATTTTTCTCTCAGTGAAACCCTACCACAGCAAACAAGTATTTTTTATTTTTTTTTTTTTTAACTCAGACAGGTAGTATAACACCTGGAAGGAAAAAGAAAAAAATCCGACCTCGCATTGGGAGGTTATTGGCACCAACATCAAAGACACTTCTGAGTGATTCCCATTTTAGGAGGGTTGCAGTCTTTTGAAAACCAGCAGCAGTTCCAAGTGCAGGTAACTCTTAAACCCATTTACACAACATCAGTACCTGTACATACAGTAGATCATCATTTAAATATGATAAACATTACAATTTGTTATAAGAATGCACAGACATATATCATTATTCCTACCAGTTGTCTAAGGTGTTTTCTTTTTCACCCTTCATTTATTAAAGTATTGCGAAAATGGAGTGAGACAGTTGTCTTGACTTTGAATCACCATGACAGTTAGACGGGGTTTCTGAGTGGAGCCAAAGTGACAGGTTTGTCCAATGATGCGGCGTTCAATGTTTTGATGTCTCAAAATGTGATGGTACCAGTTCAGCCTTTAAGCACAAACCTCAATTTGTACTGGGTCTCTGTGAAGAGCAGTGCAAGCATCAAGTGATGGAGATGACATAGTCATAGCTGTAGAGCATCAGAATTTCTTGAGGTTAAACAACAATGAGCAACATGTCCAAAAAGATACTTTCAGCAAGAGCTGAGAGTATTGCCCTACACTCTGGAAAGCAGAAAATGTGACTCTAAACTCCAAGAAGAAGGAAAGTTGGAATAACAGGGTAACAACAGTGGAAACCTGTGAAGGCTGCTTACTTATTTAAGAATTGTGACTAAAATTTTTACATTTTTTGTTACTTAAAAGCATATACCTCAAGAACGCTTGTGAAACAGATTCTGGAGGATGCAGTCGCCCAGGCAGTTACTTATTGTAGCTCTGAAGTAGAAGCATTAAATCCAAGAGAAAATGGAAATTCAAGGAAAGATGTAATCTTTGCTAAGACAGTTTTGCCTAGACACACTTAAGCTTGTTTTGACATCAGCGAGCTTTTGAACATTAGCTGATGCTTCTGAAATTAATATCACTCCCCAGAAATAGTGGCTTCTTCTCTCATGCTGATCCTATTCCAAGCTTTTAAAAATCTTCCGGATTGTTTCTCTCATGCCTTCATGAAAGAATTCAGTTTATGGTTTATTTCATTTTATTATTTTTTTTCTTAAAGGTTATTCCTGTACGTGTGTCAGTAGGGTAAAGTTTAGACTAATGTATTGTTGAATATTGTTGGGAATGATACAAAAGTAGAAGTGAAACTTCTGCTCAGCTGTATATGTGTGTATTTTGTTGGCTAAAAGATGCCAGTCTATTGAGAAACCAGCAGAATCGTTTATTTATTTATTGTTTTTTTTTGTTTGCTTGTTTGTTTTGGTGGAAAGATTAATCCACTATAGGAAACACTTCACTTTCAACATTTAAAGGCACTCTGGGTTTGAATAAAAAAACAACATACTGCAACATACTCCATATATTGCAGCATATTTTACATCTGCTGAAGCTTAAGGGCTGCGTAAAAACAATGTTTTTTTTCTTCTATTCAACGTCACTCAAACATTATTTAATCATTTTTCAGGGGTTTACTTACACCAGTTAACCCCAAGCTCCTCTTGCTCATATTTCCTTAGGCAAGACACAAGTTACCGTCAATGGCAGTTCTTTGTATCATAGATTTCATATAAAAATGGACATATCCTTGAAGCCAGTGCAGTAGTTTAAAATTATTACCAGTAAAGTCCTTTGGTTGTAAAAAGAACTCCAGATGTATTGAAGTCTATGGGGAACCTTTCAGTTTCCTTGACCTGACCTCAGTAAAAGCATGCCCTTATGAGTTTGTGGTCTCAATCACTTCTTTCAGGTCTTATTGAATACAACACAATTGTTTGTAAAGTGTGGTTCCCACTTAAGTCAAGGAGGAGGATAAAGCAGTGGATACTTTACACCTGCTGTGTGAGTGACAAGTCACTACGAGTGTACAAGCATGCAGGGTTGCTCAGTTTCTTAGTCAGATCCACCCCTCGCTCAGTTGGCATCAAAACACCAAGAGGGTGACAGTGGAAAAAACACTCAGGACAGTACTTCACAGACCAATGGGTGACATCACATGGGCTGCATCCATCATTTAGATGCAATCTATACATTTGTTTGTTAAGCTAGAAAGTCCATTTCCAGGTCCCCATTAAAATAACATATCAAGATCTGTGTGATTTTGTTTCTTAAACACATCACAATTTTCAGTGATCATTTTTTTAATTTACAGTCTGTCATACTTAATACTTAATGGGTTTCAGTGCTTGACTACATATGTGCCTAAATGAACTACGGAACACAGATACAACTGGGTGATTGGTACAGATGACACTGAAGCAAGACAGACACTGATTCCAAAATCCCATGTGCAACTAATCGGAAAAAAAAAAAAAGTCATTCGGTGATTGATCTAATTAGTGCTGTTAGCTTTGAATTGGACAGTCAGGACATACTATAGAGGGAACGCATGAGAGGAAGGCAGCCGACAGTGCAAATAGCTAAGCAAACGCCGTGGTCTAATACCATAGCCTTTTGCCCTGAGGTTAAACAGATCCACTAATCTTTCTCTTTGTTTGGTTTGGGTTTTGCACTCATCCAAGCAACACCCAGAGCAATGGGTGTGCTACACACTCATTGCTCTGCTGTCTTTCAAGCTGAAGGATTTGGCTCAACATGCAGGTGCAAAAATATCCACCTACTGATAGTAAGATTGATGTCTGCATTAGTCAAGATACAGTAAGATACTTGTTATTTGGATGTCCTGATCAACCACAGGAAAACATTTACCAGCTGGGCAAGCCTGTTGATCCATTATGTATACTGGAAGCATACATCTCTGATATTCTAAAGAAATAAAAAGGTATTGGAAGATTGATGCATTGATGTGTAAACAAGCTGACAGCCAGCCTTTCAGACAGTTACGTAATCAAGACTTTTTATCCAGACACATGGCCCCCAACTGGGATGTTAGCTGAGAGCAGATAATGAAGAGCCGGTGTAGATGTCCACTGAGATCTATGACCGCGTTTACACTTATAGACGCAGCCTCTCATTCCTTTCTAACATAATGCTGATGTTGCAGGAAAGCAGCAGCCCACACTTGAAGGAGGGCCCTGGCAGTTTCAGTCAGGGGACGCCAAGTACTAGGAAACTGCATTATAGACCTTCCCTTCTGAGTATTTAAAAATGGAAACACTGGAAGGCTTGTTTTATTGCTTATGCTTTCGATGAGATCTCTCAAAAGCGCTTCCGACAGTTCATAGCAGTGTGAACATGTTTTTGTTAGAAAATGCCCTCTTAAGGGGAATCTTGTGGAGATGCAGATGTCACTGGACATAAAACAGCAATTTCAGGAAGGGGTATTGTGAGGTGATGCTGTGATATGAATGGTTTAATCTCTGTAGATATCAAGTGTAGCTTAGTATCCACCAGTCTTCATTTCCTTTAATGTGCATGCCATTTCTTTCTGTGTACATTTATGTATTTAGGCCAATTTTATTATATTTTTATGTCCATATGACCCACAGTGAGCTATATTCATAATAGTGCAAGGCCAAGACCATGGTCAGACCCAGTCTTGGGGAAATCTTTTCCTTATGATGGTTCTGAGTTAAAAAATACAGAATTGCCTAAGTGGTAATAAGATGTAGGTGAATTTGGACTGCTGAGAAAAAAGGTGCTTCCTTTCTTATCTCCTTTAACAGAGAATACACAGGACTATCCATAAGAAAAGGAATGGTGATAATGCTGCCTCACAATTAAAGTAATGCACCATCTGACAGTCCACGAAAACAAACGGTCAACATGACTGACAAAGGATGCAGATCTTTATGTAAACTATAGATCCATTTCCATCTTATGGTATAACTTGCTAAGATGCTTATACAACCAAACTGTCAATACTATCTTAAACCTGCAGGTTAGCTGTGATTAGTAAAACCAGCTTGTCAACTTTTTTTATAACACAGGTTTGGAAGTGTTTTATGTGTGTATAAAGATTGCTATATCAAAATGATCAAAGTAAAGTTAAGGTTATATTGTGTGTCAACTCTGCTTTAGTTATATCCTCATTTTGAGCCTTCCTTTATTACCAGCCTTTAGGATTATCATTAATTAATTTGACTTCAGTCACAGATACTGAAAGCTTTAATAAAGGCAAAGGTTTAATTGCATCATCAGGAAGAGAATATATCAGTGGCCAAGAATATGAGCAACCCCTCTCATTTTACTGTTGCATCTGGTAACTGGTATTCCTCATTTCCCCTATTCCAGCATTGGCAATATAGCAATATTTTATTATCTGGTTTTCCAGGTATATATAGCTTCCATGAAACAACATATAAAAAAATGCACAGGACAAATATCCAAGATGTGCCTTTTGTTGTCCATCTTCAAAACATTGTTTGCATTACATTGCAGCTCCACATCAGCATCTGCCATTATATAATTAAGTTGATCAGTGTGGCATGATTTTCATAGATGATTTTTTCCTAAATCCTTATTCTTTAAATCTTTCATTGACCTCATGAAGTTTTCCACTGAGGTCAGAATTTTCTTTTTTAGGAAAAGCAATCCATCCATCCATCCATCCATCCATCCATCCATCCATCAGTTGTGGGGGCTGTACTGTAGCATATCCAAGCTGATATTAAGTGAGATGCACTCGCATTCACACCGAGGGCCAAATGAAAATCACCAGTTGTCCTTGGACTGTGGATTACCCCGAGAGAACACACAACCATAGAAAGGCCCAGAACCATCTTGCTTTGAGGTGACAGTACTAAGCACTGTATTACTGTGCTGCCCAGGAAAATACTTTTTTTTTTTTTTATCTATTCAACCACACCCCATGAACACTAAGAACCTTAAAATATGTCCCAGTCTCAGTTCTGGTAGCTGTGCAACATGAGAAAATTTAGACATAAGTCACAGTGAAAATGTCTATTGTGAGTTGCAGTAGATTTGTTTAGTTTGTGGACAGGCTCTCTAGCAGCAGCAGCTGACCTGTTCTGCTGCTGGCTCTGAGGTTTACTGCTGTTTAGAGATTTAGCCAAACGCATTCTACAATATATAAGCAGATGTTACATGAGCTATAATGGCTACTCTCCAGCCCCTAGCCAGTATAGAGCTAGTATGAAAGTGCAATTTGGCAAGCGTTTGCAAAGAACATCATCTGCTTAAATTTAGATTGATGAGTCCTACAAAAGTCCTTCTAGGAGCAAATCCTGTTACTCAGCTGTACTGAAACACATCTGGACACTTATTTGGGGCGGTATTTTGAAGCATTATTTAAATGAACTTTTATTTCATTTTAGTGGTCAAAACTTGCGTGCGTGCGCACTCACACACACACACACACCACAGTCTGCCCTTCAATAGTACAACAGAGTCCATCACTAAGATTATTTATCAATTTGTTGTGAAAAGCAATTTCTCTATATGAAGTGAGGAAATAACTTTGACAAGACATCATGTACAGATTCACAGATTCATCATTCATTATTACACGTCATCTTTAACTCACTCCAAAAGTTTGTTTGTGTTAGGGCTGCAAAGAAAAGTGATATTTTTTCTTTATTAAATTTTCTTTATTGATTGATCTATTTAAAAAAAAAATAAAAAATTTCCTGCATCCAAAAGTGGTTATCATTTTAAATGTTTTGATTTATTAAACCATGAATCTAGCACTCAAATATATTCAGTTAAGTATGTCATAAAGAAAAGACAAAGACAAACTGAATTCAGAGAAAAATTAGGCTTCAAAAGTGACTTTATTAATCAATGATTAAAATAACAGTGATTTTTTTTAATGCAACTACAGTACACCATTAACAATTTGTGTTTTTAAACATTTCCCCCTCAGACCTTTTTGACCGCTAAAAGTGCAACAGATCAATGCTGTTATGGTTTGGTCCTCAAGATGTTTGTCAGTCCCAAAGATGGCTGTATCTGCTGCCTGTCACATGCAATTCTGCTGACAACTGCTGGCAGCAAGAAACAGGGAAAAACACTGGTGTCAACAATGACCAATTTCAAATATCCAATCTCCCAAAAATCTATTCAGCCGGTGATGGATGAAGAAAATTCATTTAGTATGTTTGCAAGACACGGTGTTTTGGTAAGTGATGCTGAATGTAAACTAGAAGGAAAGAAAAAACAACACAAAACACAGATTACCTTGAAACATTTATAAGGTTGTTGTTTTGTTCTCAAACATCCTGTGGTTCATCCTGTGAATTTATATTCTCTGTGTCCAGTAACTGGTATCATTAGAAAATTAGCTTCAAATGTCCCCTAAGAAGCATATTGATCATTTTTATAATTGCTACATTTAACCTTCATCTTAACAAGTTAGAAGTCCTCTGAACATCAGCCTAAAACAGACAAATTCCTATAAAAAGCAAATCACAAACACTTACCAATGGAAAGTAGAACTGTAACTACTTTTTGGTTATATGCAACATTAAAACTACTGACAGGTGAAGTAACACCAGTAGTTTTAAAACCCTTAGCATTCATCTTGATGTTATTTATGCTGGTTTTAAGTGTCAAAGTAATGTTGGAGACTGAGCACATTCCCCTCATAACACATGCAGCTACACAAAAACTACAGAGGAACAACATGGGGAACACAAAGAGCCCACGGTCTTGGCTTCGTGTGATTCTTTTCTTTTCACTTGCTCTCTACAAGATTGTGTTTTGGTTTAAAATATGCCCCCTTCCAACATTAATCCTGCGTATAGAAAAGTGCATTTGTGGCAAGCAGTACTTGGGAGTTACTACTGTCGTGGCACTGACACCAAAAGGACATCTAATGCATATCTGGCAATAAAATCAGGTTGACAGTATCCAAAGGACCCACTGCCACTATCACAGTGACAGCAAATGACACCCCTGCGAAGTCCTATCCATACGGCAATGGGTCAAAGCTCTTTGAAGGTATGAGGGGTATCTATGCAACAGTGTTGATGTGATGGGCTGGTGTATCTAGGAGATACATTTCAAGAATAGGTACTACTGTCTTGATGTTTTAGAAGGGCAATCAGGTGTAAATGTGATTGGTAGACAGCTCAACCGCCTTTTGTAATTTGTTTCCTGGTGGTACCTGTATGCATAAAGAATACAATTAGATTGTCCACACAATGACTGGAATAAATTTGTTAAGTATGAAGATTCCAACCACAAAATGTAAGGTTTGTGAAATTTGTGCAGCTATAGAAGATTTGAAAAAGAATCCTGGCTACCCGAACTGACTCGCTGACCAGCTTTTTCTGGCAGAAAATAGAATAATTCTTTCCTAAATCTTTGCGGGGCTTAGACAAGTGTCAGGTTGTTACAGTCCATCCAGTGCCAAAGCAAGTCAGGAAATGTGCTCCTTACCAAATGTTTAGTTCTCCACAGTGATGACAGTCTGCTAGACAGGTTGGTCACTCTATTAAATCAGAGTCCCCCCCCTAGAGAATGAAGTAATTCATGTGAGATTAAGGCGATTGAGTGTGGGTAAAGACAGCTTTCTGGGTCATACTACACCCAGGGAGAACCTACATTGCATTTTTATAACCTTGATGGCCCTTTTTTCTGTCATATAGAGTAAGTAAGTCCAGAGTCATTCCACAGCCAGCCAATCTCAAGTATATCTCAGCTCTATATGATTGGCCTGACTTGGGTGCCTGTGACTCAGGAGGTAGAGCAGGTCATCAACTAATCAGAAGGTTGATGGTTTAATCCCTGGCTGCTCCGGTCTGCATGACAATGTAACCTTGGGCAAGATACTGAACCCCAAGTTGCTCCTGATGTATTCATGGTAGTGTGATTTTGTGTGTGAATGTTAGAAAGAATTTAGATGTAGCAAGCCCTTGTCTGAATAAAGTGCTTTGAGTGCTAATGCGGAGTAGAAAAGCGCCATATAAGAACCAGTCCATTTAGCATTTAGCTTTACAGGAAAATTATTCAGAATTCTCAGATTTGATGATGAAGAATTTAAATGGCTGTTGGCCAGGAAGAGTGCAGTCCCCATCCACAGCTACCTATTAGATATTTAAAACCTTTATCATCTGACAGCTTTGTGAATAATTTCCATCATGTCATAATTCAGCAGAATTGCTAGCAGCTTTCAAATCATTTTCTTATATGATTAGAGAACTCTGAAGCACACTTAAGTTTATGCAATGTCTGATCAGCCTAACGGCTTTTCCTATTAGCATAATAAATGAGTTAGAGCACCAGAGACAGTGATCACTGGGCAGATTTTAACCATGGGGAAATGGTTTGGCCAATGTATTGTCTATTTGACCTTTTGTTTTAAAAGTGTGTGTGTGCGCGTGTGTGTGTGTGTGTGGGGGGGGGGGGGGGGGGGTGTTCTAGGATTTCTCTGCCATCTCGTGTTTTGTGATTAGTTATAACATGAATGACACGGTGCAGACAGTAATGTGTGCATGCAGCGATGTCTCATAAACACAAGTTATCGTGACACTACATCTTTTCAGCAACACAGACTCAGCTTAGTGTACTAAACACTGTGGCCTCGGGGCTCAGGGTTTATCCTATTATCACCTGCTCCTGTCTTCCCTTCCCCTGGCTTCTTTAGCTAAGGTTATTTTTCTGCCACAGTTCAAAGGAGTTATTTTATTTAATTATTTATTTTCACATTTTTATCTTCCATTATGCTAAAGACACAAGCAGCAGCTGGTTAAGAGTTATTTTCATTAAGTGCACAAGGCTTGGTTAGAGAGATTTTGAAACGTCTTTGAGGAGTTATGTATAAATTGTCATTTAAACATGAGGTGTGCCTTTTAGTGGCCATATGGGTGAGAGTGCTTCAGCACTCTGGGGTAATGGTCTCAAAGGGCTGTGTCTCCCACAGAGGGTGGGAACATATAGAGAACTCAGGCCACAGTCATTTGCATCAGGAGCGGTCAGAATCACCATCATTTTCTGTGGTTCTCATGCCGGACATGTACATTATGGATAATGGGTATTATAGGTCTGCTGGGACTGAATACTGTATAACTTACAAAGTGGTCTATGATACTTTTCTGCCCTTGAAACAGCACCACTGTCTTAGGACAGTGTTGAAGAAGTCCTGGCAAGCAGCTAACAGAAGACACAGTAAGAAGGGTTCTTGCATTTTAATGGCACACAAAAATACAACCTCTGCCAGTACATTTGTAATGTGCCTTACAGCCACAAATTAACAAAAAATGTCACATTCAAAAATTATTTAGCCCAGATGAAAAAACTCTATTATGGAACTAAGTCATAGATTTTGACCACCCAGCTACACTTCATTCAGGTTTTCGATTCTAATAAAATAGTTACAATTAACAAGTTTTATATCAGCACTGGCCTTCACTCCAAAACGAAGACAGAAATGCCTGCAGCAGTCCCGCCCCCACGTGTGTGTGCATGTGCTCAGCTGAGAGGTAGTGTCCTGCCGAGAAGCTAGCATAGTTGTTGATTGCACAGACGGGACACTCTCATCAGAATGGCTATTTTGGAAGATACGGGTGAAGCAATATGATGATTGTGCCCCTGATAGCATTAAGTCCACTGAAATCACTGCATTTTTTTTAGACTTATCTCAGAGATTCCTCATGAATATTCACTAAAAGAAACAATGTCAGTTCAACAAGCCTATGGAAAAGGAATACAGAAACATATTACAGAGCAGTATCAATCAAGAAGGTGAAACATTTTTGAACTGTATTGTATGTGCTCTGTAAAGATGGAAGAAGTTCCAAAACATTGCTATGTATGGCCATCGATCAGTTTTGGAGAATCACCCAATGCCTGCGTTCTGTCTGGAGTTGGAAGGGTTTCCATTGCTCATTCTGTTTCATCTTTGTTTTTGTACAGTGGCCATGGCTATTAACCATGAAGCTGGAGCCTGATCAGCCAGTCTCTTCCAGTCCAACCAAGCGTCTCTGGTGCTACACTAAACGGACACTCAGAATATGTCAACCAAGCACGAGAAAGCCCAACAGACTGCTTAACACTTGCCGTAAGTACGGATGCACTCTGACTCTGCAGTGATAGAGAGTTCACTTATTACTCAGACCAAGTCAAACCCCAGAAGAGATTAACTCATGCTCTGCTCTGATTTTATAAGTGAATCATTTCAAAATTATGACCCATCTCTTCAAATATTGTAGTGAAATATCACTCCCACTCTCTGTATTCATGTCTGTTTTTAACCTACATTTTTGTGTGCTGAATTTCTAACTTAACTCAAAGAGCATCCTTGAACCATTATTAAAGTGTGTAAGTGGCAGTTTTCTTACTTTCCAAGTGTGTTACCACAGTTACATATGAGGTCTTGACAATGAATTAAAGAGAACTATGAATCCTCACATTCTCTATATTTGTTGTGTTACAATCACCCTGAACTCAGAAAATTCAGACAATCACAGGTAAGTTTTGATTAATGGTAAGATGTCTAAACTGACTTTTTTGGCAGCATTTATGAGAAACTAATTGAACTTTGTATCACTCTAGACAAGGATGCGATAGCTCACTTTCTTTGTTGACTCGGTTTGTCGTCATTTCCCATGTTTTTATTTTAAAGCTCTATTACTCTATCATTGTTTATCTACATTTCATATCAGTTTTTTTTATTTTATGGCCTTTGACTTTACTGGTTTGGATCAGTCTCAGCGCTCTCATCAGCTTCTTTTCCAGAAGCAACTGGCACCTGTTTCTCAGAAATAAAATTGTTAAATTGTTATTGTTGCACTGTACATTGGCACTGAACAGGTGACAGAAATGGTTAGCGACTAGATGGTGAATCTAAAGAGGAATTTAGCAGCTAACGAGAAAGACAGTTCCCACAGGAATTTGGGAAGGATGGCAAGTTAATGCTGATGTGTTCAATGTCTGCTGTGTAAATATCTGTTTAGCTCTCATAACCTCATAAGTTAATAATATGTCATTGTTGTGTTGTTTCCTTGACTACATTATCCACTTTTGCAGCTTTAAGATAAGCGATTGTTACTTAAATGCAGGTTCATACAAAAAGCATTCGCATCTCTGGTGGTGTTGAGACTGTTTATTAGTTTTATAGCTGCTAAACCACCAATTTGCAGTTCTGTTTGCTCCTTGCTGTGGGGTTGACACTTTTTCCCCTGTAATCAGAGGCTGAAGTTATTGCTTCATCAGCGTCAGTCATTTAGTGCACCGTGTTCGAAGACTTTTTATGATTTTGCAGCATATTTTCCCTGTCAGTATCCCTTAATAAAATATTTGCATATTTGACTAGACACGAATATGTTTCTGAGGCCGTGCATCATGTTCAGAAGTTTCAAAAGCCATCAGATCAGATGTCACTCTGCTGTGCCAGATGAGCTCTTCAGACAAAAATGACACCATGTATAGCTATGTGCAAGTACTTGATATCAACAACCTCACTTCTCATTCAAGGGCTTCGTGCGGACATTATCAGCAGATATGGCATCTGCACATACTCACACATACTCACACCACTGTTTGATGCCGTTCCCCTAACAACACTGTCAAGAGCTCTCCCCCTACATCATAGTGATGCTGTCCAGAAACATATCTCAAATGGAGTTGCAGCTCTTTGAACTGTGATTTTGTGCTGATGTGTGCGTGCGCTTGTCTGAGTGACTGCATATCTGTGTCTCTCATTTGCATGAGAGTTTGTCTCTTTGTGCTGGAGTTCTTGTGGTTAAGTGTCTGTACAGTCATCCATTTAGATTTTTTGCGTGTATATTTGTTTGCAACAGACACCCAAAGGACTGTCAGGTCAGTTGAGTGTCAAGCGAGCCAAATCCCTGGCACAGATTAAGAGAGGAGGGCAGTGCCAGCCTTTGAGGGCAAGAGTAGTGGGAGTAGTCATACCAATTAGGAACCAGCAACCTGACCACCCAGCCCTGCACTTACCCTGCTTGGCTCAAGATAACAGACGACACACTAGCGCAGACAGATAGGCGTGCATGGGGATGTGCTCACTGCATACCCACTCATAAGTTGGTAGCTAATACATATGCAACACTGCGCCAAACACCATCCATTAGCTGCAACAGGGGCTTGAGAGTGTGCTGCTAGAAGTGTCAAATATGCATGAGGGAGTGGAGGTCTGTGTCTCATAATCCCCGAGGCAATTAATACAATCGTTTCCAGGGCCAAGCACCTATGTGCACACATCTAACCACTCTCTGGGCTTGTTGAATTTTTTAGGTAGACTAATTTACAGATACGTTGGCCAGAGGCTAGCTTTTATTGATTGAACCCGTCTGGAAGCCGACGGCAAGCCATACATTGAGAATTGTCTACGGTGATGTATGAGGCTGTCGGGACAACATATTCACACAGCAAAACACTGCTGGAAAACTGTGTTTAAAGATGAAAAACATCTTCTTCAGATACTTGTATTGTAGCAGTGATTGAGCTGTGATGTGGTGCTTGATTTGCCAAATTGAGTTTAGTTTAAACAGCAGTTTAATTGTTTAATTATGACCGGCTGTGAAATTGTTTTCTGCTGAGACTCAAACCATGTAAAATCTGCACAACACAAACGTGATATTTATAGGTAGAATCGAGAATAGAATAGAGAATTAAAATTTTTTTGTCTTCATTGCATTGCTGGTCCTGCAGAGACACTCCTGCAGCATGTACTTGCTGTCTTCAGTATATTGTAAAGCATTTAATTCCACCTCACTTTTTGTTGTTGTTCCTGCAGATGTTTTAGCCCCCCCAGTCAAATATTGATTGAAATGTTCAGCCTAGTGTGGGGAGAGGGGAGGGCTGGTATTCAGAGGTGTTCGGTCGGTGGGGAAGCATTATTGATTGCACTTAAAGTGACAAGATGGAGGAGGCCCACTTTGACACATTATCCCTATTGCTGCCAACAGACAAAGTGCGGGCCAGAGGAGCAGCCCCGATTGATTTCTGTGATCATGAATGGCCCGAGACCCATGAATCAGTTGTCCAGCCTATGCTGCTTAAAAATAAGTCAACAATTTTTCATGACAGCATTGTAATGTAAAGACTGACAGCCTATTTGATTTAAGAAGGCACGTAAACACCACGGTAATGAATTGGATTCGTGCACATTCTGACAAGCTGAGAAGTCCTCACACGTCTGGCAGTAATACCCAGTGCATAAAGCTGGTTTGAGAAGGCAGGTATTGTGGGCAGCTGGTTCAGGCGTCTATGGGATTTTGTTGTGCATAATTCACTGGTGAGGCATGATGCTGATATAGCCTCTTCCAGTCTTATGATCATCCATCAGGTAAAACTGCTTTCTTCAAACATTAGGCTGTCAACGAGAAATAACAAATGTAGCCATGCAGAGCAATACATGATTACAGGGTAATAATGCCCCAAGGTCAGAGGAATGTGACCTCATCTAGAGTAGTTTGTTGAAGGAAGCAAGTGAAAAACTAGTCAAATTAGAAGAAAAGTCACCAGGGATGGCTCATCTTGATTTGAGGTAACTGCTGTCAGGAGGCCCACTAGTTTTTTTTTTTTTTTCCCCTCTCTTTTTAAAATCATTGCAACTGCTTATTTCATATAATTAAAAAAAATGCAGTTTTAATGATGTGTATAAAGAAAGCACTTGAGCAAATATGGACTTTGACCACTGCTCAAAAACATCTCCCGCCTGTAGTGGAGGGCTATTTTGAGCCACATCTCTGCTCTGATTGATATTGTGTAAATCCATCACTATAATCTTCCAGGAAATTGCACAGGCATTTCCAGAGGTCTAATCGAGATATGGGTTCACTGTTAGACTGAGTAGGAGTACGAATAAAGAGGAAAATTAAGGCGAGGCGAGACAGATGGACGAAAGGCACGTATGTTGAAGTTGCACATTTTCAAATGTAAAACATAAAGAGATGGTCGGGAGGGTTGTGGTGGGAGAAGGAAAAATTAATAAGTAAACAAGATATAGTAATTGAATGGAGGGAAAAGGGAAAAATGTTTGACACGCTTCAGTGATCGCAGATTCTTCCATCCCAGTGTGCCTCTTCCTCTGTGTCGCCTCCAGGTCTCTGGTTTCCATATGCTGCATAGTCAATTACCCATGACAATAAGATAGGGAAAGCCAGTTGTAAATGATTAACATGCACTAAACAAACACCTATTGGTTCCTTAAGTCGAAATGTGGAAGCACATAAAAAAATGTGTAGATATACATAAAATTTTATATATAAACATTATTTTGCCCTCAACAAACTGTTTTAAATTAACAAATACAGCTGCAGGACTGGTTTGTTCCATGTCATTTTGTCTTTATTCACCACACAGAGTGTCATAACAGCAAGCATGTAAGCATGGGGTGTACTGCTGGTACTGCTCTATGAAGGGAAGGAATTAAAGGGCATCTTAATGAATAAAGCTTATTACAGTGGCATTAGGCATCACAACTAAATGAGGAATGTGCTGCGTTTCTCATAAAGAAATACAATGACATGGAATTAATGAAACATAATCTGTGCACTCTTAAAATTGTTAACACTAAACCAAAGTCAGATTTTCTTTATACCGGTTTCCAATCAAACGTCACATCAAATGAAGGAAAACAACTGCAGTGCAATTCATACAGTTTGCAGAAAAAAGTCCTTCACCCTGAAGAGCTAGAGTTCAGTCCATGTCCTCTATTACCATAGAAAAACTGAAACAAGTGGCTGTGAGGCACGTTCCTGCTTGATAAGTAAGATGTGACAGCAGACTCTGCTCCGCCCCGGGTAGTTTAGTCTGTGCTTGTGAACAAATACTGCAATGATGTGCAAATGTATTCCTATAACAACTTTACACTGTTTAAAATTCCACCTTTGATTCATTTTATTTGTTACCTACAATTTTTTTTTCCTCTCATCTCCTAATCAAAACATAGGGGGGCTTTGGGGAATTTATGTGCATATATGCATCTTTAATATTACGAGTACGAATTTCTCTGACATGGTAATATATTTTAATCATCTTAGGATTTTAGCGATTCAAATGAGCAAGTTATTCCAGCTGGGTGGGATTAGCAAATGTGTAGAGTGGTTAAACTGTGTGCAGGATCGTGTCATTGTCTGTGCAAGTGCTTGTAGACTTTATTTTGTGTCTAACTACTTGTGTGAATAAGTATCTGACCCTGTGAGGATCATTTCCCTTGTTGGTTTTAATTAGGTTGTAAATGTCAACATATAAACTGTTCTCTTCCGCCATGTGGAGCGCGTGTCCAGTGCTTGCCATTTGCCTTGCTGGATGAAGGGCTGCTGTTCATCTTTTGTCACGTGTTAACTTGGGCAATTAGAGAATGTGAATGACTCGAAGCCAAGGCCAAGAATAGCTACCTGAGGCGTCTCTCACTTCCTGACCTCCATTCCTCTCAACATGCATCACAACAGAAGCGAGGGATACGTGTCCTGGCAATTACCAATTATTAAAGCCACATGTCATTCACATGAGGGTTATTACTTGATCAAATCCCTGAGAATAATGAGCTAAAGAAATCAGTGACTATAGCAGCAAGGAGCAATGATAAGGGTTCAAGAAGACTGCAAGAGTTTGAACGTGTTTAAATGGGCACTTGTAAGTGAACTGCACATATGAATTGCCGCATTATTGACAAGCTGGACTTGGTCACCTGGGGAATTTGATCCTAAGCCCATTGTTTGGCTTAATGAGCCATGGTGGGGGAAAAAAAAGCATTTAAAAACCTGACATTTCTAAACCAGAGTAAAGGTACACTTAACCAAGAGATTATAAATGCCTTTATCCAAATAAGTGTTAAAATTTAAATATTACAGCACCACCTATATGTGTAATAATGAAAGTTTTGGGGCCTACTGTAGGTAATCAGAGGAATTTGAGATCTCAGCATTAAGTTTCATGTCTCCAAGTGTTATTATTCTTGCTTCATAAACACCTTTATCACAGAAAAATAAAGAATTGGAAAATATGATTGCAAAAGCTTCACTGCTTGGAATTATATATGTATTATTCATCTATGATCATAAATCAATGCATGGGGCTTGTATTGGGGGTATGAATAATGCATTCCATATAGATTTAGCCTCAATATGCTGAAGATCACATCAGGAGAGAAATCAGTATGGACCTGAGAAGGGCTGATTAGTGGAAGTTATTCCAATCTGGGACACAATAAAAAATCTAGGAGCAAGAGGTTAATCACATAGAAAAGAATTGTCTTATACAACCCGTGATCATTCTGGAGAACACAAGTGATGAAAACTATCTAAGCTCTATGTCCCCTGGGTTATGCAAATGGGGATCCTCTTTCAGTAGTAAATTGATGTGTAATGTTGGACTGCTGATGTGTTTTTGTCACAGCTTCTTCACTGATTTAAGTGCAGTGAATTAGGCAAGTGGAAGAAATGTCAAGCAGTTTTTCAAAACTCTGATTCACATTTAGCAAGAGCACTGCTTTCTGCATGCTGACCATGCATGAAAATTAATATGTGTGTGAAATGAGGGGAACATCCATGCATCCAGTTCTAGGCTGTAGTGGGGCCAAAGGCACTGTGTATCCTGGACAGACCACCAGTCTGTCAGAGGACTAGCATACAGAGACAGACAAGCATTCACGCCTTCTGCCAGTGTTGTTTAATATTAAAAGGACCTTTGCCTAAACAGTATGTACTTACTGGTTCCGTCTATTTCCTAAATGTCTTGGTAATAATTGGCACACACACCTCAGACAAAGCCGTGTGAAGTTTCTCATATTCACAGAAAGGGAGTCTGTGTGTCCTCACCAGAGAGCAAACAGGGAAGAACATTAGCAGTGTGTCAGTCTATGCAACATTCTTGTGGTACTTTAATGACAGAAGATATTATGTTTGTACACCATGTTTCTCCAGGAGGGGGTCAAGAGCCATCATGAAAGGCGGGTAGTAATCTGTGCATTAGCACTGGGAACACATTAAGGCTGCTCTCTCAGAACATTACCATCCATTGTGGCTGTTATTAAAACAGATAATCTCATGAAATCTCATAAAAGATAAAGATGTACCTCTCAGTGCATGTACATTAGACTGTATACTGTATGTATGTTAAGCAGTCAAACTATTTTATTTTAAGCCATTTCGAATACTCTCCACATCAGTGACAGAAATGTTCTGAGGCACCACGATTTGCATACATGTTACAGCCACTCAGTATGAGGGCAACATAAAAAAAAAATGCAATTTTCTGCATGAATTCTCCCTCTTGTGTTAGCTGTGCAAAAGAGAGGGTGCATGGCACCTGCAATTGCATTGCTGCTGACATTTCTCATGATTTTGACTGCAGGTGCAAAAGGTTTAAATTTGTTATTGAAAAGGGTCAACATTCAGTTAAAGAAATACTTCACAATGAACTTTTTCAGTCATCCCTTACAGCCTGTTGTGCTAGACAATAAAATGCCCTTTCACTCTTAAAAAATAGACCAAAGTGGCCTCCAAATGTGCATGAAAGATAGTGACATTTTATGACTGAGTGAAATATAAACATGGGGGGAAAAAAATATTAAGACACTCATTAGTACTGACACCTCACAACAATCCACTGGTCAACTGGGGTATTCATGCATATGTGGAGTTTGCATGTTCTCTTTGTGCCTTTATGGGTTTTCTCCAGGTGCTATGGCTTTATCCCACACTCAAAACAGATTACAGTTAGGGAAAGATCATCTAAATTGACTATAGGTGTGGAAGCGAGTGCGAATGTCTGACAGTGTTAGCCCTGTGATGTACTGGTAACCTGTCTAGGATGTCCAGCTGGGATGCCCTGCAGCCCTCCATGACCTACCTGTTAAAAAGATGGATGGATGGAAGTGAAAAAAGTCTTAAAACTTTGCTTTTTTTTTTTTTTTTAGCACATCTACATTCACTACAAGCCCTCTGGTACCTCCAAATGGAACTCTGTCACAGTAAAAGAGTGTAAACATGCAACTGTGAGACAAGGCAAAAAAGATCTTACTTAGACAAATAGTGTTCTCAGAATAACCACAGTGTTGCTCTGCAACAAAGTAAATGTAAGAATGTGCATAAAATTACTTTGTGCAGTATGCTTAAATTATAAGCCACGATGACATAAATCATCAAGTGCTACGGTGGTGCTATCAACAGATCAAATCTCATGAACTTAATGTTCCAGGATTGTCAAGTAAAATTATATAGTACATGTATCATGTAAAATCCACACAGACCTTGTTCATAAAATACTTTGCTGCAGTGATAACACAATAAAGGAAAGAATGGAATTCAACCAAGAGCAGCTTCAGAACATCCTTTATATTTGATAGTAGAGAGAAAATGATGGGAATTGTTCCAGGGTCACATCTGGCTCCCTTCTATTTTGTATCCAGATATTCATCCATCTGAAAAATTCAAGTCCTCCAAAGGGTTTTATGATTGACTGCAGGAGTTACTCTCTGAGGCTGAATCAAGCACTTACATCACTGACAGATTTTCCTTCAAATTTTGCTCTACATAGACGGACCTTTGGCAGACCACGTTAGATCAATGCTCTGACATAAATGTAGACCCGAGAGTTTGAGCCGGTGTCCAAGACGATCAATTTATGACAACCTTCACTCCTGTGATAGTTTCGATTCAGTACATCAATAGCACTCAGTAATTTCTAAAACAGATTGAACGAGTGGTCAGTAGGGAGTCTAACAGAAGAGAAAACAAACTCAGCCACAAGAAGCTCTCTCCCCTTGTTCTGCAGCATTTTCTATGACAAGATTATTCCTGACACAGAGAGTAAATGTAGCTTTCTATGCTTCTCGTCTCTGCTCTTTCTAACAGGGCAGCCTCTAAGAGCACTTCAGCAATACATTTATGACAATAAAATTGTAATGACGTTGCTGAAGTACAAGATTTTATCATGTTGCTTTTTTGATTTTCATTGCATGGTCTCATGCCCTTGTAACATGACACAGCCCTTTAGCAGTCTGGCGTTGGCACCTGGCACCACTTGTGTTTAAACCTGCAGCCAGAGAGCCTGAGCAGGGCAATGACCAGATTTGGGCAGGAAGAAAGGAAAGGATGCATGTCTTAGTCTTGAATGTGAGATGTCAGGATTTGATTAATGTCCAACATCATTGCACATTTCAACTTGGGCAGACTGATAAACTGAGATAAATTGCTGATGGATGGCCACCTTCCTCAAAGATAAGGATCATTTCTCTCTCTGGGATGTAGGAAATACAGAAACTATAGGTTCCTATTTTTACATTAAAAAATTTTTTTCTATCACACTGGTGATCTCATTACCCACTGGACACTGCAGTCAGATGGCCTTTAGTTTGTGAACGCGTTCATTAAATATTTGATGGCTGCTTGGGGTTAATGTGTTGCAGTTTTGAGATGCAGATTGAATTTTTTGGAAATGAGCCAAATGGTAAGATGTAAAATATTAAAACACATCAGATAGCTCAGCTAAGTGCCAACCTAGTTTGCAGCAATGCCTCAATGGTGCCACGAGGGCACATAAATGAGTAATTAGTTTGTTTGTGTCATTTAAAACATTTAAATTTACAGTGGTGGTTTCATTTAACATTTAGCTGTCAGAATTCATTTTTCCTTATTTATAGCATATGGTCAGAGTAGAGTATTTTATTTATTTATTTATTTTTGCAAGCAAATATTAGCAGTTGGGCAAAATAAAATCTGCAGAGATTAAACAATGCAGTTTATATGTATAGAATGTACATTGTGCAACACATCTGAAGACCGAAAATGCTAATCCTTCTCAAAACTGACAGCTTAGACACATATGCCATCTAAATCACAGTTGTCACTTGCATCATACTCATAACCTGATCAATACCTTAGATGGATGATGATTGGGACACCCTGAGTAAATTGACTTGTGATCAATTACATGTTGCACCAGGTTCAAGTAGTTGAGAGATGCAGCAACATAAATTAGTGCTCACATTGTAATTTACAGGCTTTCCAATCGCATGGCCCCTGGGGGTAAAAGAATAATGTTTCATTTGAAGAATTCTCCGCTTCTACTACAACAGCAAAAACAATAACATCTTTGTGGTGTCATTTTCATGTGCCCAGTCTCAAATTATAGTCACTGCAAATTTCGCTCAAGAGAACATAATGTCATTTTTATTTACCCTAAGGGCATGCCCCTTAAGAAGATTTACCATATCTACCAGGTACCTACAATCGATTTAAGGTGATTCCCAGTGGAACAAAGTAAATGAAATGTCAACATTTATGCGATGGGGGAAAAAAAATGGTATGCCACACGAGACAGTGATGGGGTTAAAAGTACCATCTAGTCAGTTGTTATGTTTGATGAGACAAGAATGTATTCATCTGGGAAGGGGGGAGGGGGAGGTGCGGGTACAGGTAACTAGTATAGTAGTAGTAGTATACTCCTACTGCCAGCTCCAAGCCCAGATAAATGAGAGGGTGATAGTAGGAACACATCCAGTGTAAAATCTGTACAAAATCAAACATGCAGATCCATCTGTGGTGGAGACCCCCTCGGGAAATAAGGGAGCTTCCAAATGTACCCATGTATATATTATTAATTTACATAATGGCTTTTGAACCGATTGTACTATTAAGATGATAAAGAGACAGCAACTTTAGAATTAAGAGCTTTTAAAAAATAATATTAGACATTTCTCAAGTGGACACAAATGGTGGTAAATTATTATTCTCTCTGAAGATCAATCTGCATTGTGAAGACTTGATATCAGATTAAGCAACAGTCCTGTTGTAAACGCTAGTGTGCATGTTTTGAACTGGGTGGGAGAGTATGGCTCACTGGAGTTCACCTTTTCTAATCTCTGTAGTGCACCTTCCTCAGCTCTTCACTGTAAATTACAGGCTACATTCACCACGGTTGATTTGGCGACTCTGGTAATCGTATTAGGTAATCCCACGACAGCATGGCAGCAACAGGACATTGTTCAATAACTTTTTCTAAGATGCTTAGGCTGGCAATGTGCCAGACATTATTCAACCATTCTAGTATTCAGCTCACCTTGCTCTTGTATGAGAATGTTGTGTAGCCATTTTCTGACAACTTTAAGTTTTATATGTGTATGTTTTCAATTATCTTATTTTATTATCATTTACTATATTATTTACTATATGTGAAGTGCAATAGATACAAGCCACGGAGATTAAATATTGATGACATCACTGAGGAACAACTACTTATGCTCAAGGGCAAACCAGTGTCATTACTTCTATAAACACTCCTGATAGGCCAAGAGTTCAGCATATTTTTTATCATCCTTTTTCATCAATGGTTCAGACACTGTATATTTCTCTGTACCAACTGGGATTCATGAATTTTAGTGTTTCCCTCTTTCTCCCTCAGGGATAAATTTGTGCTTTCAGAAATCAGACACAGTTATGAGCAGTACTGAAGGTCCACAAAGTAGCGTGTTCTTCCATTTTATTTTTACTTCAGACTTCCATTATAATATGGACACCCACAACATATGGACAACAACTTTGCAGTTGTTGGATCTATTCAAAGTGAGGATGCGTCAGACTGAAAAAGGCAGTGAACAGATTTCTGAACCTGTGAACCAAAAATGGGACACCATCCTGTAAATGTTGGTCCATTCATTTTCTAACAATTATCTGGACCAGCGTTACAGTACCCAGACCTCGCTTCTCTTCATCCACCTCCTTTGTATCTTTTGTTTAAACCCCAAGGTGTTACTAAGCCAGCTGTGAGACCAAGCATGTCCTGGGTCTGCTCTGGGAACTCCTCCCAGTTAGAAATGCTTAAAACACCTCACCTGTGAAGTGACCAGAAAGCATCCTATGCAGATCCCCAAACCACCTCAACTGGCTCCTTTTAATGTAGAAGTGGAGCAGCTCTACTCTAAGCCCCTCCCAATTGACTGAACTCCTTACCCCATGTCTAAGGATGAGCTCGAAGCTGGTTGATGATGCTTATCTCCACAATCTTTTTCTTTTTGTCATGAGCAAAAGTGACAATAGGTGAGGGTAGGAACATAGATCGGTCATTAAATTGACAACTTTGCTTTTGCATTTAGTCATCTCTTCACCACAACACCACAACGTCTAGTCCAACATCTTCATTACTGTTGAAGCTCCACCAATCCACTCTTCTCTCACTTGTGAACAAGTCCCTGAGATATTTGAACTCTATATGAAGCCCGGGACTAGGCACCATTTTCTGGCTGAAATGGAGGTCTTTTCTCGTTGAAGCAAACAGGACTATGTCATCTGCAAAAAGAAGAGAGAGTTGTTATTCTGAGATGACTAAACGCCCTTCACAACCTTGTGCCTAGAAATTCTGTACATAAAATTTCTGAATACAATCAGTGACAATGGGAATCCCAAACAAAATCCAACACCTACTGGGAACAAATCTAAGCTATTGCTGGTAATGACTGTACAGGGACTGAAAGAGTAAGTGCAGCCACTGACAGGAAGATGTCAAAATTTCTCTTTGTCATGGGTATCTCCAGCTCTCTACGCAGTGTTCTCTTAAGGAGCGTTTTGAGCCAGAAAATAGGAATGACTAAATACTTTGCCGAATATCACTGGAGGTCCTTTTTTTCTGTGACCATCAGTTATACAATTCCTCCTCCTTCTGCTGAAGTTGTAAAATTCCATAGCTTCTACAGTTTTGAGCAACTATTAAAAAGCAAATTCCCTGAAGGATTAATAAGCTTTTTCTGATTCTGATTTTGATACTATGTGGTGAATAATTCAAATGACAGACTGATGGGTGACTTTAATCATTCTTTGGCTGTCAAATGAGTATCAGAGGCCACAGACTGAATCATAACACCATAACCACCACATAATTACAAATTATAGTCCTGAATGGGACTGTAAAATTGCCTTCTGTCTGTGACAAAATGGTGCCAAAGGGAGTAAAATGTTATTAGAAATAATACATCAACTTTTTTTTTTTTTTTGCTTTTTGACCCAGCAGTTGAGATGGAATATTCACTGAGGGAGAAAACACTGTTATATTATAATTTATCTGTGTGTTCTAAATAAAATAATAGATTAAGAATACTGTATGACCTGTTTATTTTTAGTTCTCACCCTTTTTTTTGGTTTCTCTCCTCTGTGATTGTCTGTCTCATCCTTATTCATTTAAACTGTTCCTTGTTTCCCTTTTTTCTGTTCACGTGCATTTATACTCCTATCTGCTGTGCCATGTCCTGCCTTTTGTTTTTCTCTTTCCACTAGACCCCAGCTATCCAATGGTCCTTTGTGGTTACTGTTTTGTAAGTTCAATTGGAATGTCCTATGTATGTAAATGTGCCGACCCCTATGGAACACACAGCAAGGGAACAGTTAACCCTGTCCAGGATTGGGTTACTGGGGCCCCACCCCGGAGCCAGGCCTGTGAGGGAGCTTGAGGGAGAGCGTCTTTTGGCTGGGCATTAGCCCATAGTGCCTGGCCGGGCACAGCCTGAAGAGGAGACATGGGCCCACCCTCCTGTAGGCCCACCACCAACAGTAGGCATTGTAGGGTCAGGTACAATGTGTGTTGGGCAGAGGCCCTGGTTGACCAATCCCCGGCTATTTAGGCTGGTGATTGGGACATGTAACGTCACCTTTCTTGTGAGGAAGGAGTCTGAGCTAGTTGTGATACTGGCTAGATATAGTCAGGCTCACCTCAACGCATGGCCTGAGCTCTGGAACCAGTCTCCTGGAGAGGGGCTGGACTTTGTTCCAGTCTGGAGTTGCCCTCTGTGAGAGGCGGTGAGCTGGGGTAGGCATTCTTGTATCCCCTCGGCTTACTGCCTGTACGTTGGAGTTTCCACCAGTAGACGAGAAGGTTGCTACCTTACACCTTTGGGCCAGGGAAGGGGTCCTGAATGATGTTTGCACTTATGCACTAAATGACAGTTCAGAGTACCTACCCTTTATGGAGTCACTGGGTGCTCCATCAGGCAATGCCATCGTCCTACTGGGAGACTTAGTGCTCACACGGGCAATGACAGTGAGACCTGGAGGGGTGTGGGAGGAATGGCCTGCCTGAATTGAACCTGAGTGATGTTTGACTATTGGACTTCTGTGCAAACTACAGTTTGTCCATAAACACCATATTCAAACATAAGGATGTCCATAAGTCCACGTGGCACCAGGACACCCTAGGTCACAGGTTGATGATTGATTTTATAATTGTATCATCAGATCTGCGACTGCATATTCTGGACAGTACCTTCTATATATTGACAATACATACCACACTTGTAAGAAAGAATCGTAGTTATAAGGCCTTCTGTTAATTTTTGACCAATAAATCATTAAGTTGATTTTCAACACCTTGGTGGATGTAAGGCAAATTTTAAACTTGGGTTGTTAACATGACCCCAATCTATACCCCTACAAAGTTTTTAAACAGAATTAATTCAAATATTTTCAAGCAATCATATTTACAGACAGAACCACATGCACGTAAATGCTATCAAAAGCATAAACTCCTTGATGGAGGCAAAAAAAAAAAAAAAAAAAGTCCAGCAAAGACCTGAGAGATGCATATAGCTCTTCAGTTTATCTGTCTACTGTTCACTGGAGCCTCATCAGAAATGGTCTCAAAGAAAGGAGGACTGTCAAGCCAGAAAAATCCATAGCAACAGGTCTTAGAGAGTGAAATTTTTTGTTCAAATTTTTGTCAGCATATATGGAGGAGGTCAGGTAAGAGGAACAACAGTGAGTGTCTACAGCCATCTGTAAAACTCTGTTTTTGACTCGTATTTCCGTTTGCGCGTTTCAATAAATCACTGCACCTATTTCCTGTTTTCCCAGGAAAATATAAAGAAATGAGGGGTTGCTCGAGACTTGTGCACTGTACTGCATAAATGTATCAAGTATCAATTTCCACCTAATGTCCATCAGTTTTATTTAAAAGAAATCAAATATAGCTCAAAGAATTAACTGTCTCCAAAATGTTACTTTCCTAAAACTTTATTTCAAACTATCAGCAGAATAAATAAGTACCATACTACCATACCAATTAGCCTCGATGCCTAGCAGTTAAATATGCTCATCTAAACTTTTGGCAATTACATCACTGAAATCGGTTGTGAGGAAAACCATGGATGACGGAAGCTGGCAAAGGAAAATGGCTTTGAGGAGCTCTCTGCTTAGAGTGTGCACTGACCCATTACTGAAGTCTGGCCTCTCTGGGTGCTCAATACAGCCTCCCAGTCTTTCATGCACAATGCTTTTGCTTATATTACTGAAGGGGTCATTGATAACGTTCCTTTTATAACTGTTTCTGGGAGCTGCCTAGCGCCCACAGACCATGTGGTTGTTCATTTCCATACTCATACTGACACACAGAAGAGGATTTTGATGTGCATAATGGACCATCTACACATACACTGGCTCATATCTGAAATTCAACACAAGTTTGTTCAAGATGCTCTCCATATATATGCACATACAAGAGGATGACAACCTCCAGCCTTCGATGCAGCTGCTAATCTGAGGCCATAAATCAAAATTGGCAAAGCCGCTCCCTCGCAGCCTCAGCTACATAAAGGCAGCATGGCCGAGTGCAGCATATTGATGCCAGCCCCTGGAGTCTAGCTGCAGTCATCAAGCTGGACTGACGCCTGGCAGTGCCTCTGCTTGCTTCCTGCCATAGCAGGCACACAGCGCTTCACAGTGGTTTATCAAACCCAGTGTGTCATGAAAGCATGACAGCGTGAGGCCTGAAGATTAAAACCACTCAGCGCTCCGTCATTGCAAGATGAAACACACAACACCCTATAAAAATAGATTTGACAAAAGTCATAAGTCTGGGTCACAGCCAGATAGAATTATCGTTTCCCTTCCATTCGTCTGTGCAAGAGAAAACAAATGGATTATAATCCAAATTTGTTGAATTTGGTCCCACCCGTGCACTCCCCATTTGAACAATGATACTAAAATGCTGAAAGTAGTAAATCCAGGCAGTTCTGAACATGCATTAAAGCGAACGGTTTCAACAGAGCATTACTTTTCTAAACAAGAAAGAAGCAGGAGAAGTAAAGTTGTTATGCAACCGACCAGCAGTTCTTCCAGCGAATACCATCCTTTTAGCTTCTGTGTGGTGGCAAAACTCCTACAAGTCCTGCTAGCTCATATGGGAGTAAACAGATCAATATGCTCACCTGAGAGATGGATGCTCACCTCCTGTGCGCAGAGGTTATCAAGCAGATTCTACAAATCCCTTCTTTCAGCAGCAGCCTAATGACACTAATGGGCAGCAATGCTCTCAAAGACCCTTTATTACACTGATTAAGCCAACAACCTCAAATATAATGTCCTAATCTGATTAAGAGATGGACACAGCTGAGCAGAAGAGGGACAGACCAGAGAGCAAGAGGGAGCAGACTAATCAAGATGGGTTTTTGTTGTTCGTGAATCTAAAAGGCTAAATTACACAGAACTGGATTTCTACCTCATTTTGACGTATGCTAAAATGTAATCTGTACAGTCATGTGAAGTGTTCTTGAAAATTATGCCACTTCTAAGTGCTCTGTTGACACTAATAGTCAATTGTTTGCAAGTGAAAGGAGCACTGAGTACTGGTGGTAACCAAATTCCCAGATGCTTGGACATCTTATAGAGCTTAATGGAGCATGAGGTCATCTGTGGAAAATGCAAGACAATTAAACTAATACATTTAGCTAGAAATCCTAAGACAGGTAACAGCAAAGAATCTGGTATTAATTCTAAATTCTTTGTTAAAAGCAAAGAAGTTATTTCTATCCATTTGGCCACAAAAAGGTGTATTATATGTGAAAATACTCCTTTTGCGTCAACGCATTCCCAACTCAGGCTGAAGTTGAGAGAAGCAAACAAAAAAAAACCAAAGAGTAACCACGTGAGGGTCCAGGGAGCTTCTTTTTCTCTCGCTGCTGAGGCTCATTTTTTCTTATTCCCTTTTACTTTTGCACTACTTCTTCATTAGGTTTTTTTTTTTTTTTTCTCTTAAATAAATAAATACTTTGATAGTTCCAGAAAAAGATACTGGTTTGGGTAAAATATGCCAATTTACAACATCACCCCTGTATAGTGACAAAAATAATGCTTGGTACTGTAGCAACATCAAAGGATACCTTCTACATATCAGACACCAGAATGTGCTTACATTCTTGGGTTGCTTCATTCTTAAAGAATAGACATCATGTCCACAGAGTCTTTGAAATTAGACAATAATGCACCTTAAGCTGTGAATTTATCATGTGATCCAGGCCAGCCAAAAATCAATCACTTCCTTCGAGATAGAACCTGCAGTGATGGATACCACCCCCCGGCTCGTTGCGAGACAAGAGTGCCACTTTGGGAGAGCGCGTGTGTGTGTGTGTGTGTGTGTGTGTGTGTAGACCTCACTTCATTTAGCACCGCACCACAGGGGAGCCAGGGGAAATCACACAGAGACACGAGGGAGAATAAACAAACAAATCAAAAGCATTAAACCAGGCAAACACAACATAGGAGGCTTTTTTTAAGGACTGTTAAACCTCCATTATCCAAATCAAAATTAAATGTCTTCTTTGATAGACTCTTTTCACCATAGGGAGGTATGCAAAGCACAGGTTTCAGAACAGAACCCATACCAGCTAAAAATATCAACCCTAATCTTGTTCATTTTTACTGCAACCTCGTCTCATATTTATGGTGAAGCAAGAAAATGTGTTGTTGTCTTTCACCCAAAATAGAATTCGATTTATTCTCCAAGTGTTGTTGACATTTTTATTATCAAATGGGAATTAAAAGTGTACAAATACATCTCACTTGGCATGAAATAGCATCTCATTCCTTGCAAATAGCATTTATATGACCACGCCACTCACCACACATTCTGTTATTACATACAAACTACCTACACAGCTCAGAGAAGGTTCAAATATATATATATATATATACACACACACACACACACACACACACACAATCTACTAGTGCTAGAACTCATTTCTTACAATAAAGTAACTCTAAATGATAGATATGCAAACAGATAATATTGCCAAGCGTATAAGCATATGTTGCTGTTTACCTCAGTGTGGGGCTGTCTGAATGTCAAGAACTTGGATTAGAGAGAGCCAGTAATTAAATCCAATGTTGTAATTATTTAGGAATAAATATATACAGTATGTGCATAGAGCTCAGAGAAAATCATTATTTACCTCCTTCTAGAGAATTAAATGGGGTCAGTACTGGTCTCATTTCTGTATGATAAAGCTGGAGCTGTTTAGCTACTGTAGTCTCTAAAGTATTCATAGCCAATGTGGATGCAGTTTCAAGCTTTCAAATGACCCGATTTATGTTTGCTGATAAAAGTTTCAGTGTGTCTGTGACTTATTCAGCATTATCATCATTATGTAGAAATCTTTATATGATTTAGTGTTCAATCTAGTTTGCATATAATTTTGCACTTTTGCCATATATTCGCCTTTTAGGACAACATTTTTCAAGCCTGACACAGGCTCCAAAAATCATTTAGGTTTTTGCTACATCAGTTATGGCCATTTTTTTTTTTTTTTTTTTAAGAACATATCGGATGCTCACATGTCCCATAACTTTGTGGAGGTGGAATACCCTATTGCTTAAGTATTCCTTTGAAGTTTAATTTTAGGCTGCATGAGAGGAATGGCCAATTGAGTTAATTAGCAGACAGGATGAATATAAAATGATTGACTACTACAGAGGGTATCTGTCATGTTTTCTGACCTATATTATCCCTTATAATAAAAAAAAAAATAATGACAAAGTGCTGACCAAATAGGAACTAACGTTAAGCCATCTAAACACCTTCTTTTATTAATAATGTCCAAATAAAATATTTAGAAACTGAGTTAACTGTTCTTATGATGGGTTGTGCCAGTATTTCCAAGTAATGGACTGTAAATTTTTGTGACTCATCAAAAGGTCAGAGTTTATGGATTGCCACTAAATAGTGGTTCATAACTAAGGATTACTTCTGCCATTAAATCTGACCTTATTGAGTTTATAAATGCACCGTTCAGGGTAGCTGTCTCTCTCTACATTTTTGCAAATGTCTTCAGCTTTTAGCTGTGTTTAACTGACTCACTGGTAAATATTTTATTAAGTGTGTTGGCTTCCAAACTGCAGACAGAACAGAATTAGTCCAATCAGTGCACACATATTTTTGAGATGTTATTTTAGTGTTGTGAATGCAGTATTGCATTATACTCATCTGTATTTCACTAAACCTCACCGAATGTACTCTTAACATGCTTAAAGACATGTTTATGTATGTTTATGCTGGGTATCTTTAAAAAAAATAATAAACTCATGATTGAGTAGATCAGGTGCATTTCTGATGTCTGGAGCTTTTATCTTTAAATTGGATCACCTCATGACTGAGTGCTTGCAGCGGTGAAATGGTGGGTGGGGGTCAGAGTTGGTATGTTTTGCACACTGAAGAAGCCTTGAGGCTCAGCTGAGTAACCTGGAACACTTTTTGGAGAGTAGTTTTTGTGGCACTTCTTTTGGTTAGTAAGCTCTGATGTGAAAACAGATTTGTTTTGTTTTAGGAGACGGGCAGCAAAGCTGCAAAGGCACCCACAGTGTTTGCACCTTTTCGTATACATCTTGCATCTTCTTCTGCCTTTAAGCTTGATAGTAGCTCAAACACTTATTAGCTGCTATTTGACCTGTTGATTACCATTAGCCTATTGGTTAATAAGATGACATCACGAATGACAGGTGCAGATTTTTTAGTATTCAGTCCATGACAATCAGTGCATCCTTGATTTATGTTTTAATTTATTTTCAGTGCCTTCCAACAAATTAACTTTGGAGAACTGCACTTTAATGAAAATTTACTGATTAACATTTAACCACTTTTTTCACCTGTAACACTAAAAGAAAATGTGGTTGAATGTTAAATGAATTGACTACTTAATAACTTAAGCACGAATTCATTCATTCAGCAGAAATTCTCTCTCATGCCACTCTGTGTTGCCGTTTTCCGAGAATGCATAAAAAGGATGGCCTTTTCCTCTTGCTGACTGTAATGGTAGCATGGAGTGAACATAGTTATGGTTGACTGAAGTTACTGAGATCACCTGGAACCAAAAACTTCTGGGATAGACCTCAGCCATGCATTTTGAGCCTCAACTGAAAACACGAGTGCAGAGGAGACAAAATTCTAGGCTGACATTTCAATTGAATAGATGGAAAATAGCTATAGAAATACTGAAGGTTAGTCTAAAAATAAGCCAGCAAAGCACCCAAAGCTTTTTAGATGATGTACAGAAAGGAGATTATAAAAAGCAAGGTCTTACTACATGTGCGCACTTAGTCAAAACCTTCTTTGTGTGACAAATTTTCACATTTTCAAAAGGCAAGAAATTACTAAAATTATCAAAATCTATTGCTGAGAAAGCTGCAACAGGGCAAGAATGTTGACCAAACTCAGTGCATGCACTGTGTGGAATATAATCCTTACTTTCTGAAAATTTCATCATTTAGTTTGTGGAAACATCTTTTTTTCTTTTTTTTTTTTTTAAATGCTAATTGCCCTTGAATGAAACAGCTTGTAACTCTGATCCAATTAAATTGCAGTACACCATCTGAAGCCCTTGTGCCTTTATTGCTTACTGGTAGTCTATATGCAGGTTATGTAATTTACTGACACAGTGTGGGTATGCATATGCAGTAAATGAAAAAGAAACAAGTTTAAAAGAATGAGTCTCACTAAAATGGGAGATGTGTATATTTATTTTCCCCATCATGGAGGAAATGGCTCAGTAATGTGACCAAGTGCAGGATAAAGGATTTCTCTCATTTGTGGATATGTAGAAAACTGCACGTCCCCTTTCATAATGGACCCCCCCCCCCACACCGAAGTTCCTTCTTCTGCTGTGCTCTCACCTTTTCAGTCCAGCTGACGCCACAATTGGAGCAAAGCTGAGCTGAGGAAGATTTTAATCTTTTCTCCAAAGACAAGGATATTCTTGCCCTTTCACTCTGGTCAATTATCCTTTTTTATGTAACCGGTAGTCATCTGAATCAAATTACAACAAAGGGGATCAAAATGAGTCTCTCCCCTGCAAATTACAGAGCATGACAAAATTTGAGCAGAAATGTGGGATGAACTCGCTGGAATTAATCAGAATTTATCATTGTCACTGTCACACTTGCGTAGGCACTCTAACACTCAGAAGCTGAGCTCAGTCTCTGTCAGAAGTTTGAAAAGGGCCCCTTTGGATATTTGAGGACAGATTTAAACCATTAGGCTGGGAATCGGAAAAGCCTCATCCCATTTGTAAAAAGAATCACTTAGAACAAAAACACTTTAGCATTTATTATTAATGCAGAGATTTCTGTATCCGATATCAAATTTCCACCTAACATCCTTTATGCCCAATACCTTTCATTTCATAATGAAGACGTTTTCCATTGTTGCCATAGAGGGAAAACAAATGGTTAGTTCATTTGTGTTTCACAGTGTCTATAGGGCTGTTTTTGTAATTTGGCATCAGTTCAATCAAGCTTAAAACATAAAACAACATGAAATTAAAGCAGTTGCCGTGTATGCAGTGATTGTGATTAGTGAGTGGCATGGATGAGCTGAATGTCCTTGCTCATCTATTCTAAAAATCTCATTTACTGTCTCTGTGTGTGGTCAGTATCTAGTTACATGCTCCGTATACATTAATGATTAGGGTTGTTTGGGATGAGCTGTGTCTCACATGGAAAGGCGGCAGCAGCAGGGGGAGGAAGACAAAAAAGCTACAGTCAATATAAACAATTTGCAGCAGCCCTCACAGTCTGAACAGGATGCTAGAAAAACACACTTCATCAATTGTTTCCAACTTAATGTTATCAGACTAAATCACTATGTGCATAGTCTCCTTTAATTATTGTTCCTCTGTGGTATCTGTTACAGTTCTACCTGTCAGCAGGACTTTTGATGATCCACAAGCCCTGATTTCATTAAACTGAAGGCACATATGTACTGTGAAATTCTTATAAGTTAATTGCAGGCTAAATTGTGACATGATCTAATAAGCTTTATTGGGATATCAAATCTGGTGTATGTAGATTGTGTAATTAATATCTACTGAATTATAGGCTACAATGCACATCTGCAGTTCATCCAACTGCACATTGTGAGATGGTCATCCTACAGTTCTGGCACTGAATATTTTGGTGACTTTGAGCCTCTCTCACTGTGCAAGATAGGACCTCCATTTTGGAGCCACATTCTTATTGCAAGGTGAGACAAGCTGCGTCATGGCCAGTGACAAAGAGGAAAGACAAGACAGGATGCTAATCCTAAATTTAGCTGCAAAATTAAAGACTAGAATGAACAGTGATGAGCATGATGAGTGAGGTCAGTGGTGAATGGGGTGAGCTGTAGTATAGTGCTAATAGAATGCAAATAACAACATGAACGAGCACCTGGAGGTGTCTCCTAGGTGCACAGAATGGTTAAACTATGCTCATGCAGCTCTGTGTGAGGATCTAAAACATATGTACACACATTAGCCTAACAGTCCTCCCTACCTGCAGGTTCAAGCAGGTAGAAACTCTGCAGGGAAAAAAAAGAAAGAGGAGGGGCCATAACACAGGGTAGCAGTTTTAAAGTGCAATCTGATAATCGTGACATTGTGTGGATTAACCTCCACCTCCAGTTACTTCATTTACTTGCATATTTGGATACTCACTTGGATACTCATGTGATGCAGTTCTGTTTGCATAGATATTATTTTACAGATCTTTAAATTTCCACCTTTTTGTGCCACTGACTGTGTCAGACATTTATTTTGGAGCCTAACTGACAAGTCACCGATCACATATGGATTTTAGTAACAGAATAAACTGTCAGAATGGAAAATGTTAGTAGTAGTAACAACAACAACAACAACAACAACAACAACCACCATTCTTTACAACAGAGACAGCCAGTCAGCTGTTGGCCCATGATAGGAAATATCTTGATCCCACCTGATCTGAGGTTTTATGTTCTCTGAAGACCAACTGTGCTGCCTGCATAGCTCATAAAAAAAAAAGAAACTTATTTTGATTTTGTTAACTTAACATTTCCTATATGTGTATGACAGCTTTTCCTGATCAAGTTAAAATCTAATGTGCACATATTGCAAGGCAATCGCTGATGATCGATTTTGCACAGGCCTAGCTCATCGTGTTACCTGTTGGCTGATTACAGCAATGTTTATTTCCCTGGTTGTTGGCAAATAATCCCTTCTAATATATCCTCTCTAGCTTCATTAACTTGCTCATTTCCAGTCGAGATAAGGGGAATTACACTGAGAGAACAAAACAATACAAACAAAGAGTTCACTGCAAAACAATGCCCTTGGTCTTGTGCTTTAGTTATCAATGTGTAAAACTTAATATACCAGTTGTGTTTGTATGTATGACTTTGGGAAGCATCGGTATTGGTGAAATCCCTTTCTATATCTGCTTTGCCTTAAAGCATATATATGGTACCTTTACCGATCTTATCAATCATAAACCAAGTATTAATTATCAAACTGTTTGGCTGTGTATTCCTAAATGTCCCAATGTCCATGACAAAAGAAACTGAACAATGTCTGCTGGTTGTTAAAATGTTGCTATAAGAGTGATGGTGCAAATCACGAGCCGGGGCCAAGTACAGTAAACTGAGCAGTAAAGCTAAATCTGGCCAAAGCTCTAAATGATCTTTTTATAGTTTAGCGGGTTTTTTTCTTTGCATGTTTCCTCACTGCAGATGAGATGATTTCAGCCATGGACTGAATAATGTCTAAACACATTCAAGTTTGACAGCTCATCAAAAAAAAAAAATAAAATAAAATAATGAAGTGGTCAATACCATCACCTCAAGTGGTAAAGTGGGTGCATAGCCTGTCTTTGCTGACTTAAGTTGCAAACTTGCAAAGTGTGGCTCTAATATCTTTTACTGAGTGAATAGACCTTCATACCAGTGAGCTGAGTCTTGGTGCTGCTACATGTTGCTACAAGTTTGGTTGTCAGCATGTATTAAGAGTTGATGTATTATGTCTACTAATGTGCCATAATCTTGTTTGGAGCAGAACTGCCGCAAAATTAATTCAGTGAGAGCTAAAAGGCACTGAAATACTCAGTGAGTGACACATTAACTTGGCCTCTTAACATAATTTGGGTGACTATGGGCATAATTGCCATGGTACCACTTGGGGTGCGTGTGTGGATGTGTGAATGGCAAACCAGGTATTCCTCATGTTATGGGGACCAAAATCTGTTTACACAATCATATTATGGGGGATGCGCCTTCCTAAAAGGGAGAATAAACAAATGTAAATTGTTCAATTGTACGTTAAAGGCATGTTTTACGGTTTAAGTGTTATTAGGGGTCAGAAGGTTAATGTAATGTCACCCACTTTACCATAATTTGCTTAATTAATCTGAACTACTACTCCCCCCCACCTGCTCCGGAGTAGGTTAGGTGTTTCCAATTGGCTGGAAGTACCACGTATTCACTGATTCTTTTGTTTACAGCATGTTTTTAGCTGTGAGAAAGCATTTTATATGTGCATCTCGTTAAGCTGTACATTAATAAAAACAATGAATGAAGCACATATTGTGTGTTGCACTGTCACGGAAATGCGCATGCATTATTTGGTGATTTAGAAAATTATTAAAATGTTATTATCTGCTGCTTAGTCTCATTCACACTGCTGGAATTGCAGCTCACCAAGAATACTTGTTTAATCAAATAAATTTTACTTTTAAAACTTTGGAAACTAGAGTGATTTCCATGTCTCCTTTATTATGTTATGGGACAGTAACTTTGAATGTTTAAATGGATCCAGTTTAAATTTTCAGAGCTTTAATGTGCAGCCATCACCTTAGAAATAAACAGCAGCACCCAGTGGGCATTCAGCCATAAAATAATGAACTGGAATTAAAATGTTTATTTTACCACTCTGTGCGCTAAATCACCGGATTAACGATTTGCTACGGTGTTAATCGCAAGTTACAACAGTGTTGCATTTTACTGGTGTATTTTTTTTTTTTTTTTTAAATGGGATAATCATTTGATAATGTTTGTGGAGTAGGTGGCACCCACAGGGAACCTTTTTTTGTGGAAGAAAAGCCACCACCCCTTTAATGTGAACACGCACGGGAAACTGTGGGGAACCTTAGTGAGTTGATAACCAGCTTTGTGCAACATTTATCCCATTCACCAATGTTTGGTTAAGTGACTCCAGCTATGAGAACAATACCTTGGATATGTAGGGAAGCTTACTAGACACTGACAAAAACAGTGGGCAGGACTGGACTATTTATACACAAAGCACTAATTAGGGGAACAGGACACAGGTGAAGACAGACCATTGAAAATTACCACAGGTGAAGATAATCAGGGAGGAGCCGGTATTCACAAATTAGGGAAAAGACAGGAAGGAAAACAAGAACTAGACACAAAATAAAGCTAACATTCAGTCAATGAGGAAACAAAGACCTGAATGAAACCACTTAACCAGAAGTCAGGAACAAGGGAACACAGATGGTGGTATAAACAGGAACAATGGGGAGACTACTAATACTACTATTACGCAGGAACTGAAGACTCAATATTACAAAGGTGCAAACTCACTATAAAATAATAAAGGAATCAAATGAAACTCCTTGAATATGAAACAATAACTGGAATGTTCAAGATTATAGAATGAAAACAAAACACAAATCAATGAACCAATGAAAAAGCCTTTAATAACAATAACTCCAACTCAAACCCTGAAACCAGAAAAGGAACCATGACAACTGCCCACAGAAGCTTAATTAACAGACTAAATATACAAATGTATATAAAGGAACAGTCATTGAAGGATGTTGATATTGGTGAAGACGGGTCAAAGATTGGCCTTTTAAAGGGATTTCCGCTGAAGGCAACATGACATCAAATTTAGCAATTACCAAAATCTGAAATGACAGTGACTTTCCTTAGGCTGATTTCCTGTTTACATACTAATATTAACAAATTAGCCATCAACAGTGTCAGGTCTGCTAATGACTGCTTAGTTGAAAGAATCTGATTGGCTTTAGGCACAATGTTTTGATGAGATGTTGGGTTAGGTACATTGCTGTTGCTCCAGCAAATTCAAAACACCAATTAGCCACATTTTAATTGTAAAGAGAGTTTTTTTTTTTTTTTTTTTTAAGCACAAAAGTCCAGTGGCATGCATTCTCTGGAATATAAAACTGTCAATCATAGCATAAGGGAATGATATACTAAAAGCAAGGGGAGGACAGACTAAGTGGGCTAATTACATGACTGATTCTTGCATTCAAACAACCTTTTGAAAAGCATGACTTTTTTTCTTTTGCACAGTATTTTCACAACAGTGGCATTGTTTGCGTGTGCATCATGTGTTTTTTTTCCCCCACTGTTTTTAGTCCATGTATTAGATGGACAGAAATGGTGTGACATATTCTATGAGCAATACACAATTTGACAATTTATGTTATTGCTTTTGAAATATTGAGAGCAGTGCTTGTCAGTTGGATCAATCTGGTGTCAAGACCTACTTGAAAAACAGATGCTTTAAATAAATGAAATGTAATGCAGGCGCATCTTGCTTTTCAGAATCCTTCATGCATTCCATCTCTGCAAAAATCTAAATACCTCTGACAGCATGCCAGCAGATCTCCCTGTGGTCCCTTCTGTTCAGCACATTAAACTCTGATATTTATTTTTCTTTTGAAAATCCTCAACATTATTCAACTATGCAGCTTTTAGGAATTCCTGTTTCATGCAATGCAATGCAATGCAATGTAAGGAAACAACCCACTCTCACTTCCAAGTTGCGACTTCCAAGTCATTTTTTCGGGACTTGTGCACGTGTCACGTTGTAAAGTGCAACCTCAAGCATCACTTTGCAGGAAACAGGAAGTTCAGTCGAAGTCCTCCAGCATCTGAAATTGATGCCGTGAGACAGAAAGCAAAAAATGTGGCCAGTTAGAAATTAGTATATGTTGGGAAAAGAGAAGAATCAATAGTAAAGCAAGATTATTTAATTGACATTTATAATAGATCAAAGCTGTGGACACTTTTCTGAAATAGCAGAAATCTCATACGTAGTACCAAAATATTATAAATCTACTCTGGACAGGACATTGAGGTGAAAAGTAAAAAGAAAGTGAAAAAAGAGAAAGTGCATTTACGTATTGCTTTTCTCCACTTCTAATCTCTTTTCATCAGCAGATATATGAGAAGCAGTGACATGGTAATCTAATCGGGAGGGTCACATAAGTGGATTCTGTCAAAATTCTCTGCCTGTAACAACATGGTTTGACAGCCCATCAGGTTTGAATGCTTTGAGCTTTGGTCACGATGCATCTGTTATTCAGATCAAGGTTGACTTCCTTGGATTAGCGTCTGTCATCTTTATTTTCAGCGACATCAAGAGGCTTCAGAGTACAGATTACTGCCAAGGATGCTGATGGCCACTTGTGACTGGCTCTGGCATATTGCATTCCTGTCTTATCTGACGTAGCCGAAGTTGCTTCTTTACAAGCATGAGACAGATCTTTCTGCAAGTGAACAATCGCAGAGAGCCTTCATACATCAGTAGTTTTTGGACCGCAAGTCCCATAACACTCTGCTGAAACAGTTTGTTGTAGTCTCTTGGCTTTTGATTTGGGTGTTGCATTAAAAAAAAAAGAAAGAAAGAAGAGATTAAAGTATACAGCACTTTACTCTCATTAAAATTTCACAATATTGCAGTGTAAATCATTTTCTGGCTTAGGGCAAAAAACGGGTACTGTAAATAGAACAACTTATACAAGGGCAACATAGCTCTGCTTTTTATCATTAAACTCTGAATCACAGGAGGAAGACAGAGAAGGGGGATGGGAAGCATAATACAGAAACAATGAAGTGGAACAAATCCAACAGGCACAAGCTTTATCTCGTTCCCTTCGCCTTCCCCGCCTTTTTTCCATTTTTGCTATCTTTCTTTATCTTAATGAGCACCACAGCTTTCTATCGAGGGATGGTGCCAGTGTGATACATCACCGGCAGGACACATACAGGGGAATGAGGACAGGACAGTAGCAGGGTGACAGTGATGCTGGCAGAGCGATTAAGAGTGCTTAAACAGACATGCTGATTCAGAGTGTGAGCAAAAGAGCACCATCATGCTCAGGGAAATGGCAGAGGCTCTCATTCACTCCTTGATTAGAAAAAAAAAATGAAAGAGAACTTGTAGAACACTCAGAGTGTGTGCGTGTTTTTGTATTTTAAGCAGTTTTGGAAATGTAGTCATCACTGAGTCAATTCCAAGACTGCATGCACTGAGTTTAAGTAAAGGAGGTCATTTCAAAGACAAAAATAATCATCATTAATTTTAAACATTCACATACTCACAGGAAATATGGCAGATGTTCTTGTTGAGGATGATCTGACCTGTTGAAACTGAGACAAATGGGCTGAAAGTAACACACCTCAAAACACTGGCTTTAAAAGGATTTCTAATCTATTTTGAAAAAATTAGAAAAACAGCAAAAGAAAAGCTGGACATACAGTAACAAGTTTATGAGACCGCCACCCAATGTAAGCTTTACAGCTACCCTGAATTAACAGTCTTGGTAATTACCATAACCATTTTTTATGTTTCTGTAATGGTCAATCCACCAGTATGCACAAGCTATTTAATCCAAATGGTAATTTTAATGCCAAAATATAATTATTGTTGTCATCCATGAATTTTCAAATTTACTATTTTACAAAAATTAGAAAAGCACATTTTAATTTTTTAATAAGATGCTAAATTACACTTATTTACTTGCATTTTTTAAAAGAAAAAAAAAAAGTTTTACTTGCTGAATGTTATGCTTGATTATTTTCTGACTTATCAGACATGTCAGTGTGCCTGCTCAAATTTAGATATAAACACATTAATTTGGTTTGTTATTTGCCTAATAAATAACAATGATAATCATCAGGTTTTTGAAAGATTCCTAAAACGTTTGAGATTTGTTTTTATGGCAGGTGTTCTAATAAGTTCTTAAGCACAGCAGCACCGTGACCTCATTGGTTTCTGAAGTCCCAATCTAAACCTTCAGATGAACTTTTCCACCATCGCCATCTCGGTTGCAAACACACAGATATGACAATGAGGGTCAGGGGACGCTGAATGCACACACTTGTCAGTCACACATTGTTAGCCAATGTGCGTGTGCTTTCACAACACAGATAATGCTCCATTTTGAAACATAATATGACCAAGATTAAGAAAATAAACTTCATTTTTATTTATTATAGAGCAGAATGCCTGACTGATTCAGCAGTAAAGTGTCACAGTCAGCTGTGTGGAACATGGTAGTTGTTTGGAGACCCAAATGCAGAATGCAGGACCCAAAAACAGAAAGCAAAACCAGGAGCCAAAGGGAATAATTATACCAGGAGTGGAAACAATGAGAAACACTAGAGAACACACAGACAATGTGGGGCAACTCAACAGAGGAGGTGGGGAGACTGAGACAATAAATACAAAAGGTAATGAGGTTAGAGGAAACAGGTGAGGACCACAGTGGGAACAAATCAGGGATGATGAGACAAAGGAAGTAGAACTCAATATGAAGAACAGGTGACACCAGAATACCAAAGCAAAACAGGAAGTAACTAAATGAAGCTTATGCATAAGTTCAATACGGAAGGTCTGTAGTCACTCATCTGCTTTCCTGGGTGTTTGGCTGCAAGTTTGTCTTTATGTCACTTCCATTTTCACACGCTGTCAAACTCAATGCTGGCATCACTGCTCTAGTCCAGTCATCTCTTTTGCCCACCTTCAACGAGCCAATCAGCCTCCACTCTGCGTTCTTTAAATCTTGCTGCTTACCTATCATACTTCCTTGCAGACTCATTTGTGCAGCCCACCTCCTCCCCATCTCCACCTTACCCAAGCCATTCAATGCTCCATCCAAGCCTCCAACTTTAGCTTCACCACTGCCAGCGTCTAGACTCTGGGGGGGTCCTGCCCTTATTCCTATCATTGCTGGGATTCCATTCTGCCATGATGGGCCATTGGAGTCTAATCAGCAAATAGCGTTCAATTCTTCTTAATGATCTCTCCTTATTGAAATGGAGACTCAAACATACAAACTGGACACAGTGGGGCACAAGCAGGAGACTAAGAAAACAGCAATGCACTACACAAAATAAACCTAAGGCAGAATACTCGTGAAAATACCCAGAAACTGAAACAAGAACTAGGACTCAATGTGGCAAACAAGAATAAACAATAATGAACAAACTGAGAACCAACAGAACATTAAATAATAACAGAAATTTGAAGTTCACAACATGAAAATCCTCAGTCCAAAATGCAGGACCGTGACACAAAGTGTTTACTTTTGTCCCATACACTTCTCTAGGATCACAAGTCTTATTGCAACCCCAGCTATGGTGGCCTTCAAACAGAATGCTAGTAGAACGGCCTCATTTTTCTGACCATGAAGCTACTGCATTTCCATATTTTACACAGTCTATGAAAGAGACAGGCACATTAACTTTTTCTTATTTAATAAGGAAAAAAAATGCAATGTCAACTTCTCTTGTACTACAGCCTGGCTGTGTGCCTGTATCACACAGCTTTTCTTGACTTGTTCTCAGTGGCTCAATAAAAACCTACGTGCTTGATATGCTTTGAAAAAAAACTCAAACCTTTTGAGAGTGACACTTTGAGAGTGACATTAACAGGCTTCTGTTCATCCAGCTCAGCACACTCCAGTCAAAGAGTCAGTTATAATTGCTCATCAGCCCGAGTTCAAATGTCGGGTCTACAGTCGGTCTCACTGACACCCATGGAACAATCAGAACTACTCACCGTACAAAGTCTGAGAGCTTGCTTGCATAATACAGTCTCATTATTCAGAGGCAAAATTGCACCACTTTAATAAGTGGTGACCTTTCCATTTGTTTGCAGCCTCATATTTTATTTTTACTCCTCATAGTTGTCCAAACTCTTCAACAGATAAAAAAACTGAACTATGTCTGCAACACCTATCCATTCCAGTGTGGCGCTATTCAGTTGTTCAATGGTGGCGTCCACATTAAAGCTTTAATTGAACAATGCCTGTGAAAAGAAACACCAGTGCTTCACCTGAGTTGCTACCAGTGACGTGCAGTCAGGGGAGGCAGGTGAGGCACGGCCTCACCTGCCATCGTGGAAATATAAAATTAAAAAATAAATTAAATGGTTATATTCATTCAGTGATTTGTATTTTAAAGTTCTTTTCCATTTAACTACACCATTTTTAGATTAGTTTTTTCAAAATCGCTGAATTTTCGCATTTGCCGGTCAAATACTAAGAGACGAACGGTGAGGCACCAGCCCGGCGAGCCGCACCACGGATTGCGCAATCCGTGGTGCGGCTCAGTATAGTCATTGCCAATGACTACTAACTGTGCTGGCATGCTATGCAGTGAGACCGGATTACTTTCCCTTTGCATGTGGCTATTAAAATGTTCTAACACTTTTACTATATGAACTAAATTTCTATATTTTAGCTGGTGTATATAATGCACAGTTTTTTTTTTTGTTTTTTTCATTAACAACTGTATGTGTGTGTAATGCATTCTTGTGTTGAGCGATCATGAAACTGCTGCGAAGAGACACTAGGTGAGGCACGCAGTTCTCGTGCCTCATGGTAGGGGGCGCTGGTGATCCCAGGGACTCTACGACTCCTCGGCGGCAAGCTACCATAAACAGTTAGCAAGGCCAGTTAGTTTTTCCTGTTGCTTGGCCTTATGTTCAACATTGAAGATTACATAACTCAACTGAAAGAATTTTCTAAACTGGACTTTCAATCGAAGCAGAAGATAATAATTAAAGGAAGACCAACACCGGAGCTAAAAGGTTTGCTTCAGACTATGTTAATGTTAAACAAAACAACTGTTGCCAATCAAATGGTGAATAAGCTATATGTTTGTAAATCTGATGTGATGACGTCAGTGCCTCACCAGTCACGACCCTCACCGCACGTCACTGGTTGCTACATACATGCAAAGACTCGGTGATTAAGTGCATCCATGTCCATTCTCTATGTGAACCCAGTAATAAGCCAGAAACTATCAGGAGACACGAGCAGGTCAGTTCATTATTTTGCATTCTATGAAGAAGCAGGGACAGCAAGGGGAGGGTCCCAGAGGCAATCTAAGAAAGGAAACTGGCTTTTCTATATTGTTTCTGTCACTCATATGGGAGAAACATAACTTGGGAGATGTTCTTAGTTAATAGCAACAATAAGAAAAGAAACAGTATTGCCGCTTATAAAATACATGATAGTGCTCTTACCTAAGCAAAGCTTAGCAGTGGCTCCATTTCCTTGGAATCGCATCTGAATCTGAGTCACAGCCTCAGCTGCAGCAGGGCTGCATGAGAAGAGCCGTGGAAAAAGGAATCCACTGTATTGTGCAAGAACATTCATTGATGTTCTATTTTTGCCCACATGAGGCACAGATTAGATAATCAAAAGTGGGCATATTCTTTATGGGAGAAGCAATGGAAATGTCAATGCACTTATTCAAGCTCAAAGAATTTCTGCACGCACAGTGTCGCAAGAATGATGTCTATTCTAATCATTGTGCATTATTCTTTACATTATTAGATTATTATTTCCAGGGCTTTATCCTCACACAAATGCGCAGGCTGTTGTGGGCTGCCAGCGTCGTGAAGCATCTCACCAGAGAAACGGCTCGCCTGCCAGATGTTGGTTAATATGTTTGTCTGTTGATTATAGCTTGTTTGAGAGCTGCAGCAAATGTCCTTGGTGCCCAGTAAAAAAAATGTTTGTCATGTATTAGCTAGCACCTGGGACAATTTCCGAAAGGAAAAAAGCAAAAGAGGTAATGTCTTACAAGCCCTGATGTCTTTTTCCTTGCCCTGGATTTTTTTTTAGGAAGCATAATGATGATGGTATTTTTAGATGGGGGATAATGGAGGATATTTGTGCTGACACTGGAAACACATCTGATGTTACTTACACTAAAATAAGTCCCTAAAATTCCCCACTGAGAATCAGACTAATGAAATTGTACTAGGTGGGGTAGCAGCTCACAGCTCTACTCTTGAGAAGCAATTATGATTAGAAATATGGAAATCTGCTAATTAAAACCAAATCAACAGAGGATACATGGTGCGGGGTTTTTCAGTCGAGGGTGAATTATTTGTATGAAATAAAATGTTTAATGTGAAGTGAGAGGCAAGATAGCAAGGGTTTGAGTAGGTAGCGTGACGGTGTTTATCAAGTCGTAGCTGTTGCAGGGTCTCTTTTGTATGACAGGAGGAAAATTGACTCATCCCCCTTACCTTCCTAGCTTGCTTGAGGACACTGTTCATTCATTACTGGCTTAGCTCCAGTGTTTTTGAATCCCAGAAGGCTTGTGATATTTTCTAGACAGGATTGCTTTTGAAACTGTCATCTGCAGCAAGAACTGTAAAAGATCTTTCCACTGACCTGCATTTGTTTCAAAAATGTGTTGGTCTTATTTTGGCTTGAATGTGTCAGGTCACAGTGAGTCGTTGGCCTGGCTTCCGAGCACAACGGCAGAGGTCAAATGTGGCATTGTCATTTTTCACAGATGGTGTCGAGGCTGCTATTGCAAAGTAGCTGGAATATCAATAGACCTCTCTGAACAGGTGTGTGAGTGTGTGTGTGTGTGTGTGTGTGTGTGTGTGTGTGTGTGTGTGTGTGTGTGTGTGTGTGTGTGTGTGTGTGTGTGTGTGTGCTTTTCAAGGGTGGGGGATTGAACAGAATAGAGGACACCTTAAAAGGACATTCCCGCAGTGCTGAAGATAATTTGCACTAAATCAGTATGAATATAATTTATATGAAGTGCACATCAAAAGGTCACAGTAAAATAATTGTGAGCCTTAAGCTGTCAAGGCTCACGACATCAGGACACATCAAACAGGAGCGCAGCAGCCACTTGATTTAAATTTGGATGACTGTAAAACAAAAGATGGAGAGGAGTGTGACCGATTCTTATTCTCCTAATATGTGCACTCAAAGACAAGTAAATTCTCCAGTGTACATTCTGAAATCATTCCCAGCACTTGGTACACAGTAACACATGACCACCTACAGGTTCTCTGGGGAATCTGTGAGTAGTTGACTATTTGCAGATTATAACAGCTTGTTTTTCCACCCGCTTGAATGTCATTTCCTGCTTGTTAACCCTCCATTAGTACCTCTTGCCTCGTGTCCACTTAACACAAGCACTGCTAGAGAGATCTGGGTTTGAGAGGCTGTGTCACACCTGCAAAAGAGAGGTTATCCCAGTAATTACATCCTCTCATAGAGAATTGCTATTGTCTAACTTTTAATGAGAAGCCATGACCATTTTTTAAGGAGTTAATACTCTATTAGTGAATCATAATCTCATTGTGTTAAAGAGGTTGCACTCTGCTATGACCCTGGAAGTTATGATGTTTAGCTTCAAAAACATCTTATGGTCCCAGGTGAAGCTCATTCTAAGATCCCCCTTTTATCTGTTACTGTATTGTACATGCTCTGAAAACAGTATCTTAGTGTAGACTTCTTGGGTTTTCCACTTATGTAGATCTTCCCCCTATCTGTGATGGCCAGTAGTTCCTATATGTATAAGTGTAAAGCTTCATCCACACAGGAAGCAACTAGCAGTGAAGTGACCACCAGAGACCACCGAAGGTCAGTGACATTCAATTACTTCAAGCGATGACAGGTGAAATAACACCCGGTGACACAAAATGGGCACGTTCCGAGTTAAACTTTTCTAACCTTCAAGGGAGGAGATTCGAGCAACTTTGAATGAGAATCCAGGATACCACTGATTGACATGACTGTGTAGTGCAGGGGTGGACAACTCAAGGCCTCGAGAGCCAGTGTCCTGCAGGTTTTAGATGTGTTTCTGATCCAACACACCTGAGTCACAAATAGAAGTCATTAGCAGGACTCTGAAGAACTTGACTGCATACTGAGGAGGTAATTCAGCCATTTGATTCAGGTGTGTTGGATCAGGGACACATCTAAAACCTGCAGGACAGGGGCTCTCGAGGCCTGGAGTTGTCCACCCCTGGCATAGTGAATCCTTGCCAAAGATAACACAGCTTGACAAGCACAAAACAGTATTTTTGCACCAAAAAGGTGATTCCTAAAGAGTTATTAGCTGAAAATTGGGCGTATCTCAGCATGGCACTTGCATTCTGTCCTTAAAAAGTTGAGGAAATTAGACAAGTGGAGGACAAAAGCTGTAAAACTCAGTCAAGAGTCTGTCATGGTTTGGGGCTATATTTCAGCCAGTTGTTTTGGGGACCTTTTTAAAAAATCAATGTTATTATGAATGCAGAAAAGTACAGTCAGGTTTCTGATCCACCATACAATACCATCTGATTGGCAATGGCTTAATTTTTCAGCATGACAGTGATCCCAACCACACTGCCCATGCAGTAAAAGCATACCTGGATAGAAAAGCATACAATAGAACACTATCAGTCATAAAGTGGCCTCCCCAGAGCCCAGACCTCAATATTACTGAAGCAGTGTGGCATCATGTTGACAGAGAACGGAATAAAAAGGCAGCCAACATCCCAAGAAGAGCTTTGAATGTCCTTCAAGAAGCCTGGAGAACGATTTCTGAAGATTAAAGAAATTAAAAGAAAGCTTGGCTTAGAGAGTTCAGGCTGTGTTGAAGAACTCTGTTTTTGCCTTAAATACTGTATTTCCACATATATTTCCACATTTCAATAAATCATGGCACGTATTTCTCATTTTCCTTCAAAGTAGAAAGAAACGAGGGGCGGACTAGAGCCTGCAATGACTACTAGCAACCAATCATCACCGACAGCAATACGCAATGAGCAAATCACTTTCTGAGTGGACAGGGCTTAAGGCAGAGCCTGACCCTGACAAGTAGATGCGGGTATTGTACTGGACTGTGTTGGTTAAGAGAATGTTTGTCTCTCAGTGTTGTGGGTGATGCCATCCATTAGCCATTGTCATAACATCTGGGTAGAGACTTTAAGTATGACACTGAAAAGAAGCCAAAGAGTACTTTCTCAAGAGTTTGTCTGCACTAACCCCTTGAGTTTAACCACTGTTAAACAGGATGCTTTCTGTGGAGATATCTGTGGAGATGCTGGGTCTCTTCCCATGTCAACATCCTGGAAGAGTTTGCAGATGGTATTACCTATCAGGATTTCTCAGGTCTAGCTCAGGTTTGTGAGACAAGGACAATGCCTTGCCTATTTTGTTTAGTAATCCAATATCCAATAAATCACTGAAAATGGATTAACAAATAGCTTTGATCATTCACAATATAAATATTTACTCTGAATCTCTACAGGCATCTGTCAAGATCTATAACTCACAGTCTGATACCCCTGAGACAGTAGAAAGAGCTTGAGGAAATGAATGCAAATTCGTAATTATACTCCAGCGCAAGATTTGGATCGTTTGGTAGCCATGTCTCATCAGAACACTGGGATGCTGTGTTGTTTTGATTGTTATCAGAACAGTTTTCATTTCCTGCTACACTTTTTCCCCAAAATATTTGTATGCATTTCTGTGTCTCTGTGTATCTCCTCTCGTTGTCAGTATCCCTGTCTGAATGACAACTAGTCTTTGTAAAGACTAGTTTACAAAGAGGCAAACCTGAGCTTAACCTCAAATAGGAATCCAAAAAGATGTAGCTTTTCATTGTATATATACTAGTCATGATAGATCTGAACCTGCCCACATTACCTTATTTTATTGAAGCTGTACTTATAACACCTCTTTTTGTTTAAAAAGAAAGAAAGTAGACATATTTATATTTTGTCTACAATAGAGAAGCATTGACCTTAGAATCAGCAAGTAAAATTGTGATTTAAAAAAAAATGCTTATTTCAGTAAACGGTAGAACCACTAACAGGTAGGCTAAATAAATCTGTAACCCCTGTGGATTAGCTGGACTGTAGCATTGCAGGGGTTTTTACATTCCAGTCATGCTCCTGTGCAAATGGCAAGTAAACGAAGGCCTAACCTTGCACGCTCCCATGGAGAGGGCCTGCAATGAAATTGCATATAATCACCGAAAGCAGGGTGCAAGTGCCCGGGGATTTGCTTGGGATCAATGCTCGGAGATGGGGACTGGAAATCTGGACACTAGGAGAGCAGTCAAATGCATCAGTTTAAGTGCAACCACACTGCTGGGACATTTGGAAACAATGTTTCTTATATTTTTGCTTGAAGCTATGTGAACTGAAAGCTGACACCTGTTGTCTGTTTCTGGCAAAACCATTGTGTAAGTGGGTATTTATTTTCACCTGAAAAAGTACTTTACAGAAACTTTAACTTAAGGAAAAATGCACCAAGTGTTTCTGACTTCACTTTGTATTTATTTATTTTTTTTAACTCTGTAAAATCTGGCCAGCCTTGAGTCAACCAGAAAAGACAAAGTGAGGACATAAGACGTGGAAGAGTGAGGTTGGCACCCTCTGTTTCCCAGAGGGCATAGGCAATTTTCAGCTCTAGTGAGCCAGCTCTAGGAATACCTACATCTGAACACAGAACAATACTGGAGCTCATTTAGTCATATCCTCCCATGGTAGCAACCGACTTGTCACCCTTTTTTTTTTTTAAACACCAAACAAAAATGGCAAATTTAGGATTACTGAATCCACCGACACACATTTAATTCTTTGAGTTGCACAGCAGAAGTTTAATAAAGACAAACACCAAACTTATTTTGTATTTCTTCAACTATAACTGATTATGTTAATCCCTTAAAAAGTGTTAGAACATAAATGAAAAATATCTGATTATTAATCTCTTTCCATAATAATGGAGGTGTCACTCATGTTCTGATTGGGCTCTGTCAGATGCACTGGTACCTGACTACTGTACTACTGAGAGTTGCAGGTAAGCTCCATGATTGATAGCTATGCTAAGAGTGCCACTGCTGCTCTCCGCAGGTGATGGCAATTGAACTGCTGCTCAGCAGGCTGCAGTGCCAGCATTTCTACCAGTCACACTACAGCAAGAGGATTTTGCTTCTGTTCAGTAAAAGTTTACTATTATGGCTCAATTTTTCTTAAGGAGCGAACATAAAGATGTTTAGGGAGGTTTTTAGGGCGCAAAAAGTATAACACGATGTTAGAAGTAAAGTAAGTCAATGGTTTTCCTTGGAAAGGGTGTCTAATGTCTTCATGTGAAAAGAAGCTTTAAAACAAAGTCTAGGCACCAAAGTCCACTTTTGGAAACCCATGGCTGTCCGCATTGAGCTTAAACAGGATTTGTGCATCTTTAGTTGACTCTAGCTGGTGCACAGCTTTCACTGTGTTGTGGAAGAGATTTCAGGTGGGGGATGTGGCTTATGGCAGTTAGAGGTGGACAAAGAGCAGCCAGGGGAGTTAACCGCCTCAACAGTGCTATGACCATCTATACTGATCCACTTAATCCACTTGGCTCAAGCAAGTCACAAGTGTGTCCCATTTGTATTGTTAGTGTTTTTGAATGTAAATCGTTGGACTTAAACATTTTATGCGGATTAGACAAGCTTAGCTCCGTGCCTAATGCAATGATTAGGGATTTCTGGCACAGCAGATAAGTGAATGTTCACTAGTTACTCACTCGGCTCAACGGTTAAAGACCTTAGGCCAAAATGGCAAAATCTTGAACAAGACAGCTTTCAATCTGGAGAAGCGTCACTCTTACCTGAGACTTGTTAAGGGTGGCATGGTGATAGAGTGGATTGGTCACTGATCTTTTGATACATTAGACTATTAAACTTTATTGAAGCAAGAAACTTGACTGAACTTAAATGCAACCTTTAAAAAATAGTAGACAAGTAGAAGAGTATGATACTACTATATATTGTAGAGGTTCACAGGTGTGTGTTCTTAGACAAATAAATCAGACAGATTGCACAGTTTGTCTACACTTTTCAGATTTAGTATTTATCCCTCATGAACAAACAGTTTGATTTTCTGTCTTGTATGATTAAACTCAAGGTGCTGTATGGACAATGGTACTTGTTAGTGTTATTTTTTCTAGCAGTTTTTAGTCAAATTTCCTTTGATTTATATTCATTGCAGTGCCAAGAAATCTATTGGGTAGTATTACAGTATTTTAAATAACAACAAAATAGTACATTTAATAACCTTCAGTTTAGAGGCCAAACAAAGTTTGAATACTTTGAGAAGTTTGAGTTAAACAGCACTTCAACCTGATGACGTACAAACTGAAAAGCAACAGGTGACCAAGTGTGCCACAAAATCTGCAAAACACCAACCAAAATGGAGCAAAACACCACATTACTCATAATTCTGAGCAGTGCTTTTAAAATCAAAGCAAGGTCTACAACACTAGTGAGTCTTTAAGGTTAAAAGGGAGAACTACTGGGTCATTTGGGGATCAAAAGAATTTTATAGTGCTTTATGAAGAGAATTTTTAAGGGCAAGCTGGAAATGCCTTTGAAGATTAAATGTTTGCTCAAATTTTGTCAATAATTCCTTTTAAAGTTTTTTTTTATTATTATTTTTTATCACACTCTTAGTAACATGATGGTGTGTGGTGTATAATTACACAGTTCCTTGCTCTTTTTAAGAATGCATGCACTAACATTGCATAGCTTTAAAGGAATAGTGATTTTTTTAAAACAGCTATCAACAACTAATATAAAGGTTTGGAAAAATATGCAGAAAACATAAAAGGACAGAAATCCAAGCCACAAGCTAGCCATTAGGCATTACAGTATATGTTTGAAAATTTATCCTTCAAAGTGCAAAACCCTAGTAAGCTTTGATAACTGGGGATAAACAAATACGTTTTTAGCAGTGAAGATGTACGTGCTTTAAAATGCTTTAAGATAACATTGCAGGTTTAACTATATTTAATTCAGTCAGGACCACAGTGTGATCACATCTGCAGCAATTAAGATTTAGAACCATGGCTCTGCCCTGGGCCCTGGGCCCTCTCCTCCGCATAGAAAAGAGCAGGTATTGATGAGAGCAAACATGAAATTAAGAAATTGTACACACAGAAAGAGCTGGAGTGAAGGTGGGTTGCAAAGCAGCATGCAGAGGCAGCAGAAACTGTAGGTGGGCTAAATAGCATGTTCTATTTTGGCAAGGATGCTCAAGCAGCCAGTGAGATCAGCAGACATACAGGGATATCACAGTGAGCTTGACTGAAATATGCTGTATTAAGAAACACCCACCTTTGTGCAAAATGAATCATTTAATAAAGTTACTTATCCTTTGTTTGTATGTGTGTTGAATGTATTTAGTCATTAAATAAACTGAGTTATATGTGAAAATTTGTATCACCATGCCAAACTGTCGCCATCCATCAATCCATCCATCCATTCATGTTCTCCCTTCGGCTTACCTCATTCAGGGTAATGGTGGAGCTGGCGCCTATCACAACTATCACAGGGCGAGAGGCATCATGCACCCTGGATTGGTCACCAGTCTGTCGCACGGCGAGCTGTCATTGTGACATCCTCATTTTACATGCTACCACAATTTGCTTTTACATAATCTTATTTTTCATCAACCACTGATGTGCATTAGGTTTTTGCCTCTGAGGGCCCTTTTGTTGTTGTTTTGGGGGGGTTTTTCTCCATAATGAAGCAGGTGTCTAATGGGTAGATGTTATTCATGCACTGATTATGAAAAATACAAGTGCCAGATACCTGTGCTTCCAATTATCAAGCTAATTGGTGTGCAGCCAGAATTGTCACTGTTATCTGATGAATTGCTTTTAGGCGGGCTAAAAGCTGGTTTTAAACAGAAAAGGTCGTCCAGCTCATACTGATGGTTTGGAGAAACATGTATTTATTTTTGTAATCTATCTCTGGATTATCATCTACTCTGCTTATATCATTACATGTTAAAAGATGGTATTATATCTTTTGTAGCATATTGAATATGATATTTTTACTAAATGTGACTTAAACTATTAACTGTATGGTTGCTGATAAGTTCTTCTGATGTCACACTGTCATTTAGCATTTTAATTTGTAGTTTTTAGAATATATATATATTAGAATATATATTTAGATTTATGCTAGATTTAAGTAGTTTAAGCATATGTGAGCAAATACTTTGGCTTGCTAAAGTTAAAAGGAAGTTATTGTGGGTTTCTCAACTTTCACAGTTAAGAAAATAAATAAAGTATATAGCTCTAATGCATCTGCATTTTTAAAAAAGTCTTTAGCCGACTAAAACGTTGAAGCTATCACAGTCTTCTTTTGCACCTTATTACAAATCTTCTCTCTTTTGTTCTCTTGTAGGTTCCATCTGAGTAGGAGGTGGCGACAAAAGACCAAATGCCATGGATGCATTCAATTTCACATATTGGAATGCCTCTGAAGGCAATGACACAGAAGTTGTGGAAGAGAGTGAAAGCGCCTACAAGACTGTGGAGGTGGTGTTCATCGTGTTGGTGGCTGGTTCCCTCAGTTTGGTTACAGTTATTGGAAATATCCTAGTCATGCTTTCCATCAAAGTTAATAGGAACTTGCAAACTGTCAACAACTACTTTTTATTCAGCCTTGCATGTGCTGATCTAATTATTGGACTGTGCTCAATGAACTTGTACACGGTCTACATAGTGATTGGCTACTGGCCCCTGGGGCCAGTGGTGTGCGACTTGTGGTTAGCATTGGACTATGTTGTCAGCAATGCATCTGTCATGAATCTTCTCATTATAAGCTTTGATAGATACTTTTGTGTCACCAAGCCCCTCACCTACCCTGTCAAAAGGACCACCAAAATGGCAGGAATGATGATTGCAGCAGCCTGGGTCCTGTCTTTCATCCTCTGGGCGCCTGCTATTCTCTTCTGGCAGTTCATTGTTGGTGGGCGGACTGTGCCTGAGAAGGAGTGCTATATCCAGTTCTTTTCCAATGCTGCCGTTACTTTTGGCACAGCGATTGCTGCCTTTTACCTACCTGTCATCATCATGATTCAGCTATACTGGCAGATCTCCAGAGCAAGCAAGAGCCGCGTGAAGAAGGATAACAGGAAGCCATCAGGAGTAAATCCAGAATCCCTCTCACCGGGCCAGAGGAGAAACAACACTCCAAAATCTAACAACAACAATGTACCAGGGGAAGATGCGGGGCATTCGCAGAGCCAGAATGCTGCTGATGGGGCAAACCAGCATGATGGAAAACTTCAAAATGGCAAAGGACCTTCCTCGACCAATGCTGAGGGAGAAACTGAAGGTGATGATGTGGCAAGGGAAAATTGTACTCCTGGAGAGGAGAAGGAAAGCTCCAATGACTCAACATCTGGCAGTGTGGTTGCTTCCAATCAGAAAGATGAGGAACCAGCACCATCCACAGCCAACTCCAGTCTTGAGACAAGCCAGCCACTCACACGTCAGCGAGCCAAGGCAGGGGGCTCCAAGCTGACATGCATTAAGATCAAGACTAAATCACCCAAAGGGGACTGCTACACGCCATCTAATGCCACTGTTGAGATTGTCCCAACCTCAGAGCGGCAGAACCACGTGGCTCGGAAGATTGTGAAGATGACTAAGCAACCTCCAAACAAGAAGAAGAAAGCAGCGCCATCACGGGAGAAAAAAGTTACCCGCACCATAATGGCCATCCTGGTAGCTTTTGTTGCCACCTGGACTCCTTATAATGTGATGGTGCTTATTAACACCTTTTGCTCTAGTTGTATCCCCAACACAGTGTGGACTATTGGTTACTGGCTATGCTATATCAACAGTACCATTAATCCGGCCTGCTACGCCCTGTGCAATGTCACATTTAAAAAGACATTCAAACATCTTCTTCTCTGCCAATATAAGAATATTAGGTCAGCCAGATAAATACGTGCCACTTGAGAGGAACCACTAATAAATGAGCTCTGTGTCTATGAGTGTGAATGTGTGTGTCATCCATGAATACATGAGTGTGTCTGTGAAAGAGGTTTGTAAGCATCATAAAGACTGCAAGAGTACATTTTGAAATCATTTACCATCATTTGGTCATTCGTTCTTCAAATTCTCTCAGTAACCGGTTGTAGCACTTTACACAAATTCAGCTGAAGTCAGTTGCATTGAGATATGTCTTGCAGAAACAGTGTAGATAGGAAAGATAGTGGGGTGAACAAAAAAGGTTATTGAGAGGGTTACTTGTATGCTCAAAAAGAAAAGAAGGGCATGTAAAGCAGGGAAAAGGGAGTGACACAGCTGATTTAAAAAAAATTAATAAAGATAAAGAGCAGAGGAAGATCTGTGCTGTAAGAAAACACAAGAAAAATTCAAAATGGGAAAATAGGGCTGACTGAATTTACAAACCTCAGAAGTTTGAAGTTCAGTAAAGATACCTGTAGATACCTGTACATATCACTGTGTAATTATGTGTGTGAGCGCACAAGTAGGTGTGTGCTGGCTCTGCATTTGTGTGCACGCTTGTGGCCCTCTGCCTGCCTTCTTCCTGTGATCACCACCATGGTACTTCCAATCAGCAACATGTAGAATAAATTTGGATTGATTTGTGCAGATTGCCTCTGAAATGGTCACATTAGGACTTAAAGCTTTGCCATCTAACAGTGAGTTACCATTAATACATAATATATTTTTTTAAATGTTAAAGTTGCACTTGGCAAGTTTGCACACTGGCAGGGACAGATCCTAACCAGAAATAATGTTGAGCTTAAAAGGCTGGTTTAGCAAACAAACAAAAAAAAAGAGAGAAAGAAATTGGATGCAATTTGTCTGTTAAAACAAAGGGCATTTAAAAGCCACTCAAAGAGCTGATGATGATTGAAAATACTTAATTTGAGCCAGTCAGATTATTCTGCTAATTGAGGATGGATCCCCACCGAGGATGTAAATATGCTCATTCACTTCAGTGATGGATGGGAAGACTCTTATCACTCATGTTGGTTGATATGAAACTGGGACCAGGAGACAGTTGCTGTAGCTTAGTGTAGCATAAATAATGGAAACAAGGGGGAAATGACTGATTAATATGCTCTATGTCATTTGTTTAACCTGCACAATTTTTTTTTAACTCAAACTGCAATAGTGATTGGGCAACAATCTCAGAGTGGAGTGCTTGCTTCTCCACATCGAAAGAAGTCGCTTGAGTTTGTCTGGGCATCTGACTAAGATGATTCATGGATGCATAAGATTTTTTGAGCGTGTCCAGCCATGGGAAAAAAAAAATTGGGGCAGACCTAGAACATACTGGCTGGCTTGGGAATGCCCTGCAGTCCCCTCAGAAAAGTTTGAGGTGATGACGAAGGCGAGGAAGGTCTGGGCACTTTTGCTTTGACTGTTTCTTGGACCTGGACTCAGACAAGCAATAGAAAATGGCATATTTGATTTAAAAAAAAAAACAAAAAAACAGCCTGATGTTTTCCGAGAATTTTTGAATGGCACTACCTTTCTTTCTTTGTCTCGAAGCAGGGATTTCTGTCTTGCTGTCAGTGTGAGGAAGTCGCTGCTCCCAGCCAAAGAGTAGTCTGTCATATACCATTATAAGGAATAACAAAATGGCTGCAGCTGAGAGGCATACAAACAGACCAAACAGCAATAGCTATAAATAGCTTTTTAAAAAAAAAGAGAGAAAAAATGTGGCATAGCTTGTTCAGTCACTCTTTTTGATTTCATCTCATTACAGCTATGAAGAAATTTGTTTTTGTTGTCAAGATATTCACCACTGAAAGGAAACTTCCTTCTCAGTGAGTGAAACAGGTGGTTGGAGCTCAGAGCTGTTCTTTATTACTGTCTGTGGGAAGGCTCTTTGTGCTGTTTGCTTGTGTGTGCAGATGAGTGGGAGATGTCATTTGATCATGCTGATTAGTGGATTGATGTCGCAGCGTGTTCTGTACTGTACTGATGATGATGATTGTGAAGACCTGGGTGTGTGTGGGTACGCTTGTGTGTGGGTGTGTACATGCTGAGTTTGTTTGTGTGCTCCACGAGTGGAGTTTACTTCTGATCACAGGTCACAGCCTCGTGATTTTTTATTTTTTTAAAAAAGGGCTATTTATGTGTCTTGGATGTTTTGCGACCTTTTTGTTTTACTGCTATTTAATTATTAATTCTATAAACAGATAATTCTATAAACACACACAATATATATAATATATATATATATATATATATATATATATATATATATATATATATATATATATATATATATATATATATACACACTTGTGTTTATTTTAATTAAATGAAAAATGGGAAAATATATGTTTTTACAGTACAACGTGTTCTTTGCGCTCATGCATGTCATCCATCATTTAAGCCTAGACGTTCTCATTTATAGTAGTGTGTGCTCACCAGTTGATGTGATTAATATGCAGGAGAAATTACCATAAGGAGGTTGCCACATTGGCTGGTAGGGGGGCTTTTTGTAAAGAATTACGCCTGCACCGAATAGCTACTCAAGGCTGTCTCCTTAAAGAGAAATCTGGGACAGATCCTATAATGAAAACTCACCATGAGGCTGATCAGATTATGGGACGATGTGGAACACCTACATTCGAGATTAAAGATTGCCCATTATACGCTCAGCTTGCTACAAGCCCATGCCCCACTTAGTGCTCCACTCAGCCCTGATCCTGTTATAGTCTCTTACTCTTTTAAGGCCATGAATGTAAAGTTCATACCAATATATATTGGTATATTCACCATCATACTTTTTGTATTTTTTTTTCTTTTTTCCTGCTCAATGTATCATCTTACTTCCAGCTACTATATCGCTGATATATGCACTATTCATTTTAAATCAGTGCATTTCTATTGTGCTAAGTCACAATATCTCGAGGTGCTTTATATTGTAAGATAAAAATTCAGCAATCCTCCATGACCATGCACTTGCTGGGGAAGAAGAACTCCATTTCAATAGGAAGAGACCTCCAGCAGAACTAGGCTCAGGGAGGGTGGCATTCTGCCGTGACCAGTTGGGGTAAGGGGGAAGAGATTAAATAAATGGGACAAAGCATAAAAGTACAGTACAGGGGAGCGAGTAGACAATGTTTGGGGTTACTCTGTCTTTTAAGAATAATTGTAATCAAATGACCTTCAAAGACATGGAAGGTTAGAAATAATGATATTTAGTTCAAATTATAATTTGTTTTCATCAAAGAATCATTAGTTTCCAGCTATCACATCCTTGCAGGCATTTGGCATTCTAGAGGCCAATTTTTTGCAGTAATCCAGAAGAAATTCTTCCCCTTCCCCTAAGCCTAACCCTTCCCACAAGTTAGAGTGGCACTGTTAAGGTACCATACATTCAAAGTGTTCCCACAACAGCTCAGCAGACCTGTGATCCAGTGATTTGCTGGCCTCTCCATCATAGGCAGAAAACCTGCTGACTGCCTGTATTCTCATTGAAGTGATTGCCTGCCTTGCCCACCAAGCATCCATGAAAGGCAGCATCAAGGGCTCCCACAGCATCTTTCCATTGCTTCTGCATCTCCTAAATGTCCTTTTTCACCAAGACACCTGAACCACTGATTTACACCGCACTTTTCTCCAGTGTTGTGTTTTCTTTTCCTTTTACTCTCAGTCTCAGATGTGCATTTTTCTTTGCAATCTGAGAAAGACCCCTCCCAGTTTTCACTCGAAATGTTGAGACCAGTGTTTTTCCATTCTTTCCATTTTTGTTTTTCAATTTTTCCACTAGAGACTGATGCATTTGCCCTCTCATTCAGTTGAGTATCAGTGCACATTAACCTTCTTACTTATTAAAATTTAAACAGTATATTAACTCCCCCATTAGTGCATTCATGTATACTCAGCATTCAGTATTGGGTAGATTCCAACCAAACTGCAACTGACCTCTCTGAAACACCACTCAGTGAGTCAAGATAAAACATATTGTTATCTCTTCTTAAAGGTCTCAGCAGAAATACAAAGTAGAATAAAACAGAAAAAAAAAATAAAGCACTTCAAAATTTTACTCAAGTATTTGTATTTTTGTGGTTTGAGCAACAGAAATGAAAAGAACAGACTTATTACTGGTCCATATTTATCTGAACACTTCCAGTAGGAACTCAGGCGCCCATCACAGCAACCTTCCTTTTCGATCATGAGTGGAGCCATGTCTGTCACACATCTTAGAAGTGAGTAAAGAACCTTCCAGAATAACTGATTAATCTTTGCTAAGCTGTCATTTGAGTGATACCAGCAGGAGACTAAGTGGCTCACAGCTCAAGCGGTGATCTAGGGGTCTCAGCTTGAGCAGCTGCATGGGTGTTTGATGGAAGGTAATGGCAGTTTATCACCTCCTGGAGCGGGAAAAGGGCGAGATGCATCCAAAAAATAAACGTGCTTACAGGAGTTGTCGCCATCCCTTGCACTTTGAGCATTAGAGGCCATTAAGCCATTTCACTCATCCCGATCTTGTCGCCAAGTTGTCAAACACTTGAGAACAAAAAGGCGTTCTTGTATTAGGGCTTGACTGGAAATGGAGGAAGTGGGTGGAGGGTAGGTGAGGAATGTACCCTAATGACAGAATGAAAGAGCATCATGTAGTGACAGTGAAAGAGTACAGCTCTCATCCATATAACAGAGAAAGCAACCTGATGACTCCAAGGTGTTCTTTGTACATGTGAAACAGATAATCATGGTTACGAGAGGAGCTGAGAGAGACGAGGTGGGGGGGTGGGACGTGGGGTCTGTCAGTGACAAAATCCAAAGCTAGAGGATCACACTACAAGTGGACCATGTTTGGAGAAGTCACAGCCATTCAGGGTAGGTCAGCCAAAGGTTTTGCTGCAGGAATTTTAGTGTCCCAGATGAAACCTGTTGGATCGTGTAAACAGAGTGTGATACGGCACTGTTTACTGCCGCTCCTGCACTTTTATTGCATCTCATTCTCATGATGTGCATGCACAATCCATTGTTCCTGAAAATAAGGAAATATGTTCAGAATCCTAACCTTTTATGAGTGATTTCAAATGCATATATACTCACACACATGTGCCGTCCATGCTCGAAATAAACATAAATCATCAACATATCATGTTGTGCCGTCAGAGCTATCTGGGCTCCTGTGCATACGGCTTATGTCAAAGGGCTACATTCCTTTTTAAAGGAGTACTTGTGACATGTAACGTTTATCAGAGAAGACTTCAAATTTGAGGTTTCTCTGGTTTCACTCTTGGGGCCGTTGCTGAGAATAATCTCAACAATCTTGTGCAGCCAAGCAGATATGAAGATGCAGCAGCAGCTTGTGCATGCTGTGAGATTTGATTCAGAGACCGAAAGTTTATATCGCCGGATTGTACAGAGCAATTTGAAGTGCCTTATCCAGAATGACATAAACAAATTGCTCTTTTATCCTGAAATCCCTGTTGCTTCTTTAGAGTGTCTGGGCTGTAAGTTGTAGATCGTGCTGCTGTGTGATGCACATTAAAGAGTGTGTTTTACAGCCTTCCTGATTTTATTTTCATTTTATTTTATTATTTTACCAGCTCTGGGCTACCGTCACTATGATGTTTATGGTAATAAAAATCACCTGTTTTGACTGAACAAGCTAAAGAAATCGTGCCATTTCAATGTCACTGAAATAATGTATCAGAAATAACCACAGGTAAATGGGTTTGCAGGCACAGTGGGCTGTTTTGGTTGACTGCCTGTCTATGTTCTTAGCTGTCTTCAGAAACATTGTAGTTTCATATGCAAACCCTGTGTGTGTGTGTGTGTGTGTGTGTGTGTGTCATTATGTTAAGATCAGGGGCCATCGTTAATTCGTGTGTGTGCACGTGTGCGTTTGCATCTAGCTGTGTGGTGGTTTATTTTTTTCTAAATGGCATCCTCAGCATGAACACATCAGATTGGACAAAATATCACGGCACACATCAGGGCAGATTCACGCAGAGTGATTATCTATTTCTCTGTCATCACTTCTTTCATCTTTCAATAGTAAAAAGCTTCCAAAGACTCACTGAGACACAGCTTTCCATGCTAATGGAATATAGGAAGAGACATGATATACATTTTCTATCACATTTTGTAAATCTGCTTCTTTTATCATTGTACAAAGTACAAATGTAGTATTACAAATTAGAATATGACCAGTGTACAGCCAGAGTTTCTGTTTTTGTTTAAAAATGTTAAATAAAAATCTATAAAGATGTGAATATTATAAATTGTGTTGCCAAGATTATATGATTGCAAATGTAGAAAGTATAAATATGTGCATTTCTGGAGCGTGTGATTTGAAGAAATGGATTCTTACCTTGGAAACTGAGTGATGGAATCCAAACTTTTACACACTGGAAAAGCCTTCTGGGGATTTGAAGAGTGACTTATGCAGCCATAAAGAGGAAAAAGGAAAAAAAAAAAAAAGAGCAATCCCAAGGAGGGAAACCGAGGAGGGGGACAAAAGCTAAAACTAGTTTGAGTGTGGCCGAAAGCCCAGAGCCAAGAGTTTCATTTTGATTTCACCTGTAAATTTATAAGGCTTCACACTTACCTTGAGAAGAAGCTGGTTCACCTGCTCTCTTACTGGACACACTTTACAACTTTTGCAATTTTAATATCATGGGAAGAGTGTGTTTTGTGGGGGGAAAAAAAAAAAAAACTAATATGCTGAGGGTTTGAGTTCTGTGACCTGATCTGGTCTGGTCTGAACTTCAAGGGTCAGAAACCACATGTATTTAAAATGAAAAATCAACTTAAAAAAAAAAAAAGCAATCAGTAGCCTGCTGCAAGTGTTAAATGTACATCCAGGTGTTAATTTTTCATTTGCTTAGGTATGTAGGTGCTCATTGTGTACTCACTCGCCGTGGCTTGTGGCTTCTCTTGTAATTGCAAAAAGAAATTTATTGTTTGCATTGTATATATCTATATGATATTACATTATATGTAATTCAGATGCAGTATATTTGAAATGTAAATACACAATTAATAGCTACTCTCTGAATGTTCCCCCTCAACAGTCCCTCATTTATTCTCCTTCCCCAACTATGAAACTCCCTGTACAGTAACAATGATATGATTTTTTGCTTTGATGCATTCTTGATTGATTATCTGTTCTGGACAATGAATCTGAGTGTTCTTATCACTGGCTACCTATGACACTGTAAGATGAACTGCATTAAGTGGTTACATTGTGCCATATCCTCACAGAATGAAATTCGAATAAAAATATATGAAATGTGTTTGAAATTTGGAGGTTTTTGATTGACAGGGAAGCACAGGATAAACCACAAACACGTTTTGTGTGTTTTCTAACTTTGATTTTTATTTTATGCATTTTTAACTTTTGGAAATGTACCAGGAAGCAAAGGGGATGTTAACTTGAAGGACTACCACAGTGAGGACTTTTTTCTTTTCTTTTTTTTTTTTTACAACAAAGAGATGGAGAGTAAAAATCAGTGGGGTATAAATTGAGGTACAACAGAGCAGCAGGAGAAAAAAAAAAAAAAAGAACTAGCTTATGTTTATTCAACACTATTTGACAGAAAGAATAAGAAATTCTAATTAAATTGAGCCACAAATTGCAAATTCATGACTTTTTTTTTTTTTTTTTGGTCAAATTAATTGAGTAAACATGTTCATAACTTCAGTTTTAGCAAACTGACTTATTAAGTCTGGGCATGGATCAAAGAGTTTTCCAAATTAGGGTTATGCTATGTGCAACTGTAAGACAAATCCTAAGCAATTTGTCCTTAAAAAAATAATCCTAAACATAACATCATTAGGCGGGAACACGACTAATTAAATCTTCTCATTATTTATCTCTATTGTATTATATCCTCTATTGCAACATACAGGTTTTTCTTCTGAGGTGCTAGAAAGAAGAAAAAGGTAAAAAGTGGTCACTAAGAGTCACATTTCCACTGATTTTATTTTTTTGTCAAAGCTATATAGGCTCCTACAGTCAACCTACAGGACATGTAAAGAGGAACCATGTTGAAACAGGGCAGTGGAATCATCCCCACTGTCTTCTTCCTCCCTCCCTGGTTCAAACAAGCTCGTCGGCCATTTGGGTGCGTTCTCGCTTCTTGCCTTCCTTCTTTTGCTTCTTTGCATCTGCAAGGATAGACAAAGTTAAAACAAACACTCTGACAATTTCTCTACCAGAATGGTGTCTTTGAAAAGAAAAAAAAAAACTCAGTGTCTCCATTAAGAGAACCTGTGCTCTGCATCTCTATGTATGTAATGTAATTTTATGAGTTTGAAGCTTTTATTTATTTATTTTTGCCAGAGTGCGCATTTATTCTGGTGATGATTGTGGTTCCTCCTGCTCTCTTGGGGATTGATTTGGCGGCCTGGTGAATACCCCATTAAAAAAACCCACCTTATCAACTTCCCGCAACAGTGAATTGGTACCTGGCTGCCATGACAAGAGCCACAGTGCATGGCTCCCCTTTCTGCTTTATGGCCTCTCCACTCTGGTGAGCAGAAAGAGAGCACAACCTCCAAGGGTCTGGACAGCTAGCTTCTGCCTAGCTGTTTATTGCTCATTTTGCCGTGCTTTTTGTTTGTGTTTGTATCTGCTTGGCTGCACATATGTCTCTTAGCCAAATTGTGTGCGTCTAATCGTTTTAAAACTTTGATGGTTCACATTTTAGTGTGCAGATGTTACATGTATAAAAGTACCACATCTAACATCTGCAGAAATGGCTGTTTGGCAGAGAAATATCTCATTTCATTAGAAAATATTTTTGCCAAGTCATAATGGGAACAGGACAGGAGAAAATAAAAAATCATGACTGAAATTTACAGAATTGCTATTACAGCCGTACAACCATTTATTTTCTCCTTTCTTTTTTTCTTTCTTTTTTTAAGCATATGCATAAAGATTTCTACCAGCACTGGAGGGGAGAACAATTCATGACTCTAGACTGACTTACTATATGAGGACTGCTGTTGCAAAAAAAAAAAAAAAAAAAAAAGAAAAAAAAGAGAAATGCCTAAAAGCTGCAGTGTGGTGTGATGCACTACCAGAAGGGTAAAGAACCCAGAACTAAGTTTTGTAAGCTGCTGAACCGAAAAACTGAGCCTTAAGGAGACGAAGTGGATACAGGCAATAAAACAAGAGACCTCAGAAGGATGAGTGGCAAAACTGTGGAATCCCAATGCTCACTCAGGACTATTTTGCAGCAAGCATTTTGTCAGTGATAAGTTAAATATGCAAATGTCAAATTAGGACTACTCTATTTCTTCAGGTTAAGCCAAAGCATTTGAAAGTGTGCAACAGTACCGGGATGCTCAAAACAGGCCTTTGGGTGGTGACTATGTATGTTAGCAAAACTGGCCAGAATATATTAATCTATTTTCTTAACCACTTAATCCAATCCAAGGTCATGGGAGAGCTGGAGCCAATCCCAACTATCATAGGGCAAGTAGTCTGTATACAGTTAAGGAAAAAAATCTGTGTTGGCTTATTTAAACAAAATGTAATTTTTTTATATGTTGTGAATATGCTCTGATTATGTTTTATTATGCAAATGCCCTATCAAACTGCAGCTTTTCAACAGCCCCATATGTGTAGTATTTAGAAGCTAATGTAAGCTATGTGTGTAATTCAGAATGCTCTGAGTAATTTTTTCAGCCTTTCCTGGAGCTTCATATTTAGCACACAGACAGTGCAGTAGCATCCTTCTTTACACCTAAATCTCAGCAAGAAAGTTATTTTTGAAAATGCTAAAATGTGTCAAGGTAGCCACACTGGACACTTCAAAAGAACAAAGCCATGCTTAATGTGGTTAGTACCACCCGTGCTTTCCCCACAATGACAATTTAAAATGGCCGGTGTGAAAAATGCATAGGGGCTGATGCTGAATAAAAGTAGTTTACTCCCTCACCACTCCTGCCCTTTTCATCATCCGCTTCAAAACTACACGTTTGCATTTGTTAGATGTTTTGCATGTCTAAATTCTAACTGTAAATCACATTTTAAAGCAAGCTTACCCAGGTTAAACACAGCAATGTCAACCATGTGCATCCAAAGCACATGGTCTAAGCAAAAGACATCATAAGTGATGGTATGTGATAAAAAAACAAACAAAAAAAAAATGACCAGATATTTAGCATCTCTGAAAATCCAGACAGTGACATACAGAAAAGTTATGTTGTGATTATATATGAATTCTGCATTTGTTTTGTGCACTTTGTGTGGATAGATTAACTTAAAAAGATTATCTTACTCTAATAATGTGCTGGCAAGCAGTTCTGAACCGTAACAAGGAATACTTAACCAATGAGATTTGAGCTGCCTTTCAGCCTTTTAACATTCTCGGTGTGCACTATTAGGAAAAATGTGAAAATCTCCTCTTGTCATCTCAGTTGCAAACTTCCGCTGGCATAAGAATTTTGACGTGCGAAGCACTCTCGCCCCTGCAAATACAGAAATTACTCTTCCATCACATTTGTTTACTTGTTTATTATTTGTTTCAGTGTTTCCTCTCTCTTCATCTCCCTGCTGCTCTGTGTCAGCATATTCTGCTCCCTGGAGAGAGAGATAGAGGAAAAGGATTTATTCTCATGCTGTTCTTGCTCCTCCATATATGAGATGTGGACTCTCATGCCAGGTTGGAGTACTTTCTGCTGTATTTGCACATTCCATGGCTCCTTTTTGACTCTGACACAGACTTCTAAGCAGACCCTTGCTCCCTTCTCCTGCTGTAATCTGCCCTGAGCCAAAACACAGTGGCTACTTATTTGCTCAAATTTCTGACATTCAGTTAATGAAAATACCTTATACTTCTACTTCAATGAAGAAAATAAAACTATGCTGTAATATTGAATTACAAAGTAACCAACTTAAAGTTAGCTCCACCTCATGGTACTGCAACATTACTGTTTGACATCTACCTGAAGTGTTTTTAACCTCATTTCCTCCAACTGTCTTTGCTGTTTTCTAATTAAGACATTATTCCCCAAAAATATATAAAATTTAAAAAACAGCTTTGGCTTTCCATTATCAAGTTAATTTTTATAGCCTAAAGTCACACATTTGTTTCCCAAAGCTTTACAGTATAAACCCTCCATTCTTAAACCCTTAATTTAGAATATTTTTTTGCTCTTGCTGCAGTTTTTTTTCCTTCTCACGCTTCTTTGGGCTGGTGCAGGGAGACAGCTGCTTAGACAGCTAAAGCAAGAGAACTGTGTCATTTGTAATTATAGATTCATTTCTGCTTGTGGTGCACGTGGTATCAGTGTTTCTCAAGAAGGTCATATTGTGACTGGTTTTTCAGTTATGTTTTAGGGGGGAAAAAAAAGACTAAAAAGGCATGGAATTAATTATTACAAGTTTATCCAGCAAAACGTTTGGCCTGTCTCCACCTCAGTTTTTGCAGCTATGCCTCGTTGCCTTTGGGAGGCAGGAATCCTGAGTGCACCATATGTGGCTGTGAATGCATGTCTTTGATTTAAAAATCAGGACACAGCCTGGCTGTCCAAGAAGAATGACAAAAACAAATTCACCCCAAGCAGATTCAGAGATGCCAGATTTCTCCTAACAAAGCCTTTTGTTTTACCTGAAATCAACTTTGGCATGCAAACACTCCCTCACCCACTACTCTCTCTGTTCTGCTGAAAGAGATGGTGGGGACCTTGAGATTTCTACAGGCATTCATAATGTTTCATTTCTGTCAGTCTTTGTTCGCTCTTTCGCTCCAGAGGGTCTGTGTTTCACCTGGACTAGACAGCAAAGACACACAACTCTGGATCTCAGATCACTCCCAAGGTGCGCCTTAGCATTGTCTCCTTCAAAATCTGCAAATGACAGATGCTACCGCCATAGTAGCAACCTGCTGCAGTCAGGGAAAACCTGACTGCATCTCCCGAATCCAAAGCGTCTGGTCAGAATTACATATTTGGCCGGGCAGATCTGTGCTCCCAGCTGGAGGTTAGATGCCCTCTTCTCTCCATCTCACTCAGTCTCTAAGGGAAAACGTTTCTCTCTCTCTCTCTGTGTGTGTGTGTTTTCATAAGCCCTCTGATCCTGCTGCTGTAGACTGTATCTCTGCCATCCCCCGACTCACAGAGAAAAGCATGCACAATTCCCCCTACCATGCAAACCTCATTGTGCACAGCAGTTACCCCCCCCTTTCTTTTTCCTGGTAACTCCCATGTTTCCGAATGCTTATCTTCCAACTGGCAGACACGGGATATCACACCTCGCAGAGATATCAGTTCTCTCTTCCCAACTGCCTCCCTTCATGTCTGCCCCTGTCATCCTTGCTCTGCATCTCTTTTGCCCTCAGCTCTCACACCTCTTAGGTTGTCACACCGCATCCATGCATCCGGCTTTAATTGATGTGCAGGTATGCAGTGCTGCACACATGGCTGCTAAACAAATAAGTTGCCTTCACACACATTTACTGACTATTTTTAAATCTATGCTGTACTTTTTTTACTTTTGACTTTTTTAAGGTTTATCTATGGACGGATGGACCTTTGAAATATAAATCCATATACATCTTATGTGTTTAAGCGGCATCCTGTATCACAGCATGAGAGATGGTAAGTACAGTACATCTCTTTAAGCTGTTCCTCCTGTCACAATGCATTAATGATGTGCTACTTTGTGAAATATTACACTGATCCCTCTTTGATAGTCAAACAGTTTGGCATAAAATCTTAAGACGAACAGTATTGCAGACAGATGTTTTACATTTCACAGCACTGCAGCGGCAGACGTGTTGTACTGAGAGGCTCTCTCAGAAGTGCTCACATTGTCTTATCTTTGTAGTTTGGGACTTTGCCAAACTGGTTGTTTGATGAAGCGATGGTAAGGTCAAGTAAACTCCATGTGCAAACTTCATGTGCACACATGGCATCTGGGAAGTGTGATAAGGTGACCGTTTATGGCCACTGGCAACATTTTGTACTCATTATAATCTTGTTTGGACAATGGGACATCCTTGTTTGCAAAACTGATAAAAAGCACTAACTCATTTGGAACAAATCAAGTGCTTCTCTTCAGCAGTTTAACCTCAATCTTTTCAAGCAGGCAGGGATATATTCTATATGCATGTGTTTGCTTCAGATTTTCTAATTACTTCAAATCTCACATCTACTCATATGTTCTATAAACTGATTATTTTCCACATTCTCTGTGAAATGGAGGCAAGAAGTATTCCTTTGTTTCGTGTCATATACACGACCAAAGAAAGCTAAAAGCTTGTAATTACAGCTGAATAGTGCGTTAACCTATTCACCCCTGCTTTAATACTGTCATTCACAGCCCCAACTTAGCACTTAAGTAGGAGGATTTCCATCATACTGATGGTGGATTGAATATAAATTTGAATCACAGCTGGCTTTGCCTCGATTAAATCATTTGCAAGGGTTTGCTGGATTTAGCAGCGATGCAATCAGTCTGAGATGTGCCGGAGACAAGATAAATATCTACTGAATTTACACAGTTATTATCACAAAGAGGATAGATTTAGTCCATTCTCTCAAATTCCTTGATACATACTTTGTATTACTCTGCTGCCAGTTTGTCCTAATTAAAATCAAGCTCAAGTTATTTTGCCTTTGATTTTGACCTGTGTTTTATGACAAACAAAAGAACCTCCAAAACAGCATAAAATATACAGACTTGTCAGGACACAGCTGCACACTTTAGCAGAAGAAGCAGTCACATCTGAGTGGTAAACATCCCTTCAGCTATAATTAATTAAACAAACTAAGACATCTGACATTGCCCGTAACTGTTTACAGTGATCTGACAGTGAAAGAAAGTCCTGGAATGATTCTTCTTGTAGCGCATCAGTTTGTTTCTGCATGAGTCTGGCTTTTGATCCAAACTAATATCATTTGAGTTCCCTGGAGAGTAAACCGCTTTCAAGCCAGTCCAAAAAAGGTCAGTGTTGCATCTAGGGTGTGCTTCAACAGATCTGTCTTTCATTACAAATATTGAAGGAAGTTTATGAACACGGCTTGTTTAAAAAAAAATAAAGTAAAAAAATAAAAAGGCTTACTTGCTTGAATTTCACCCCAGATTTTTATTTTAGAACAGTATTTTGATTCCTTCATTAACTCTTTTGTGAAAAAGCAGGATTTTCTTTAAGGTACGCAGCTCAGTCGCACTAAATGCTATTGAATGAACCAATAAGCTGTTCACCTTTCTGTACACCCTCAGTTCTTACACCAAGCTTACACATACTGAATGAAACTAAAATCAACCCTCCATTAAACTCACACTAAGACAGCCAAACAGTAGACCTCATAATAGCAAGAGTAATCGAGCATCACTGGAATTTGTTTGCCTGATGTACTTCATACTTGACAAATGTATAGCTGCTGACTGAAGTAAGCGCACAGTCTAGTCTGAAGATGTTTAGAAGAGCAGTTGTGGAGGGGAAAAAAAAAGACACAAACACAGATTCCTTCATTTCTTAGTGAATTGTTCCACAGAGTGAGTAAATATTCACCGGCAGTGTTAGGTAGCAAGGGAGAAATGTGATTGCTTTGAGGAAAAGAGATTACAATTTGAAATTTCCACTAAGGTTCCATTACTCAGACTATTTTGGGATCTGCATGTCTTCTGTCTTACTGGGAATTTAATGGAGGGTTTACAATAGGCTAGTGTCTCTGCTTTCATTAGACAGTGATGTTAGGTGTTGGCTTGGAACTGGAGGTACTACAGACAGTGAAGGAATTTGATTTCCAGTTGCTCCATAGTTGCATTATAGGCAGTACAGCATGAGTCATCAGCAACTGGTAACCCTAAACTGATCTGTAACCTAGTTTTTTTTTTAAAAAAGATGCAAAAGAAAGGAAATACTTTAAATAACTAGTATTTCATTTTTTAATTAGCAATACACAAAATGTAGTAACACCCTCATTAGTGATGGGAAATTGATAGCTAATTAAACTTTAGGTATTGGTTAACATTATTAATTCTGTTTTGTTTTTTTTACATTAGGTTTTACATTGATCAATAATGAAACCTTTATTATAAAAGGTCTCTCTCTATATGATTAATAATATTATAATTTGTTTGAATTCACAAACCAGTGACACATGACAGTGTAATTAACTATCAAGTTAAGATTTATTAACAATGGTAATTGGAACCAAAAAGCCAACCTCTTTAAAATTCATCAGAGTTTTGATATTCCTTCTAAAGCTGAACAGCAACAGGATGCAGAGAATAACACATCACATTTGTAGACACGGTGATTCATCAAAAGAAATTTAGTGCATCTCACTTTTTGGCGACTGGCTCAACACGTCCTGCAAGAGTCGCATTTTATATAGCAATGTTTTATTTGTGTCAGCTTACCTTGCAGCTTGGTCTTAGGGATTTTCCCACAAGGCTTGGTGGCTGTGACAGTGGATGCGCAGGTTGCATCCATAAGCGCTCGCTTTAGCACTCCTGTTCTGTTCTTTTTGCCCGTTGCCAGATCACACTCCCCCCAAGCCTGGAAGTCATACTTGCATTCGCCTGTAGCATAAAACGATATCAGACTTTTAATAACGCGCTCTTGTTTAATGAGGTACCTCAGAGAAGGAAGTGATCAGAAAGAAAACCTGGTAAAGTTGCAAATTTGCAGATTGTATATTTGTTTCAAAAAGTACTTCACTGCAATCAGTGACTGTAACAAGCCTCTGAGCCTGGGGAGTGCTGAGTCACTTTGAATGGGTGTTTGATGAGCAGCTAGCTACCCCTTTCTATCAAGATAAACTGTCCAGCACTTACAAAGTGTCTTCATGAGGCCATTTTGTTAACAAATTAAAAGGTGGTTATGTTTTTCCTGCAGGAAAAAGTGATGCTTTATAGTTTGAGTCTTATATTCTCGATATGATGAAAGTTTCTAACAGATGAATGTAATCAAACAGAGCCTGGCTGTTGGATAGGTGTAATTTTAGAGCAGGACAATTTTGCATATTTGTGATGGGTTTTTGCTTTGTTTGTTTGTTTGTTTGTTTGTTTGTTTGTTTGTTTGTTTTTTGGGGGGGGTCTTTCATTTTATTGTACATGTTAAACAGCTTAAATTCAACCCAAAGGAGTGCAATATTGCTCTAGAGAATAACAGTTGCAAAGATATTGGTCTGAAGAGTATTTGAACAGGTATGTGCTTGTTTGTTTGTGTACTGTATGTCCATGTCTTTCTTATCTCCCTCCATTTAATTTTTTTTTTCCAGTCTAGCCAGGCTCCCTGTAGGATGTGACACTCATTCATCTGCCTCCTCTCTCATCAAAGCATCAGCACCCTTGTCACTGCTTCTGAGATCCCAAGGTGCTCATCAGAGGAGGGGAGAGGTGGGATAGGAGGCGAGGAAAAGAGAGGTGAAGAGCGAAGAGTGGGAGTGACAGGGCCATTGTTGCAAGAATCCTACAGGGACTTCCAGAGCAACCAACTTTAAAAAGTGTATGCCTCCATAACTGTAATTTGTCTTGGAGAGAGAGCTCCCTTGCTGGCTCCCAAGAATTTGTCAGGCACCTCATGTAATCTTTAAAGTGTAACATTTTAGTGTAGGCAAAAAATATGGTTGCAATAGTGTGAAACACCCACTCATCAATACTTCAATTCAAAGTCTCAAATGACTGAATATGATTTGTTAAGAACTGGGGAAAAAAAAAAAGATCTGTCATAATGTCTTTCTCCAATATTTAATAGACAATCCGAAGATGCAGAAGAAACTGGATTGCCATCGTGTAGAGACAGGATGTATGTGTGGGTGGATCATGTGGTAAAAAAAAATACCACATGAAAAATATAATATATATATATATATATATACATATATATATATATATATATATATACACATATATATATATATATATATATATACATATATATATATATATATATATATATATATATCTATATATATATATCTATCTCTCTATCTCTGTATCTCTCTCTTCTATCTCTCTCTGTGTCTCTCTCTCTCTATCTCTCTCTCTCGTCTCGTCTCTCTCTCTCTCTCTCTCTCTCTCTCTCTGTCTCTCTCTCTGTGTCTCTCTCTCTGTGTCTCTCTCTCTGTGTCTCTCTCTCTCTCTCTCTGTGTCTCTCTCTTGTGTCCTCTCTCTCTATCTCTGTCTCTCTCTATCTCTCTCTCGCTCCCCCTCCCCCCCCCATTTTTTTCTAACAGTTTAGATACACTTGTTTTCCAACTCTCAAAAAAATGTACCAATATCTTGCAATGTACAGTAGTGTAAAACATGTCATGATCCACCCTTCATTTCCTTATATTTTGCTTCCAAGGAGCCCTTGAGCAGTAGTTCTCCAGGCTTCCTGAACATCTTTCAAAGTTTTTCTTTGGATGTTGGCTGCTTTTTCACTCATTTTCCAAGTCCTTGTATGTGACCATTTTCAGAGGAATGTTTTTTGTTTGTTAAGCCACTTAACACCGACCTTTGAATAAAAAAAGTCAGGAAAAAACTATCTATAGCAGATGAACAGTATCTGAAAGTCATGTCCTTAAGAAATAGGAAAAAAATCCAGCAAAGACCTAACACAGCACATGAGAGATGCATCTGGCCCTTCAGTTGATCCATCTGCACATCAGAATTAGTCTCAGTGGAAGGGAGGTTGTCAGGAAGTCATTCTTAATGAAGGGAACGGGATATGCTAAATTACACAAGAACTGGGCTGACTGTGGCAACAGGTCTTATAGAATCCAAATTTGAAATTTTTTGTTCAAATCATCATCCATTTGTATGGAGGAGGCCGGGAGAGAGGTCCAACAGTGTGTCGACAGTCATATGTAAAACTGGAGGCTCTGTTATGGTTTCGGTGTACATTTCAGCCAGTGGTGTTGGATATCTTGCCAAAATTGATGGAATTATGAACATAGAAATGTACCCTCGTATTTTGATCCACCATCCAATAGCATCTGGAAAGCATCTGATTGGCAACAGCTTCATTTTTCAGTATGATGATGATCCCAAACACACTGCCAGTGTAGTAAAAGCATACCTGGATAGAGCAAACACAAAATGTAACAGTCATGGATTGCCCTCCCCAGAGCCTGGACCTCAGCATTATTGAAGCAGTGTGGAATCAACAGGGAACAGAAAAGGCAGCCAACATCCAAAGAAGAGCTTTGAATGTCCTTCAAGGATCCTGGAGAACTTTTCCTGAAGACTACTTAAAGAAATTACAAGAAAGCTGCCTCGGAGAGTTCAGGCTGTGTTGAAGAATGAAGGTGGTCACACCAAATATTCACTTCCAAGCTCAGTCTTCTCCTTTCAGTTCTCACATATTTGAATTTTTTTAAGCTTCAAGTGAATTCATAGTGTATCAGCCACTGTAGCACACCATATGAGCTGTCCCTTTTGGTTTATAATAGCTAATAATGAGGCCCATTAGCTGGTGTGTTTGTGACCTCGGTCACCAGTCCCATAGGTGCTCCTCTTTTTTGTGTCATGCTGCTAGAAACCCCAGCTCTACAATATCGTGTACACTTCCTGTATTAATATTTATTCTCCTTGCATCACTGTGTTATACTTTGGCAAGAGGCAAAGAACAGTTTGGTCTGTGTGCTGCAAACCTAAAAAAAAAAAACAAAGTTAACCTAGTTTTCAGTAGTTGGTTTTTAATGGTCTTTTGGGTCTTAGTATTCTAATTAGATCTAAGAGTTTTGTCACATGGGATGTCAAATCTTTCATGCTCAGGACTCTTAGAACTCAAAAAAAAATCTCAATTTTTCATGGTTCTTTTAAGACGGCATACCTAAAGGCACATAACGCTGTTCTTTATTACAGTATGCCACCTACTAGATTATAGCTCATGAGTCTACTAGCCAATAGTATATTAATTAATGATGCTGCTGACATTTTACTCAGCAGTACCATATCCAAATGCAGGCCTAGCAGCCAGAGTTGACTTGGAGGGTCTTTTCACACCTATTCTTACAGGTTCTGTGGGGCGCAGGCACCAAATGTTACAGTGTTTATTTAAAACATCCACACTTAAAAAGACACTGCTCTCATTTTGCGAGATCTGCAGCCAAGAGGGGCAAGTCACACTTTTTTTTTTTACATTTTTTCTTTTCTTGAGTTGCTTTCCACAGTTTAAAAGACAGAGGCGTGAAACCTATTGCTCCTCCCGCAAAACTTTTGTTGCTGTAATCTATGTAGCCAGTTAGCACCATTATTTCCTGCAGAGTGTTCATCATTTGTGACAGGCTCATTGCAGAGCAGCAGACTCCTGCCTGACAGGCCTTACTGTGGGAACAAATGTCCTCCAGGCTTGTCACTGCAAGACATTTCAGTTGTAAAAGCTGCACCGTCTCAAGCCCAAAAAAGAAAATGACAATGCTGGGCAATTATTCCTATGTTTTCGATGACAATATATAATGTTTTCACCAGACATTTTTGTTGTACCTCTAATTAGCTAGCTTAGTCATTCCTATTCTAAAAATGGGACCATTGTTTGTGTAAATGACGGGCCACAATAAATCACTGGAAGACATGGAGTGAGATGGATGGGATCCATGCATTTGTACAGAAAAAGGGGAGTCCTGGGTCTTTCAGTAAGCATAAATTATTTAAAAACTTTTTAAAAAGTAGGCATTCTAAATTCAGCTGGAAAAGTAGAACCTTCTTCTGCTACAGTACTTCAACAAAGCAGCATCTGAACATTTATCACCTCCAAACTTCTTTTTCCAGTTGCAGGGGATCTTGCAGCGCTGGGTCTTGATGGTCTGCTTGCAGTCAGTGCCGGTGCGTGTTCCCTCCCTGGTGCCAAGTCCACAGTCCCCTTCATTGGCTACGCACACACTCCACTGCCACTCCCCACAGTCTGATTTGCGCTCCTTCTTTCCTGTACAATCAACCCACACAACACATTAAGCTCCAATATTGTAACACACCAACAATGTCACAATAGATATAGGTGAGGGGAATGCCACCCATTTTCCACATGAAAGTGTGTTTACGTGTCTTGTTAAAAGTTGTTCGGGGGGGGAGAGGAACACATAATCTGACAAATGACAATAAATGTCACTTCAGGCATTGTTTGAGCCTGAAAACAACATATTTGGGGCTGGAATCAATTGTAGAGGCATGAATTTAGCGAGATGTGACCTAATCAGTTCTCTCTTGCCCATTTCTCATCTCTACTGAAGCTATTGGCTACAGGCCAATACCATTAGCGTAAAACACCTGAAACTCACTGAAGTGAGAGGGCCAGAGCTCCACTGAGGGTGATCTAAAACATAGACTAAAATGATGATAGTGCTAGTTCTATTGCATTGATTTTTTGTAGTCAAAAAAACAAGTTCAAAAACTACCTGGTGGAGAACTGTGTGATAGACCAAGGCGGTTTTTAAAATCTTTTAAGTTGAGTTTTCAGTGGCAAGTGAAAGTCCTTTAAATTGCCATTTAAATGACATAGCATTCCAAACACTGCTTGTTCGTCCCTCAAGTTGTATTTTAAAGGGCAAACAAGCTGTGTTAAAAGGGTTTGGGAACCTTTTCTGATCTCTATATTGGAATGTGGGTCTACTAAAAAGTTCACTGGAGAAATGTGTGTTGAATGGTGGGAGCAGGTTGTTCATATTCTTTTTGTACCAGTGATTTTCTTTTTGTTTGGCTTGTCATTGTTTAAAATAATTGAGTATATTCTCTAAAATAGGGTACTGGAGAGAAGAGTCCATCCATTAGTTAAACCTCAGATTCAGGAGGAACAATGCAGTTTTTGTCCTGGTCACGAACCACTCGACCAGCTCTTTATCCTCTCGAGGATATTCAAGTATGCGTGGGAGTTTGCCCAACCAGTCTACATGTTTTTTGTAGACTTGGAGAAGGCATTTGATCACGTCCCTCGGGATATCCTGTGCAGTGTGCTTCGAGAGTATGGGGTGTTTGGCCTGTTGTTATGAGTCATTCATTCCCTGCACAACCACAGTGAGAGCTTGGGCTCATTTTCGGTGGGTGTAGGACTCCACCAAGTGTAGCCAGGTGGTGGAGGGTCTCCATTTTGGTGGCCTTAGGATTTCATCTTTGATTTTTCTGGATGATGTGGTTCTGTTCACTTCATCAGTTGGTGACCTTTAGCTTGCACTGGAGTGGTTTGCGGCTGAGTGTGAAGCGGCAGGACTGAGAATCAGCACCTCCAAGACTCTCTCACCTCTCAGTCGGAAAAGGGTGGAGTGCCCATTCCGAGTTAGTTGCTGCTCTGAGTGGAGGAGTTTAAGTATCTAAAGATCTTGTTCATGACTGAGGAGAGAGTGGAGTGGGAGATTGACAGATTGTGAACACTGTACCAATCTGTTGTGGTGAAAAGAGAACTGAGCATAAAAGCAAAGCTGTCAATTTAAAAGTCATTCAACATCCTTACCCTCGCATGTGGCCTCAAGCTCTGGGTGGTGACAGAAAGAATGAGGCTGCAGATACAAGTGGTGGAAATGAGTTTCCCTTTAAAGGTGGCTGGGCTTTCCCTTAGAGATAGGGTGATGAGCTTGGTCATTAGAGAGAGACTTGGAGTAGACCTGCTGCTCCACCAAATTGAAAGGAGCCAGTTGAGGTGGTTTAGGTTAGGATGTTTTCTGGACACCTTCTAGGTGAGGTGTTGGATGGATGGATGGATGGATGGATGGATGGATGGATGGATGGATGGATAGATAGAACATGCATGATTTTATTAAAACAAATGTCTGTTGAAATACCCCCTCTAGGACTGTTTCACATTATTTCAAGGCAGCTGTAATGAGGTTAGGTGTTTGCACTAATTTCCAATGCAAATGAACTTATTCCCCTGAATTTAAATTAGGTTAAATGTGTTTTCTTTACCCAAGCAGGATTACTCAACTTTTTGTTTCCTTTTTTGCAAAATGTTGCTATTTGTTTCCAGTTAATTCTCAAAGGAGACCAATTACTTTATCCTCAATATTATTATTATTATTTTTAAATATACATGTATTTTTTGAAGAGTTCTGTAAAACTAAATTAGTTGTTCAGCAGGACAATGGAATGTGATAGCCCTGCATGCACTTTGCTTAATTTAAGGTTAACCAACAATTGCCCCTTTATCATTTGAGAAGTATGCTTAACAGTTTGCAAGACTCACCTTGTTTTTCTGCTTTTCCTCCTTCAGCTGCAATCACTGTAAGCACCAGGAGTGCCATTGCCAACCGTGTCCACTGCTTCTGTCCATTCATTCTGAAAATCAAAAAAAGACAACTGTTAAGAGAATCCTACTTCTTCAGTTTAGATGTTACTGGGCAACATCAAGCAGTTATTCTGCTTCCCTTAAATGCCTTTTCTATAAGCAAATACACTCAAATCAGTTCATTCTGGACACAAAACCCCAATCCCCACAGATAATCTGTTGTCACTGCCAGGTCACATCAGTTGATAGTTCACATATTATTTCATGCATGCTATAGGCAGTTGCTACACATCTGCAAGCCACTTTGCAACCACCATTGCCTAGGCTTCTCCTTTTCATGCTGTGTCTGACATCATCAGCATTATGGCTATTGTCAGTGATTTCTGCTCTGGTCTCTGCCATCTTGCCTGTGCTCTGAATAACCTTGGGTTTCCATGTACGCTCGTGGAAGGGCAGGTTTTAACATTTCAAAGCTCTCAGATTTGAAATTCCATAAAAATGCACCTGAACTTGACATATTAAGGGGGGGGGGGGGGGGGGGGGGGGGCAGCAGTCATCCAAAGTCACGCATGTCAACAAAATATCATATGAATTCTGTCTCTTCTGCTTGTGCTAGTTCCACTGTGCCCTACTCCAAAATCATCAGTCATTCCACTGAAAATCATTTGCTGTCAGTCTCAATGAAATTTTGTCGCTGTGCAGGTTTAATTGAAGTTGTCAAAACTCTCTCTTCCTACATCCAAAACAAGAATAATAAAAGCTACTGAGTTTCTCAATTATTCTGTTATTGGACTATTCAAATTAAGGTTATACTTTTGGTCAGTTTATTGATGGATACAAATATACTGCAAAAAAAATTAATTATATGATTTATAAAGTGTATATACTAACTGTACTAATTAACCATGTTAAACACCTAAAAAGTGTTGGGCTTTTTAAAGGATTCAAAATTGCAAACTTTTATTATACAGTATCTTTAGATCCCAGTGTGGAGTGAAATATTTCATGGTTATACTGTCTAATGACATGTAATAAGACACCCAAATTAGTCAACACTTGTATTTATCATTCAAGTTTAAACTGGGGGTTAGTTAGTAGTAGCAAGATGATATTTTTATTAATGATCACTATTAGCACTGTGGATGTAAACATACAAACACATGAACGTGTATATAAACAATTTGGGTATGAAGTCACCACAATATTTCTTTGACAAGTAATATTTTTTTTTTAGCCTTTATTTGACTGGGCAGTAGGGAGCAGACAAGAAAGTAAGGAAATAAGAAGAACGACATGCAACAAATGGTCCAGGGTGGAATCAAACCCAGGCACCTGTAGCCTTTCAGCGTCCTGCTCAACCAAGTGAGTTATAGCAGTGCCCAAGTTGAAGCACTTTGAGGTCCAGTTTTTATATCAGTGGTTTTGTTTTGTTTGGTTTTTGTGGCTTTTCATGAGGATGTTTCATATTCATATGAGGTAAGCTGTTAATTTGAAATAAAAATAAAGCTGGACCTGTTTTAAATTAGAACAAGGAATATAACTGTTTGAAGAAGGTTTATGTGGAGTACAACATTTTTGTTCTATAGATACAGTTAATGTAGAAATTGACAGCTATTCTTCTTTTTTTTTGCCATCATAAAGTGCAACATACCTCAGAGGCTTGAGAGTCTTGAGAGGCTTTGAGGCCAGGCTTACTGAAGTGCACAACATTTGGTCAAGAAAAGATTACACCTGCAGCTAGAAAAGAGCAAGAAAGCTGGAGTGGCCTGTATTATACAGCCACTGCACACCTATCTAAACTGTCAAGGAGAAATATAGTCATCTGCCTCATTTTTGTCCAGTGCAGCTGACATTAGAAATTCAAAATTTAGCCGATTTGTGGTTTCATAAATCAAACTAAAGACATCATGCATTAGATTTCCCTACCTTATTTGATCCTCCTGCTGGTTTTAGATTGGCAGAAAGCTGTTACTGTCACTACCACTAGCCTAATGCACTGAGATGAAATTGCTGCAAAAGCCTCACTCTTTTTTTGGCTCTGCTGCCCTCTCCTCTTTTTTTTTTTTTCTAAGTGAGATCCTCTAGCCGACAGCACTCTCTGAGAGGGAAACAGCATGAGACTGAAGCAATTACAAAGTGTCTGATGCCAGAAACACTCCTCTGGGCTCAAATTCTTGTAGAACAGTTCAGCCTGGCAGGGAAATAATATACATTTGTCATTTTTAATTAATCACGAGCTGGATCTGAGCCCTCCATCCCATTGTGCATTCTCAACTTTTCATTTCACTCACTTAAGATAAGTTGAGTCTATGACAGTGAAAGCCTCTGAAATGTAAAGGCATTCAAATGTTATATTTAATTATTTGATGCTATTGAAGTAAGTTTTATCCAGGAGCTAATGTATTCTGGTACTTCTCTGAAATTCATAATGAACCTTATGGCAATGCCTGTAGTTTGCCTACCAGATTGTTTTTATACTTTACTGACTGAGGCAGCTCACAGACAAACCCCGTTTTGATTAAATACTTCAGACTCCGTCTCCCAGTTTTTAAGAGATCCACAACTATTCATCTCCATAACCCAAAGAATAAAAGAAAAAAAAAAACCCTTGAATCCCAACTGTAAGAAGTACATACAATAAGTTCTGAGAGATTCGTAGAGAAAGCCCAATGAAAGCTCACTGATAAAGATCATTTTCCAAGAAAAAGGCATTGTGGCCTTTCAAAAGATAAGAGAGGCGTTCCTTGAGTTAGTCACACAAAGAATGATAGGCTTTTGGTGCAGTGCAAGCGTAATAATAGGGGACATGGCTGATGACTTTGAATGAGCACTACATACAGTAAGTTAAAGGAAAAGAAGTCCTGGAATTGAGCTGACTTAACCATTTCCTCTGTAAAAAGTAAATCCTGCGAGACAACAAGTTTCTTCTCCTCTAGAAGTCAATAATTTAAATGAAAGTCACCGTGTAGCTGTTTCCAGAGCATGACAGCACCTATACTGGATGGATGGGTCTGAGCATTTGACTATCCTTCAGCTTGTGTGCTGCCTGTGTTAGACTTTGATAAGAAGCCTTGACATGCGCATGTGCTTTCCATAAATGATTTCTCTCACTTTCTTTACGCTCAGAAACACCTACAGCTCTACACATTGTGATAGAAAGAAAAAGAGCTAAAAAAAAAGACAGGTTTTTTTTTTTTTCTTTTCTAGAAGTCTCAGCTCCTACTCAAATAACCAGAGCACGAATCAGCCTCTGGTCATGACTCACACCCCCATAATTTGGCTGAAGCAGCGGGGGTTTTGCATGAATACAATTCTCCAAGGTCCCTTGAGTCAGGTCTTCCCTACTTGTAGCTAACAGGAAGTTGGTGTGCGGCTTTGCTGAAGAGGTGTGTTTTGATGCAGTAAATACATACAAATTCAAAATAAAAGATGTATACAGCCACTGTGAAGTCAGTCCATTGGTTCATGAAGTTCAACTTTGAAAACTTGTCTTAAGTGTTTTGGCTATCGCCATCGTGGTTTTATGAAACTGGTAACATTAAAGGTAGATCTGACTAGAAAAGGAGGACATTGCACACTCAGTGTGGTTTATTAATGAACATAATGCTGTATCAAATAAGACATGAAATTTGCAATTCACTAGCCACTTTCTTAGGTACAGTACAACCCCTCATTAATGCAAATATCTAATCAGCCAATCACATGGAAGCAGCTCAGTGCATTTAGACATGACCAAGATGACCTGCTGAAGTTCAAACTAAGCCTCAGAATGAAGAAGAAAAGTGCTTTAAGTGACTTTGAACGTGACCTGTCTGTTGGTGCCAGACAGGCCAGTGTGAATATTTCAGAAACTGCTGATCTGCTGGGATTTTCCTGCAAAACTACCTCTGGGGTTTCACAATATGGACCAAAATCTTTTAGGAATGTTTCCAACACCTTGTTGAATCTATGCCATGAAGAACTGGTGCAGTTCTGAAGCCGTCCAACATGGTATTAGCAAGGCACACCTAATAAAGTGTCCAGTAAGTGTATAAGGCCAGGAGAAGTGAGTGTTTTCAGACCTCACACAGAGGGGGTTACTTTAGCTGGAACATCAGAAACATCCAGTGGGTGGTGTGGTTCATGAGCCACTGAGAATGAGTCCTATCAAACCCTACCATTTGCCCCATTGATCCAAACAAAGCTGTGAGTTTGCTGGTGAGAGTAAAGGAGGAGAAAAGACGGTACCGGGCACAAATCGATGGATCTTCAGTGACTCTTCACATGCTTCAGCAAATATGAACACGATGCTCCACCACTCTAGACTAACCCCGAATACAAAACACAACCCATCTCTTTCCCCTCTCTCGCAGACTGACGTAATCCCTGCTGAGAGCATAAAGGAGAATCTATTTATATGATCGGATCCTTTGCTTGAATTTGATATGAAGGCAGGAGGCAATGGAGTCAACAGTGAAGGAATAAAGGAGAGAGCAGTTTAATGAATCAATTATATGGCCCAAGAAAAGGGGAATTGCTCGGGTTATTAGCTATACCAGCTGAGCGAAAAAAGATTTCCACCATTACCCTTCTGTGAAGAATAGATTTTGGTTTCTTTAATTAAAGCTGTTAACCTCTCACAATCTAATTCTTAATCAGAGAACTTGTATAAATACATCTGGGGTGCACGCAATTAGGCAACAGCTCCTCTGTGGTGTGTTTATAATGAACACAAATATTACCATAAGACACATGTATGCATTTAATATCACTTAGCTGCATATGAATTACACATTTTTAAATAACTCCTTGCTCCCAGAGGAAGTAAATCAAAGGGTGCAGTTTCCAAAAGTGAACCTCTTTTAGCCATCCATCACAGAATATTTAGACTTGCTCCAGAAGAAATGATTTCTTGCTTGTGGTATGAGGATTTTAGGCCAAATGTGCAGCAATGGCAATTAATAAAATAGGTTGTTTGTTTTCATGAACATAAAGAGAATAATCGCCCAAATCTAAGGCTCCAATCAGCTTTAAAGGCAGTTTTCATTGTGCCATTGAGGCTGCAGCTTTAACACCTTTTAGCACCAACTTTTAACACCAAATGAAATCCATGCATAATAATTACACGTAGGCACACAACACATGAAAGCAAACAACAAGTTGTAATAAATAAACAACACCCTGCACATGTCCCAGTTAATCATCAAGCGACTGTTGACAGCACATAGTTACTGAGAAAGGCACTGACCAGAGCAGAACTGAGCACATACATTTAAACTCAGAAATGACAAGATATTGCATTTAAATCAGACTTCATACATTTCTTTTATCATTTATTGTAGCATTAGAAATGTGCTGAATACTTTTTGCCTCAACTGGCTCAAAGTATTGTCATTATCTTTTCAAAAAAGCATTTAAAAATACATTTTAGGTCAGAGACCCCAGGATACTTGGATACATTTAAGAGTATTCAAACTACAAAGAGGCCATAAAACCTTTAAAACTGCAGTAATTAATGGAATGATAGGAAAATCTATTTAATGCCCCCACATTCACCCAAGCTTACAATGTCTAAATTCTGTTCTACTTGATACAGATTGAAAGGATAGAGCAACAGGTGAGACAGGAGTGAGTCACAACTCTCCTATTTCATTTGCTGAGTAAGAAGAGGGATGACAGCCAAAAGTATTCCACATCATAAGGCTGACAGAACAACACTGATCAATAGATCAGTAGGAAAAAAAAAAAAAACTGTGTCCCCATGTGAAAAACTATGTATGCCGTGAAGGAAAAACATGGTGCTGTAAGCTTTTTGCTCCCTGAATTTCCTTCTAGCCTTTCTAGCTTCTCATAGTCATTTTCAGTTTTGGAGGCACGTTTCATGAACGCAGGACGGAAAAGGAAAACTTAAACCAGGATCCACAATTCTCTACCAAGTGATTTTAAAAATAAATAAATGGTTTTACAATTTGCAGAAAGGTCACTCAGGTCAGCTGTAGGTCTACAAAGATGGACGTGAAAAAGACAGAACAAACCATCCTGATCACCTTGCAGTTTGATAGGAATATAAATGAATCACTGATCCAGTAAGTGCAGCAACGCATATTTACCTGCACCTTTGCGTTTTACATGCATGCCAACACATGTGTGACCGTAACGTTTTCTCCTTTCTCTTTCAAATCTCTCTCTTTAGGCAGAACAAAGTTAAGGAAAGTGATATGAGTACTACATAACTAATATATTATTATATGAACAACATATATGACACGTGTAATGTGAAATCGATCACCTGCAGAGAATTTTCACCAAACTCTGTGGAAGTCGAAGTAAAAAAAAAAAAAAAAAAAAGGAAACTACAAGTTCTCTAGAGTTGTGGGGGGAAAAAACAGTAAATTAGCTCATGAAAATGAAAGAAAAGCATAAATAAATATGTATAGTTCAACAACGGGCAGAATTTTGAGCAGCTCTGTGACCTTTTCTTACTTTTCCTGTCTGAATTAATGATTCAGACTGTGGTGGGAATGGAAATTTGCAGCATGCTAGAGACACAACTTTGACCACCTCAGCAGACCAAACTGCAGAACCAGACCTCTGTAAAATTCCCTGGCCTCAAATCTGCCTAACATCATAGGAGCAATAATATAGGCATGCTTGCAACAAACTGCCAAACCCAGACCCATTTTCTCCCCTCATTCAGAATCTTTTCATAAATGCCCAGATTGCATCATGCTCCCCACTGCCAACAAATTAATGTTGCTGGCAGTGGGGAGCGTGATTCACTTTTTGATATAAAGTGATGCCATCGAAATGCACCTGAAGCGAGATATTCCACATAATTATCCTTATTTGTGACAATTTTGTCATGGTCCCTGTTTTATTTGTTGGTGTTGTGCTTCTTTATGTTTCTAGTTTATTCCGCGTTCTCTGTCATAGTGTTTAGTATCAGTTTTCATGTCAATTTTTTGTTTTTTTAATCTCTAATTTCCCTCATGTGTCCAATCACCTTCTTTACTTTTGGATTCTTGTTTTGATTCCTCTTTTGGTCAATGTTTTTGCGATGGCCAATAAAGGTTTTGTTTTGTTTTGTGTATTTTTACTTTTACCTTGGTTTTACTTTACCTGTCTCTTCCACCTGTGTTTGAGTCCTCCCTCCAGCACATCCTAACAGATTCTGACATGACACGAGCTACTGTTGTCTCGTAAAATGACTGTATTTATTCACATTACTAAAGAGTAAGCAAAAAAAAAAAATACAACTGATGCTGGCTAAATGTCTACCAGGCAAATCTCTACATGAACCCCTTGATTACCTCAGAACTTTTACCGAGGTCACTGTAAAAGGGAACATGAGCTTTTGGCACACCTAAGGGGCTCGACACACGGGGAGCGACGTCGCTCGCTCTCCATTCATTTCCTATGGAGCTTGTGCGATGAGGCGACAATCGCTTGCCCTCCTCCAGCTAAGCGACCGGCGACATTCGTGCATGTGAAATTTCGAGCTCGTACACGTAGACGTGCACACGCGACCAGGCGACGCAACACAACAAAGTTGGAAAATGTTCTACTTTTGTCGCTGTCGCGTGGCACTAAACCAATCGGCAAGAGTTTCATTGACTGACCAATGAGCGAAGAGTATGCTACACGCTGCAGTCTGCAACCACTTTCAGCACGAAGGAAAGCATCGTTTTAGCTGTGTTTGAATTTCCTATATTATATGACACTTCACGCAGTGATTATCGAGCTACACATAAAAGGCAGCCATATGAGAACGTGTTGGTGCAAGACTAATGTTAAACAGACGGATAGAGAGGACTTTTGTGCTAATATAGGATGAACCCGAGGTTGTCTTTTTCTTTTGTAGAGGAGACTCAACAGCAAGATTTCTGTCAGTTCTAATAAAATCTTCTGACTCTTCATCTTTATTCCCGTGTCTGACACGGACTGCTTTGAAAATGTCTAAATCCCTCCAGTTTCATAACCAATCACATTTCTTGGAGACGAGTGACGTAAGAGCGCGATTCGCAAAGCTGCCGTCGCTATCGCGTCCCATGTGTTCGGTTTCACCCCAGTGGCGATGCGACCCATTCGTCGCTGTCGTTTGTCGCTCCCCGTGTGTCGAGCCCATAAGAGTGCACCTTCACCCACGACTGCACCTATTCCTTCATCCAGCTCCAGTCCTGCAGGATCCCCTTGACCTCCTTTCATTTGGGTCGTGTAGCTCTTCGATCTTCTAGACAGTCTGATTTGGTATGTAATTTCATGTCATCATGCCAAGCCTTTAAAAAAAAATTATTTGTCACATTGTTACGCTTTGCTGACACAGAGTCTAAAGCACCTATAATATATAACAGATTATATTTTTGCCTTTTGAAATACTTTTCTGCTGTTTTTTGAACTGGTTCGTGCATGAATGGAGCAGGATGTACAGCCTTCTGATGAATGCACATCTCATCTATACTGCACACGTAGAATTTATCAAGTAAAGTTTGCCAAAAAAATGTTTGTATTTCATTTGAAATGCTTGTATGAGCAAACCTCGTGGAATGAAGCAAAAACATTTCAGAGAATAAATATTCTTGCAGGAGGCTTGGTGCTTTTTAATTTGATTTTAACTTACTTACTTACCCTTTTGTTTGTCTGGGGGGGGGTTTGTATCAGCAATGTTGGTGCTACTTATTGTGTTGCATTACTCTTGATTTTCTTTTGGAAAGCTCATTCAGAAAAAAAAAAAAAATCTCAGCTGGACTGACATCTGTCCTCCTGCTTGTAAAACTGATAATCCTTACCTGTGTAAATAGAGATAAAATACATAAAATGTGGTAAAGCAAATGTCTCCTTGAATATTGATTTGTGTTTCAAAGTCACATTTGATATTTGGAGAGAGAGAGAGAGAACAAACAAAGACAAAAAAAACCCACAGCGCTGAAAGATTCTTGTTGTGAGTTTTCCCTGTTTTTTGTTTATCTTCACTTGCACACAAACAACACAACAATATGTCCTTGGGAAAAGTCGGGCAGAAAAATCCACTTCTGAGTGGCTTTCCCATCTCAGTAGTTGTGATTCAGAAGAGGAGCGAATGCCTCACCTAGACACAGGGCATATTGAAAGGATTTATTTAGGAGTCTCTCTGTTTGTGTGTGTTCCTTGAGCTGAGCTTTCGAGAGATTCTAGCACAGATGAAATGAAAAGTGTATTGACTAGAAGACAGAGGAAGGCCTTTGAAGTCAAGCATATAGCTCCGATATGCAGCCACTGTCATGGCTGAGGGTACTGTCTTTAGCTTGTAAGATCACCTCCCTCGTGTTCCTTAATGTTTACTTTATCTGCCTGTTAGTTGTGCATATGTTTGCTTCTCTACAGATCTGCTTGTGCCTCTGCGTTGTTTCCCTTCATTCAGTTACAACTTGTTTTTTTTCTTGTTTTCTGTTGGATCATCCTGTGTTGGACTTTGTTTTGATTCACTCTACCTAGACTTTGCACCTTCCTTTTGCTTTACTTTCTTCCCTATGAGGAAACTTTTTCTTCTACAACTTTTACTGCCTGAGAGTTTGAGATCGTCTTTTCTGAACAAAAGCAGAACAGCCACAAAAAAATTAATTAATTAAAAAAAATGGCAGATTACAGAGCAAAAATCATCCAAGACTAGAGCAGAAATGTAGATAACTATATGGTAAATTACATGACTGAAAGCTTGGTAAAATGCTGTTGAATGTAATAATGCCTCCAAGTTTGAAATTGAACAAAAGCGAATCATTTTCTCATGGGGCCGTAGGATGCCTTGATTGAGACACAGCACCATTTCTTGTGTGTTTTTGTGCAGATGATTAAAGAAAAATGACACACTTGTGTTATGTAAAGGTCAGACAAAGGAGGCGAGAGTGTACAAAGAGGGTCCCCACTATCTCAGACTCAGACTCAGCCTTATTGTCATTCAGACTATGAGACATAATGTGAACGATCTCTCAGCACAGCCTAAGAGAAGCCCCTGGGGAGCCATGCTCCTGAAGAAAAACAGCATGTGTGGCACTCTCTATGTTTGTGTGTCTACCTTTAAGCGTGTGTGTGTATATTGTGTGTTCAGGCCAAGTATTGAAAATGAAGCTAAGTTTGAACAGCAGTGCAAAATAGGCTTGTTTAATGATGGCAAAAAAAAACAAGGCCAGCACACAACAGCTGTGTGAGAGCATCGCAGCCAAAACAGATGAAATTGAAGACACCAGTTTATGCATGAATGCCGCCATTACGATGATCATTTTATATTATACCCCCAAACACATTAATTTGCTTATCCTCCCTCTCATCTCTCCAGTATATTATTAGCTGCATGAGAACACTATGAGCCCCATACTATGGCAATGACAAACCCCAGTCATCCCTGTTTTCTAGGGTTATGAAACTGCAATATGAAAAATGACAACTGTATTAAAATGTCTTTGTAAATGAAAGTTTCTAATATTCTAGCCATGTTTTTACAAAGGTTGCACAAAGAAAGCTGGCGGCTGGAGCACTGGAGCAGTGGATTGAACTCTCAATAAAGTCTTCTTCTTAGTGGAGTAGAGATAAGTTGGTAATATACTGAAAAACATGTTCTGCCTCAGAGGGTAAACATTTAAAACAAATATTAGAGAGTGTGCTGTTGCACAAACATTTGAGGCCAAAGTTATTTTGGGCCAGCACTGAGAAGCACTCTCATATTTCAGAATGTTGTATATAATTTGTTATTTAAAGTTAAAACAAGCGACTGCAGATTGACCAGCTTCCATAAGCTACTCCAGTTAACTTCTGCCGGAGCCCCCTGTGACAGTGATTTTGTTATAAAGGTCAAAAATGTTGTCTGACCCCCCCCAGAAATATTTTTGTCACATGCAGTCATTGGAAATGCTTAATTCTTTGTTTTATTAAGCCCTAGTTCATCACTTTTTACTGCTGTACAAATACTATAAAAACATGGAAGTTGTTCCAGGTCAAATCTGACTTGTATCTATTGAGATAGATTTTAGATCCACCAGTGTTTCTCAAATCAAGGAAAATGGTTGTTTTAGGGAACCTTGAAATTGTGAAACTGTGCATATACTATGTCTTTGTGTATTTTTGATGGGACACTGGTGACAGAGTTCAAGGGGGACCTTGACACTGTAATGAGAACTGCCTGTGTTCCCATCACATTTGCCCAGGTTCCTGAGGAGACAGGCACATGATGGTCTTTGAAAGATCATGGGGAACTCTCCAAAGTGTCAGCTTAGGAATGATTACATAAGGGGCTCAGAGGGCAGCATGGCGGTGGAGTGGTTGGTGCTGTCGCCTCACAGAGGAAAAAAAAAAAAAAAAAAGGTTTCTGGTTCAAATCCTCTCTGGGACCTTTCTGTGTCGAGTTTGCATGTTTGACCACAGTCCAAAGACATGCATATTAGGTCAATTGGTGATTCTAAATTCATCGTGTATGTGAGGAAGATAAAGTGCTGTACGAGTGAACACATGAGGTTTCCTACCTCTGCTTTGAACACACAGATGGCCTGTGAACGAGAGTCTTGAGCCTTTGCAAAATAGGCTCAGTGAGTGTGGGAAATGACTTACTCTGGAAGATAAATTATAGCATCAAAACTCTTGTCTGTCCCTTTTTCATTAAATATGAGTCTTTTTGTTTTATCTTGCAAAAATAGCTAAAATGGAGTCAACAAAACAAACAAACAACTGTTGATCTTGAGCGGACTCTCTGATATGAAAACTGAAATTGATCAAATTGGCTTTTTTTTTCAGGACAAATGTCCCAAAGTATGCAATTACAAGACTGCAGACACTTGGAGAGTTTTTCTTAAAAGAACTCATTACACAGGTCATATTCAAACTGCAAAGGTATTCATAAATATTACTTCTGCATGTATTTAATTTTATAACGGGCTCACGATAAGATGCTGAATAGACTACTTTTAGGTCAGCAGGTTTTGCTCACACTGAAATTGATGGGCTGTATTCATGCACTGCGCTATTTATATCCTGTCCTTTAATCTCCATTCCTTTCTGTGACGCTACAGTAGAAACACCTGTGTGCCTGGCTGCAGGGGACATCTTATCACCCGCTACTTGTCCTTCCTGCTTTTCTCTACATTTGGGTGCCTTTTGATTGCTTGAAATAGCTGATCTTGTTCCCTTCACATGCTGGCTGTCCTGTTGCTGGACCTGCACAGGCTGATCCCCCTGGCAGCCGCTGACAGCACAGGAACAGAGCTCAATGCTGCTCCATCTCTCAAGCCCCAACGCAGCAGCATCAGCAGTCACCACCTCCCCTCTCTCCGCTCTCAAACGCTTTCTCCTGCCTACTCTCCAAAGGCGCCAATTTAGAGGTGTCTGTCTAATTGAGTAGGCAACATTTATCTGTGTGTGTGTGTGTGTGTGTGTGTGTTTCTCCTAGGAACCTGCTGAAAGCACCTTGAGTCACTTGTTCATTAAAGTATGCTGGATGAGAGAGCCTTTGCAGAGAGCGTGGGTAGTTTTGTCTGCCTTTTGATAAAGCCATGCTCACTCCCTTTCTCTTTTTTTCCATCCTCTCGCCTCCTAAAAGGAGTTCTTTCTTTCTCTGCTTCTCATTCGATGTATTTAGCTATACAGCGATTTTTGTGGTTTTTGTCCATTTGAGCGGCACTTTGCATATCTCTGTGTATTTAATTTCTGCTTGTAAACAGACTGTGGAATTTCATACTGGGAGTGGAAAGTCAGTGACAGATTATTAAAGAGCCCAGAAATCAGTCTTCTTGAAAGTGAGAATGCACTTACTCTGCTCTGGAATAAGGGACATAATGCTGCCGTAGATCTAGCTGTCAGTCACAATGCTACTATAGAAATTACAGTAAATGTGCACAGTGCAGGGTCTTTCCACTGTGTTCAGCTGTATGTAATACACACTACATGAATGGCAATCAATATATTCCCCAAACAAGTATAATTATTAAAAATGTGTATATTCCATCTACTGAATCACTTTACTGATTCAGATCCTTTGATTCACTTCAAAACGCCCGTTCATAGATTAAGCATGGTCCTAGACTAAAAGGAAAAAGTCAATGAAGACCACAATAGGAAAAAATGTTTAGTCCAGGATTAGACATAATCCCTGTAAACTGAGCCCATGTCTTCCTTTAACTAGTCTTCAGGAATCGCTCTCCAGGCTTCTTGAAGGACATTCCAAAGGTCTTCTTTGGATGTTGGTTGCCTTTTGTTCTATGGCAGTGTTTTATGGATGGCCACAGACACTCACTGTATAAGACATGTTGCCACTGATTTTCAGTCCACATCTTGTGTAACTTGGCATGCTGCAGCCTTTTCTCCCCATTTCCCTTCCTTGAGTATGGCTTCTTGACAGCCACCCTTCTACTGAGACCATTTCTGATGAGGCTTCAGAGAAGAGTAGATGGATCATCAGAAGGGTCAGATGCATCTCTCAGGTCTTGTGTCAGGTCTTTGCTGGATTTTTTTCCTGTTTTTGTGTTTAGTGTTTTTTTTTTAGGCCTTACACTCCTTGTTCTCCACTTAACTTACTCCTCCAGTTATCATCAAATTTTTTTAAGGACACACTACACACCATGCCAAGAAATGCCAAAAATTTTCAGTGAATAGCTGTTTGGGAATCACATTAGTGCTGCAAAAATTCTTTCTTCATACTGTCAAACTCTGTTATCTTAGGGATCTTTCATGAATTCAGCTAAAGAAATGGGAGCAAATTATGTGTTTTTGCAACAGGCTGCTGGCAACAAAGTGCCTAAAGATACAGTTTATAATCAGTTCTTGGCTAAGTTGTCTCTTATGTGTAGGCACAACACTGCTTCATCCCTTGAGTTAGGTGCCTTTTTATGCTTGAATGATTCATAGGTCAGTGTTAAGTGACTTCCAAGTCTGGCTCCTTAGAAGCAAAATATAAAGAAATCAAGGGTGGTTTAAGACTTCTGAACACTACTGTATTACAGAACCAACTGTAAATAAGGCAGCAACTATGTAAATATGTAAATACAGTACATGCAAAAATAAACCGAAGTGTCACTGCTCAATGGTATCAGTGGGTCAAGGCTTAATCAACAAAAATTTAAATGTCTCCTTTACTGTTTTGGGGTCTTTTTTTCCCCAGTAAGTTTCAAATAGTCTGTCTTCTGTTTTGAATACACCTCACTGATCTATAGGGGTCTGTTATGTCAGTATTTCCCTGTAGTCACTGCAGAGTATGTATATATATATATATATATATATATATATATATATATATATATATATATATATATATATATATATATCAATCCATGGTAGAAGGTAGCAGTTACCCTCACCACTAAAAGTATGCTTTTAGGCTGTTAGCATCTAATACTCAAAAACCTCCTTAAACATGGATAGAAAGAAAAACAGTGGTACAGAGAAAATGCACCAATTTTTTTTTTTTTTACTTTTTCTTTCTGACCTTGCAAAGTGTTCTGAAATAATGGATTTATTGATGTAATCTGCAAAGGATGATGAGAAAAGTGGTGAATAGGGAAATAAACATCAAAGGGAGAGACCAGGTTCTTTTTCATGCTTGGCTATTGTGTGCTATCTAGGAACAGAATGTTTTAACCTTGGAATTTCAGTATGGTAGTATCCGGGTCTGGCCATTTTCAACAGTTAACCAGGTTTAGTACACCATAATTTGTAGAACGTTATCATAAACTTTGAAAGAATATGGTTAAAATCAATTTAAATTTGCAAGCAATGATAAAATCTGTACCTAAATGGGGATTGATAGCTTTGAAACCTAATGAAACTTGGCTAAATATTCCAGGTCATCATGCTTTACAGTAACACCCTCCAGTGCCTCCTCCCTGCCTATCACACAAGGATTTGCCAGCTTGATGAAACAATCTAGGTTAGTTATTTTACCAAAATCATCACCGGTATAGCTGAAAGTACAACACTGGGAAAAACAAGATTAAAACATCTTTAATGTGAAATTACACATTTTTGAAGTGTGCAGTGAATAACCGAGATGGGGGAGTCGAGGGGAATTTTCCAAGGTCATGGTTGGGTTTGGACCCATGACCTTAGGGATGGGTGATGACAAGGAAGGCCATTGGAGTTTGTGTTCTCTTGAAGATCTGATTGATTCATTTGCATTGTATTAGTCACCAAGCTCCACTGGCAGCTGAGTTGAGTAAGCCTATACATACAAACAGTGAACACAATCCATTTATTCTACAGGGCCTCTGCAGGTAGTACGAATCACCTCCGTGAGCTGACTGCAGTCCTAACCAACAAAGGCATGAGCAGTCTGAAACCACCATGCCCTGTCTGTTGTCTGTCCCTCTTGCAGAATGAAGTAAAAAAAAAAAAAAAGCCTTTAAAACATCTGCCCTGCTCTGGTAATGGACTAGAGTAATGAAAAAGTGAAAAGTGAAATATCGACACTTAGTGTATTCTAAGACTCAAAAGTACTCTTTTAGCCCCCACACACTGGTTTGAATTGGGTTTTTCAGTCATACAAACAACTATTTCAAGTATAGATAGATTGAGTAAGTTTGTAATAGCAGTTTCAAACTCCTTCATTTTGTGTAGATGCCACAGAAATTGTTATATATAAAATCCCATTTTACAATTATTACAATCCCAACTTACACTTGAAAAAGGGGTTTTCAAAAATGGCTACAAATGCATTTTTAAAGCCATGCCTTACCATTGTGCCCCCAATTCATTTATTTTTTTTTTGTTTGTTTGTTGGTTTTGTTTTGGGGGTTTTTGTTATAATTGTTAAACTTGTTCTTCTTAAAAATAGTCCCCTTCAAAAAGATGAATTTGGGACCTTTGGGACTCTCATATATAATCAGTATATTCAGACTGCATCATTGAATATACAAATAATCACGAAACGGAACAGATGTATCATCTCCTTTGAGAGCCTCCTGTTGGCTGTGTGATGCCAAGAAGTGACGCGTTTTCCTTGTGCAGTCTGGCTCTTGTGGTAATTTGAATAATAATGACCGTAGGCTGAAAGCTTGGCACATACAGTAGGACTCCAAATTCAGCACACAGTTATATACTGTTTGCCACATGCCAGAGAAAAGAGGCATTGCTCATCTCTGGATCTAACCATGATTCGAGTTTCAGATAACCTACATCTTCCACCTACACACACACACACACACACACACACACCCCAACCTTTCCCCTCAGAGGTTTCCCACCCACTTTCCCCAAACCACCCATCACACTGTGAGGCTGAGAAGGAGCAGGTTTACAGCCGTTGGTGGAGAGATAAAGCCTGCTGTTACCTGTAATTCGACACCAGCTTCTCCGGCACCGTATTATGGTCAAAACAACATGCTCAACAGCTAAGAGGGACTGAGATTAACGCCAGACTGGGAGCCACAAATAGTAAGACAGTCAATATGGTTGAGTGCGGCAATGTCTATTCCGTGGTACTTTTGTTGCGGAAGTGCATCCGTAATTCCATCCAATTCTTGTCAATGTCTGACACAAATACTTACTCAGTCTCAAGGATGAAATGATTAGATGTTTGTGGTCAAAGGTTAAGATCTCGGTGACCTCATGCAAGTGTATTCTCATAAGCCATCTGAGGAACACCTTTGACAAAAGTCTTCAAATTTCATATGAATACAGTACCAATCAAAAGTTTGGACACTGGTACTGTAGGTACCTGCTAATTAGTGCTAAGCAAGGCCCCAGTCACACCTGGCAATGACAGGTCAATAGGGAAGAATGTGTATTCCTCAACTGGTTGGGGAGTGGTTGCTAGAGGTTGCTGGTTGTAGCTATAGATAAAATCAGTCACAAAGAGGGTGCTGCACCAACAAGGTCCTTGTGATTGTTTTGGTTGCTTGCAGATTGCTTGTCTGCAAACACTTTCCAACTATTCACAGAGGTTTAGTGAAACTTGAAAAAGTGTGACACAGAGCTGAAATGAGAAATGTTCATGTTCAAAGTTTCACTACTGGTTCTTGCGTGGTTGGCAAGAGTATCTCCCATTCAAACAACAGGTACAGCTAGAGACCACGCACTCGCAAAGAGGTTTTCAGCACAGCCCCATATAGTATACCTGTCTGCGACCATTTTCACCTAGTAACTGCCACCAATCTCAACAAACCACTCGCAATCCAGTCAAGGAAAACACAATTTTCTCTAGCGGCTTGCTGTTGCCAGAGTGTCACAGATCAGTCTCCAGGCCTGTGTGACTGAAGCCTGACATACAAATAAAATAATTCCTTCTGACTCGCCAAAACTGAAGCACAGTCTTATTGGACAGTCTATCAATACAATTAATGACACACCAAGCCATATTATTTGTCGGATGATTGCAAAAAAAAATCCAAAAGACTCCAACATCATAAACATGCCTGTTAGTTCCAGTTCAGTGGTTTGAATTAGCTGAAGGTAAAGCCTAATGGTCACTCCCACTAAAGGATAATTTTACAAATAAAAAATATTGACCCAGTATATTTTTCATGAAGTAAGAAATTAGCTATAGAAATAATGGATTTGTTTTGTATCAGGATGTAAACATATTTATTTCTGCTGCATTCATTTCAATTTAATTATATTTTATATGGCCACTTTCTGTGTGGAGCTTGCATGTTACCCCCATGTCTGTGTGGGTTTTCACTGGGTATTCCTGGTTCCTCCCATAGTCCAAAGAATGCAGTTAGTTTAGGTTAATTGATTATTCTAAACGGCCCATAGGTGTGAATGGGAGTGCTCTCTCTGTGTTAGCCCTGCATCAGCTGGTGGCCTGTCCAGGGTGTACCCTGCCTCTTCTCTTATGCCCCCACCCCGCAACCCATAACCCTGAATTGGATAAACAGAAGAAAATGGATAGTACCAGTTCACAACAACAACTGCCTCGGGGTGTTTCACATTGTAAGAATTTTTAAAGACTTCCACCTTTACTTAAATTTAATTTCATCTTTATGTGCATCTGGATGTATTATGCACATTTTCTTTTATATTTTAATATCTGAAAAGTCATGGGTGCTGTGCAGACAGAGAGTTACACAAACTTCAAACTGACTGGCGGAAGCATACAGCCATCTAATTCTAGTCTCTTTTGTATTTTCTCTGATAGCTGTCTTTCTTCTATTTTTTATCAAACAAGACAGAAACCTGAAATCTGATTGGCTTGTTTTCAAACATCCAGGACAATTTCCTGCAACAGGTGAGTGCTAAATCTACATTTTTGTGCGTTGAAGCAGATGAAGGGGAAAATCAAATTTATTTATATGAAAATGTCACAGATTATTATTTCATAGCTACATCGCACACAGTTCTGTTTATTTCACTCAGTGAGTTTGTGACACTTAACACTGGTAAAGATTTGCATAGTCTCTCGAGTAAGGATGAGTTGTTTAAATATACATTTTTTGCCGTACAAAATAGAATTTTTTTTATGCCTTCAGATCCAACTTTTGAATTAGGTATGAAAAAAATATGCAGTCTTAATATAATAAACAATTTAATAGGTATGTAATTTGGATAATAGTATATCAGCATATGTGAGGTACAGTGAAAAACCAGTCTGCCAATCTGATGTGTGTAAAGTGCTCTACAGTGTGATGCTACCAACTGTCCATATAATAGAGTACAATAGAGCTTCAAGATCAGCTGTTAGAAAAGAAACGAGTGCCAAGAGCAGTGGATATGTGCTGCTGTCTGAAGGCAAAACATAATGTGCATTATTTGATGGTTATATTTATCCAGAACATATTGCAGCACAATGCTGGCTGGATTCTAGCAAACAGGCTGATTAAACAGGTTTTTGAATCCGTTTTGTTGAGTGTGCTTTATAGGATGCAGTAGAAGGTTATCTTCTGTTTTCACTAGCTGCATTATTATTTGTGGCAGAGTCCAAGACAGAATAATCTACTTTTACGCATTTGATTTAATTTGGCATTTTCTATTTTATTTTCTGGAGAGCATTGCTCTTTGTTGTATGTGAGTTAAGGGAGAAGATGCGCACGAAACTGTCAAGGGATTCATTATTGCTCCCCTCTTTACTGCTCTTGCATTTTCGCAGCTCTCGACTTGCATCTGGAGGGAAGCTGTGGTGACAATGGTGCAACATTTGCAAGTCATTTTTAAAGTGTGCTGTCACTGAGACTTGCCCAAGATGAAGAAGTTTTGACTGTCTGACATCGATGCTAGACAATAACTGGGAAAGTGTGGGCGGATTGTGTTTATTCACTTTAGCAAAACAAATTGTGGTGGACAGTTCTGACAGCTCTTCCCATCATTTTGAGAATATGTAATGTTGTGTTTACAGTATCAGTGTCACACTCCTGCCACAGACATGAGAGAATATATACAGTCAATGCAATATATATATTTACCTATCACAACTGAAATGGTACTCTCATTGAGCCCACATACTGTGAATCAGAGGTGTTTTATGTGTATTCCTTCTGCCTTCTTGAAATAGATATTTAAAGTACAGGTCTAAATGGTCTCTGATGGTGAATAACAAGCATACAGTATGGTCTCTTTGTTTTTCTGAAGCCCTGGTGGTTCCCTTGCTGTGTGGCAGTGGAACAAAGCCTGACTGCAGATTACGAAAACCTCACAAAAGGCAAACTCTTGTAAATTTCCCCCCAGGCTGAGGCTCACCTCTGATCACACAGCAGCAGCAGCAGCAGCGGGCCAGAAATAGTTACAGTCCAACATCTACGAGGTGCACGTCACATATCCACAACCAGTCAAGCCCCTAGAAGTGGTGCGTAAAAAAAAAAATAGCCTATTGATTTTAAAATAACAGTAAAAGTTGGTCTCTACAGCCCTTGGCGTCGCAACATTACTTCAATATCTGTCCAATTTCAGGGATGACTGCAAGCGAGTAAGTTTAGGCCTTTTAATCACTAACCTGTATGCTTTAGCAGAAGCCAATCAGTTGTCATATTCAACTATTTTCTCCCAAGGGCAACCTGTCAGTAACCCTTTGATTTTTGTGCCAGATGTACCCCATGCAATGGAGATTTTACTGGTAATTAGTGCATGTGCATTCAAACCCTCTCTGTAATTCCATCTCAAGTTTAAAGTATTTGCTTGATTAATATTCAGTAACGGGCTGCTCTCAGGAGGATGACTTGCAGAGAGATGGGAGTTTAAGGTGCAGTGTTGAATAACGGTGTTTCTCTGCTGCTTTGGTCAGGGATTTGTTTCTCCCTGCAGTGTGTGTGTTGCTCTTTTTCTTTTTTCTTTTTTTTTTTTTTGTTAGTTGGGGGGTGGGGGAGTGGGGTGAGGTTGTTTTTTGTTTGTGTCTGCTTTTTTTTTTCCCCCCTTTCTCCTCCTCAAATACCCCTAGTGGCTGGACTGAAAGATGGACCTACAGAGCTGAGGTGAACTTAGAGAGCAGAGTAATGTGAGATTGTTTGGTTTCACTCTTGGCCTTCCCAACACATATCAAAACTTATTTTGAAATTGTGCTAAATCTCTTAGAATATAGCACTATTTAAAACATTTTTTAATAAGTAAAGGAGCTTGGGATTCAAATGTGTTGGAAAAAAAAATAATGAGCAAGTGTCTTAAATTATCATTTAAATGTTTGACTCATTTCTCAAAGATCAATCAACGGTGTAAGTAGTTCACTGGTTTTCTTTTCTAACTCTAATGAGCATCTCTGCAGCAGAGATAAAGAGATTTTACTTTATTATAATTGCGAAATCTGCCACATTTGGTGTGACACCAAATTTATTCTGTAAGATTTTATCTCTTGGAATAAAAAGTATCATTGTTCGAAAAGAGCTTGAAAAATGACACTTTAGTGTTAAAGGCTTCAGCATAAATCTGGGGTCACTTCTGTAGGTTATTAAAATTTTTAGCATTTTCCTGCTGTTATCCTTATCACTTTCAAACCTCCCTTCAGATCATTAAATCATTACTTTCATTACAAGTAGGTGGGCATTTGAATTAGGATTTTCGAGCTAAATGATGACCATAATTTCTCCACATTCTCCAGATGTTCTCCATGTGATGATGTGATGAGAAAAACACAACTCGTTTCAGATGACTCAGCCATGGAAAATAATCATACATATTCAATAAAGTCTATTTTTCTTTTTAATGCACAGAAGAGGAAAAGAAATGGAAGGAGGAGAGTCTGCTTTGATGTTGATAGTAGTTTCTTTTGATTTAACTGTCAGTAGAGGGCTCTCATGATCTATCTATAACAGCCCTGACCTCTCTTGCAGTAACTGTATTTAATGACACCCACTATCAATGTCCTTTCACGGCAATACTGAACACAGCTTTTCTTCTCCTGCTCACTCTGTTTTTCTACTTCAAACAATAGCAGGGATGGCCTTATCATTTACCCTAACTCACTATCAGACACTATGTGCATCTTTGTTTCCTGCTGCTCGATGTTCCATTGATTTCTTCACTGTGCTTCTGGACTAAATTATCTCCATGGTTCTGTCTCTTTACTATGACCTCCATGTGAAGGTGTTTAAAAGCCCTTTTTTGTATACAGTATCTGTCATATTGAGTGTATGACCTCATCAACTATACACTGGCCTCTTCTGGGTAAAATAAGTTATTGCCTGAAGAAAAGTAGGGAAAGGGTAGCGATGCTTTTTGTGGGAAATGGGATCATTTTTTTGTAGATAGAAGATGTCAGCTATATTAGGGGTTCATTTAAGAATATCCTCCACATTGATGGGTCGTTTTAGAGTATGCAGCAGCGCACAAACAAGAAAGCAGACCTTCTCCTCTGCTCTTTGTGAACCCATGTGTCTTCTCATCTCCCCATAACACTCTTATGGCAGGCTTTGAATTACCTGCCCTCATCCCTGCCTAAATTGTTCAAATATGTTAGAAGTTGATCAAACAGAAAGGTTTGCAGCGCACAGCCGACAGAGCTTCCCCTATGGGCTGTTGGGGATCAGACATGAAAACAGGAAAAGAACAAAGGCTTGTCGGGACTGTTAAAAGACATCTGGACCACAGCAGCCCATCAAAATTTATTCAGTGAAACAAGCATGAAATACCGGCCATCTGCAAGAAGCTCTCAGACATGTCAAACTCCGCTCCTGTCTCTGAGAAAATATGCTGTCAAAGCAGGGAGATTCTTACATATGAAAACTTTACCCAATCTTTGTTTTCCCCTGGCATAAATAAACAAATAAATACTCTCTACAAGTCATGTTTATATCAATGAATACATGACAAATATTTAGTTATGACAGTCGTCTTAAAACAATTTCTGTATTTTTTTGTGTATGATGGAAATAAAAAGGTAGAAACAGGAAAACCCTGCACTAACATTTTCTTAGATTTACTTGTATTAGCCAGTATTATACAGATTGTTTTGATTCACACTATATCTTTCAAAGTGCTTATAAATAAAATAAAGTATAGAGTGTAACCAGAACTTTAGGGACAAGAAGGTGAACATACTTGAGTATTTTCTGTGTGCATCTGAAATTTAATACAAAAGATGTCACCCACTGATTTTTGAACTCCGGTTTTGGGGTCTCAGCATGCAACTTGGGAGCCAGAAGTGACCATATTTGGACAAAAGGATGTTAAGTTATCAAGCTGCATCTATGGAGATATAATGACACCTGCTCATTAATCCTAAATAACAGTAACTTTTTTTGTGCCAACTTGTAAACGTGTTTATTTCTGTTGCAATGTTGGACATTTTAGCAGGGGGACATCTTTGAGGACCGACTTGCTTTTGGTGCAGCCTCAAGTGGCCACTGAAAGAACTGGAGTATTTGATGCTTCCATGTTGACTTCATTTTTCATCCCCATACACTGCTGCTTGGCATTCAAAGACAAGTCCTAATAAATGCTATCCGCTCAGCACAATGCAGTACACAAAAAATCTCAACAAGCTATAAGATGTAGTGCTGAACAATTAGTTTACTGCAGAACTTTCCTGAGGCTGAAAACAAAGCTAAGACAAAAGTGAGTATTTAAATTCTGCCTCATGTGTCACTGTAATCCTCACCATTGGTTGGCTTTGAAAAAGATCAGTATACATTGCTTTGCATTTGGCTTAAGTGCTACAGCTGGCCCTATCTGTGTTGATTTATAAACTCTTACAAGAAGTTATTTCATATCACTTTTCATCTTGTTTTTCTACTGTTGAAAGAATTCACGATAAATGTTAAGTGTGGCAGAAGACATAAATTTGATGGAAGAGGCTACACAACTCAATATCAGTTTCATGCATTCAGTGTGGTGTTTTGTGCTTACTATCCTATAAAATGTGGCTGTTTTTCATTTCAAGTGATTCTTTTTCTGTTGCATTTTTCTGCAACAAAGAAATAGTGCAGTTTTATCTTTTTTACTCCAGCTTGCAATGATAGTGTCATTCATTTCCTACACTACCAGGCTCTACATGACCTGAAATGAATCACACATAGCTTGCGATGCCCTATTCTAGAACCCAGTGGCAGTCTTATTTCTAGCCATCGATGAAGCAGGAGTAATGTTATTTACAGAGAATTCAGGATGAACCAAGATTTTCTTACGGCCATTTGGCAAAAGGAGATCAAATTTGGAGGCTGAAGGGAGGGCTAATCTGTAGCATTTCTTTCATTTAGCATTGTTTTCCAAAGCTAAGTTTCCAAGACCAAGATAAAGTCAAGTCTATAAGCTCTACAGGCAAGAGGCATGATTCTTCATAGAGTCTAGCCTTGTAATTATTTTGACAAGTATGAAGAACTGTCTGGGTTAAAAAAAAAAAAAAAAAAAAAAAAAAACAGCCAATAATAAATAAATAAGCATTGAAACCAAGAAAAATCAGCGTTAAAACATTTCTTATTACAGATGGATGAAACGCCTGTTTTCCAAAAGGATACTCAAAATCTCATCACCTAAAAACCCCCATATAAACTTAGCACAAAAAGTAAGGAAATTTTGTTTGGTCAATCATTTCTTTGTTGTAACAATGCTTCTTTGCAATAAATCTTATGCCTTTGGAAAGCCTGTTTATTTTCCCTTATAAGGAAAAAGCATTTGTGGGTTGAGCAGCAGAGTATGTGGGTTGCACCTATGAAAAGCTTGCCAGATCTTCTCTGCCAATACCAAACAGCTTATTCTGCTATTGACTCTTTTTTTTTTTTTTTTTTGTCATTTATTAGATTGGATGATTGAAATCTGGAGAAACAAGACATGTTGACAATTTATTAATTTAACAGGGGCCTCAGCAGCATGTAGAAGAAACATACACAGTCAAAACAGCCTTCCTCCTCTTCATGTTGGTCACCAGCTTGGTCACACAATGCAGCGGGATAGCATCCCATTTGAAGGTAAAGACCCTAATAATACAGAGGAAAAACCACAATAATCGAAGGACCTCCTATAAGCAAGCATTTGGTGACTGAGGGAAGGAAAAACTCCCTTTTAAACAGGAAGAAACCATTGGCAGAACCAGGTTCAGGGAGGGGCAGTCATCTGCCTCAACCAGTTGGGGGTGAGGGGAAGAGCAGGACAAAAACCACACAACACTAAACAAGAGTCAGTGGCAGAATAAGCTGTTTGACATTCGCAGAGATGATTTGGCAAGTTTTTCATGAGTGTAACACACATACTCAGCTCTGCTGCTCAACCCACAAATGTATTTTACTTACAAATATGATGCCATTTATGGAGAAATTAACAGGCTTTCTAACAGTGTAAGATTCATTGCCAAGAAGCATTGTTACAACAAAGAAATAATCGATCAAACACAAATTTCCTTACTTTTTATGTTAAGTTTATATTTGCATATAATTGGCATCCAGGCTGTTTGCATGTGTGGCTGTATATGTGTGTTTGAGAGAGACTTTTTTAAGTGAAGAGTAGGCATGAAGGAAAGCACGTGCAGCATCACAGAGATCCACCGCCTAAGGTCCTCTGACATCAGCTGGAGAGTCTGATAGGAATTCAATACACAGCATCCACACTGTCTAATTTATTCCACAATAAAATCGGTGGTAGCTTGTTTGTGTGCAACTCCATTGATGGCTCAGCCAACTGAATGTCACTAAAGTTCATCACGAAGTCTTTAACTAAAGAGGTTTCTGTGTGATAGAATATTCTCAAAGAGAAAAGCATTTAGGTCAGGCCATTTACCGTGTTATTGTTTAGAACACTGGACAATCCGATATTCCAATCAGCCAAATATACTAAAGAAAGTTCAAACATCTGCAGTCACAGTAAAGATATGTACTTTATGATAATAAGGAATGAAAATGTTCACAATGTAGCCCATTTTCCAACTAGGCTCATTTAGTCCTTTTGCCCACAAATACAATGCAGTGTTTACAAAAGTTCACCTCACAGATCCATCCTATTCACCACCAGCCTGCCTCTGGAGTAAGCTATTTCCATTCATCAGGAATGCAATGCACTAGATTCTCTGTGTGCCCACCACTGTCATTGTCTACATTCATCTGCACAAAACACCATTTTCTCCAGCTTTATTTACCAAACCATAAATGCAGCAATACTATATGTGACACAATTTACAAATAAATAAGGGAGCCCATTTTTGCTGCATGGACAGATCCAATCATTCCCATTCAAAGTGAAAATACAACTCAGAGCTGATGTGCAAATGCCAGCAGCCCTTCTGTGACACAGGCTCTGCTCAGCTGTGGGATGGGTGTAAGGTTAAGAGGTGGACAGGGGAGACAGAGGAATTTGTATGATGGGAAAGCACGGCTCTTGCCTTCAGTCACAGCCCAGGGCATTAAGCATAACCTTTCAACTTGCCACTAAGCATTGCAGCAGTCAGAAGAGACACCAAGTCCTCACGTATGAGCATTGCAGAGTGTGGTGGGACTACTGCCAGGGCTGACACACTCTTTTACTTTAATGTGTGTCAAGCAACCCATTGCAGTCAAGGTAGTTTTACCCTGTGAAAAACGAGTGACCAAAACTGGCATGCAGTTAATTCAGTAAGAGCTGGTCGTCTCTGTAGAGCTTATAGAGTGAAAAGATACACAGTACCAGTCAAAGGTTTGGACACACTTTCCAACTGTGTCCAAACTTTTGACTGGTAGTGTAAATGTCAATTTTTAATGCTAGAAATTGAAATGTAACATTAGTGGCAATTAATTAGTTTGTTTACTGCTGTTTTTTTGTTGTTGTTGTTGATTTTTTTTTTTTTTTTTTTTTTAGAACTGTGACATTATAAAAGCAAAACCCTGAATAAATAGAGAGAGGTAAATGATAAATTAATGCAGAGCATAAGCTAATGGAAAAAAGAACTCAGCATGTTTTCATCTAATCCCCTTACCTTTGCATGACAAAAAGTCATGAATACAAAATAAAAAAACTATTTCAGTCAGAAATATTTATACTGTACCAATTCATTCTGAATTACAGTGGTAGATTAAATAATCACTGTTTTCAGTTTCATTTTAGGTAGTGCAGTAATTAAGGCACCCAAATATACAGACAAGTGAGGGGGGGGCGGACTCCTTCACACTTCAGATACACTGGATTTAATTCCCACTAGCATGGCTGTTGGGTTGTTGGTAGCCAGTGAGGGTTCATGTCCTTGTCGTGGCAATGACATGTTCCTCTGTTTGGTTGCCTTTAGCATTCCCAAGCATGAGCGAGAGAAGAACTGCAGTGTAGGGAGAATTGGCCTTTAAAATGAAGGCAGTACTCTGATTTACTCCATATTCCCTGATGATTATGTTTAAAGGTCACTCAAGTACATAATTGAACTTTTCAAAAGGTACAAATGGCAAATGGTAGAAGTTCAAACATTGACTTGCAAAAAAGGCTGCTGCAATGTAGTTCTTCAGGTCAAGTTCTTGGGCTCTGCAGTTCAGTGGTCAGCAAGTATCCAATGACAACTCAGCTCAATTATATGGACATGTTTTTCATCCATTGTCAATTTGTGAATTAAAAACTTACTCAAGTATGAACTTATTGAGTTACTGGATAAACATAACAGCTATATCCATAGTTCACAAGTTTGATGCAAAACATTTTTTTCAAAAAGAAAGGAAGAAAAGTTCACAGTCAATATCACATTTTACATCTATCAGTTTTACTCTAGATCAAAGCTTATATTATTGAAAATTACATAGTATTGAATGCAAGGGTATTAAGCATTTCATGTATAACTAGTAGATTTTGAGATACAATACAATAATTTCCGCATCTTTTAGTATTGAGCAGCACAGTGGCGTGGTGGTTAGCACTGTTGCCTCACAATAAGAAGGTCCTAGGTTCTGTGTGGAGTTTGCATGTTCTCCCCATGTTTGTCTGGGTTTTCTCCGGGTACTCCAATTTCCTCCCACAGTCCAAAGATATGTAGTTAGTGGGGGTAGGTTAATTGGTGATTCGAAATTGCCCATAGGAATGAATGAATGGTTGTCTGTCTCTATGTGTTAGCCCTGCGACAGGCTGGCGACCTGTACAGGGTGCACCCTGCCTCTCGCCCTATGACAGCTGGGATACGCCCCAGCCACCCTGGGACCCTGAAAAGGATAAGCGTAAGAAAATGGATGGATCTTTTAGTATTTACAATCATTTATCAGGAAAAAATTACTGAGTTTATCACTTTCCCCAAAAGCTTCTACAACTGGCTAAATTTATGCACTTAATGACTAAAAAGAACTGTTAATGCAACTTTATAGAAGAAACAGTGACAAAGGTTACTCCGTGACAATGAGTGTCTATGCATTCCTTAAACCCGACTAAGTTTCATACTCTAATTCTAATCTTGATTGTAAAACCACATCTTAACCCTCAAACATTCTTTTGAAGGGGTGTGAGAAAGTTAGGTCCTCACTTTTCCAAACTGTCCTCATTCCATTGGCTAGAAAGTTGCGCTGGTCCTCACTGAGATAGCTGAACAAGTACACACAAACACAGAGAGATGTGGAGAATTAAGCCTAAAGCCAGATGCTTCTTTATAAACATCTTTGGTCTCTAAACTGCAGGTGTATTTTTATTCACAGTCTGGTTTTCTGTAGCTGGCCACTGTCAGTCTTGCTGGCAGGCACAGGGAAAGATGTTTTGTGAGTGAGATATTACTTATTATAAATATATATATATATATATATATATATATATATATATATATATATACTGTTCATGGTAAAACTGCTGATGGTGACCGAACTGGTAACTCAGATACTATAACACTGAGATGCCCCATAAAACAAATGAAAAACAATATCAGTACTCTAAAATATATATTTTTAACATGTTCAATATTTTAATAAATGTGTTAGATGCTACAGTTCTTGATAAGTGTGTGATGTTAGCATATGTAACCAGCTCATTCAGCCAGCCAAGCCAATTTGCAAGGTAAATCTACAATTATGAGCAAAATCAACACCCCAAAATTATGTACATCCCCTCGTGCTGCCAAAACAGCTCCCATGTCAGACTCCCAGAGGTGTCCAGCGATGTCTGATAATTTAAGTCACGCAGGTTGCAGAGTTGGCATCCAACTTTTTCCAGCACATCAGACAGATTCTTTGAGAGCATTTGTGGACTGGTGAGAGCTTTTAATTTTTGAATCTTTGGAGTTACAGTTCCACTGCAGGTTACAGCTGTTTACCTTTTGTACCCTCTTGGCATTTTTAGTTACTTCATGAGAAAAGTTGCAAAAAGAAAATTTTCTGTTTCATTTTTGTTTCTGGAAAGTGAGGAAACAGCAGTCCACTCTTGGCTGATCTACAGTGATTGTCCACTGTTAGTACCTAGGAATGTTCTTTCTCTCTTCTTACATGAGTTAATCTGGTAACTGAGTGTTTACATTGTTTTTTAATTTTTTATATTTTTTTAGCATATGAAGATGGGGAATTTTGATGAGTATTTTTTTTATAACTATTAAAATGGCTGGCTCAAGTTCTATATGAAATTCCAGCGTGGATATAAATGGGTTACAAATAAAAAATGCCATCTGTTGGGTAATTATATTACCCTGCCATATGGCTCTGAATGTTTTATGTAGGTATTGTAGCTGAAGCAAATGTATTTAATTTTTTTGTTAGCGAGTATTTGCAGGTATTTTGTCTTCAGCAAATATCTTCTCAGTTCATCTCCTTCTGGGACCAGTAGAATCTTTCATAGGTACACTGCTGGGAAAGGAAGGTAAAAGAAGTAGACATCTCAAGGGTGGAAAGATGTCCTTTCCATAAATGCATCAGGCTGTAGAAGCCACAAAGCTAAATTGCTCCAAGAGATGAAGAATAGGATTTCAGACTGTGTTTTTGCTTTCTTCTCACAGGATGCAGCCTTGTACTGTACTGTCATCATCATGTACTGAACAGCATGTGAATTGTTGCTTTACTAGCCCTGCTAACATCTCTAAACTCCAGTGGAGACAGAGGGCAAGGTCAGAGCCCTGGCCTGGTGTTTATGGTCAGATGGAATGTGAACTCCGGGTGAGAAGAAAGGGGGGAAGTTATAATGAGGCATCCCCCCCTCTGCCGGTTGTTTGTTTGGACAGACCGGCTGTCTCACAGCACAAGCTGTGGATGGAATACTAATGGTTATGACTAATGACTCTCTCGCCTCTCTCGTTTTCTTCAGATTCCATCCCACTCAACTCTTTCCTCTCACTCCTCCATCTCCTATTGCCTCTATGTGGATGAAGCTTTTAACTTCTGAGTAAAGGATTCAAAATGCATAATTCTCTTAACAGGGACAGCTGTAAAAGACACACATATTTTAGGGTATTTAGGCCAAGTAACAACACCCCTACCCTTACAGATTCTGGTATCTAATCACTTATTAGTAGGTGGACATAAAGCCGTCCTCAGTGTTTGTAACCATGGGCCTATCTAATCCTCTCCCCATCCATCACAGGCATTTAACTTTCCAAATCATACTTTCTCTAGAATGTGGTACCCTAAGGCAAGCATAGGAAGACATCCCAGAGCTGCAGAAACTCTCCACTGGGCCTGATTAAAACCTGCTGAGATTTAACCAAGGATTAGACACCCCCTTTGGCATGAGGAGGCTATATAAACTGTTTCAAATTATTTTAATGTTAAGTATTGAAGATTTTGCCCTTCAAACACCCAAGTAACCACTGTTTGACTTAATTAAAACACACACACACACACACACACACACACACACACAAGGAAAAAAAATATAAGCTTAAGAATAATAATACTAGAAGAATAAAATGAATGTAATTTTACTGAATCATTTGAAGAGAGTTATATTTTAAAACCCGGGATCACTTCTATGTGATCACAGCACTGCAAATGTGGTTAGATTTCACGACAAACAATGCAAACCATTCCAATCAGAGAAGTGTCTAACCCCTGTGCATCATTACCATTAGCAATCCAATTAGCAGTGGGACTGGAACAGAGAAACTAAGTGGCAGACGGTGTTCCACAGTGATGCTCACAATCAATTTAACTTTCCATTCAACATCAGTGACCACATCACAACAAATCCTTGCATCACTGTGAACAGGAACCTGCTCCCATGCATATCTGAATGCTTTTTTCCTTCATTTCATAACCTTTCACAGTTTACGGCTTGCAAGGATCAAATTATCACTGAAGAAGTGATTATAATACCACTAATAACTCTCCTGCTGAATGCATTCCTGGCTCCAAAGCAGCTAAAAAGTGATTCTAAATAAAATTAGATTTCATTGATTGAGCCTATGCATTACAGCATTTAGGTGGAGCTTTGCCAATGTATTGGCTGTATGTTATTTAATAGCCCCCTCAGGGTTTACTTGTGAGCCATTAAGCAAGGTTCTGCACTGGGGAGAAAGTCTTCTAAGTTATTAATGAGGCTTACTTTTATTTCTGCTGCACCTATTATAAACGGAGAAAGGTTTGCAGAAGAATAACCAGTTGTTAATGATTAAAAATGACAGTGTCTGCAAGATATTATCGCTGAACGCATGCTAATATCCCAATGTTTTCAATGTCCTTTTGCTTTTAGCTTTGTGGTAAGTACAACTCAAGCACTATTGTTTATTCTAAAATCCTCTGAGTTTCAAGCTTTCCCTTCACATTGAGAGACAAGATCATCCCTCAGTTTATTAGAGGAATACAAACACTATCCATCCCCCTGTGCTTCACACTCTAAGGCCTGTACACACAAAAACCTTAAGTAAAGCAGCACCCTCAGGACCTGTATTCCCTGTATGACATTTGCTAAGCATGTACACTACTACATCTGTTCAGAGTCTGCATCTTGTACACTGCCTGAAATGTTTAACCTATCTGAGTCATTATCTAATTGCACGCACATAAAAAGGTAAATTGCTAAGATAAGATAATGCTAAGATTTCCAAGAGTCTTAAATTTCTTTTTTTTTTCCCCTCTTTGGCATCATAGTCAATTGCCATCTATGCTATTTATGACATTTGTAAATGTTTGTATGCCAATGCATGATTTTGAGATGCCACAACTGATGGCTAGACTGCTTTAAAACTATAAAATTTTATGTTTTGCAAAATAATTGTTTGGCAAAGGTAAACTGCAGGATTAGTATGGCTGTTCAAGAGATCACCATTTTGATAAAACTATTGAGGCCATCTTGTAATCGATCAATCTAAACTCACATACATTCATTGGCAAAAAAATACATCTGAAAGGTTTTGTGACTACATCTTACAAGGTTCAGGCACAGCTGGGTTATAAGATTTGTTGTCAGACAGCCAGACAAGTACAAAAATACCTTCCAAAGTACTTCAAATTAACTTTGGGTTTTATGACCGTGCATGCCATAGCTTGCCATGGTGGCAAACACATGGCCCACAAGGTGAAAACAAAATACTAGTCACGCTAGCACAGCTGCACAAATGTATCTAATTAAGTCTTGCATCACAGCTGCATGTTTACTTCCTCAACAAGTATAGAAATTCACACCCAGCCATGTGACCTTTGCCCTATTTTCTTTCAGTCATTGACTGAGGGGCCTGGGGAGAGTTTGTCTGTTTTTGTGCATGTGTGTAAGTGTAAGTGTGCGTGGGTGGCTGTGTGACTGAGTGGAACACTAATGAGCCAACTGATTATGGTGGAAAGCCTCAGGTTTTCATTAGCTCTCTGAGGATCAAACACCAGATCGAGCCAACAGCATGCCAGAGAGAGATGCTGGCCACAAATTTTCACAAAAAAAGGTGAAAATCTGTACAAACAGAAGGAAGGAGTATTTTACCTTTTTAAAACAATGTCCTAAAACTTAATTCTGAATAAAAAGCAATTGAGAGACTCACAATATGCCTCTATAGTATGTACAAACACAAACCCCGGCTTGTGTAATTGAATTCTTCCACAAAAGGCATTCGTAGCTCTTTCATTGAGCTTCTTCAGACAATGGGGACCGGCTCCCCTACAAGCTCAAAGGTTTAGCAGACAGCTTTGATTATCTCACCCTCCTCTGTAATGAAATAGGTGCTGGCATGACATCTCTGTGAGAACATCAGCATTTCCACTTATGATTATTAACCTAACAGCCCAAAGAGGCGGGCTTTTTGCAGTCACTTTTTATCACAACTGCAGAATATAATAAATGTCTAGAGTAGTCCTTTAAAACCTGAGCTCTTTGACCAAATCAACTCATTCCAGTTCTCATTAATTATCCTGTTTTTTGTTTTTGTTTTTACTATCAAAATATGTCCAATGATCCTTTAATGATCAGATGATTCTACTTTAGCTTATTGCCTTTAGAACTTGATGGTTAGAAGAGTTCCTTCACAGGCCTCTCTACTGGCATCCTTCCCTTCCTCTTTTCTTCTATTCCCTTCCTTTATCTTTTCCTCCCTTTCTCCGGAAGCCCCCTGGACCCATCAAGTGTCATTCTGTACATCCCACATGTTAGGGGTCAGCACATACCCCACAAAAATAAACCAGACACTCAATGTGAGGATCTTTGTGTATGTCTTTACCCCCCTAGCCTCTTTCTCCATTTCTCTCTCGCACTCATTTACTTGTGCCCTATAGATGAGAACTGGCTCCATTCACACTGTTCCCTCCCCCCTGGAGCGAACTTCTCAGGGCCCTAACAGAGCAATTCTATGCCTTATTGCTCCAGCTCCTCCATAGAGAACTTTCTCGTCAAAGCATTTGTAAGGACACTGAAAGAAATCAACTGGCTTTGTGTTTAAACACATTGACATATAGGTGACATCATGTGGTGAAGTCTGGGGTCAAACAGTTTTTAAAAAGAAAAGGGCAGAATGTGTGAAATGTCTCTTAAAGGCCTCAAAGTGGCCATCTTGGGGGGAAAATGCCAGGACTTATTTAGAAATGAAGTAGTTTTATGAGTTTGCCCCTTCTGGCTGTCATCCAGCTTAATCCACATTGTGCTCCGACTTCCTACGGACCAAAGCAGGTTTCTCAAGCTCATCTCCACTTCATGTTTAATCTCCCCCCGCTCTTTCATTAGGACCACACCATGTGTTGATTCTGAAGAAATGAAGCGGACACCTCATTTCGAGCAAGAATGAGCCAGAGAAAGCTTTTGTCCGCAGTAGGAATGCCCATAAGACAGAGAGGAACACTGTTTGGGCTGACTCGGGTTGCTATACCGGAGCTGAAGAAAGCCATGGCAACGGAAGCAGAAGGTCTGCTGGATCGCATAGCGCTGATACAAAACAGCAGCTCTGGGTTTGTCATTCCAGTCAGGCCTGACCCAAATTACGACATCCTGGGAAAAAAGTGGCCCACTTCAACAAGCACACATGCACAGGCAGACTTGATTTGGGCCAACACATATTTGGCTGATAGCAATAATAAACAAAACATATGGATGTTTGAAGTCTAATCACTGAGAAAACGGCCCAGTTAATGACTTAACAGCAAAGTCCGTAGCCCATGGCTGCTGGATTATTGGGTCTTTTCAATTGTTTACTCAGTATGTCTACAAGCCTATTTTCCATCTGCAGTTATAATTCTCAGCATTTTAAGCTTAATAGTCTTTTATATTTTCATGTGTTTATTATCTCCTATCAACAGCCTCAAGACAAAATCTGCTTAAAATGCGAAGAACAACAAAGAAACAATTAGAACCATGTCTACAGAAGTATTTTACCAAAAGGGCCAAATATGAGAAAAAGGCACAGTTGCAAAACAGTGCTGCGATTAGAAATGAAACTTTTACTGAGGTAATTTTTTTTGCAACTTTACCAAAACTTTACTTATTGCAAGTTTTAAAGCAAAGTGAACACAAGCAGGGCAGATATTGTCAGTTCTAAAATTAATATAAATCCCATGCCAACTCTACAGACAGACACACCAAAAGTCATACAAATTTTAAACTTAAGTTGTCTGCCAAGCTGCTCTATTAATCATCTCATCATTACATCACCCCACAAAAGCCATGTATCAGTAAGTGTACACCCAGAAAAAGAATCCACTTACTTTGTTTTGGAGGTCTGGTAGTTGTATTTCAGAGCTTAAAGCAATAGTTTCTCTAGGCTCTTTTCATCTGCACCTCTGCCCTGCTGCCCTGCCGCTCCAATACTATTTGTCTTTGTGGGCTGAGCATACGATAGCTGTGTAGACTTTTTCTTTTTTTTGTGTGTGTCTGTTACATGGGGTGCGGGGAGGGTGATGGGGTGGGTGTTGAATGCCGGGTTTCCTGACTCGTGATCAAGAGCTCATTACCCCCAAGGTCACTCCAGGGACACCACTGACCTGGCACTTATGGAAACACCAAAGAGAAGATGTGAGGTGGAGGATGATCATGTGGGAGAAAGAGAAAAGAAGAGAGCAGTTAAGAGCCAAAGTGTTTGGGGAATCTATGGGGACAAGGAGAAAAATGCTGTGAGGGAAAAGAGACAGACAGATGCATATAAGCAGAGAGAAATGAGACACTCAGAGACACTGGCACAAATGCCAACAGAGAGGCAGGTATTCAGGAGGAGTGAGCTAACACTATGAGTACAATAGACTCCACTGAGCACAAAGAGTGAGCAAGCTGGGAACAGCAGTCCCATCAAACCACACAGTTACATAAAATACTGTGTTGATCTATGGAAAAGTGAGTCCAAAGCAATCAATAGAATATTGACAAACACCAGCAGGGCTCTGGATTTTTTTTTTCAGCTCTTTATATAGGCCAGTGCTGCCAAAAACAACAAAAAAAGCCCTTTTTTGTGTCAGGTGAATAACATAATTCTGAAACAGTGATGTCTTTAATCACTTGACTGTTGTTTATGTGGCATTTTACAATCAGTTTCAGTCACTATTTAGTGCAGTGGTGTTCTTTACCTCTCACAGATCATAATTCAATGAGGATTCAATCATTTTTCATAAAAAAATGCACTTTAAAACTTTTTAAATGTACCTTGAAAATGCCAACATATAAAACTGATTTTTTTTTTTTTGTTTTTAATTTCACATTTTGAAAAAAGAAAAAATTATGGTGTGACATTGATAAATTAACATGAGACATCTTTTCTGTTCACGGTCAAATTGATCACCACAGCACAGTGAGAGTGACATGTCATCGTGTTGTGATTGTAAACAATATGCAATGTTTAAGACCAAAAATACACAAAATTAATAGGCTGAAATGAACAAGGTGCATGTGTGTGCATCTACACAGGACATGAGGGACATGTCATCACAGTGTGCTTCCCCTGACTTGTCTCACTGTAGTTGCAGATGGGGTTCTTGGCATGTGTTGCCTCTGTTGTATATACGGTACCACAAGCACCTTCCCCAGCTCCTCAACAAAGATGTGCTTCTTATACAGCTTTGACATGTCCCACTCAGGAAAGATTCACATTCAAATGACAAAGTTGCTGGAGGCTGATACATCAATTATATTGTAAAAGATGACCAGTGGTCAGTGCACAGTTATTTGCTTAGTGATGTAGGACCCTGGGACTTTGTCCAAGTTGTCCATCCCACTTTGGTTTCTGGTTCTCTCATGTGCTAATTTCAGCATTTTTCCCCTTTTTCGGGCAGTAAGACACTAGGGCTATGGCGTGTGTGTGTGTGTGTGTGTGTGTGTGTGTGTGTGTGTGTGTGTGTGTGTGTGTGTGTGTGTGTGTGTGTGTGTGAAGGCAAACATGGAAGCCTGAGGGACACTGGTTTTGGTTACCAGCAGCTCAGCAGGGCATTCGCCCCTGTTCTTTTAGACCGTTCAGACTATTGCAAGTTTTCTCTTGAGAAGCTCCTGACCCAGGTTGTAGCTTGTGAAAAAATTATCACAGGTTACAGGAAACTTGCCATGTCAAGCATGACCCTCATACCCTGATCCTTCTCTGGGGCTCTCCCAGCTGGCTTTCCAGTGTAAACCTGCATGTTCAGTGCATAGATGGTGTTTCCATCACAGGCTGCCCAGATTTTTATGCCGTATTTAGCTGCTTTGGAAGGCACATATTACCTAAATGAGCAGTGACCTCTGAATGCCACTAGCTGTCCACCCTTAGTGCAGGGGTGGACAACTCCAGGCCTCGAGGGCCGGTGTCCTGCAGGTTTTAGATGTGTTCCTGATCCAACACACCTGAGTCAAATATAAAAGTCATTAGCAGGACTCTGGAGAACTTGACTGCATACTGAGGAGGTAATTCAGCCATTTGATTCAGGTGTGTTGGATCAGGAGCACAGCTAAAACCTGCAGGACACCAGCCCTCAAGGCCTGGAGTTGTCCACCCATCCCCTAGGGCAATAGGGCTTGGGTTATAGAATAGTGAAAGTTGCTCTACTCACTTGTCCCACACTGTTGTAATAGCTGCCAGCTTGTCTCTCTTCCATCTGATAGTCTTTGTCTCAATTATCAAATCGGATTACTCTGGAGAAAATATGAAAAGTATCCAGAGACAACAGCCTGTCTCTGCATCCCACAGACTGGCTGTTGATTCATCCTTTAACTTATAGACCCCAGCCAGAATGAGGACCCTCAAATATGCATTTAAATAAATTTTATCCAGCTCCTTCCACTTCTCCCCTGAAACAAGCCTTCCTTCTAGATTAGTCATTTCATGAATGATTTTCTATATTGAATTGGGCTCAAAAGCTGACTTGATGTCTGTTACATGAGTCACTGCCATCCTAGTGGACACTGGCACTGTCTTTATTATGTTTTCTGCAGACAGTTTTGCTTGACATATATTTGGGGATTGAAACTGCCATATTTCACCATTTTTTTATGTGGATTTCTTACTTGGAGGAATATGACTAGCAGTTACTTCATTTGGTTCATAATCAGAAACATCAGACTTAAGATGGTCTTCATCTCCAGATACATCCTCCTCTATTTCACTGACATGATCAAAGTTGAGTTCCAGAGCCTCCAGAGCTGTCAACTGTTTACTTCTGCTGCTCATTTGGTAAAGCTCTGACAGGTGAGTGTATCATATGTACTGTAGCTACAGAGTGTAATGTTGTTAGGACTCCCTTGAATCTTTATATGTTTTGTTCCTTCCCTGCAGACGGTCCACTCAATGTGGGTGGAGTTTGCCCACAGGAACAATATCTACGTTCTCCTTGCACTTAACAGAGGTCAATAGAATAGGGAGAGCGTGTGTGTGTGTGTGTGTGTGTGTGTGTGTGTGTGTGTGTGTGTGTGTGTGTGTGTGTGTGTGTGTGTGTGTGTGAGATTGGGGTAAAATATGTCTCACATTTGCAAAGAAACAAATAGTATTTAACTCTTCTAACTGCTTTAATCTCCACTTTGACTGCCAGGTAGAATTGACCAGAACAGTATCCATATAATATAAAGATGCAGTGGGGGACTGCAAATATGCAAAGTGAAGCATTTTCATTTTTTATGTCAATTACACTTGTTAAGTCAAGCAGAATAAATTTCATACTGAAAAAAATACTTTTGACTTTTTTTGTAGATCGTTTAAATTTAAAATGGATCCATTTGACCCGCAACATAACAGTAGGGTTAATTATTATTATCTTTGATCAAGGGTTTACCTCTCTCACATCAGAGGTAAAAGAGCACTGAAGAACCCAACGTGCCAGTTCAGTAAATGTATCTTCTTGGATGTATGTATCACATTTTATGTGATTAAGTTAGTAAAGCAGTGTTTAAGTGGAGCCTAACAATCTCATAGTGAGAATTTTTCACCAATGATTTCTGTAAAAATGTACACATTACACTAGTATAGCATGCAAAAGTACTTGCTACAGTAGCACTAGATGGAAGCATACAAACATAATGGTCTAAATGGAGAAACAGTTTATGCAACACTAGTGGCTCAAAATGTATTTACATGCTGATACAGATTCTTAACATCTGTAGTATTTACCATCTTTGTTCATCATCATAGCCCATACAGCCAGTTTGTTTGATCCACATTGCACCAGATCACTATGGCCCATACTGAGGGTGGTGGGTCTATAGGAGGGCTAGTCAATGTGGATCATTTGGGGTGGTGCCTAGCTGGGTCATACAGGCACTCATCGTACCAGGCACTTGCCGATGAGCCCCTACCCTGAGAATTACTCCAGGGTGACGCCCCAGTAACCCCCATCCAGGGTTACAAGAAACATGTATCCATCTGTAGCCATCATAGAGGTCTTCTGAATCGCACTCATCCAGGACCACCTTGCTTTGGGAGACTCTACCAGGGTCAAATTGTCCCTGATAACACAGCTCCTGAGAACACACAAACCCCTCCATCGTGATGAAGTGCCGATTCATTCATGGAGTTGATTGAGTGAGGGAAGGAAGGAGAAGAAGATTGACAGACAGATTGATACAGTATCTGCAGCAATGCAGATGCGGTACCAGTCTATCGTGGTGTAGAAAGACTTGAAGGTGACAGCCAAGCTGTTGATTTACTGTCATCAGCTTTTCAGGTATTTAATCCTAAACTTGGAGTAGTAAAAGCAGTAAGTAATGGAAAGATCACAGACTGTACAATAAGATATATGGCCAGTGGGGGTTAGTCTTGTTGTGCAGGAGTCGGTGTCATGTGGCAGGCAAGAATAGAACCCCCCAATACAGGACTCGGAAGACAGGACTGAACTTGAGTGCAGTTTTATTGTTGGATCACACAGGGTAAACATGCTAAATAAAAACAGATAGATAGATAGATAGATAGATAGATAGATAGCTTTTATTGTCATTGTACTAAAGTGCAACGAAATTGAGCAGCAATCCTTAAGGTGCCTAGACCCAATAAAAACATTCAAAAACTCTAAAAACATTCAATAAACTGCAGATTATTGCACAGGGCCTAAGTAGCTTAAATAAATAAATAAAAAATAAAAACAGATTAGACTGAAGACAGAAATACACTAACTAGGAAAAACTAGGAAACACACAGAGCCAGAGAACACACAGCGTGAGCGGAGCCAAAGACGAGGACTCAGCATAGAACAGGAGGGGGACACAGGCGATATTTGCACATACACAAGGAAATCAGGAAGAGTGGAGACAGGCAAACTGAATCTAACAAACAAGACAAGGGAAGTAAAACTGACTACAAAGTACACAATACAACAAACCGGCAAAGACTTCACACAGCACAGGGAGGCAGGCACACTGACAAATATAATAAACATAGTACACATGAATGAACTCAACCAGGGACCAAAAGGCACAGAGAACAGGACATATAACTGAATGGGGAGACAAGAGAACTTAATGGGGAAACGAGACAACCATGAGGACAGGACACCGAAAAACAAACAGACACAGGAATACAGAGGTGGAGACCAAAAACAGGGAGCCAGAACCCAAACAAAAGGCAGCAACATAGGAAAAATAGTCCAAGGGAAGATGCTGGGGATGAAGCAGAGCAGGGGTTCTATTCAGGTGGCCGACCAGGGCACCAGCAAACGAAGTGAAACAGTTCAGGAGGTCAACCAGAAGGCCAATGGCAAAGGTAAAGCAGTTCCGGGGGAAGACTGGGAGGTCAGCGGCAGAGAAGAAACAGTTCTGGAGGCCTTCCAGGTGGCCAATGGCGGAGACAGAGAAACTCCGGAGGCTTGCTAGGTGGACAACGGGGAAACTTCTGGTGGTCTGGCTGGAGGCTGACATCAGTGAAGGAGAGCCTCTGAAGGTTGGCTTTGAAGAAGGTTTAAGATAGCTTAAGATTAAGATAGTGTTTATTTGTCACATGCACAGTTATACACAGTACAATGCACAGTGAAATGTATTTTGTACCTGCAACCATATATACACACACATATAAATAAGAAGAATAAAAATAAAAAAGTAATTCACACTATACACTATACTCTATATACTATACACTATACACACTTTTACGTGGAATTATAGATTATAAATTATAATATTTACATTGTGCAATAATGGTCCAGTTAGGGCTCAGAGTTGAGCAGACGGATGGCTTGTGGGTAAAAACTCTTCTTCAACCTTTCAGTCTTAGTCCTCAGGCAGCGGTAACGCCGGCCTGATGGGAGCAGGGAGAAGAGAGAGTGTCCGGGGTGGCTGGGCTGTTTTAGGATCTTCATGGCCCTCAGCCTGCACTGCTTGGTGTAAATGTCCTGCAGGTTGGGGAGGGTGGTTCTGATGGTCTGTTCAGCTGAACGAACCACCCTTTTTAGGGCCATGAAGTCCTGCTTGGTGCAGTTTCCCATCCAGGTGGTGATGCTCCCACGCATGATGCTCTCGATGGTGCAGGTGTAAAAGTTCCTGAGCACCTTGAGTGGGAGCTTGAAGTCTCTCAGCCGCCTGAGGAGGTAGAGACGCTGTCTGGCCTTCTTCACAGTGATGTTTATGTGATGAGTCCAGGACAGGTCCTGTGAGATGGTCACTCCCAGGTATTTGAAAGTGTCCACTCTTTCCACCTCAGCACCACTGATGACAAGTGGATGGTAGTCCCTCTGCTGCTTCCTGCTGAAGTCCACGATCAGTTCCTTCGTTTTGCTGACGTTGAGCAGGAGATGGTGATGGGACACTTCCAGTGGCCAGCAAAAAAAGAGACCCTCTGGGGGCTGGCATTGACAGGACACCTCTGACACAGCTAGTTGATACAACAGTCTCTAGGGAGGCAGACAGTGAAGCCAAAATGGTCTTTGGCCCTGAAACATAAACAGTCTCTGCTCCTACTAGCTGGAAAATATAAAAAGCCATCTCTGACTGGCCAGCCTGAGAAACAAAGTCAGTCACTGGGTTCTCAGGTTGGCACATGTCATATTTAGTCTCTAACACATTATGGGATGTCTTTCTTAACACAAAGCTCACCTTTATTTTCTGTCTTGAAAACAAAATCCTCTGAGGCTGGCCCGTGAGCAGAAAACATCATCTCTTACTGTTGTCCAGCTTAGAAACCAGTATCTCACACTCAGTCTTTATGTTTACAGAAAAAACAGAAGACTTGCACTGATTGCCTGCCAGCACAAAAACAGATGATATAGTCTCACAGAATTGCAGATTGGGCATCAGACAGCAAAATTGATTTACTCACAGCAGTAGGTTTGAGCTGGGGGTGCACAGGGCATGCAGCGTCAGAAGGCTGGGGTGTGCAGAGCTCACATCATCAGGAGACGTGAGCTGGAGCGCAGTCTTGGACAGCTGTGTCGAGCGCCGACAGCAAGAGCCACACTTCCTTATGGAGGAGGAGCAGGCAGGTGAGGCTGCCTCCACAGAAAAGCGGGGCAGCGGGACCTCAGATGAGCATCGAGTGCCAGCATCGAGGCAGCAGAGCTGGGCGGCAGCGTTGGGGCGGAACAGCTGATGATGAATCACATCCCTTGACTGGGCAGCCTATCAGTTTATACTGAAGATTTTCTCTAAGCAGAACAATTGAGCCTGCCAGCAAAGCAGTACCAGGGAGTGTGTGGAGCCAGGGTGTGGAGGAAATGAATTCACGGCTGAAGGCAAGTTGCGTAAGTCTCCAGTAGTTATCTTTAGCATTGATTACCCGCTGGGCGTATTCTTTCAGCTCGGCCACCACCTCCTCAAACTCCTCAGGACAAACACTCAAGTCTGCAGGCTCTATGTTTCTGGCCGTGTCCTACTGTCATGGAGCGACTTTGTGGCAGGAAGGAAAAGGACCCCAATGCAGGACTCAGCAGACACGACTGAACTTAAGTGCAGCTTTATTGCTGGACTGCAAAGGGTAACTATACTAAATACAAATAGACTGGACTGCAGCCAGAAATATGCTAACTAGGGAAACTAGGAAGAAACTTGGGAAAACACAGAGCTAGGAAACACACAGTGTGAGGAGAGCCAAAGACGAGGAGGAGGAGAATATATGCACATACAAGGAAATCAGGAAGTATGGAGACAGCATGGGAAGACGTGAACTGAAAGCTGAATACAAAACACACAATTCAAGGGACTGGCAAAGTAAAACAGGAAGTAGACAAGGAAACAGAAACACAGACTTCACACGACACAGGGAGGCAAGCATACTGAAGTTGTGCTTGTGGCTGGGTTTTCCCTTAGAGAGGTGGGTGAGGGTGAGCAGCTCAGTAAATAAGGAGGTACTTAGCAGGGAGCTGCTACTCCACATCATAAGGAGCCAGTGGTTTGGGCATCTGACTAGGTGAGGTGTTTCAGAGATTTACAAGCTCAAGGAGACCCTGGGGCTGACATAGGATATGCCAGGCTGATTACATCTCTTAGCTAGCCTGGGAACACCTCAGTATTCCTCCAGGAAGAACTGGAGGTGATGGCAGGAGAAGATGGATGGATGGATGGAATAAAATAAGTCCTACATGAAGTCTAGGTACAAAAAACAGTTTAGCTTTCATGACTTTTAATGGTCAGCTGATCTGCTGTCACTTACTGTCTGTCTTTGTCTCCCTCTTCTTCTCGTGTTTCCAGTTAAATCATTTCCAGCTCTCATTTGTGGTCATATATCCTTTTGGAAGGGAGTATGGCAATAAGTTGTGGACACACTCAGTGTGTTTGGAAGAGCAGATGGCTGGAGATGACCCTATAGAGCAAACCCGGCACTCTGCCACAGCTGGACAAGCCTAGATTGACAGATTACAACACACACAATCAATAAAGTGTACCATTAGTTCTGTCCACAATGCCCTGTGTACAATACTGATGTCAGACCGCCTCTGCATACTCTGAAGTCCACACAAAGAGGAATGGCCTTATATATATCACATTATGAGGATTTTTTCCAGGCTCGAGTTATTGCTTGAGTGCCTGGCACAGGCTCTTTCTGTGTTAGATTAAAATGCCTTGGAAAAAAAAAAGCTTGAAATGAAAGCAGCTCTCCAGGTCATAATTATTAGATAACCCATTTTAGTGACAGAGACTGCTGTCAAGGTGCTATTCAGTCATTCACAATGTAATTAGAATGCACAATTTCAACTGTAATCGTGTTTATGCACATTCAACAACCATTAGACAGTATGATGAGGCTCAATGTTATGAATTCAAAATGGGGAAAAAATTCACATTAGTCACTAAATTTGTTCTGAACACCAAAACCTTCTCACCAGACTTCCTTTTTAATCAAGCATGAACTGAGAAAGAGTTAAAGTCAAGTTTCAACTCAATCTCTGAATGAGTCAAATTAAAATTATACAATGTTTAAATCCAGCTTTGGAAAGGAAAATGTTCGAATTAATAGCAAAATTGAATTAATAGCTTATTTTGAGACTTTTGAACAGTATCACTATATTTTTAACAGCTGATTTTATGTGTCCAGTTGCCATTACTGCGCAGATGTTTAAATAAATTTTTTCAGAGTTCATATGTTGCACAAATCGAAATGAAAACTACAATATATCTGTTAGATACTTTTTTATTTTCAGTGCACAAACTTACAACACCTACTTATTTTTGTGGATTTTTATCATCCCACAATTAGAAGCTTTCAGGTTGCGTCTTGAGGGAGTCTCCCAGTTTTCAAGTTCAATTCTATAACTGATTTTTCTGATGCAAGTCTCGCACAAGTCAAGTCTCAAGCCTTGAAATCTGCTTTCAGTCAGACTAAGCAACTTCTTACAGAGATACAATGAAGGTTGACAGACATGAGGGGTTAAAAACTTTACGCTTCTCGATCACAGGTACTCAAACTTTGAGTTCAAAAGCATGATGAGGAGCAGTGCTCATTGAACACCTTTTTGCCTAGCAAGTGCAGGCTTGTTTTGAAAGTCATCAGAGTGGTGCTAAGCTGAAAAAAAAAATGCTGAAATTGAAAAGTAATAGACCAGATGCAAAATGGTGGATTAGTTAGTAAGAAACTTTTAGACTTTTTGGTGCATCTGCCCAAGATAGATGTGTCCTCACCAACAGTCTAAATTCAGGCAAAAACTTGCAATACAGGAATTCATTGCAACCAAGGTATGCAGAAGAGCATCTCTGAACACACATGGAATCTTGAAGCAGATGAGCTACAGCAGCAGAAAATGCCACTGACGTTCGCTACAAACAGGAAGGTTTGGAGCAACAGCTGCAAAAGCCTGATCTCCTCTGTGCTTTAATCCGGACCTCCGGACAGCTGGGAGGATTTGCTCAGCAGACCTCAGCAGCAGATCTACAAGTGCAAACTTAAAAAAGTCAGAGCTGTAAGAAAGTCCCAACCCATGCCATGCCTTAAAAACAAATAAACTCTTAAACTCAATTTGAAAACTGACTTGCAGCCAGTTTAGGGACACCAGTAATAAAATGGTTTTACCAAAACTAGAGCACGGTAAGTCATATGAGTTATCAGGTAACTGTAGCAACACCACCGTGGAGAAGTCCAGGTAGCTGAGGTGATACCTAGCATACAGCTACTGGCTCCAGCCACCTGTGTTGGTATACCAACATCAAAGTAGCCAAGATGCAAAAATGCATCTAGTGGCCATTTGAGTAACTGCAGTATTTGACACTTTCACGTTTGTTTCAGGCAATATATTCATCAGAATCCAAGATTTTTTTATTTAAATCTTGGATTTAAAATGTAATCATAAACATATTGTATGTATAAAATAAGAAAACCGCCACTTCATTAAGTAAATCATAGCATGAGACATAACTCTTATTGGACTCATATGAAACATAAACCTTTACCTCTGGCTTTCTTTTCCTTTCAGCGCTGCATTTAGCTTCATGTTGCACTACTGGGGATTTCAGCATCAGCCCCAGTGGTGGTCAGTAATTAGCATGACTCATACCCCCCCACTGATAAAGATGTATCATTCCACTCCTGCCATCTCGTATTCAGCTCATTAATAATACATTTGATCCATTTACTTTCCCTTCAGTCCACCACTTAGTGTGCGCTTTAGTGTCATCCACAAGGAGCTTCTCAAATGATATCATTTCCCTTGTTTTATTAAATGAGGTCTGGCAAACAATGAATAAAAATAATGGAAAAAACGATCCTCTTGACTTGATTTCCTGTTTCTGTTCTCCCAAAAGTATGAAGGGAGGACCACAAAAGAGTTTAAGCTAGCTATAAAGGGGTTTGAGTGAAATATGACCTTAATGTTAAATCCAACAGCTCCCTCATTATTTTTTTTTTTACACAGTTGAAACTGGCTGCTGTCATTGTGAGCCAGGGATGAAGTCACCGTTAAGCTCTACTAGCTTTGTTCATTGAGTACATGTCCACCGGCAGCCCAATCAGAGATGGCAGTGGTTCGGCCTTTCTGTGGCGAGAGCCTGATGAAACCAAATGAAATAAGCCTGTCGAAGTCAGTCACATCATTTCTTCTCTTTTTCTTTTTTTTTTTTTTCTTTTTTTTTCCTAAGCCACAGCTCCACCGGTACCGCCTCTTCATCCCATCATTCCTTGACATAAACACCACACAGATGAGAGTGCCAGGAAATAGCAGAAAAGTCATTTTTCCACAGTTTTTTTTTTCTTTTTTCATTTTTTTTTCAAAACAAGTATTCAGTATGTGCAACATGTCTAGAAGGAAATGGAGATTGAATTTATGCTTGTAAGAGAAGAAGATAGAATATCTGGGGCTGTGAACTTCCTCCCAAATCGCTCAAAAATTGTTTGGATATAAGATTATCATCATAACATATTGAGCCCTTCGTGGTAATATATGTTTCTTCAGTCACAGATTCATAATTTTTTTTCATTTATAATCAATGTGTTTCATTCATCACATGGAAATAGCAAATGAGGAAAAATGGAGGACCAAAATGTCTTGACAATGTGATTCACAGAATGTAGACTGCAAGGCTTCGAGCCACATTAGACACAAAAGTCACACAGAACATCTGCAAGGCCACAAACAGCATTTAAATTGAAATCCAGCCACAATCCAGCCCCATGTGCAGCTGAAACAGTAGTCTACACATGCTAGAAAGAATCCAACAGATGTGCCACAGCCTTCTGATTTGGTCATGTTTGTTGGCACCCACTGAAGGACTGATATTCAGTTCTGTTTTGGCTCGGTTTTGATCTGCACCACCAGAAAAATTTCTTATCCGAGTAGGTACTCCGCTGTCTTTAGCTGCTTCAAGTAGCTGCCTGCTGAGGCAAGAAAAGTGAAAGTAACATTAAAGCCGTAGACTGAAGTTGAACTACCTCCTGCTAAAAGATAGAATATCACTGGAGGCTAGATGGGAGGAGCAGAGCTGGTCTGCAACATTTGTCATCACAATCATCTTTCTCATTTTATGTGGTGTATGGTACACTTGTTAGTCCCATTTGATTCTGATCATTTGTCAGAGACGCACACACTTGTACAACTTTAATTGGACACAAACACAACACAAAAACTTCAGTGAAGTCAATTTCCATCACAATCTATTCCTTCTGAAAGCACAACCTTTATCTCAAAAGTTTATGGCTCTCATTTATTCAGCGTGAGGTAATGAACAGTATTGCATTATGCCCATTTAATTTCACAAGAAGATCTTGTTCATTAATACAACATAAGCTCTCAGTTGAATATTAATATTCATATGCCTGTGCCAAAACTAATAAAAGTAAAGAGATTTTCACGTTCCCAAAGACCATTTTGAGCATTCCCTGTGGTATATGACACGTTTTCTCAGCTGTGGTTGGAAACTTCAGGAATGACTTTTTCCACATTTTTACTGTAGATAAAGCACTGTAAGAAGCAAAGGCTTATCTTACGTGTGCTTCCACACTGCAGCTGCATTCCTAATTCAGGCCTTAATGCAGTATTTAATCTCCATTTAAAATCCATTTGATGGTAATTAGTCATCATACACTTTTAGCATCCACCAAGTAATGGTGAAAATCTATTGATTAGCAAGATAATCAGGATGAAAATGAAATAATGCTGATTTATTAGCCTGATACTTTTGTATGACGACGTGGTTCCCTTACACTGGGATCCCCAAAGGATCTTGGGGGTGTGTGTGTGTGAAGTTTTCAGTTTCTCTTGAATGTCAGACTGTGGAAACTTCTACCAGTCAAACAAATGGAAATCTGATGCTGCGTTCACTTTGCTGTGCACAACGCCTTTAGAAAGTTCTCAGCTGAATTTTAATGCGACTCCAACCAGATAAATCAAACATGTTCTCTCATATACTCATGTATAACCATGTCAGTGAAAGCCCCCTGTCCTGGCAGTCCTGGAACAACACTGCAGAACTTAATTTATGACTGACAATTAATCTGAAAGAGCAAAAACACTCCAGCATGGCTGGTGGAGCGTGACAGCGTTGGCGAAAACAGCTTTCGCCCGATTCGTCTCCCAGCCGACAGTCTGGCCCTGTCGCCCAGCATTTATCTGCCTCCATACGCTCCCCCCCAAAAAAACTCATTAATCTCTAATGACTTAATTCTGTGTTTCCAGTATGGCCTGCGTATGTTCTCATTAATGGCTTTTCAATCTTATGCTATAGAGCAGAAGCAAGATTATGAAATGTCTTTCTTTCAAAAAAAAAAAAAAAAAGAAGAAACGGAGGCTTAGATTAGAAATAGGAAATGTACGTGATCCTTCGTGTAGTTATTTGATGTCGAGTGCTGCAGATAATCAAGTATGAGATCTAGGGGTGATGACAGAAAAAGCTCCAAGCAAGTCATAGTTCAAACGAAAATTAAGAACTTGTGAAAGACATTGAAAGACACAGGGCAGACTGAGTTTATAGAGGGCAAGTTGTTCAGCATGGTGGTTCGGGAGCAACACTGGAAAACATCAACACTCTTGATGTTGGATGGAAGTTTAATAGCTGTTAAATGAGGAGATTGGAAGCCTCAAAAAATAAAAACGATGGACCAGAAGTTTGTCTGCCTTAACGACTTTGTAAACAAGACACACAGTTCTGCGGTCTTGTTCTTAAGTATTGTTGGGATTATGGGTTCTCACACTCCCCTTTGGGTATTTGCTCTGTGGTGAAATAAACACAGTCTTCCATATTTCATTTCACTCTTTTCAATTCAACTTTAAGTTGTCAAAACAACCCAGAGCTTGACAAAGAAAGAATGTGTGCACTTGAATAGATCTCTCACGCCTGGCACACAATAGCTTTGAGGCCAATTAACGAGGGAATTGCAGTGGGGGAAAGAAAAAAAAAAAAAAAAAACCCTGCACAGACGGAATGATGACGAGGTGAAGAAAAACTTAAATGACATATCATCTGCTCAGTTCTGTAAGAGTAACTTTGTGTTATCCAAAAAAAAAAAAAAACAAAAAACAAAAAAACAGCTCTCTACTTGAGCTCAAAGCATCATGGTGTTCCCAGCAGTCACCTTTAACAATAGGATTAGTGCCAAGCTGGGCAGCAAAAAAAAGGCAGAGGGGAAGGAAGATAAAAAACTGCCTGGGATCACTGCTATCACTGATGGAGCCTGAAACCCTGAGGGAGCACTTGTCTTTCTGTTTGATTTGTTCTCTGTCATCTAGTCTGTAGCCAGTGGGCAGGGGTCTGTTTGCTTGGCACTGGCACAGGCCTTTTATCTGCTGATTGAGAGAAAGAAGTGAAGGAAATAGCTCTGCGACCAACTGCTGAACCTTCCTCATCTTTCCCCTTAAAGGAAGCGCTGAAGGGAAGGCACACTAACCTGAGTATATCAGGCTCGGTTGCTACAAACCTGATACCTGTTTGATGATGGGAGACCTGAGCTGCACAGAGGCAAGCACAGAGGTCTGTGTAGTACAACTTGCTCTGGACGGCACCTCGCCTCAGAAAACTTTATGAAGATGACTTACCTGCGGTACTTGAGTGAATTCAGATGGAAGTCAATATCCTCATAATAAAACACCTCTTTCTCGCTTCGGCTGATTGCCAGTTGTCAGTGGTTGGAAGGACCTGCAGCACTAATCGATGAGGAAATAAATTACCACTGGCAGCCTAGGCAGAAAGCTAAGGAGAGAGGTTGAGCCACAGCAGCAATTGATGCACAGCTGACCTGATCTTCCAAAAAAGAAAGTTACAGAAATGGTTGTTGTAATGAAGCCTTGAGGTGATAGGAACTATATACAAAAGATATGAATTTGTCTCAATTTGACTTTTTTTTTTTTTTTTTTAAGACAGTTACATTGTTTGTGATTGGCACTGAGGCCTTTTGCCTATTTCTCTAGTTGTGGGCCTTGCTCCAAGCAAGCCAAGTGTGTAAAGATACATCAATTTAGTGGGTGTTGGTCCCGCTCTTTGCAGGTGTCACTGTCAGTTCAGAAAGTGGTAAAGCAAATACAAGTCCATCGGTCAAGACTCAGCTCTGCAGTAACCGCTCTGGAGCCTATCCCAGCTATCATAGGGCGAGAAGCAGGGTACAGCCTGTGCAGGTCGCCAGCCTGTTGCAGGACTAACACAGAGAGACAGACAACCATTCACACTCATATTCACACCTATGGGCAATTTAGAATCACCACTGAACCTAACCCCACTAACACATTTCCCAAAGATTTAAAAAAAAAAAAAAATCATATTTTGATAGCATAGGGTAAGGGTTTCAGCTACTCTGTTATAGATTTGTTTGCAATCATTTTCCTGTTGAAGGACCCAATTTTGGCCAAAAATAATTGGTTGATTCAACAACTGCAAGGTGCCCAGGTCCTGTGGCTGCAAAACAAGCCCAAATCATCATCCCTCCACCAGTGTCCTTGACAGTTGCTATAAAGTATCTGTGCTGATATGCTGTGTTTGCTTTTCACCAAACATGGTGCTGTGCATTATGGCCAAACATCTCTGATTTGGTCTCATCTGTGCAAAGGACATTGTTCCAGAAGTCTTGTGGGTCTTTTTCAGATAAAACTTTGCAAACCTAAGCCACGCTGTTAGAGGCTCTCTCCTAGAAACCCTTCCAAACAAGCCAGACTTTTCCTGTCTTTCTAATTGTACTGTCATGAACTTTGAGATTTACTGTGCTAACTGAGGCCTGCAGACTCAGAAATTAAGCTCTTGGGTTCTTTTCTCTGAGTGTTGCATGATCTGACCTTGGGGTGAATTTGCTAGGATGCCCACTTCTAGGAAGTGTGTGGCATTGTATTAACACACACTTGAATGCTCCAGAGCAATAAACTGCCACAACGTCTGCTTTTATAGAGGTGGCTACACTTGCTGATGATCTCAAGTGTGTTTGATTTACAGCACCTGGCTGCTCCTTACCCTTAGTAATTCCTTTGGGAGCAGTAAGGGTTTCCTTAGTTTTTCACAAGACTGTATAGAGCCCTTTGAAAAACTTCAGTCTTGATTGAATGTGATTCATTTGTTTAACAAAAGTCGTATTTATACACGTATAAGATTTGATCATGATGCTGAGAGAAGGCTACGGCAGCTAGAGATAAACATGACGCCCGGGTGAAATTACAAACAAGACAGAATACGTTTATTTACATAGAGCTTTAAGACTGTCAGGCTCTTACAATGCATTTTTAATGAAACCACATGCAGCCCCCTCCGTAGAAACGTGGTTGAGCAGTGAGCAGTTTGTCATGGTAGGAAAAGGACATTCTTGCAAAGATAGAATGTAAGGATTATCTACTGCATTGCAGTCTCTCATGCTTAATGCTTGCCAATGAGTTTTTATCCATAATTGAAGCATGCAAAAGCTGTTTTCTCTTCAGCAAGCACTAAAAGTGGTGCATTACAATGCATGCTCCCAAATGGACACCGTTATTGTATTGAGATGAGTGGGTTTTAAACTTTTTAACAAGAGCAAAATGTCTTATGCACTTTCTCCTAAAACTTCTGATTTTTTTTTTTTCTCAAAGATGACGCTTAACTTAATTCTGCCTTGCATCAGGTTTATGAATATTGATCACAGCATTCAAAATGAGCTTTGTGCATTCACGAGTTAGATTTTATGACTGACACCATTTGAAAACTAAACCAAGCAAAGCAGCTGCAGTGATATGTGTTTCATTTGTGTTTTATTTGGGTCAATTTTGGCCAAGCAGATGGAGCAGAGCGCCAGCCACAGTGATGTCTGTGTTAGTGTCTCCTGGCATACAGATGAGAATGCGTCTGGTCCAAGAGGACTTCAGTGATTTCTTCTTAATGAGGTTGAGAATATCCACAGTCTAAGCAGTGGAGGCTAGACTGTGCTGACCTTTAACACCCCTAACCATCAGTCACAAGAGCCTGCCAGATTACAAACAGCAGACAAACGCATTGCCCAGATCATGCACATTACTGACTGTGAAGGGGTTAAATTGTCAGTATAGTGGGGAAGGCAGTGCCTAGTTAACTAATAGCTAACCTGCATGTATCAGTTGAAATATATACATAACATTGTTCTTTTGTCAATTACGCCACAAAATATGCTGGTCAGATTTTTTTTTAAAAATGGAAGACATAAGACTGCTGTAAGACTCAGTGTCTTCTGCTATTTATGGTAGCACCGTGAGCAGTGCATGGTGGATAGGTAGAGACAAATGGAAAGTTTAATCAAATGAGGCAGAGTAAATTAAATTGCTGGTATTTTGGTCAAAGGGGATTTAGATGCTGCACTCAGAACTCCCTGTCTTCGTGGTGCAGAATCCAGGAACCTGTTCTGTTGCAACATTAGTCTGGTTATCCTATTAACAAGCGAAATTTATTGGAGCAACTATCAAGCAATAATATTATTGAAAATTCACCAGTGAAACAGTCTGCACCGAAATATCACAGTGAGTGACTCCTACATCAGCAGACATGTTATTCACAGATATGTTATACTGTATGTCACAGTCCGCGCTTTATTTTGCTTTTGCTGGACTTTTTGTTTCTGCATCCTATGCCCAGTTTTAAAATTTCTTTGAATATAAAGACTCACCTTTTTTTTTTCTTTTTTTTTTAAACTCTCCAGCTGCCTCTGTGTCCTATGTTTGGTGTCTCTGCACATCATCTTAACAGTGTGAAAAGTTTGTCCTTCATTCATTCAAATTCATTAAATCTAAGCAAGACTTCTCCTTTATTTATGTCACAATCATCAATGTTGCTGCATGTCATAAATCCTGCGTGTCACTGCCTTGTGTCCAAGTTTCTTTTCACCAAATGTGAGGTGACCCTGAGAGCTTGATGCAGTAGGAAGAAACACAGGTCAATAGACAAAACACCAGTAAAATAAGAAAATATCTTCAAATATTCTAGAAAACAATGACCTTGAACAAAAACTAAAATGTTTTGCAAATACCAACAGGTAGCACAAAGCAGAAATGTTTCCAGGGGATACAAAACAAGTGATGAGCAAGCCTGGAACATATTTGTTGTTGCTTTGGTGACTCATGGAGTTACTGAAGTTGACTAGGCCACAGTAATGTTAAAAAATGGGTTGAAAGGGTTTGGTTATTCTCTCTGGTAGACTGGTCACCTGTCTATGGTGTACTCTGTACTCCTGTAGCTGGGATAGGCTCCTGTGACTCTAAGTTGGATAAGTAGTTAAGAAAATGGAGGGATGGATGGAGTTTAGGAGTGTGGCATGATTTCTGTGTTTGGCACGTTTTTCAGAATTTGGATAATGTGTGGTTTCAAACAAAAATTGTAAAAAAAAAAAAAAAAAAGAAAAAATACCATGCCCTCTGCTTTTGTCTTCAGGTGTGTTATGCTTTGTATTTGTGTGAGTCTGCACCATCAATGCAATCATTTCATATCCTGAAGCATAATTCTTTTAAATTTTGCTTTTATGTGCACACTTTGCAGTGCTTCAGATGCATAAATCAGTTGGGGTGCAGCTGGTGCTCTTGGAGAGATCAAGTCATTTTACTCTGATGTCTTTGGGTCCCATTTTAGCAAAGAGGAGCGACAACATTTAGAAACGTGTTCATGATGAACAGCTGCCAGTGACAAATCCAAGCAAATGCCAGTTTAGGGCCCAGAACTAAAGAAAAAAGGGATCACTGAGCTGTTAGACCACTGTTTTATTTTAGTTATTTATAAGTTTACCTGAAGATAATGGTAATTGGGTACACCATGTTTGGATACAGCCCAAAGGAAGGTTTTTAACTGAGAAGATTTCAGTAAGAATCACTGTGAAAGGATTCTTTCTATCAGCAGTAATTCACATACGTTGGAATGGCTCTGTTGTGGGATCTCCCTGCCCTTCCACACACACACACTGCTCTCCCTGATCCATAAGCAGGGAGAGCAACAGCAAGACAGAGACAGCTTTGATCAATAACACCATTCCATGTAACCGCATGGTTATGGTTGCAAGTGTAGCCAAACACTCAATAACATATTACCTTCACTGAGGGCACGGTGGGGTCAAGGAGGGAACAGCAACACAATAATTATCCCAGCTCATTTCCCCTACCACACACCCACCATACATCATTGTTTTATCAAAATTGAAAAGGCCCAACTGAACAGCGACCGAGAACTCGTCTCTCTACGGATCGATGGCTGATTATAGCACCTCTCATCCCAGGCCAAGTCTAGTCTTGGCAGTGTGAGTTAATACAGGTGGCCAGCACATTAGAGGCAACACTATAGCTATCACTGAGGGTTAAGTTTGAGTTATTGTCTCTCTTTCCAAAAAATAAAAAAAAAAGTTGCTTAGAGACTGTCATATTTTTCTCTTATGAGTGATAATACTAAGGAACCAAATGCAATTCATGACAGGATTCAATTAGATGTGACATTCCAAGGATTTAGGTCATTCCAAAGTTGTTAATATTTGAAAAGAAAAAACAGAAGGACCACAACAAAGACTTCAAACGTGGCATTGTTTTGCCTTGCCTACGGTGAACCTGTGATATATTTTTTTTTTTCCCAAGTCGAGAATTAGCCAAGCTTCAGGATAGTCTCATTATGCAACTGCTATCATCAAATGCACTCTGTCGGGGCTTCACTTGAAGAGTTTCCTGCGTCTCCTCTTCTTCTTGAAAAGAACCGCAGTGATAAAAAAGGTCTCTTATCAGTTTCTCTGCTCAAACCGCCATCTGCCGTTTCCTAGACCCCCCCCTCTTTCATGAGCATATTAAAACATGTCAAGACCTAAAAATCATTAGTGCTTGTTGTGTGACATTTAAATGCAGCCGATTCTCTGAGTCATCTGGGGACGCCGTCCTCTTCTTGTTTAAAATGTCACACTAATAAGATACAAACAGCCACCGTAATCTGATTCGGTGTACGTCCTCAAGCATAAGATGTAATCAATGTATTCGGCCCCGTGGTATCCCAGCAACGTGTATGTCTCCTAATGTTTTGGGATACCTTATACAGGGAAGAGTAAGAGGGGACGTGCTGAAGAGTGAAAGAGTGCTTGCTAATTTCTTACCAGTACAAAGGCTGTTGACATTAAAAAGGCTAGCGCAGTTATAGATGTCAGTCATGTTAGAAGTCTTGACCTGAGAATATGTTGGTACTCCCTCCAACAGTCTTGGAGGCTGGTAATTGCAGCCTCAGCAGGTAATTGCCTGACATCTGAGTGTCATTTGTTGATGTATTTCACCTGGGCATTCCACACTTTATTAACTGACCCATGACCTCACGTTGCATTTAAAAAGCTGCCATGGCAGTTGCACAGATTACTGTCATTTTGGCTAACATTATTAACTTCCACATGCCTTTTTTTCTTTGTGTCAACTTTATTTTACTTTATACTTGGTCTGAATCAAACCTTCCGATATACATTTTTAACTAGTTTGTGAAACAGCAAGCACTATGCTGATATAACCCAGGCCTCAGGAAAAATACTTATTATAATTGACCAAATGATGCTCTGCTAAGAGTATTTGTAAATCATTTCTGGTCTTACTTCACAGCATAATTCAGAACCATTTAGGCCCTTTCCCATTCATTCACAGGTAAATGGTGTTTTAGATCACTGAAAACTGAGCTTTTGAAAAACCAGAAACACAAAGACAACAGAAGTTTTGTCTTTCAGTATCAAAGGTGTGTGCCTTTATCTCCTTTTTTGACTTCAGCCATTGCACTGTTATTGATTTTGATTGACCAGCATTTCTATGCAGTTAGTGTTATTCTGCCACCTGTTGCTTTGGCATGCCCCCGACAATGCTTGAGATCATTTCTCTCTCTCTCTCTCTGTGTGTGTGTGTGTGTGTGTGTGTGTGTGTGTGTGTGTGTGTGTGTGTATTTTAATGTAGATTTTTCAAAACAAACACAGAAAAATTCTCATTTAAAAAAATACATATGTATGGATGTAGTCTTAAAACTTGTCCAGCACATTCCAGGTAATGATCCATTTGAAGATTATTATTATTATCATTATTATTATTATTATTATTATTATTATTATTATTATTATTATTATTATTATTATTATTATTAATAATAATAATAATAATAATAATAACTGAAACTAAAAAAGTAGAACTAGGTGTCTAACTAAATTAACTAAAAGTAATTACTGTGTGCTTAAAAAAAACCTACACATTAAAAGATAAGGTGTGAGTCAGTTGCCTTTGAAGTGATTGTATGTGTGTGTGTGTGTGTGTCTTTCTGTTGTAATATTCATAAACTTTGCCACTGATAAATATTTCCCATTTATTATTACAACAAAAAACTAAATATGACACTGGTACTTAGATAAAAATAGATTTAACTAAACTGAAATCAATCTGTGCACTAAGTGAACCTAAACTTTAGGTTCATCTCTGGAACTTTGAATGATTTTTTTTGCACGGTCCCCCATAAATAAACAGGGATTGTTCGGTGCTCATGATTTTGTCTGATTACTTCCAGGACTGTGAAAAACCTTAGTCCATGCAAGGATTGAAATAAAGTCGATTTTTTACTTTTGTACAAAAGCACAAATCTCAAAGCTTAAGATATTGGAGGCACAAAGAAATACAAACTCCATTTTCTTAATGAGCTCTCACACCCACCAGATGACTTCGGCTGAGGACAAAGGGTTGGTGGGATAAGGCAGAGTAATACACGTTGGGATCTGATGACAGACGAGAGGTGGGTGGTAGTGTTGCTGGTGAATCTGGTGGCAGTTGTGGCCTTTGTGGCTGGGTGGTGTTTCTATATCACACTGTGTTAGCCTGTGCAGTGCATACTGTAGTAAGGACCTTTTGCAATGCTGCTGACTGCCCAGATTACAGGATTACTGCCGTCTCGGACTGTTTGACACCTTTAAGTCAGGCAAAAGCTCCAATCCCTTTTCTGGCAATGGGGATTTATATCATTCAAATCCTCCCTGTAGCTACGATAGGAAAAAATAATAATATAATCTGACCGGCTCAAATCACTCTGATGTGTGGAGCCACAGGAATGTTAATTAATGCTGAGGTCTCAAAAAGTCCTATCAGGAAAAAAATACTTGAACCTGAAGAAGTGTTTCTGATTTATCTACCAAAACACACACAGCCACAAAAAGAAGAAAACCCAAGCAGCTCTCATGTGTGTTTAAAGTGGGCTCTGTACTCCTGTAGCTGTTTTGTCCAGGTCATGACTATCTGAGCATTTTATCAAGTGCATCACTCTGACATCTATCTCCCCTAGTAAACACACACTGACAAACACATGTACACACAAATTCAATGACGTCTACAATGAAGATGTTGGAGAAAATCCTAAAATCCCATATTGTTGGGCAAAGAGCATTTGTTCTTGACTTGTTGTAGTCTGCTTATCGGCTTGGCACAGGTGTCGATGATGCAAAACTCCTCCTTTTTAAAATGAAGAGCGTCACACCAGAAGAAGCTACTCTGGGGATGGATCTAATTTGGTTAACTAAAGCTACTTAGAGGAGCACTAATTACTTTGTTAAAGAAAAACATTGCAAATATTAACAGCAGAATGAGACAAACAAGTCACACGAGATTATTGCACAGAAAAAAAAGACCACTTTTTTACAAGTTGTGAATGAATAACACTATTCATAAGTTTTGATTTCTGTAAATAATATCCATCATAAGCCTTCCGGGAATTTAAGTCCAGATGGGAGTAACAACAGGGGAAGGAAATGAGTTTGTTTGTATGTTCTCTGTGTGTCCTCTCCTGGTACTCCAGCTTCCTCCCTCAGTCTAAAAACGTACTTGTTAAGTTCATTTGTGAATATAAATTATGGGTGAATTGTCTGAGGTCCTTGTGTCAAAAAGAAAAGAACCATAGGTTAAAAAAAAAATCAAACAGGAAAAACCCAGATCAGTTCTACAAAAGAGAAGTGCGCTCATGGTTTCACTAATAATCCCACATGTGCTCCATTAGGAGTTTGACTATGCCTTAAGGAGTACACTATAAACCTAACAAAGGACAACACTGGCTACTTTCTAGACTAGTTACATTATTTTAAAAGATGTCCATAAGAGCAATGGGAAGCACTCACATCTAAATGTTTACATACTCTTTCATGGATTGGGACGTAGAGGATTTTTAGGGGTGAGTGGGATTATGTAGCCTCCCTTCTGCAATCCATATGTTACATTGGGTCTGATATAGCACCACTGGGGGGAGGATCTATCTCCCAGACCAGCTTATAATGTACAGTGCTACGTGACAGAGGGGCTTTGGGTGTCATTATGGCAGAGCAGGCACATCCATCTGAGCCCTAAAGAGAACAAGGCCTGCCTTCAGTCTGTGAAATGAAGGGAAGCCTGGGGCCAGTTCATTCCTGGGGAACCACATAGATACACCTAAAAGGGGAGGGCCGTGAAACTAACTGGGCTTACTGAACGGATGAACATGCAGGACAGCAGCAAACAACCAATGACGCAACAACAGGCATAGAAAACACAAGACTTATATACACACAGGAGGTAATGGACAAATGGGAAACAGCTGGGAGGGAAATTCAGGAAACAAACTAAACCCAAGCACACAGACCAAGAACCTACCAAAATAAAACAGGAAGAAACCTAACATTTTACACAGAGACTAAACACCTAGGGACAACACATAAGCACAGGAAAACAGAAACACAGAAACCATAATAAAACAGAACTACACAACAAGAACCTAAAAAACTGGGCCACCGGCCCGGGACCATGACACTGAGATGAATAATGAGAGCATCTTGCGTGGGAGCATTGCCACCTGGATGGGGAAACTCCACCAAACAGGACTTTGTGGCCCTTAAAAGGGCGTTTCGTTCAGCTGAAGGGACCATCAGAACCACCCTACCTGATCTGCAGGACATTTACACCAAGCAGTGCAGGTTAAGGGCTAAGGAGATGCTTAGACAGCCCAGCCACCCCGGACACTCTCTGCTCCCTGCTCCCATCAGGCCGGCTTTACCGCTGCCTGAGGACTAAGACTGAAAGGTTGAAGAAGAGTTTTTATCCACATAACTGGACTGTTATGCACTATGTAAAATACTCTATTCTGTTTGACTTGCACTATACCATGCCATGCACTTTCTGACACAGCTGCAATAACTTACCCTCATGTAAACACCAACAACTAGAATATTATTTTTTTACCCTAGATATATATTTTTATCTTGTGTGCCGTGACGTGTAAATTACATGTTTTATTCTTCTTTATATATTTTTGCCACTTACTATCAGCTGCATTGTATTGCGTATAATTGTGCATGTGACAAATAAACCTTATCTTATCTTGATGTCGCTCTGCCTCTTTACCCCTGAGATCCGTGGCTTGGCTTCAGCCCCACAGCCGATCATGTCACGCCACAGCTGATTTGACACATCGATGGTGACAGACAGCTATAGCCTAAGCTGAGCCAAATGACCCACATAGATGGTTACTGGCATGGTCCTCCTCGTGCTGCAACAGCCTCGTGGAGCCATTAAAAGATTTCACTTGCATGTTTACAATTTGATCCACTTCATCTATTTGGCATTCATTTTTACGACTACTGAAGGAACCAGAGGGGCTCCATTATGATTCTCCTTCACCTATTTAAGATGGCATGAAATAGCAAGAAGATTACCCCCCAAAAAAGTGAAATAAAGAAAGAAATACCGCAATTTCAACAGAAAATGATTGTGAGCAATTCCCTGACACGGACACAATTTCCTGACTCTCTCTATATCATTTACGATAGCAGAGAAGTGAGGAAAAAAAACTTAATAAAGATTTGGGTCATCACAGACAGCAGATTCATCCGGCTAAAACAAAATTGTCATCACTCTGCTATGCTGAGCTAGAGTTTAAAGGGAAGGGAGGAAGCCAGGAGGGGAAATGGGTTAGCAAAAAGATGGAGAGAGCAGCTGTGTTATGGTGTATTGCTCTGTCCCTGTCAGGCTGGGCTTATTGAATTGATGTCACTCCTTTAAATTTCAGTGGTTTCAGTGCAGGTGTGAGGGAGCGAGCGAGAGAGGGAGGGGGAAATAACCGAGGTTTTCCTGTGAATTTGGAGGGCCTGGCGACCTTCCAGAGATTCAAGGAGGTTTCTGAGCCCAAGGCTTTCCAGCAGTCTCCCCAATAAGATCGAATTTACCTCCAATTCAGTGCACATTTGCGTGTGTGAAAATGTCAGAATGTTTATGTGTCGGCTTTTCTGCGTGCACGTTCAGGTGTGGGTATGTGTGTGTTTTCTCAGTCAACCCTTTTTCACACACTAGCAGCTCTATAGCAACTCTGCTACTTTTTTTTTGTTTTTTTTCTACATTACACATGCCTTACAGTCTCTGTGAAGTTTCTCAACCATTACTGGGGGGGGGGGGGGGGTCAATATGTGACCAAAAAAAGGGACCTGGTCTTTAAGAGTGCCTTGCAAGCTGTTCAAAATTGGGCATTTAATCCAATTCACATGGAGCACTCAATTCATGTGTTAAAATACAGACAAAATAAAAGCATCCTCCGATGAAATGAACATGCTGCAGTATTTCCCTTTGACGACGAAGCTCCCTCCTTCTGATTCACAATGTGAAGAGCATGAAAGTGGTTTGTCAGTGCATTATATTTTAATTTGAAAAGATCAAATGGTACTGATATGGTACCAAATATACTGTGATTCAATTCTGGTGCCTATGTCCCTCTGCCTTTCTGTCTTCTCTCTGGTAGCAATTACAATTATGGATAAACCAGGAGATTAATTTTATAGTGTCTTCTCCACACTGTGCACTGACTGAGCTGACTGTAATCTTTTACACTGCAGGAATTTCAATAGTTAGTTGAATCTTATTATCTATCAAATACAACTAGGGTTATATGGAAAAAGCACAGTAGGACGCTTGTGTAGTAAATTAAGATTTTTTTCAGACTTGAACATAGTGACACATGACAGAGCTTGATGCAGAAATGCAGCTTGATATAAATACTGGCATTTTGGAGGCAGCCTTCTTGCTTAGGAAGACAAGTAGACAGAAATTTACAGGAGGCAAGGACTGAGGTAAAGACAGCTGAGTAATCTGGTACAACTTCAGGGCTGGTATGGTGGTGCAGCGGCTAGCGCTGACGCTTCCCATCAAGAAGGTTCCTGGTTTGAAGCACATGATTGGCTGGAGCCTTTCTGTGAAGACTTTGCATGTTCTCCCACTGCCTGCATGGGTCTCCTTTGGGTGCCCCTGCTTCTTCTCACAGTCCAAAGATGTGCATGTTAGGTTAGCTGGTGATTCTAAATTGGGTGTAGGTGTGCATGTGCTCTGTGTCTCTCTGTGTTGGCTCTGTGATGGACTGGCAATCTGATCAGGGTGCGCCCAGCCTCTCACTCTGAGACAGCTGGGTTGGACTCCACCACCACTGCGACCCTATGTTGGCTAAGCAGTTAAGAAAATGGGTGGATGGAACAATTTTAGTCTTTGTTACCTAAAATCATGTATGGGGGGCATATGTATAAGCTGTGTGTATGAGACTAGCTTTGTATAATCATGGACATGCATAAAAAAAGGGGGTCTAGAGGTACTTGAAGTCATGATGATGATAACGAGGAGTAGAAGGCAATCACAACCAGCACAACCCACAATTACAGTTGGTGTGTGTACAATGCAAAGGCTAATACAATCCTTTGAAAAGGAACAAAAAGGAAACCCAGTCCATTCCCACAGTTGGTAGGAATTACAAGAGTATAACATATCAGAGGCCATGATTGACAGCAAGAGGGATTACAAAGGAGAAAAGTGACTTTTTTGCAAAATAAATGCTGCCAGAAGAACTGACGACATGTCAGATGAGATGGAGGCTATTTTGTGCAGATATGAATACAGGTGCAATTTCTGCTTGCCCTTTTGTTGATCTAAACTGGGGATGTCAAACTCATTTCCATTCATGGGCCACATACAGCCTTTTCTTTTAAAGAAGTACATTCTGAAAGCATTCACATTTATTAAACCATCCTTTTGCAAAACGTGTAAACGGTCTGCGATGTCTCATGGAAAATAAGTGCAATTTCAACAGCTGTCCTCACTTTTTCACACAGAGCCTGTCTATATATCTACTGTTGTTACGAAGAAATGCTACGGCCATAAATCAAAGAAACACGTCAGCATAGCTCCTTGACTCAACACCTTACTCCGGGAATGACCATGGGGAATGTCATTGACTTGCATCACAATTTCCTGGTGGAAAATGGGAGTTAAAAGTCCAAATGCCCTCTTTCTCTTGCAAATTTAACACTCTGCAAAGCCAATTACTGGGCCAGATTGGACCTATTACCAGGCCACTTCTAGCCCGCAGGTCATACGCCTAGATCTAAAAATCTTCATAAACATAAGGTTTGTGTCTTTACTCCTCCTCATTCTACCCATCCTAAATTACTCATTCATCTTTTAATGTTCATCTTAAGAGTGCAGCACAGTGGAATAATTGACAATTGACTTTTTGGCACGTATTTACAAACATGCTTGCACAAGGGTGAAAGAAGTATGAAACAGCTATGCTTCGCTGATAATGTTTTTGAAGCACCTTCTGAGCTGTTCTCATCAATACTTCCGTCGACCTAAAAAGAAGGAGTAGTTCATCTCGCGCTGCTTTGTGTGAAGTGTCAGGTAGTGAGACAGGTCTGACTGGGGTTGTCTCTCTTGTTTGTTACCCTGCCTGTCCTCATTAGATGCTCAGAGATTGACACAGCCAACCCCCCCCAGTCCCTTCCCCTTTCTCCTCAGCCCAGATCAAGTCCTCTGTGAACACTAGCTGGGTGTGAGCAATAATGAATCACTATTAGCCGAGGTCACGCCGGCTGACAACCAATTTACAGAGTAGCAGAGGCTACAGACGGTGACATCCAGGTAAATGTGAGCATTTAACTGCTTTATCCCGAGGTAAAGCAGGTATTTTTTTAAGTAATATCCAGGTCAGATTAGACTAGAAGATTATATCTTATCTTTCGAAATTCATCAGTTTGCCTGAAGTCATTTTAACGCAAAGCTATAATGAACTTTTCTGCATGAATACTGCATCACGCGTTCAGTACTTTAAAGTACCTTGAACACTCTTTGCTGCTATAGGTGGGTATATTCTGACATCTAGTGGCATTTGATAATTACAGCAACAGGAAAAAATGGTGACTGGAGAGGGGATGTCAGATTTTACTGCCCGTTAGGTTGTGATTATAAAGAATTTAAATTCCTCACAAAGCAAACTTGCAAATGCATCAGAAATGCTAAAATGAAACAGATGTTGCCCCATATTCTGTTAAACAACATATGGCATGTAAAGAGTTATGGAGATGCACCATAACAAGGACATAATTTCATTTTATAATGCATGGAGTTACATAATTCCACAGAGCACTAAAACCTTTTCCTGAACTCACAGTATAATTTAGAGAGCAGCCCGTGCTAATAAAGACATACAGTGTTTTGTGATGTCGGGTAATAAGCTGCAATTCACTAAATGTTTCAGTGGCCGACTGAAGCGGAGCTCAGCTGGACTTAAAACATTCAGGGAGCTAATGAAGAAAATAACAGGAACATCTGCTGGAAACTTTGTCTCGTGTCAAAAGCAAGAAAATAAATTTACTGTAACTTTTGTGAAGGTGACTTCATACTTGAGTTTTTCTTGAAGGTGACAGCTCAGTCATGTACTCCATCAGTCAGAGGTCCTCAGAGAAACAGCAGGTTGTGGGGCTAATCAGCAAAATCCCCTTCTGCATATCTGGGTCAAAATTAAAAAGGCTCTTGAGTTTACAAAAAAACAAAAAAATGAAGGCGCTGCAAGGACTTCGTTCATGCTGAAATATCTCAACGACTGTCAGGTGGATTTCCTTTAATTTTGCACAGACATTCGAGCACCCTCAGGATAAAAAGGCCCTTTTTCACAGCAGTCAGTTTTGACATGTCATTGCAAGCCAAATGTGAATGTAATTAACACATTAACTGTGGCGCTGTTCCATTAAATTAGCCGGGCCCCTGGTATTGTGCATGCTGGCTCGCAGGAATTATGGTGACATTCCAAATAGAAGGGGCTGCGCTTAATTTGATCAATGGCTGCTGTGAACAGAGCTTATTGCCACACAAGTAGGCTGACATTTGATGCTGAGGGGAAAGAAATACCTGAACAAATATGGATGTGTCATCTGCTGTCACAACTTGGTGACTTTTGACTTCTCTAGTGCCACAGTTGACTCAAGGTTTTAGTTCCTCCAGCACTCAGATTCTGATCTGATACTCAGTTCTTCTATGTGTTTACAAATGGGCTAACACACTAAATTAAAATAGTGATTATGCTAGTTAGATATTAGCATGTTACAGTTGTTAACTGTGAGACTACAGGCCTATACAAGAAATGGACATCAGATGTTGATATATGTACTTCAGTACACACAAGCCACAAATTAAAGGATATATTTATAACTTGTACCACAAATATAGCCTCTGCAAAGAAGTTACATTTTCACTGAACACCAATGGCAAGAAAAATATGAACTTAATTGTTTTCTGGCAAACATTAGTACCCCACTTGAGGCCGTTCATGTCTTTGTTTTCCTGCATTTCTAAAAACAGCTCTTTTTATTTTTATCCTCCTTTAAAATGCAGAGTTATTGAGACCAAAGCCAAATGTGATGAATCACTGAAGTGCTTTCTGTCCAAAGCATTCACAATAAGTCCAGCTATTAGTGCAAACCTGGTGAGGAGTCCAGAGTGCTAATCACAGCAGGCTGCAACTCTCTTATGGAAACAACCAAAAGTTTCTGCTATTTTTAGATACTCAAATTACAGCCACAGAAGCCACGCGGTGATTGGAGATGCATTTAGTTGGACTACAAGTAGACAGAATGGAAAATATGGATAAAGAGATGTTGCAGATTGATGTGCTGAAGTTGTTCAGCACATTTACTAAGCAGCAAGGACCCCGGCGATCAAACTATTTGTCTCTGTCTGTTTGAAGTTTGTTTGTTAGATCATAAAAAATAAAAAAAAATTGGCTCCAAATCCAGGAAAGTTTTTCAGAACTTTAATGTATTTTAATAAGAGTGTGACTAAAGATTACCACCACAGTTTTCCTATTAGCATACAAATAAAATCAAATTGGATTGTCTTAAATTGAAAAGCAGCGTGGTACAAACGGTTTCATTTTTGTTGGTAAATGATAGATGGGAAAAATAAATAAATGAGCTCCTTGGCCACTCACTTTATAATGAGCATTTTATGACAACCAGAAAATGAAGCTGCAGTGATTAAATTGTCTGTTCAATTCAATAATTTGCTTTGAAGCTAGCATTAGTTAGAATAGTTAGAATATATAAAGATAAAACCTTTATTGTAGTTTTCCACTAGATGGCATCTTACCTCAGTGCTCTTCATAGTGTTCTGAATCGAGCTGGGAGCAGTTTGGCCAAACACATACAGCTGCAAGACAAAATGCAAGACAAGACAAAATTTGTAAATCATTTGGAACTCCTGGACGATGCAGTCTGATGTTCATCTAAATGATAATTATTGACAAACACAATCTGACTAGACTAAGTAATTGTTTGCACCCTCAAGTCTGAAATAGGCCTGGATGTTCCACAGCACTTCTAGTTTATGCAGTACAAGTTTATGGCGAAAATCTATATGATTCTATGGAAATAGAGTCCACATGGACACCAATTGTGATGCATGTTGGAGGGTTTAAGGCTGCGTTGCTACCTCACCCAGACACCTTAAATTCACAATACAGTGAAATGTTACATGGGGTGACCTGACACTTAAGAGAGGTTGGATGCTGGAACAATACAATAACCCAAGGTGCACCAGAAAATCAACGAAAGAGTTTAAAGTGACGGAAAGGGAGGTTTTGGAAAGGCCAAGTCAGAGTCCTGACCTTAGCACAACCAAGATTCATAGTCATAGTCATCCTCTGGGATTTTCAAAGAAAACTTTCCAGAAACATTGATCAACCAGAACTATTTGATATGGAAAATTAGTCCTTATGGTTGTGGAAGTCTTAGAATCAGTTACAGTAGAGGGTGTAGCTGTGGAGCTGTGATGGAGGAGTTTTGTTTTGTTGTTGCTGCTAAAATAGACTCAAAGCATCATGTTCTCCTGTGCTGTTTAAATCCTAGACCCGTCTTTTAGACTTAAACAGCAAGTCAAAACCAAACTTAATCTTATTTTAACTAGTAATCCCTTTATTTGCAAGCGACTTAAGAGATCGTTTGAGCCCAGGAAATAGAATTAGGCAGCCACAAAGAAAATGACATTGGGATGGAAACAGCCAAAACAACCTAAATTAGGTTCATGGCTATTAACAGTAGAACAAATCTGGATATGGAAAGATTAACCTTTATAATTAAGAGTCACGTGGAAAAAAAAATGGAGTGTGATCAACCCCAAAGATCAAGTCTGTAAAATGGCACATTGTACTCGAACTGTAAGTGGGCTGCAGACTTTTTTTTTTCTCTCTTTAAATTGCTTAATTTAATCATAAAAAGAGAAGCATTGAAAATGTAACTGGAATATTACAACATTATTTTTCTTGTCTCTTTAGTCGTCTAGAAATCCCTCACATTCTTCTTCCCTGCCTGCAAACTACTGAACTGCAGGGTCAGTGAAGGGTTAAAAATGCCTGCTCTCTCTCTCTCTGAGACTCCACCTCCTTTCAGTGACTCAGCATAACAGGAAGTAGGAAGTGATCACCATTGCGCATATACTGCTGTCACAAGACCCCAGTTTTGAGGTAATTTATTTTACTCTAATTTTCTCTTTTTAAACAGACAGATATTTCATTAGTATCTAAAAGACTGATTTGCATCCACAGATTTCACAGGGTGCAGTAAACAGACTGCAGAATCACTGGTTATGGGTTTTATAAGGGGCTGACTCTCCTTGTGTTTGATCAGTATTTTCAACTCTGCCCTGCTTTCAGTTTCAGGGTAAAACAGGAGCAGAGCCTCGGCATGGCAGGCAGGCTCTTTCTCCCTGAGGTGGACCTCACCTGTCCCGTATGCTGTGAAATCTTCAGAGACCCGGTGGTCCTCAAGTGCAGCCACAGCTTCTGCGCATCCTGTCTGCAGCAGTACTGGAATCAACAGAGACGAAACCGAGACTGCCCTCTGTGCAGGACCCAGAGTCTGGATGATCCCGTGCCCAGTCTCACTCTAAAGAACCTGTGCGAATCCTGTACGCATGAGAGTGAGGAACCGGAGGAGGCAGTGGAGGAGCTGTATGGTGAACCAGGGGAGTTGTGCCCTCATCATGGGGAGAAGCTTAAGCTGTATTGCCTGTTGGATAAGGAGCCTATATGTGTGGTTTGCCACACCTCAAGAAAACACAAGCAGCATGAGTGCTGCCCTGTCAGCGAAGCGCTTGTGGATGTGAAGGTAAATATTTAGCTTTCATGACTAAATAAAGGCTTGTTATGAGCTATTATGTTGAAGCATGTTACAAGCCTGAAGTAAGATTAGCCTCAAACCTTCTAATGAATTTTCTTTGAATTATTTGCTCAGGAGAAAATGAAGTCTGCTCTAAGCTCGCTGCAGGAGAAGAGGGAGGCGTTTGACAAAATTAAGAAGAACTATGAAGACACAGTGGCCTACATTCAGGTGTAGTGATAGTCTTGTTAAAATTTCTAATAACTCTGCCCTGGCGATTTCCAAGCCGCACTCAAGCAGGTTTTCTTTCAGGTCCAAGTTCAGTTTGTGGAAAAGCGAACCCGTGAGGAGTTTGAAAAACTTCACAACTTCCTTCACGCCGAAGAGAATGCCAGGATGGAGGCGCTGAAGAGGGAGGAGGAGCAGAAAACTGAACAGATGAAGCAGAAGGTTGAAGAAATGGAAAGAAAAATAGCCTCTGTGTCTGAATCCATCAGAGTTTTGGAGGAGGAGATGGCTTCGGAGGGCATCACTGTCCTTCATGTAAGTTTGTAAATGAGACTAAAGAAGTGGTACTTTACATTATCCCCCCCCCCTCAAATACTGAAGTCTTTAATTTTGTTTTTTAGAAAAGCAAGATGACACTGTTAAGGTAAAGAGAAGTTTAATATGTATTTTATTCTTTCCTTGGCTTCCATAATGTGCATAGTGCAGCCTGCCTTTTCCTGTTTTCTGCAGTAATGACTGTCCGGTTGAAGATCCAGTCATGCCTCCAGGAGCGCTCATAGATGTGGCCAAATATGTCGGCTCTTTGATGTTCCATGTGTGGGAGAAGATGCATAAAATTGCCAAATACAGTGAGTTTATCCTAATGCACTGATTAGTTAAAAGGCGAAACCTGGTTTAAACTTTGAGCTGCACTTTTAGTATTTCATGAATTCTGGAGGTGGAGAAAAGGCTGTGATGTTTGACTGAACTACAGTCAGAGTAACCACCGCTGTGACAATCTGCCATGTTTCCTTCAGCTCCAGTCACTCTGGATCCCAACACTGCTGCCCCGTGGCTCATCCTGTCAGACGACCTCACCACCGTCTGTGACAGCGATGAGAAGCAGAAGCTCCCAGACAACCCGGAGAGGTTCGACCCCGATACCGGTGTGCTGGGCTCGGAGGGCTTCACCTCAGGCAGGCGTGCCTGGGATGTGAATGTGGGAGATAATACAGCGTGGGTTGTCGGCGTGGCTAAAGAATCTGTCCAGAGGAAAGAGAAAGTGTCCTCAGTGCTGAAAAATGGCTACCTGTGTGTGTACTTCTACCACAAGATGTACTTTGCAGGTACCTCTCCTTTAACGCGACTAAACTTGAAAAGGAACCCTCAGAAGATCAGAGTGCAACTGGACTGTGACAAGGGCAAGGTTTCTTTCTATGACCCGCATAACAACGCCCTCATCTACTCCTTCAAGCAGGCCATCACTGAGAAAGTCTTTCCTTACTTCTGGGTGGGTTGTCAGCAGTGTCCTTTGACGGTTGAACCATGGGAAGTTCTCCTGAGTGTAGCTGAAAGTGCAACTTAACTACTCTGTGACTCGTCTGACCTCCTTTTTCGGTGCGGGAGTTCTTTTTCCTCTTCTCAGTTTAAAACTCAATGAAATCATTCATCCACGAGCTTCTAATTCAGTGACTGGTAACGTGAAGTTCTGCATTTCTTGCACTATTAATTTAGAAAGTGTTCATTATTATCAGCAGATGCATTATGATGTAAAAAACAGTAAAGGTGAATTGTATGTGTGCAAGCTTGGAAAAAAATGATTATGCATGTGAAACTCTAAACATTCCTCCCTTATTTGGGGCCCAGATGTATGGGAAACATCAAATGTGCTTTATGTGCAAATAATACTCATAATTTAAAGTGCTAATTTACAAATAAAATATTTGAAAGTATTGAAGCCTCCCTTGATGATGTTGCCCACAGAGTAGCTATATTGCTGACAGTTATTTTATTGAATTTTTTATTTTTTTTGAGCTTCTGAGGAGAGCCTATATGCTTGGTCATAATTAATCATAATATAACCTACAATATATTGTACTATATTATTGCAGAAAGCTTATTTTATGTATTTTGGTAATGAGGTTCAGCTCAAGACTTTAAGACAAGCACTGTATGTATTTTAGAAAACTGGTAAATAATTATTTTGCACATTAAAAAGGAAAATTCCGTCTTTGTAGACAGAATATATTGATTTAGGCTTTAAAATATGTTGTTAGGTGAATTTATTTTTTCTTACAACATTAGCTGGGATAGGCTCCCGCCAAACCGCGACTCCGGATTGGATAAGCGGAAGAAAATTGGTGGCTGGTCTTCCCTCCCTCAGATCTCTCCCGCCTGGCACTTTCACACGGATCTTGGTTCGTTTAAGGAACGGTTTTTGAGCCACATTCCTGAGATTTGTAAGTTAGTCAGGCCTGAGCCGGACTGACGGTTAACGTGAGCCAAACTCATTAATGAGCTTAATTATTATTAGTATATTAGCTAATCATAGACGCGTGCCACGGTTAAATGTAGCGAGTAGCTTGATTTAGAGGACGTTATGTTGGTGAAAGCTGAGGAAGATTATATAGATAATATATTTTTAAGAATTATGACTTCGAGACGAGCTAAATATTGCTGATTTATCATGTTAGTGTGCTCCAAATTTTAATGAAATTGAGTAATGCTCGTGCTTGTGCTGCAGCCTGGTATGATGGTGCAGCACCATTTGGTGAAGCTAAAACGAAACTCGTGCAAAATAGCATGCCTTTTTTTTTTTCTTCTTTGCCCCCTGATCAGTTTTAAGATGATTTTAGACAGTTTTACTGCCAAAACCTGGCATTTTTCATACTTTTTAATTTGATTTTTGCGCACTTTTTACAGGCCATTTAGGGCAAATGAGTTCGTATAAGAAAACCTGATTAACATATTTGAGTCCGTTTTAAAAGGGGGGGGCTTGCAATACCAAAACAAGTTTTATAGTGATATGTTACTTATTATGTAGGGTTTAAAGATGCTCAGTTGGTTCTAAGGAGCCCAGATTGTTTCAGAAAATTGCCCTCACACATTACACCACCACAGACCTGAATCATTGATACAAGGCGGGATGGGTCCATGCTTTCATGTTTACACTGTGTGAAGCAGATATTTGCATTGAGCAGCAGTTAAACAGGTCTATTAAAGTCCTGTTATAACTTGTGCAAAATTGCACATTTTTAGATTTTACCATCAAATTTTAGAGACCCTGTGATGCAAAAACTATTTTCCTAATACAAGAAATGAGCTGAGAAGTTTCATGGTGATTAAAGTTCATGCTGTTGTCATTTGTAATGTCTCCCCTTAACTATAACCATGTGTTTGTTCCAGTTTCCAAAAAATAACTGCTAAAATTGTTTTTGTTTAGGAAATCCAACATGGCTGGCATTTCATGCTCAAAGGGAGTGAAGAGAAAGTTGTCTGCAAGTGTTAAAGCTGCAGAGCCTGAGGCCAGGTCCTCCAGAGACATCTTCATGAGCCCCTCTCACCTCCTCTTTCAAATCCCCGCAAACATCAATACCAGCCTCCCTGTGTGGGAGGCCATGAGAGCCGAGCAAGCTGAAATCACCTGGACCATGAACCCCTACAGCCTGAGCCTCAATATTACACCTCTCACCTCTAGGCAAGGAAAGTGTACTACTCCCAGCAAGAGCGAGAGCTCTTCCAGCATGGTGCAGACTACACTGGCTTCCAGCATCCTGCAACTTCAGCTGGTCATTCAGCCGATCAATCAGCAGCCCAGCACGTCACAGAACTACTCCTCTACGATGCTTAAATCCCCCCAAAACACACAGTCTGCGTCCTGCCCTCCAAATCTAAGTCCGAATCCAGCCACTTCACTTTTTGTCTCCTTGCCCATCGTTATCACCCAGGGTCAGCCTGCCCATCAGCTTAGCACTCCAATCCAGGAAGAGCCCATAGACCCCACCCAATCACCAACACAAATCTGCACCAAGCAGGCCACCCAGATCCCATCCAAAGTGCCTCTCGCCTTTCACACAAAAAGCTGCTCTACCATCAGAATCTGTGAAGACTTTCTCCTCGGCTTGTGTGCTGCAGGGCAGAAATGTAAGATGCATCACACCCCCTACCCATTTCACTGGCAGCTGTGGTGTGTTGCCACCCACCAGTGGGTGGACCTTTCTCCTTCCTCTCAGGTCTTACTCGAAAGGCTCTACTGTGACGTCAATCAGGATACCGTTTGCCTCAAAAACGGGTGAGTAAAAGGGTAGATGTTTACGTCTAATTTGTTTTGCTTTTCTCCCAGTAAAGTTTGCATGGTTATGAAAATAAGATGATGTACTTTTCTTGAGACAGAGTCACAGAGGTTTGTGGATTCTGTTTGTAACTAACACTTTCTTTAGGAATGCACGCTACACTTTGAACTTTGACTTAATGGAGCTGGATGATTCGTCCGTGTATGATGGAGTCAGACGACTGTCTAACACTTACAGTCAGGTCAGGAACCCTTACTTTGCCAGCATACTGAAAATCTACTGGAGGGACATCAGCTGGGAAGAGTATAACCCGGTAATTTTCTTTTCCTCTTTTTACTAGTTTCTTTATTGCTTTCTGTCATTTTCTACCCCCAAAAGCCCCCTTTCTGAGTTGCTCATTAACCGGTTTATTTCTCCACAGAGCACGTCCGCTGCATTGCTACAAAAGATAACCGAGAAGGAGTCAGAGTGTTTCTTCAGTATTGGCTCACAGATGTACAAGGTGGACTTCATCGCCATGATCCAAATGAACATGACCACAGGCTTCCGCAGACGCATTCGCTGCAGACCCGTCTACCGCTCCCTGGATTCTATGAAGCCTTACTTGCAGTTGGTGTCCTGAGAAATTTTTTGCATCTTTTCATTTTCAATTTGAAGCAGGACATATCCTTAAAGGAGAGAGTGGCAAAATTTCAATTAATGGGCAGAGTTATGAATATGGGTTCCTTGTGTGATCTCATATTTCACTTTCATTACATTATTAATAGTCTCCCATCCCTTTCCCCCTTTCCGTTTTCCAGGACACAAATCCTGCCGGTCTCAATGGAACCCAACTGTTATCCTCCAGGGGCCAACTTTAGTGTAGATCCTCTAGCGGAGTTCAGTTCCTGGTACCCTCCGGTGTGGTGTCAGGCTTCAGGGCAGGATTACGGTCTGGTGGATGTTCCTGCGGGCACCCTTGCCTATCAGAGGATTCAAGAACTCTTCTATGGAACCCTGCCCGAGACAAAGGTGGACATCATCGGAATCCAGCAGATCCAGAACCTGTTCCACTGGGACAAGTACCAAAGGTCCTGCTGGAGTTAAAGTTTGATTTTTTTGGAGGAATAAGGTTGTAGCATCAGTGAGCACTGGTCAGGCTAGTAGTCGGATTTGGGTTTGTGGTTTCCTCCTGCTTTCATCCATCATGTACAGAAACTCCTAACTAGTTTCCTTACAGCAAATATTCTTTTCTGTTACTAACTACTGTATAAAATGTTGCAAAATAGTGACAGTGCAATTTAGTGGCATCTCCAGCTTGCTCCATTTGTATGACTGAAGTGAACTTGAGAGCATATTAGCGTGTTCCTGGTAGTGATGTTCACACCCTTATGCAACTTTTCATTACAGGCACAAGGTATACATGCAGAAGCAGCATGGCAAGTCTTTGGAGGGTTTAGAGAGACATCTCTTCCATGGGACAACCAAAGAGGCCTCGGAGGACATCTGCGCCAACAACTTTGACCCTCGCGTGGCCGGGGTAAATGGAGTGTCCCTCGGTTTTGGCACATACTTTGCCACCTCTGCCTCAGTCTCCAACATGTTCTCACCCAAATTTGGGCAGCATGAAGTTCGCCACATGTTCCTGGCCAAAGTCCTGGTGGGGAAGTTCACTGTGGGGAGGAGCAACTACCACCGCCCTCCGCAGCTCATCCCCAAGACGAAGCAGCGCCAGCTGTATGACACCTGCGTCGACAACGTGAATGCTCCCAGCATCTTTGCTGTATATGATGCCTGTCAGTGCTACCCGTACTACCTCATCAAGTACAAAGACCTGCCCAAAGAGATAGATATTTAATGAGAAAGCGGTTTCATGTTCAACAGCAGCAGTGTTCCAGTTGTAAGAAAACTTAGCATTATCACATCCATATTGTTATCAAATACTTGCAGCGAATGCTCAGTTTGGTTTGATAAAATCTACGATATAGAATGTTTGCAGGGAAGTTCTTGACAGCAGTGAGGACATAATGTTAAAATGATTGAAGATAGTCCAAATGTATAATGCACGTAAATTTTCAAAATGTCTTTATTTTGGTTATTTGAAGAGTTTACATCAGTGGAAATAAGCACTTTTCTGGTTGTTGTTTTTTCTCAAATCTGTTCAATCAAATTGATTTCTGTCATGTTTATGAAACTAAAAAGTTCACTGAATACATTCACCTCAGTATAATAAAATGAAAACATGTTTGATCACCTGCTGGTTTATTTTCATACAGCCCTGTGACCTGACTGCATGTTTCAAAGGTCAGACTGGAATGTGTTTCATTAAAGACTCCTGTAATAAAAGCATAAACAGTACATTTTCCTATAAATCCTTATTTTTTCCAAGCCTTGATTGCACACATCCTTCATCATTTAGAGTACAAATTGACACCTGGATTTTAATAAACTGCTAGTAATTTTTTTTTTTTTTTAAATATTTGTATCTTTAAACAAATTGTCAGAAAAAGCATCACGTAAACATGTCCTGCCCCTCGCCCCCTGAAAAAGGTGGTACAGTTATAGGATCTGCGTAGCCAAGAAAATAAAATCTGTATTTAGTGTATTAATGTTTAACTGCCAAACTCTTAAGATTTCATGCCTTGAAATGTCATTCAATAATTTAAGACTGCAGGAATGGATCAAATAAGCAAATGTATTTTATACTGTATAATGTGTTTCTTTTTACTTAAATGTGCAATTCTGCATTCATGTTTTCATGATAATCCAACTCGTTAAAACAAAATCACAGTCACAAGTTTAAAAAAAATACACTTATTCAAAAAAACACCTTTTCACACCATGATGACAATGAAAAAAAACAATGTCAGAATTAGTTATAGTTAGAAGGCAGATTAAAACATGTCACACACTTGAAGATGTAAACAAGGATATGGTGCCAATTCCTTATAAATGGCAGGTGAGATAAAGTACAGCAACTGTGCTCTTCTTTTTTCCTGATTCGCTGACATGTAATGTTGAGCCTGCAGGTGGCGCCAGAGGAAAGGCCATGATCTAAATGTGTTCAGTGTGAATTGTAGATGACATCTCGAGAGACTTTCAACATTTTTCAAGCTACACTTTGAGCGTGACCAAAAACTGGCGAAATTAAAAAATTTAAAGGCAACAGAAAGTTTCACATATCTTCAAACAGGCTCATAAATATTACATCAGTTCTTTTTGCACATGGTGTCTAAGAGCACCTGTCTCCAGCACTGATTATTCATTTGCGTTTCCCTTTTAGTCTCTACGTATGTGTGCATACACACAAACTGTACACAGGTTAGCAGATGTTTAAACAACCCCTGTAAAAACGACACGAGGAGAGGGGGGCATGCAGGAACTGGGAGATCTTGGAATTTGCCGGCAGAGGACCAATGCCTATTCACAGGCCAGCTTGCTGTCGAAGCTCGACAGGCCGATGGCAAACGCCTGAAGAGCACACATGGGATAATTGTAGTCCAGAGTGAAGACGTCTTCAGCCACTCTGCCAAACTGCATGACAATGTAGTCAGCTAGAGACAGAGAGCAGGCGAAAAAAAATGCCAATCAATGGCATGTCATTAACCTGGGTATACTGCATGTGTTTCATGTATGTCTACACACTACAACATACTCTTTGCACTAAAATTATAACTAAAAACTACTTATCCATGACGGATCTAACTAAAGTGCTACAGCTGATATAACGCTGCGCTGTTACATGCTGTTGTCTCCTTATAAAAACAGAATTAAAGATACTCACGGTCGTTGTCGTGCACTATCTGGAAGTTTTTGACTGAAGCCTGAGTCACACGGCCGTGGAAATTTAGCACGTAAGACTGGGTGTCGTCATTCCACACGGGCGCCTTGTTGTGCAGCTCGATCAGATTTTCCAGTGAATGGTTCTGCCACCTGCTCAGGAGGCTCTCCTGCTCCTATCATGCAAACGTATCCGCTTCAGGTGATGTTCTCATTAAGAATGAATCAAACTGCACATCAGACTCATACATGGTGCGTTTTGGACTTTCACATTCGCACAACATTTGTGACATTTCAGACTGCAAAGAGCTCAACAGCTGCGAGTCTTTTAGTCATTTTATGTGTGAAACATTCAGACAACATTGCACATTTAAGGGCAGATGCTTCCAGCTGCTAAGCGCTGCATAATTCTGTTACTGACAGACTCACATTTTGGGGCCTTGCAGGGACCCTCTCAAAGTTCATGTTCATGCCGGGGATGATTACAGTCATTTTGCGTGGTCCTTTGAAACCCAGCACATTGGTTTCCTGCCAAAAGGCACATAGAGTGTGACAATTTTACTTAATATATTTAATGACAGGGCACACATTAAACACGCTGCTAGCCTTTTGTCATTTACTCACATAGCAGATGGCAGCCAGCTCCTGCCGTGTGTTGCTTTCTTCCAACAGAGCCCCAGGGTTTTTGAGCGGATTGGTGCCGTTGTCGTACACTGTGAATTTGGTGCCCATAAGGTTGGATCTGATAGAAAACAAACTGGTCATGAAATGTTTACACCTTTTTCATATTTTCCGACTGCTGGCAGCATTTTGTTTCACATTTGAGTCATGTGGACTGGCAGAAAGTAAAGCACTCGGTATTTTTAAAAAACAAACAGTATGTATTGGATGCTTCAGTTTATTACAACTGTTAATAAGGAGGAAAAGTTTGGAATCCATCTGAATGTTATATTTAAAAAAAAGGTGGTGGTGGTGGGGATGAGAGGCTACAATGTAATCCCACAGGGCGACTATCCAGGCCAAAGTGAAAGTCCTTTTTTTGCCACTGACAGGCTCAGACTGTCAACATTATGAAAAGGATCCCTACAGAGATGTGTATCTCACATCAAGAAGAAGTCTCGCTCTGAAATCTCACCGGAGGTGAGGTGTTGCTGGAAGAAAAAAAAGCGTGAATGTGAGTGAGAGTTGGAGAAAGCCACCAACAGAGGAGAGGAGAAGCTGAAGTGGTGAGTTGTGCTACAAATGGATGACAAAAAGTCTAGACAGTTGTGTTTTCACTGCCCATTTTGACTGGAACCAGTATCACCCACACTTAAGAACAGGCTCCTTTAAGAGCTGAGAGACCTGCTGCAGATAGAGTGCAGCTGATGTTATTAATTACAGGTATTTTGTTGGCCTGGCATCAGTAGACATGAAAGCATGGCAATATAATATAATATAAAAAATATTTGCATTTATTATAACAACCTGAAGCTGCCAGTGGCAAAAACAAACATGCTGACACGGACAATTTCCCCCAGGGGCTTATGTTGCTCTTTCACAGAAGCCTGCTATACCTTCCATACAGAAATCCATGATTATTTTTAGATATAAACTAAGGTATGCTATCAACAAATGATACTTTAACAGTGTCGTCCTCAGTGGATGCAGGGATATCTAAAAAAGGAGGGTGAATTTACCTGAGTTTACCTATAAAGCTCTCCCCCTCTCGTGACAGATCCGTGGCATCCACTGAAATAAGGTAGTTGGATGTTTTACTTTTCTTTCTCTTTCTTCCTGCCAGCAAAAATACCTGGAAAAATAAAATAAAACAGAAAAATGCATCTAATGTGGGCTTCTCTTTTAATGTTTTCCACAATTTTAAGGGCTCTGGTGTGTAGCTCACCCTCTTGCCATCCTCTCTCTCCATGTGCATGAAGTAAGTAGGGTAGAGGCCACGGTCCATACCCTTTTTGTCACGGGTGATTCGGCATTTGACTGTGACGCCACGTGGTGCTGGCTGCAAGACAAACTCCTCGAGATTTGCCACATCTGCTAGCAATTTTTCTGCTGTGGGTGATCCTGGGGTTACCAACTCCTGGGAAAAATGAATATAGTTAATTAATTTTTTCAAAAAGCATTTCTAGATAATGCTTATGAACTGGTGTATGTAGTTTATACAAAACCGAGCTCATTACTGGAATGTCCTTGCCACTAGCAGCCGAGGCCGGCCTGTTGCTGTCTGTGTGAGAGGACAGAGAGCGTGTCCGTTCCTCCTCCGCGTCTTCCTCGTGCTCACTGGCTTCATCAAAGTTCATACTTTCGCACAAACCTGATGAGGCACATGGGAGAATGGTGTGAAAAAGCTTTAATTACACATGAGGGTCTTCGCGATGTGTCCTGCTGAGAAACCCATTCACACAAAAACAAAAGAGGAAAATGAGTCCCGGAGGCTCTGTGTACATCCTCCACGACAAAAGACCCTCAGAGCTGTTATTTCTTTCCAGGCGTTCTTTTAGTTTTGGTTCAAAACTCTCCACAGAAGATTTACCAGTTTTTTTGGTTCATCTGCAGTCTTTGATATACGAGAAGAAATTTCTTAAGAAGTGATGCAACACTTAGGAAATAGCTGAAGAAAAAAAATAGAGCATTATACAGTTGAAAGCACACCCTTTTATATTTATCTGCAATATTCAGGGGGAAGGGGTTTCTTTTACATGAATTGTTGAAGCCACAACAAATGAAATGAAAGGATGAAGCTTTGCAAGTTTGAATATTTTCCAAAATGCTTTTTCTCAAAAAAAATGTGAATGCTATGATTACTCAGCATTAATTAGTATTTATTCTACCAAAGGCCACTTCTATAGCCTAAAGAGCACTTCTCCATGTCACTTACTGCAAGGATCATATTTATGACAATAAATGAAGATGATGTCTCATAGCTGACATCTGACTTCAGCTCCACGCAGTCATGCAGATGTAAAATGGGCCTAACACAGTGTGGACAGGCAGACAGTCTGGACTGTTTGAGATATCTGTCTCCTCATTGATAATTGGATTTATCAGCCAGGATGCAGCTCTTGGCTGCAGCTGTATCCCACTATAATGTGTTGTCAAAGTATACACTAGTATGAAAGCTGTGTTTTTTTCACATCCTTGCAGTATTTAGATGTGTTAAAACTTGCTATTAAACTCTAATTAAAATTTGAAATGCTTGACCTGAAATGGCAATAATGATACATGGTATCATTATTGCCATCATTGAGAAGAGTCCTAATTACTTGTGATCCAATCTACAGCTTGAAGGAAATAATGATGGGTTAGATGAGTTTAAATCACGCCAATCGAGCTGACCACTGTGCGGGTATTCTGCAGCAGCAAAACGTGGGTGTGTGGATCAGACTGACAAACCGAGGTACACTGCAGGCTCGTAATGTACAGATTTGTCAATCACAAGGTAGGCCTGCTTAAAAGCACACTCTGCTTTATCCTCTTTTTTTTTACTCAAATGGTGGACTTTACTCACAAAATGAACATCATGTTATATTCAAACCTAGAAAGAGAGTGCCTCAAATCCAAAGAGCACTTCAAACAAATCCAATTGGAATTTAAGAAGTATTCCTACTTACATATATGTTTCTAAGGACTTATTTTTCCCTACCACTGGTGAAGCCTACTTCTTCACACAAACAGGCTTTCCTGCATACAAAAAACACTCTGATATTTCTGCCACCTCCTCATGGCACTGATCACTTGGACTAACATATCCTGGGCAAGTTACAGCATGAAAGCAATAAAGCATCACTCTAGGCAGTTCTTATCCAGATGGATAATGTGATAGGAAAAAAAAAAAAACAGCAAAACACAACCACTATTGTGCAGTATTTATAAGAGATGAGTCCTGAATATGCTGCTAATCCTGAGAAAAAGCAGGAAGCATCATGAAATACAGACTGCAAATGTCAGCTGCCCTCTAACAGTGACTCCAGGGCTTCAATTAAAAAACTCACACAAAGCTGTGTGAGCCAGTGGCTTATGAAATCAACCATCTGGAAATGTCAAAGAGGACTAAGCAAATCCAAAAAAAAACACATACAGCATATCCAGTTAATTATTATCACACAGCCAAGAAGGATATTAAATTCTACGATGAGCCAAAAGTGCTGATTTTGATCTGAATTGATATCAAGAAGCTGATTAAATAACCTCAAAATGTCTATTTCTTCCGTTTCCTAAGGCACTGGGGTAACATGGAAGATAGGCAGCCAAAAATACCTGCTCAAGCTCCTGGGGACATGCTCGTCTGCTTAACTGGGCTAACATTAACAACGAGGCCTTACATTATTGAGAAGGATAAAGACACTTTGTAATGCATCAAACTCGAGCCATGAAAAAAAGATATTAGAAGTAACCCAGCCTTTGAGTTTCTGAACAGGACTCAGGTGAAATCTTGTGAAACAAAAAATGATGTGTCTTAAGTTTCTGGGCACAAAGTGGCTACAATATGTCCCCTGCAGAACTGCATGATGTTAGTCATTAAATGGAAGCTAACCTTCATTTAATGAGAATCTTGTATTTGCTCCACAGCTGCAGATGAATCTGAAAAGTACACGGCTCACTCTGGGCTCGATTTGTATGCACCTTCCATAAATTGTACATATCCCCACCAGCTGGTTGGTGGGTGTGGGTGGTAGTAGTTCTAATGATGCCACAAACAAGCACTGCAGGGTGAACAATGCCCTTGCCTATTATTTGGCGAACTGCTTCTCACAGCATCACCATCAAGCATAGCACTCATTCATTCCACATGCAGCAGCAGAGTGCTATGGATTTAGTAGATGTGAAAAAAATCTGACTTTGCTTGGCAGTAACTTCTTATCTGTAATGCCATGAATAAATTGTTTTTCTTTATAGGTAAACTGAGGTAATGAGCTGTAAAGCTGGGAAATGTAATAAACCACTGAGAGTGTGCAGAAGCACTGAGATCAAATATTTGATTCTACTCACTGTTTATAAAAGATGGTCGGGTGACTCAACACAGACACTATCAAAGTAAATAAATAACTGGGTAAACAGTAGTTGTTGCATTTAACTTTCCTGCAGGTTTCACAGAATGGATGTTTATTTACTTATAAATACAGCTGAGCCTCAGCTGATACTAAGCTACACTACAGGTTACCTTGCTTCTGCAGCAGTTCGTGGATATCTGTCTTGGGCTCCAGCAGCGTCTCAGTGTCTCCATCTCTCTCAGGCTCTTCAGCAGCAGGGGACGGGGACTGGGACTGGGACTGAGACTCAGGCTGGGACTGAGACTGGGACTGGCTCACTGACAGAATTTGAATTTTCATTCCCAGATCAGGGGGTTCTGAGCTCAGGAAGGCTGCTGGGCCATCAATACCTACAACACAGGCGAGCAGACAGATGTTAGCTGTTAATTTTCCCACGGTGTGCTAATTCCACAGAACTGTTTGATGAATGGCTAAACAACTTAAACCCCCAAGACTTACTTGGGGTGCTGCTGAACAAGCTCCTTTAAGAGATTCTATTACACACAAAATATATAACTGTCATCAGATGTTTTTAAACTGTGAAGTGGTTATGTTTTCTTTTTACACTTTTATTTAAAGGGGATCTATTATGCACATTCCCAAATCCATATTTTTATTCCTGGATAAGAGTGTAGCTTTACATGATTTGCACTTTAAACTAATCCTTATATTCCTCATACTGTGCCATGGGGCAGACCCTCTATTCATCCTTTGTCTGAAACAAGCCAACCCTCCTTTTAAGGGAACTTCCTTTAACTAGAGGAACATTTTCCAACTAATTAGGTCAATTGATAACAGGTCAGTAACAGGATTGAATAGAAAAAGAGCATCTTAGAGAGGAGGAGTTTCTCAGAAGAGGTTCACCAATCTGCAAAAAAATAAATAAATAACTGCTTCTACAAATTATGGAACAAATTCAGAACAATGTTCTTCAATGTAAAATACTGAAGACCTCAAATATCTCACAATCATCTACAGTAGATAATATCATCAAAAGGTTCACAGGATCTGGAGAAATCTCTGTGCGCAAGAGACAAGGCCAGAACTCAACACTGGAACATCTACAGTATATACTTAAAAAATGCTGTTAAATTAAATAGTACTGATTGTGACAGTAGTGCTTCTGATCATGTCACCTTCCATATGCAAAAAAAAAAAAAAAAAAAAAAACACTTCTGAGAGGTTCAAACTGCTTTTCTAAGTATCTGAAAACATTATTTAAATAAAGACTACAAAGGCACATGTGTGCCTAACATGTAACAGAAGGCAATGCAAGGTGTTGCAGTGTTGTGGCAGCACAATGACACACTGTGACGTTTTTACAGACTACCATTGTGAGACAGGGAGATGCTGAAGCTGTGGCTAGTTGTGCTCAAGATGGGTGTAAACACTACTCACAGACACTTAGAATAAATTACAATCTGAGCCTGTCAGTGGCTAAAACAAGACTGAGGAGGTTAAAACTCAAGCAACACCTTCTAATATAAAAAAAAAATTACAGTGCTTGACCATAAATAACTCCGGTATAGAATACGAAATATTGCACCTAATAATAATATAGACTAAAAAAAAAAATGGGAAAGGAACCCTCAGTTTAATAATACTAAGAATTTTTCTTTTAAAATAAGTATCAGTGTAACACTGGCACCTTCATGTAGCAGAGCATCAAATATCAGCAGAGTATTATTTTTGTCTGAGCTTAGATTATGAGAATTTGCTCAATATGCTAGAATTAACCTTTATGACTGATGTAAAAAATGCTGCACATGGCAACTATTTCCCTTACCATCGATTATGACATCGTTGGTGACATTGAGTTGAGACTCAACTAGTGGGGCTTGCTCTTCACCACGCCGTGCCCTGGAGCGTCGGGGGCGAATCTCTGTGTTGGGCTGGACCATCAAATGTTGCTGACGTTTTTGCCGCTGCTTCTGTTCCAGCAGTGCCCTCTGTGGACCAAACAGGGGAACAGAAATGATGTATAACTTAATTCTAGGTACAAATATAATGACTTTCAGGTCATGCAATTGGAAAACTCCATACAATACAGTACAATACAATACAATACCAGTAAGATAAAATAAAAGGAAGAAACACTGGTAGCTGCACTGCACAATACTATTCTCAGGCTACATCAAGGGCACAGAAATTAGATTTCTATATAAGAGATTTTGTGCCATAACTGTAAGTATTGGGCAAACAAAAGCTTTGATTTTCTAAAGGCTGTTGATTATCTGGGAACCATGGTTACCTGTACCTAACTGCACAAATGGCCACCTCATAAATCTTTAAAGTTTTTTACTTTACCTTGGAACAAACTGTTCCAGTGGACAGACGAGGGCACTGTCTAACAGTGGCATCTACAAAGCCACATAAGGTCAGCTTAGTGAGTCATCCCACAGTACACTATACAATCTTCAAAAGAAAGAAGGCTACATACCCTGTAAGACAGCAGTACACGTTTCACAAACAGAATAAGGGGATACATTGAAACCGTTTATAGAAAGCTGTCCATGCACTCCAAAAGCTCTGCAGTGAACAACTCAGCCAAAAAGTGATCAGACTTAATACTGATGTCACAAGAGAGTAAATCAAAATAAACCCCACATATAAAACACAGCCAAATAACCATTTACAGTAATGTTCTGTGGTACGGAGAACTGAAGAATGCCCAGCATAGTCACATAACAAGGGGCTGATAAAGTCATGAGCCACTCCAAACATGAACACTGAGATGAGGCTTTTCTGAATGACTATTCAGAACAGGTGTAACCTCTAGTTACTGTGATTAGTCCACAGTCATTTGTGCTGCAGTTTCAGTAAGGGCAGAAAACTGACTGTGCTCGCGTTGTATCCACTTGCCCTAAAACCCAGCGCGGCCAGAGCAGGCGATGGATTATGCAAGCGCATTAATTAGCGCGCCAAATGCACAACAACAATTCCTGTTTAGTGATGCTGTTCAGTGAGCTGGGAGAGACTGAGAAGCCTTGTCTCATATTTGCCAGACAAAAAAAAAAAAAAAAAAGCTTTTTATACTTCAGTCATTCTGAAAACACTCGAGAAAATCTGTTTCACTCTTTTCGCCCTTTTGTACAAACCCCAGCAAAAAAATCTGTGGCTACTGTTGCAACTTATGTGAGAGAAAGTGGATTATTGAAGCATCGGAGATGTAAGAAAAGAAAGTACAAAGAAGATTTAAGAAAGAAGTGCTTCTGAATACATCAGTTTTTAATTCTTAAGCATATGAAAAGTCTGGGAGCTGTTTTTAAACTGGACACAGCTGTTATCATTTCAAAAGAAGAGCAGGACTGTGTTCTCCCTTTACTGCTATAAATAAAGGCGACAAATGAATAAAACATAAAGCAGCATTATCATAATGAACATAATTATTGTTAGTATAATGAATGGAAGAGAGAATGCTGCCAGATTTCATGTTGCACAACAATGCCTTTCATCAAGACACTGACTATTGATTTGAGGCAAAACACAACTTTAACCCCAAGTTACTGGAAATGTGCTCACTGCCTAAGATTAGTCTGAGCAGCTTGTTTTGTCTTCCATCAGGCTATTTTAAGCCAACCCATTGTAATATTCAATTCTTTTGTATGGGCTGAGTACTTGGCATTTTCAACACAGAATGTGACTTCATTCAGGTTTTCACAATCCTTCCTATGTGAGCCAAAACACAGGAAAAAGTAAAGCAAAGTATGTGGGTTAAAAGGTATGGAGTAATGTGATCACTCGCTTATCACTCGCAGAACTGATTTACAAGCTTTGAGTCTAGGTAAGCAACAGCATCAAACCAGCATCACTCAAACCAGCCATCATCCATAAAACAAATAAACTTGAAAATGTATCAGAAAGAGAAAAATAAGAAGTTACAAACCCGTTCCATTGATATTGTGAAAAAAAAATAAAATAAAATGGGCCAAAGTTAACAAGTTTTCTATAGACAAAGCACTCCAGATGCCACTTCTCTTGAAGTCAGAAGAAGATATGTTCTCCCCCCAAAGGAAGCACTCCTGACGGGCATGACTCTGTCTCCGTGTCCCTCATTCCTCTTCTGGAGCTCAATCAGTAACAACAACAATCAGTAAACTGTCATCCTGTTCTGCTGCACTATGTGGTCCTCTGACAGAAGCGGTCTGTCTCTCAACCAAATACCAAGCTTGTGTGTGTCTGTGTGTGCGTGTGTGTACGGGCAGTCACCGTTGCTAACTGAATCAGCAATCATTAGCGCTCACGCAGGAGAGAGATAGGGTGAGAGAGAGAGAGAGCAAGAGAAACAGAGAGAGGCTGGGAGGTGTGCTACTTTAGTCCGCTTCAATTTCTTTATATATATAAATATATATATATATATATTTATTTTATTTTTTTACAAAGTGATAATAATTGAATTTTCCAAAGCTTGCATCTGATCCCTTCTGTGTATGTTTGTCCTCATGAGTTATGTAAGAGCAGAAGACTCTCAAGAGAGTTTGTTTGAACTCGGCTGAAAGCGTGCAGCACAAATCAGCCACAGTGAGACCCTGGGACACACACACAGCCGGGCGCCTCACAATAAATCCTCCTCTCTCTTTGAAGTCACCAATCTGCGGCCCCCCTCTGTTTTCCTTCTGCCTAATGTGAGATACTGGAGTAAGGCTTCCAGCTTAAAGCGCTACACCAAAGCTTTACAGCAAGGTTTCAGATAACTTTGCACGCAGGAACATTTAGTTTTGACTGCCTCACCATGCAACTCATAATGAGAAACCCCCAACTTGAGTAATTGACTGATAATACAAGTTTGTGTACTGGGAGTGAATGTTTGTGGATGTCCCATCATGGTCACTGTATAATCAAATAAAATATCAATCAAATACTATATTTAAAAAAAATAATAATTTGCATGTTTGAAACAACATCGCAATGTGATGTAGATCCCATTAAACCCTCACTTTTTGACATCTTTCCAGTGTCCTGAAAAAAAAAATCCCCATTTCAAACAAATTTAGATACATTTTGATTGTCTGTTCAGTGGGTGGACAAAAGGAAACAATACGGTTTCACAACTAAGTAAGCATTATAATTACCCAAAACTGGTAAAGCGAAAAAATAAATGTTGTTGAAGCCTTTTTTACCAGCCATAAGGATCCCATGGTAACTTGAGCAGAACACAAGACAGAATCTTACCAGATGTTTAGAAATGCACTAAAGGTTAACGCTAAACCTATGTGTGAGTTAGACTGATGCTTCGAACTGAGCTTCAATACATGCTCGTTGAAAACGTAATGACAAAAGAGTAGAACTATCAGAAATTATAAGAAATAGAGGATTTGTCCAAAAAAAAAAGGTGCTGTTCAGTTGTAGAAAATGTTTAGTTTCCCACCTGCTTTTCCAGCTTCTGTTGCATAAGACTGCTGCTGTCATCTTCGACGCCACTGCAGAGAATTAGGAGAAAGACACATTTTTTAAACACAAATTACATTTTTCTTATCTAGCCAATAGATGGCATTGCTGCAGTTGTGCTAATGGCTTTCTTAATTTATAATAGCCTTTAGTCATTACAGTAAAACAAGTTAATGCAGAATAAGAATTACAGTGCAAGTAGTGTTCCTGAAAAGAACAGAGCTGAAAACTAACAAACAATAAATCAAAGGGACAAATGCTGATTTACTGAGCTTATTGTTGAAAGATGATGTGACTCATTCTCTGAAAATGACTAAAGAAAGGAAGAGGGAAGAAGAAAAAAGAAGCAGGACAATTCTCCAGCTGAGAGAAGGCCTTACAGTGTGGGGCCGCTGGGCATTTACCTTGGACACCTATCTGAAGGGACAAGGCCAATGTTGCTTAGCTACAGTGAAGAGAGAGCAGCAGGAGTCTGCTTTCTCAAGTCTGAGTCAGAGACCTAGAGCAGCTCATCTATCTCTCCATCAAACACACACCCAAGCGATTAATGTGATGTAATGCGTGACGTCCATCCTTGTGAGTCTGATTGTTTCCTGTTGAGTAAATCTTTAAATATCTCATCCTCTGCTTCGCAGAAATGAGCCACGCAAGCTCATCAGATATTTGAGCAGCTTCTCCCCGCTCCCTGTTTCCACCTCCTTTAGTCACTCCCACATCCTTTACACATTTTTGAGTTGATTGGGAGTAATGACACATACTACTTGAGAACCTCAAGGCCAAAGCTGGCTGACATCACAGCTCATCTTAGAAAGGCAGTGCATGAAACCCATTTAGACAAAAAAAAAACAAAAAAAAAAAGCAAAACAGCCATTTAAAAGTATAACAATTAGCACGTCAGCATGCATGAATAATTATTTTGCTACCCCGTGTCAAAATTAGTCATCTTGCATCAGCGTGCTATGTCAGCAGAAATGAATCTTTTTGTAAATGCTAATGCTGTTGATACTTGTAATCAGAAGGGCTCCCCAGGAGTCCATTATGGCTCCTGAGAGCAGGTTATGGTGAGAGAAGGGCTGAAGAATGGAGGATGATTTTAGTTTTTAACTTCACATATAACTGTATGTTGTATGTCAAGTTATTTCTCCAAATGAACTGAACAGTGGGACCTGGGACAAGTTGTTAATTAGTCATACTAAAGAGACTTTCACCAAAGGAGTCTCAGATTCACAAATTCTCCAACTAATGTAACTGTGCCCAGTGATCAAAGTATGGCATAAACAGCTCTAATTGAAATGTTTAAAGTTCATTGAACTGTTCCAACGTTTCCATGCTACAAGGCACTCTCTACAGCAGCAGAGCTTTCTTTTTTTTGCAGAATATTGTGTGTCTAAGTGCCCAAAGGGCTGACAGATTAGAACATGACTGCTCTGACAAAGGTGGTAGCAAGAGATGAAGGGATTAATTGAATTTTTTTCCTTCTCTCTATCATCTCCAGGTGTTCGTGGAAGAAGAGTTGATGTTTTTGGAGTGTGTTGGTGTATACCTGGTTGTTGAGTTAGAGGAGAAGCTGGCAGAACTGGAGGGTCTTCAGGGGGGACAAAATGGTACAGCCAGAAGCACAGGACATGTGGAAAATAAATAAAAAAAGAGTGAAAGAAGTTTAGAAGCAACATCAAAAACCAAAATCAGAACATCAACGATGTAGCAGCTCATCCGGCTCACAATCCATCACAATTCACAGGTTATTGTAATGTGAAAGAAAGTAACAACAGAACATTTTCTTTTTGTTGGTTGGCTGAAAGGCTGAGAAGACTCAAAAACAGTCATATCCGGGAAAAATTAATCATGCTCAGCATGAAATGAACACATTCAGGTGTATGATGACTTCATGATCAGTAATAACCATGACCATAAAATACATGAAATATGTGAACACATCAGCATGTCAAATCACTGAAAATTTACAGAAGTCACCATAAAGGTGACACAGAGGTCCTAACAACACTGTCCTAATATGGAAGTCAACCTACAGGACCACTCCCACTATAATCATGACCAATAAGATCACGATCTAACAGGATGGAAGTGGTATACAACATGTATGACTATGAAACTCCTTTATAGTTTTGTGCAAAATTTATCAACAGAGAACCTTCTGTTAACAATTTTGTAAAATGGGTTGAATTAAATATTTTTAAGTTCATCATGAGTGAGAATTTGGTGAAACTGTAAGACGTGTGCATGAAGGTAAAGTGCTTGTAAAGTGATTCTGACCTTAAGCAGAGTTTAGGTGAAGACCTATTATTAGGTGCAAGCTTGATTATATTCTGACCAATACTGTAGGTGGAACAGCGATTCTTGTGAACTGTGGGTGGACGGACAGACGATAGATGCCTTGCCACGGCATGAGCTCACTGGTCCTTCAGTTGGAAGGGCTAAAAATTTTACTGATTAATTTGTGGTTTGGATAACACAAGAAAGAAGAACCCAAGAAATACTTTAAAGCAGAAACTAAGTAACCATCTTATAATGTCTAACAGGTGGATAATGTTCTGAAAGAACAGCTGCAGAACAGGTGCAATGTAAACCATAAGACAAGCTCTTTTAGAGTATTATAATAAACACTTTCATTTGCTCAGGATTTAGAGTACACCCTTTATGTTCTTGGAAAATATACACATGCACATACACACAAACACAATTACAGGGTGCCTTAATGCAGGAGCGGTGAGTGATCAATGTTTGATTAGTCCATCACAGCTTTGGTGACAAGAGAAGGACGCGCCGCTGTTGTCCCTTCCTTCTGTGTCAGACCAAGGTAACCATGGAGATTCTTGCTCTGTCAACAGCACACTTCCACCAGCATTGATTAAAAACCTGCAGTGTGTTCTTGAGCTTCACTGTAACTGGAAGTCTTTAGTACTGTGCTGCAAAGATTGACAGACTGACAAATGGAGGAACCCACCAAAGCATGTAATTGTTGGTAAGCTGTGCACCAAAATTTAAGTATTTATGCCTTGAAAAACCTCTGAACATGTGGGAATGATTTAAAGCTATGCACGTAATGGTGATAACTGTCCATAACTCTGCTGTTGGTTCAGAGTATAAAAGAAAACAAGCTGACCAGAGAATGATATTAAAACCACAAGAATATTATCAGACCGTGATTTACTTTGTCTGTTGTGCATTTTAATTAAAAGCTTTTTACTTTGCCTCTTCAAAAGTTCATTTGAAAGTTGAGTGAGCATGACTTCATTTCTGCCACGGGCAATTCAGCTTTCAACTTAAGATACACAAAAAAAACGAGGGCTGATAAGATTGCATGCTTAATTCCAGAGGGCAAAATATGCCAAATATAAACATGACATTAGCTGTTGCAATTACAACTATTTATCCTTCTGTCCTTCATTTTTGAGCTGCATTCGCGCCTGTAGTGCAGTTTATAGTCAGGAAGAACTCAATCTGGTACATGTATGGAAGCAGGTGGCTCAGTGGTTAGCATTGGTGCCTCACAGCAAGAGTGTCCTGGGTTATCAGGAGCTCTGGTTTCTCTGGCCATGAAAAAAAGAAAAAGCATGCTACATTTATGTGATTTTTTTATTCACGTATTTTGTAATATTGTCAGACTAGGCTCTCTGATCAATGCAGCATAATAAAGATATTGAGGTTAAATTAATATACCTGTGAGCACCACTGTCAGTCTCTGGGTGAGCGTGGGAACAAAAAACTTTGCACATAATGGAGGTAAGATATCTAAAATATGTAAATGCTGGCTGACTAATTAAAATTCCAAATCAGCCCATTTTCACCAAAGGCTTGACTCTGATTATACCTAACATCAACATCTAAAAACAAAAGACAGCACTTAGACAAATCACCTGCTGAACTACAGTAAACTGTAATACCAGAGCCTGTGGTAAGACTTAGAGCCTGACCGATACAGGATTTTTAAAATCCAATATTCCAAAATATTGGCCAGTGTTTTTTCTTTCAGTCACACAACATATTTAATGCCAACAGGGAAGCTGTATAGTGCCCTCTGGTGGACAAACTCAACACAAAATCAACACTCAGAACATGGTTGAAGAGTTTTTTTCTCGTCTTCTCTTTACTTTTTAAATTTTCATTTATCAGTTGTTATAAATGCCAAAACCGACAGATCGTCAAATACCTAATATCAGCCGATGATTTCAGCCCCCTAATAAACCGGTTGGGGTCTAGTAATAATAATAATAATGGCAATTTTTTTGTTGCTAATTAGACCTTTGTGTCCAAATGCTCATTCAGGTCTCAAAAGCAAACAAGCATTGAGCCATAACCAAAGACAAGAGATTAATCTCTTGTCTCTGGCCATGACATAGAATCTGATAAGGCCATTATATGGCAGGAAGCAGACTACAGTGAAGAGACCATCTGAGATGACCCCATCCAAGACATCATGTTAGTCAGTAAGGTGCTGCAAGGTCTGAATCACTCACAATCAAAAAGTCCTGATCCAAAGCTTAATGTCCATACTGGAATCTTCAACCTGCAGCTGCAGTATGGAGTGTGAGTTTTATAGATGTTCTACACATAAATAATGCTAATTCAAAGCTGTAGAGGGATAGAATTTTAACTGAATAAGACACAAAGTACTGCAGCACATTAAGAAGACAGAAACATCATCCAATTCACAGGACGCTCAGAACCAGAAACAGGCTCGAAATACTGTATCATCGCTTAATAAACAAATGTATTATGATTACAACTTTGCCAGTACCATTTCAAAATCCATCCATCCATCCATCCATCTTCTTGCGCTTATCAAATTCAGGGTCACAGGGGACAGGAACCCATAAAATGAATAAATGTTAGGTAGTTAGTAAACTCAAATTAAATCTCTAGTCTCATTCACCACAGCCTAAAAACTGAAAAGGTGTTTTATGTAGAGTTATTAGAACAGACTCTTGATACTGATTTGCATTTATGAAATAAAATGCTAAGAGGACAAATTTAACTGGATGAATATTCCAAGCACATCCTTAGTTACATGGGTGCTCAATTCAAGCTACGAAAAGGAAACACACACAGACACACACACACACACAGACACACACACAGACACGCAAAAAACCTGGCTGGACACACACGTAATTTACCAACTCTGGTTACAGCACACAGTCACAGACTGATGCTCTGAATAAGTAACGACATGGTGGCAGAAACATGAGCAAGAACCACATCAAGTCATTCAGTGACTTGAAAAAACGTTATAGTAATGCTGACCTCAATCCTGACACAGGCCGCTGTGTAATTCCTAATTTTTAAAAAGCCTATCCTGCTAGGAGAATTAAAACAAAAGTTTATTTAACTTTGTGTGTATTAATGCAGAAGCCAGCTGTCCTACTTGAGGAAACAAACCACAAGTCTTAAAGTGCACACAAGAATGTATACTCTTAAAAAAATAAAAAATAAAAAATGTCTAGCGCCAAGATCAAGATCAATGTGTGCCAGTATGTGCAGCTACCTGTATGACCAGCGACTGTACGCAGGTTGAGATCCCTCAGTCTTTACAGTGTCCATGGATGCTGCTGCAGGAATGCTAGTCCAATCTCTTATCTATCATGAAAATCTTCATTTACACTCGTGGCCTTACTTACTGTTCACGTCTATCTTTCTAAGCTCCACAGACTCCAAGATCTCTGCTAGTGTGTCACTAAGAGTAGATTTCCCACCCATGGGAGTGACAGCTACCACTGCTGAGGTACTCTGAGGTTGTGAGGCTTAGTGCTGTTACCATGACTTCACACTTGAGACAATGCACAAGGATCCAGCTAGGGATAGGTATGAAAGTGGCAGTTTTAAATGTCAGCGTATTGGATCAGGCAGGAATGGAACTTAAAGTCTGAAAGAGTACCAGGGTAAGTTATTTCAGCCTGATTATATTTTTTAAATATATTTTTCTCTTTTAAATATCACTTGACACATCAGTTAGAGACAAGTTGCTGTCACTAAGTTCCCTTATTTTCCAAACAACTTTCCACTAACTTTCTGAAAAAGTCAGCACTCGGATGCGGCTCATTTCCTCTGACTCATAGGGGGCCACTGCATATACATTATGAAACCACGTGTCCATTCTGTCTGGCATCTCTGTTACACAATAGTGGGAATTTGCTGAGCTTTAAATAGTCCAAATCTTGTCAAAAACTAATTCCCAGACAACGTTCCTGGATTACTCTGTCCATGCGTTATGAATGAAATGATTCTTTCTGCATTCATCATCGTGAAACTGAGAAGCACATGCCGTTTTAAGAAAGTTATCTGGATAAAATTAAACATAGATTACACCATCTAAAAACAGATACAGTGTGAGGACCTTTATGTGGTTGCTAGGAGACCAGAGGCTGCATTCATTTTTCCTGAGTCTGTTTAGAAGAGAGAGACAAAGTAAAAATCCCAGAGAAAATAAGTATATTGCGTGTGTTGGTTCTTAAAGAGAGAGCAGTAAAATCCCAAATAAGTCAACTCATGATAAGCAGGGGAATCATTCACCTGTGGGACTAATTATTGAGCCCAAAACAAATGATGGAAATAAGCTACCCTCGAGACCCCAAGTGACAGAGTCCCCTTTTGACTCTTCCGCACTAACATTTTACTTTATTCAGCCAACAACAAAAAAAAGTTCATTAGCACTAATTCTTCATTATGAACAAAAGGAATATCTATTAGTTTAGTTGACTGCATATAGTGCTTTACCATTCGACAACAGAAAAGTGTATGGATTACAAACACCAGAGATGCTACTTCAGTCTCTAAATGCATGAGAAACAGAGTGGACTATGCTTGCCAGCTGGGCCATTTGGAATTCACTGGACAGCCACAGTAAATCACAACTCAACCACAAGCTGTGCAGAGGTTAACCGCTATCCTTGTAGAGAATTTTTTTAATCGGCTGATTTATAACAATGTTCAACTAAGACGACGTGCAAATTTCAATATCATCCCAATTGCTTTTGGAGGACTGCACACAATACGATTATCAGATGCAGGTAGCAGGTCATGTGAAAAGGAAAGTACACCCTTACTGTTTCCGTAGGAATTAAGAGGGTAAGTAGCAGCCAGATACTGCTTATTATATGTGTGATTAAATGATCATCAGCAAGTGTGAACATAAAAGCAGAAGTTTTGACCGTTTACTGATCTGGAGCATTCAGGTGTGTGTTAATCACTTTCTCCAAGAGTGGACATCCCAGCAATTTCACCATATGCTCAGAGAAACTGTAACGATCCCAACTGCTATATGTCAGACTCTACAGCTTCAATCAGCATGTTAAATGTTAAAATTCATGACAGTACAATTAGAAAAAGACTAAACAAGTATGGGTTGTTTGGACGAATTGCCAAGAGGGAAAACGTCCTCTCTGAAATGAACATGGCAGCATGACATAGGTTTGCAAAGTTGCAAAGTTTGCAAAGTCCTTTGGACAGACAAGACCAAAGGGGGGATGTCTGTCCATAATGTACATTATCACAATTAGTGAAAACCAAACACAAAGCACAATAAACACATAAGCACAAACACCTCATACCAACAATCACAACTGACAGTGATGATTTGGGCTTGTTCAGCTTGCAGTTGCTGAGTCAACCATGAACTCCTCTGTATACCAAAGTATTCTAAAGTCAAATGTGTTGCCATCTGTTTGGCAGCTAAAGCTTGGCTAAAACTGGGTCATGCAACAGGGCAATGATCCCAAGCACAGCAGCAAATCTACAACAGAATGGCCCAACCAAGGTGCCCCAATGGCCCAATCAACATCCAGGCCTCAGCCCAAATGAAATACTGAGGCAAGACTGTGAGAGAGCTGTCTAAATAAACTTGATGAACTGAAGCAACTCTAGAGTGGGCCAAAATTCCTCCACAACAATGTGAAAGACTGGTAAAGTCATACAGAAAAATTATTACTTTATTGCTACAAAAGTTGGCTCTACACACTACTGAATAATGGGGTGTACTCAGTTTTTCACAAGACTTTCTGCAAAACTTTCTTCTATCACATGACTGCATATGCTAAAACTGTGCAGACAAATCCAATAAATTACTGATAAGATTCTGAAGATGATTCACTTTCTTGTTAACCCTCTTAACAACCATTAAAATTGTTAGTAATCTTACTAAAAATCATAGCAAGAAAACACCACATACAGTAAGTGTAAAAGAGTCTTCACAGGACTAACTTTAGTTTCCAGCAGTAAAAATCCAGAAAACTCTTAACTATAATTAACTTTAGGCTGAAGATTCTATGATAACAATAATTGACTTAATATGTCAACTAAGAAAAGATGTTCCATTTCCCTATTGAGTTATACACCCCAGAGTCCACTAAGCATAAAACTCAGAGGCTCAACGGCGAAGATTTATGCATGAAGAACAAGGAAAGAATGCACTACTGGGCTTCTATATATGCCATCTAAGAACAGATGTCTCACTTCACATTTAGGTTATGACAATAAACTCCAGAGTCCACAAAATGCAGCCCCTGAACGTGCCATGAATAAACTACCATATTTTACATTAGCTCTACAATTCATGACATACAATGGAACAGGGGCATGGAACAAGAGCAAATCTTCCAACCATCATCCCAAATTAAAACCTTCCTAAAATTGAAATAAATAGAGCTGGTGTTAAGAAATGTTACAGCAACCTAACTACAAAAATGACAATTACTACTATAAAGCACCGTTATCTGAACAGGCACAGTAGCTACACTAGCTTTTGATGTGTGGATTTTCTGTGCTGGCTCCATAAACAGGCATTCATCAGAACTTTGAGAATCCCTGATAACCACTAGCGTGGGACTGTTTGTGTAGTGCGACAAATAACAAAACTCCACCAGCCTCACACTTATAACACTACACCCATATAATCAGCACTTGCAACACTACACTGACGATGCTGTTATAAAAACTGTCATTCTGCAAATGTGTCTGCTCTGCATGGAGACTCTGGGATTTGTAACTGGTCCAAGCTGCCAAGCGACTCAGCAGTCACCAGATAGATACAAAGGAGACAAGATTCATTGCATCAAGGAATAATACGAATAGTAATCCAAAAAAAAAAAAAGTGTGGCATTTGTGAGAAGCCCCCCCCCCCCCCCCATCCAATCCTTTTCCACACTGGAAACTATCTTAAAGTGTGCATTCCAACTGGTGTGCTAATCAGGAATGTGTTCAAAGTGGTTCACATTACTAAACTGGCCCAGAGATTTCCAAAATTGCAGTGCTTGTTCAACATCTGGGGAAAAAAACAAACAGGATGGGCATTATTCCAAGTCAACAGACCAACACTGACTGACACCATGCAGAGACAATTATTACAAGAATATCTCTCACTACTTGTTTGTAGCAAAAGACTTCCTCTTTCAACATCGCTGTATCTAATAAAAAGCCTTCGGTGACAGAACTTTTCTGTTTTTCTTATTAAATCAAATAATCTGGCACTGTAACAGGAAAGGGTGGGAGCTACTGTGATAATTACCTCCCAGTAAAAATGAAAGGAGAATCTCTGCTCCAGTGAAATTGTGTAAAGTAGCCTCCATTAACACAGCGCCTGTTTACATTGCGGTTTGGGGGGGGGGGGGGGGGGGGGGGGGGGTGCATTATACTAAGGCAAATTTTTTGTGACTGTTAGTACATCCATGTTTTGCATTCAGTAACTGACTTACTTACCCAGATATTTATTTATTTGCTCTATAGATTTACTCATTTGGGAGGTGAGGATAAATACAAGCTGGCAGGAATGCTTTTAAAATAAAAACAGAGAGACAAAAGATAGGCATGTTCAGACACGACATACTGTTTTTTCCAGAGCACTCACCTAAACCTGGTGAGTGCTCTGAAGTGGCTGAGTGCCTTGCTTTAGATACCAGGATCTAATCGGCATTTTATACAGCAAAACAACTATTTGGAATCCATCTAGTCGTCCTATGTCCAAATTTAAAATATGTGCGGTGTTAGTTAATCTACAAGCCTCTTTAATCTTGTAAAGAGGCGAATTTCTAACGAAAAGGTTATCTGAAATACAGATATGCTTTCGTGCGCAACAAAAAGGCTCTCTATGGGTTTAATAAATTAAAAATGGGCCTTTATTACACTGTACATCGAAATATAACTAAGGACAAGCATGTCTATTTTACCGAATTAGATATAAGTTCGCACGATGTGTTTCCAAATGATTCTTTCGTCCGAAAAGGAGGGCGTACACCTACATTTATAAGCAAGCAATTCCAGACATAAAAACAAAACGGTGGCTACTTGTGGTTAATTTTTTTCCTCTTTCCATTGTGCGGTTTAGCAATTTGTGCTGCGACTTAGTGTTTAAATACAACGACTGTTCTCTCACCATTCACTGAGTAACATTCATCATCAAAATGAAATAAACAGAAAGAAAAAAAAATGTCCCTTGTGCTTTTACGCCAGCTGTGGAATGTAAAAGCTAGCCTGTTACCGTTACAAGCTAACGCTAGTTGCCTGAGCCCAGCCTCTGTATGCAGCAGTGCTTTTATAAAAGTTGTGGACGACAGTTAAGTTTTTCCCCTCAAAGAAAGCGCTAACCCCCGCGCTTACCTCCCCATTCTGCAGCTCGCCAAAGGAAACAACTAAGAACTCAGCGTACAAGCTCTGTTAGGTTTAATTCTCACCTTATGCTGTAGTAACTCATGTTTATCCACGGTTGCTAAGGAAGATCCTCAGGAGGCATAGCACTTTTTGCGGTAGGGGAGAACTCAGTTGCTCGGTCCTTAGTTACCGAGCACACTAAGAACGGGGGTTGCTATTGGCTGGCCAATTACTTAGGTGGAAATTGATTGGTGGACACTCTAAAGAAAGGAGGAGTGTGCGCCTTGGTTGGGGGGCGGGGGCTTTTAATATTATTTTACCTTAAAGTAAAATTAAAGTAAATGTAATTACAAATTAATTACAAATTTCTTGTCACAAATGCAGAGTTTTAAAGGAATATTATATCCGTTTTCTACCTTTTGCTGCATAAGCAATCACAAAAAAAAAAAAAAATTCTCCCAGGGACAAGATTTTTTTTTTTTTTTTTGCATACTGTAAGATTAATTTTAGATGCATACAAACATGAAGAGCAACATATTGTCACAGCAAATTTGAACATTAAAGGATTTAGTTAATCATAGTGACCAGCAGGCAGGATAATAAACTGATGTGTAAACCAAGAAATCTCAAGGCCCTGGGTTTAAATCCAGTCGGGGTCTCCCTGTGTCTGTGTGGGTTCTTTCTGGGTACTCTGGCTTCCTCCCACAGTCCAAAGACATGCTTGGGATTTGCAGAGCTGAATGAGTCTGTCAGAGAAGGTGCTCATATGTAGTTAACTGTGTTTGGGTTATATCACAAAACAGTTGCTACCACTATTTAAGTTTCTGCCATCCCATCTATATGGTAATCAGGTCCCAGCAAACTAAATGTGGAACACATTAACAATATTATGAGGTGGTCTGAAATGCTGATATATCTAACCACACACAAACTTACAAGTTACAGGTGTGGCATCAATTACGTAAAGGAGAATATCATTGATCTTAATACAGTTTTCCATAATTTCCTCATCAAGTAAATATAATTAGCATAAATGGAAACTAGTTTGTTTTAATGGTTTATGGGAAAGTATTTGTAGGCTTGTGTATTCCCTTTTTCTACAGTAACTGTGTAATGATTATTTCACCTGCTAGTACTCATATTTGGGTTTGAGTAGGGATACATCCACAGATCAGCACAACTGTTTTAGAGTCACACACCTTTTCTGTGACATGTTGACTTAACAAGAGCCAATCACATTGTGGGACACTGTCTCAATATGTGGAATGTGGGAAGAAGGGACCAAAACACCGAGCAATCTGAGATGAAGTAGGCCACCTGAAGCCTAAGATAAATCTCATTCAATGTTCAAGAATTTAGCTTTTGCTTTCCACTTAAACATTTATTTCATATTTCTTTTGCAATGTGGCTAAAAAACAAGATGTTTTAAACTGCACAGCAGAGTTATCAAAAACAGTGTTCAGTGATCTTTCAGAAGACCCTTCTTTATATTACACTAGTAGTAGTCAAGTACTTACATTGTGTTTCTTAATTTTTGAACGTGATCTATTTGGAGTCTGTCTTGGTGATTTAATATTGTAACCATTAAACAGCTTTTATAAAATTACATTTTTAAATTCAGATAAAAAGGATGTTCAGTGGGGGGTTCATGAGAGACTTACTTAGAGTAAGTCTCTAAGTCTATAGAAAATTATCCTGCAGCTGTTAACTTACACTCTCTACATCAGCTGTGAATTAGAGCATCTGCCTCAGAAAGGTGGCCTCTCTGTTTTAACAACAACATCTGGTTCTTTCTTCTCCTCCATGTCACCTTGATCCCATAATCCCTCTCTGGCGTGTCAGCCACCAAAATGTCAGGTGGCCTATTACATGGCGGTGTACACGGCTGAGCCAGAAGCAAATGCAAAGAGAGGGGAGAGGGACAACTGCCCCCTTCCTCCGTTGCTTTTGGAGTATCCACATCAGGTGGTGGGCCAACACTGCTGACCTCAGTGTCCTTACAGCGAGGTGTTGAAACACAGACTGCTGGAATTCTGCATCTCTCTGTCACTTGGATAGCTGGCATGTTATGTTCAGTCAAACATCTTTGGTGGGATGAAGTGCCATCAGAGAATGTTTCCGCAGTCTTTTTTCTTACTGAGGCGAACTGTGGCTTTGGTGTGTCGGAGCATTGTGCAATTGAAACTGTCCTTTTGCTTCGGCAGGTTTGCTGCTGTTGCTTTCCCACATGAGTACTCCCTGTAGCATTCTTTGTGGATGTACTCTTTGGTTGCTGAATTTGGTTTCTTGACCCTGTTTTAAATGATAATTGGGGGAATTTGCAGCCACCATTTTTCCTGGACAGCTGACTGCAACTGTCCAGGATGCTTGTGGCAGACTGGCACTTTCTCCTCCCTCGTCTCACTGGAGGTGCAGTTGCAACTGAAATGTCAAATTGTGGGCTTACCTGAAATATTAAAAACAGAGTAAACAAGATATGAGTCAGATATGACAATTATGTGAAATTACTGGGTAAGATCAAGTGTATCTGCAGACTTTTCAAGCAAACCATTGCCCATACGACTTTAAAAAGTGTTCATTATTTATAGACAACTTACCCAAGAATTAAGCGCTGAACTGCTCTGTGCTTGTCCCTCTGTGAAGAAATCTCTGGCATTGAGCGCTGCTCGGACTTCAGGCACATTTTGGAGTCTGGCTCCACACAAAGGCCGCTCCAGGAATTGCAGTGAAGGCTTTGCTGTCTTTGTAACTTTTCGGGGCATTAACATAAATCATTCCTGAACTCCTAGTGTGATAAAAACAAAACCAAACAAACAAACAAACAAACAAACAAAACACCATCAAAACCTAAAACAGCTGTTACTACCAACCCCAGACTGTTCAGATGTCCACATACACCTTTGAATATTTTCACTCGTGGGTGCTACGACGACATTAAACTTACCTTAATGTGCTTATTTGCGTACAACGAATACCTATACAGAAACGTAGCTATTCCGTACAAACGGTACTTAGATTTTTGTCTTTGTTTGTTGCTTTTTGTTTGTTATTTCCCGGGTCTTGCTCCTCTTCTTCTTTTGGTTTGGTTGGGATTTGACAAACCATCTCGCAGGTCCATTACTGCCATCTACTGGTACTGTACTGTCTTCTCTGATTGGTTCTGTCGACTCCGCTAGTCTATCTGCTATTGGTGCAAATCTTCCACGTGATCAAAGTGACGCGAGGCCGCACCCACAGCGCCAAAATTCAAAATCGCTTCTGAATCGTATGGACGTCATGTAAATAAAAGAGTGTTTTAGATGTTAATGGCTATTTTAGAAACGAATATGAGCAAGTTCTGGTTGGAATTCAAGCTAAGCGGAATCACCCGAAGCTTCGCAGTAGTATGAAGGTCAGGCTATATCTAGAGATGCCGTTTGTTACAGCAGTATAGTCAGCTGGGTGCCTTGCTAATGTAGCTTAGCAGACTACCACAGATACGGTACGCTAGCTAGAACACGTTATTTCTTTAGCCACACAGATCAGATGCTGCCTTCAGTGCAAGGTATATGAGATTGTAATTTTCATTAATATATTCTCAAAATAGTTATCCAGCCAAAGGTTTCTCAAGTATCTTAGCTATTATCTCTATACACTGAGTATTATATAATATTTGAATGTCTTCCATCAGTCAGTGGTAACGTTGCATGTAGTTAAATAAAAACAATGGCTAACGACTGTTCTAGAAGGTCCAAGCCGTCCGGAAACATCACTAACTGAAGATAGCCGCTTAAGTGAGGAATTGTAGAGATAAAAAAAAAGGGATAGGGAAGATGCGGATGTTGGTTTTATCGAGTAGTATATGCTTTATCCTTATTTGTATTTGAGCTGAATCAAATTTTTCGAGTCAGTCTAAACTGATCTCCTGTGAACGGACTTAACAGCTAACGTCAGTAACTGGCACCGTTATAGCATTTCCAGCTCTCAGGTAGCTAAACGTACATTTACTGTTTACTCTTGTTAACAGGCAATCTTTGTTGTTCAGATTAATTTGTAATTTTTTTTGTGTCACTTTTGTGCAGAATACCA